>NW_024870811.1:1190000-1790000 GCF_019054845.1 Dipodomys spectabilis
TGTAAAACCACCTTCTGGAACTTCCCAGTTTTATCCTTCTCCTTCCTTCACCCTCTTTTTTTTGTCAGTTATCAGGCAGAAGTCTGAGGCTGTACACTGTCCCTCAACTCTTCAGCTCAAGGCTATCATTTTACCACTTGAGCCATAGCAACACTTCCGGCTTTTTTCTGATTATGTGTTGCTGAGGAATTGAACTCAGGACCTTATGCATGCAAGGCAAGCACTCTACTACTGAGCCAGCTTCCCAACACTTTACCTTTTTTGCCACTCCAAAGATTTGAACTCAGGTCCTAGGATCTCAGGATGGGCTGTGGGTCTAGAGGCTGCACCCCAGCCTAGAGTGATCAAGGCTGAGGCAGAGTTGCCACAAGCTGAGTTCAAGGCCCGGGCCTGGCCAAAAAAATTAAGGCCCTGGCTTGGAATTGGCACCATTTTTCTGGAGGCCTGGGATTTGAACTCAGGGTCTGGGGAACTCTGTGGCACTGTTGGGGAGGGGAAGCTCACCGTCTTTGAAGACAAAAATTTCAGACCAGTTTCAAGGGCCTGAATTCAAGCACCATCATTGGAAAAATAATACTCATATATGAGATCTTTTTACATACATGGGTTTACTCCATATGACATTTATTACCCCTCTTTATTCATTGCTTATTTTATTTAGCATTATTACATATATAATTTTTTTCATTTATTATATCTTATCACATGGATATATTTGCATATGGATTATACATCATACTGAGACACAGGACTTTTACAGAGAAGGAAAAAATGTGTCAAAATTGACTTCTTACTGCACATATAAACTTTTGGCAATGCTGGGATTTGAACTCACAGGCCACAATGCATAATTTATGAATGGGTCAGTTGTAGAACAAAAGCCATTGGCAAACTGAGCTGCCAGCCAGTTCTGAGGACCTGAGATTAAGCCATAGTAGTGGGCTCTCTCTATATATATAAATAGATACATTGTTAGATATAGACATAGATATAGACATAGAAAGATAGATATAGATAGATAGATAGATAGATAGATAGACAGACAGACAGACAGACAGACAGACAGACAGACAGACAGACAGACAGACAGACAGACAGACAGATAGATAGATAGATAGATAGATAGATAGATAGATAGATAGATAGATAGATAGATAGATAGATAGATAGATAAATAGATAGATAGATAGATAGATAGATAGATAGATAGATAGATAGATAGATAAATAGATAGATAGATAGATAGATAGAAAGACAGTAGATAGACAGATAGATAGATGTGTAGTTTGCTATATATATGAGAGAGACAATGTGAGGATATTAAATTATATATATTAAAAATTATTAGTTATTAAATTAGGTCTCCATTTAATGCAGTCTCATGGTTGAATACTTACTAAAGTATTAATGTAAAAGAAGTCAGTATTCTTTAATTAGGAGAACCAAACCAGGGTGTTAGAATGGAAGACATAATCCAATAATTTTTGTGTGGTATTCTATAAGAGAATCATTAACTCTCAATTTATTTGTAACTTTTATAAATTCCATTAAGCATTCCCATGGATAGGAATGATTTTCTCAAGATCTCCCACCATTTGCAGGTGGCAGACCTGGCATTTCAACTCCAGGCCTGAGTAGTTTACTCAGAAATGCAAACCATTAGAATGACAATGTGAAGATTTCAGATTGTCATGAGAAAAATAGAACAAGAAGAAAAGAAAGCCAAGTGTCAGTGGATCCTGCCTGTAATTCTAGCTCTGCAGGAGTCTGAGAGGTAGAGAATGACAATTTAAATTCAGTCGGGACAGGAAAGCCCAGGACAATCTTATTTCTAAGGAATCACAGGAATCAAAAAATAAACATGAGTGGGGCTGTGGCTCAAGGGCATAGCACTACCTTTGAGCAAAAGGAGCTCAGGGACAGTGCCTAGGCTCATCGTATAACCCTCAGACTTGCCAAAAACCAAAAACAGTAACTCCATGTCTACCCATGTATGTATGCATGTATTTCTATCGGTGAAGATCCAGAGTCCCTATGTTGAAAGGCACTCAGCTAGGAAATTTGCTTTGAATAAAATTTTTTCATAGCACAGAGAGCGCTTTCAAGACAGTGCATATTCTGGGGCTCCCCTCACTGTCCCCAGTGTAACCTGAGGGTTTCTGCAAACCTCAGGCTGCTGGAGGAAGTCTGCCTCATTGTTGGAACAGGCAGACAAAAGGCCTCACTCCTGTACAGCTGTGTAATAAAAAACTCCATCTGGGCCAATTAGTGAGGATGAGTGTGGGCGGGCTCTGAAGGCCAGGAGAAAATGACCTCTTTGTATCCAAAGCTATCTCTTTCCCCAGTGCTCTGTTTGGACAAGAAGCCTTCATTTGTGCCACCTCCTCTGGCAGGCCAAGTTCCTTGTACTTATCCTGTCTTTGTTAGACTATTTCCCAGTGTTGAAACAAACTGCTACAATTAATTCAAGGGTCCTTCTGGTAGACAACTAGAGAGCTGAACCGAATTAAAAGATTCCTAATTGGCAAAGTTGCCTCCTTAGTTTTCCAGAAGCTCACTGAATCTAAGAACATGGGTAATATCACAGTGCTTCCTGTCAGCTAGGGCTGGTGAAGCTCATCAGGTTTTGAAACCTTTGACCCCTCCTAGTTGAGCCCTGGATGGCTAGTTTTTGGAGTTGAACACAGGGCCTAGGTGCTAACCATGAGCTCAGAACCGAAGCTCAGTGCTTTACCACAATTTGGTGTAACAGCTTCACTTCTGATATCTGTGTGTGTGTGTGTGTGTGTGTGTGTGTGTGTGTGTGTGTGTGTGTGTGTGTGTGTGTGCATACACTTGTCCTGGAACTTGAGGACCTGAGCACTGTACCTGAGTTTATCCTCTACAAGGCTAGAACTCTACCACTTGAGCCACAGGGCCACTTCAGGCTTTTGTTTTAGTGATGTGGTACTGAGGAATCAAAACCCAAAGATTCATACATGCAAAGCAGTCTAACGCTTCCTCTTCAGGTTTCTTTCTTTCTCTTCTTGTATGTTGGAGGAGTTGAAGGTCTAGGCCTGGGTGCTGTCCTTGATTCTTCAGCTAAAGCCAAGTGCGCTACCACTTGAGCTATAGCATTTCTTCAGGTTTTTGTTGGGTCACTGGAGAGTAGCATCCATCTCAAGAATTTCCTGCCCAGGCTGGCTTTGGACCCTAATCCTCAGCTCTCAGGCTCCTGAGGAATTAAGATGACAGGCGTGTGTTAGTGGTGCCCAGCTTCCACTTCAAGTGTCTAAGTGATGAATAGGAGATAATATTCTCATGGGATGCTTTGTGTCTGGGATAGTTTGGAACCCAGATCCTCAGATCTCAGCTTCTTGAGTAGGCAGGGTGACAGACCTCAGCTACAGATGCCTAGATCTAACTCTCTGTTGCAAGAGGGTCCTTGGCTGCACATGGTAGGGCGTTAGCCATGAGCCAACAGGGAAGGGTTAGTGCCTAGGCCCTGAGTTCAAGTTTCACGACTGAGAAAAATAAATAATTGTCTGCAGGAGACAACTCACTAGATTTCAATACATACATAATTTTGGTGAGCCTCAAGTTTCTCATCTGCACCATCATCTTACTTGTGGAGCTCTTACAAGGATCAGATGAAAGAATGAACCCCATGAAGGACTCAGCACACACCTCATGAAGGACTCATCACATAGCTGTATCCCACATGCAGTCATTAGAAGTTGGGTGCTTTCATCGGTATCACCATGCTTTCAGAAACACGTCACAAACCACACAAAATTCACATCTAATGATTTAGAGGGATGGGTCTTTTTGGGAGGGCTGGGAGTCAGCCACAGGGAATGCACTGGAAGGTTGGGGGTACTGTTGTAAGATCATTTGCTCAAGGCTAGAGCTTTACCACTGTGAGCCACAGCTCAGAGTTTTGCAGAATTCCTTCAAGGGCTGGGTTTTAAACCCACCAGTATCAGATTTCAGCCCCTGAGTATCTTGGATGACAGGGCTGAGTGAGCCAGCAGCATCTGGCTCCATGGGGCTGGGTTGCAGTGGTTTACTTCTGGCTAAGTCAAGTTAGATGTCAGCTTTCAGCACCAGACTCCCTGTTTGCTCTGTGATGAGGTATTTGCAGTCCTATCCTTATATCGTTGCAGTTAGAACATTCTATTTTCTTTTTTGGGGTGCCAGTCCTGGGTCTTGAGTAAGGGTCTAGACACAGTCCCTAAGCTTTTATGCTCAAAGCTAGTGCTCGACTGCTTGATGGACAGCATGACTTCCAGATTTTTCTGTGCACGCGGTAGTGAGGAATCAAACCCAGGGCTTTGTACGTACTAGGCAAGCACCCTACCACTGAGCCCCAGGAGTGACAAGAGTATGAACAGATAAATGTATAGATTGGTTGACACATAAATGGATGTATATGTATACAACAAGAGAGAGATGTCTGTATACTATGTAACTGCATATAGAATATTACTACTGATTATTGGCAATTAAATTCCTTCCTTTTTAAAGTATCATGATTGAATACATAATAAAATATTAATTGAAAAATAGTCAATGTAGTATAATTGTTGTGTATAATTTTATAATATAATCATACACTAACTACTAATTTAATTGTTACTTTTATAACATTCCATTCCTATGGATGCATATAGGAAAGGGTTTCTTAGAATCTCCCGCCATTCATTAGTGGCAGTCCTGGGATTTGACCTCCAGACCTAATTTGCCTGTTTCAGCTATGGCTTCCTTAATAGCTGCCAAACATCAGCAATGCAAGGTCATGTACACTTTCTGGGCTTTGGCATTTAGACCCAGGATGGTTACAATACAAAGGAAATAAAAATGTAAAACTACCTTCTTGAACATCTCAGTATTATGATTCTCCTTTTTATTTTTTGTAGGTTTTGCCTGTCCCGAGATTTGAACTCAAGTCCTAGGATCCCAGTGCTGGCAGTGGCAGAGATGCCAAGACCTGACTTCAAGTCCCGTACTTGGCAATAAAAATAATAATAATAATAATACCCTGGCTTGAATTTGCACAATTTTTCTGGCAGGCACGGGATTTGAACTTAGGGTCTGGGTAACTCTGTGACATTGTGGGTAAAGGGGAATGGCTCACTGTCCTTGAAGACAAGAAATTCAGACCAATTCCTAGGGCCTGAATTGAAGCCCCAGCACTGGAAAAAATAATGTTCATATATGAGATCTATTTACATACATGGGTTTACTGCGTTAACATTTATTACCCTTATTTATTTAGTATTATTACACATATAACATTCTTTTTATTATATCATATCACATAGGATATATTTTATACATCATACTGAGACCAAGGACTTTCGCAGAGAAGGAAAACAATGTGTCAAAATTGGCTTCTTATTACAAGGAATAAATTTTTAGCCAACCTGGGATTTCAACTCATGGACTACAATGCCCAATCCATAAATGGGGTCACAGTCTTAGCAGATCGGACTCTGGCAAACTGAGACGCCAGGAAGTTCTGAGGACCTATGATCAAGCCACATTTGTCCCATATATATGGGACTAGTACACATATATATATATATATATATATATATATATATTAATGAGACTAGTACATATATATATATATATATATATGGGACTAGTATATATATATATGGGACTAGTGTGGCTTGATCATAGGAATCATGATTTATGTATATTATATACAAATATACATATATGTTGATAGATGTGTAGATTGAGATATATATATGTATATATAAATATAATACATATATATATAGAGAGAGAGAGAGAGGGACTGTGAGGATATTAAATTATATATATTATTTCCAACTAATAGTTATTTGTGCTTCCATTTAATGAAGTATCCTGGTTGAATACTTATGAAGGCATTAATTCAATATCCTCAATCATACCATGATGCTAGAACGGAAGATATAAATCCAATAATTATTTTGTGGCATTCTAAAATAGAATCATGAAGCAACTGCACATTTAATTATTACTTTTATAGAATTCCATTAGCATTCACATGAACAAGAATGAGTTTGTCAGGATGTCCCTCCATTTGTGGGTGGCAGACCTAGCATTCAAACTCCAAGCCTGTGTAATTTAACTTGAATGCAAACCATTGGAAGGACACCATGAAGATTTCAGATTGTTATGATTTAAAAAAAGAACAAGAAGAAAAGAAAGTAAGGTGTCAGTGGCTCCTGCCTGTAATCCTAGCTCCTTAGGAGCCTGAGATGTAAAGAATGCCAATTTGAATTCAGCCGGGGTGGGAAAGTCCATGATACCCTTCTTTCTAAGAGGTCACATGAAGAAGAAAAACCATGAATGGGTCTATGGCTCAAGGGCAGAGTGCTACACTTGAGCAAAAGGAGCTCAGGGACAGAGCCTAAACTCATAGTACAACCACAGACCTGCCAAAAAAAAGAGGAGGCAATAACTCCTTGTATCATTGTATGGATGATGAACATTCAGCAGGTTGCCCATGCCCAGACACCCAATCTGGGCAAGCTGGGACAAGCCCTCAGAGAGTACTAAGTCTGAGCTGGCAACTTGAACAAAGCATCCTTCTCTGCCATTTAAAGAACTGAAGCATTATGTTCTGGCCGAGGTGTCCCATTGGGACACCTAGAAGCCAGACACTACCTCCAGGGAGACCACAGTTCTAGGCTATAGGAGTTGTCGAAGGTTCTGGCTTCATATTCTCTATCCCTCTGTATGATGTGAGCCTAGACCTCCGGGGCTCATTCCTCATTTCCAAGTCACAGGCTAGTCCCAAATATTGGCAAAGATATGAAATAGTCAGTGATTTCTACAACAAAAGGAGTAAGCTAATAAACCCCACCTTCATAACTCCCATTAGAAGTGAGCCTTGTGTTGTGTATGTGGCTTAGTGGTAGAGTGCTTAGATAGCATGCATGCACGAAGCCTTTGGTTCTATTCCTCAGTACCACAGAAACAGAAAAAGCCAAAAGTGGCACTGGGGCATAAGTAGTAGAGTGCTAGCCTTGAGCAAAAGGAGCTCAGGAATGACCAGACCCTGAGTTCAAGCCCCAAGACTGGCAAAAAAAAGTTAGCCTGGTGAGATATATTGTTCTGGGACTCAGAGGAGGGTCGAGGTTATAGGTTAGAGGTAGGGTATTGGGCAGGTGCTGGTAGCTCACCCCTGTAATCTTAGTTACTTAGGTGGCTGAGATCTGAGGATGACAATTGCAAGCAGGAAAGTCTTTAGGAGACACTTTTCTCCAGTTAAACACCCAAAAAGCCAGAAGTAGAGCTGTGGTTCAAGTAGTAGAGCGCTATCCTTGAGCACAAAGGCTCAGGGATAGAATAGCATCCAGGCCATGAATTCAAACCCCAGGAATGGCACACACATGCACACACACACACACACACACACACACACACATACACACACACAACCTCACACACATACACACACACACACACACACACACACACACACACACATCAAGATAGAGCATTTGCCACTCAGCCTGCACAAGTTCCATCTCTAGAAACTTAATACTAAAAAAAATAGAGGGAGATTGGAAGGAAAGACTTGCTCCATGAGGTGATATAACCAGTGCCAAAATTCCACAGGAATTCTAAGATGTGAACGAGGACAGAGAGCCTCAGGCAGAAGGTCCAGCATGGGCAACGGTCCTGAGGTGTGGTTTAGAGCAAGTGGTGTGGGTGGAATGAAGGTTCTGTGGCTTCAAACAAGTCTGGCAGGACATTCAAGGCTGTGTCAAGGTTTCTACTTGAGTCACAGGTAGGGCAGTGGTTAGGGTCCCAGAATGGAGCCCAGGGGGAAGATTATCTTGTCTTTTCACCATGGACCCCAGCCATTTCCTGTGGCTGGAAGCCTATTTTTCACAGCTCCTGACCCTCAGACC
Organism: Dipodomys spectabilis; assembly: GCF_019054845.1. Classification (NCBI taxonomy): domain Eukaryota; kingdom Metazoa; phylum Chordata; class Mammalia; order Rodentia; family Heteromyidae; genus Dipodomys; species Dipodomys spectabilis. Next base: position 1,197,899 of record NW_024870811.1, read on the forward strand.
TCCTTTGCATGGAGGAGTCAGGGCAAATGCAGGGATGAAATCTTGCTTAAGAAAAGCTTCTAGGGGCTGGGAAGGTGGCTCAGTGGTAGAGCGCTTGCCTTGCATGCCTGAGGTCCTAGGTTCGATTCCTCAGGACCACATAAGCAAAAAAGAAAAAAGCTGGAAGTGGTGCTGTGGATCAATTGGTAAAGCACTCGCCTTGAGCTGAAGAGCTGAGGGACCACGCCCAGGCCCAGAGTTCAACCCCCAGGACTGGACATCCCCCCCAAAAAAAAGAAAAGCTTCTAGCCTAATGCCACCAGTGGCTCAACCCCTGTAAATCCTAGCTACTCAGGAAACTGAGATCAGAGGGATGAAATTACTGAGACTCTTCTTACCGATGAACTACCAAAAGCCAGAAATGGAGCTGTGGCTCTAGCCCCAGGACTGGCACCTAAAAAAATTTAAAAAAAGCTTTCAGGAGCTCCTAGTCCACTGTAGTGAAACTCCAGATCAGCCCGGCACCGGTAGCTCACACCTGTCTTCCTAGCTCCTCAGGAGGCTGAGACCTGAGGATCACGGTTCAAAGCCAGCCCAGGCCAGAAAGTCTCGGAGACTCTGAACTCCAGAGAACCTCCAGAAAACTGGAAGTGGCGCTGTGGCTCAAGTGGTAAGCTGAAGAGCTGGGGAACAGCAACTAGGCCCAGAGTTCAAGCCCCATGACCAACAACTGGCCTGCTTGGACCTCACTCTGTGGCAGAATATTTTCCAATGGGCCCCTGATGGACTTGCAATGTCTAGGTGTCCCACCAGTCTTCAGAGCAGCCTCTTTGGATATCTTTCCCTACAGAGTAGGCCACAGTATCAGAGAAGGATCAAACCTTGGGGCACGGAGGTCATCAGTCGAGTCATCAGAATGGCATCTATCATGGGTGCATTATGGATCTGAGGAGTAAATCTACGTCTCATACCAGGGTTCTGGGCCAGGAGGGGCAGGAGCTGCAAGATGACACAACAGGTAATGCCCACTCACACAAGTATCACAAAAGTGTGAATCTGTCAGGCACACCTTTGACGGGTGTTGAGTTGGGCTCATGAAAGACTTGTAGGCTTAGGAATCCACGGGTGGCTGGTTGCTGCTTGTAGCAGTCACTACTCCTGGAGTCCCAGGGTTTGGAGCCTTGCTTTCCTCACCAGTGCTCAGGGGCAGATGAAGGTCTGAAATCGTGGGCCAACTACAAAGAGCATCCATAGTGTCCTTCTCTTGGTCCTGTGGCCCCGTGCATGAATGGAGGGGCAGGTTCCATGGAACTTACTGCCATGACCCAGACCCCTCAGCTCAAGAAGGACTTAGGGAGAAACAACTTGATCTGCCTTGAGAGTTTACTATGATTATGCCTCAGGACTGCCCACAGTTCTACCTCAGCTCATCATTAACACCTCTGTGTGTGTGTGTGTGTGTGTGTGTGTGTGTGTGTGTGTGTGCATGTGTGTGCATGCATGTGTGCGTGGACATATTTGTACAGAGGTTTGAACTCAGGACTCAGGCTCTGTCCCTGAGTTTTTTCATTGAGGGCTAGTACTTTACCACTTGGGCCAGAGCTTTTCTTCCAGCTTTCTGTGGTTATTTGCAAAAGAGAGTCTCACTGGCTTTTCTAGCTGGGCTGCCACTGAATGGCAACCTGCAGATCTCAGCCTCTGAGAAGATAGGAATATGAAAGAATGAGCTATTAGTATCTAACTGGCCACACTTTCCTTCTTGGATAAAACAGAGTACCTCTCTGTCCCAGCCGAGCACCCATGTTCAGCTACTTCTCCAACCCAGGCTTCAGACAAAACATACCCTCCACTGAGGACAAAGAAATGGGATCAGGTTTGAGCTTTATGTTCTCCACACAGTCAGGGGCTGCTAGGAGCTGATGTAGAGATCAGAAGTCTAGGCCAGGGCAAGTAGACAGCTGTAGAACAGAAGAGCGTATGAAAAGACATCCTTGCAGCTGGGTGCCATTGGCTTATGCCTGTAATCCTAGCTACTCATGGCTGACACCTGAGGATCAATCAAGATTCAAAGCTAGCCTGGGTAGACTCTTATCTCCAATGAATGATCAAAAAGCTGGGAAGGAAAGTTACACTAGTTCACACGGTACAGCACCAACCTTGTGCAAACAAGCTAAAGGACAGCACCTAGGCTCTGAGTTCAAGTCCCGGTAAACACACACACAAACATCTTTAGCAGATGCCAATGTCTCATACCAGCTATCTAGTACTCAATAGGCTGAACTCTTAGAATGGCAGCTTGAAGCCAGCCCAGGCAAGTAAATCCGTGAGACTCTTCTCTCCACTAAACTACTAAAAAAGATGAAAGGTGAGCTGTGATTCAAGTGGTAGAGTGTTAGCTCAGGGACAGTGCCTAGGCCCTGAGTTCCAGTTCTGAGATTTTTTTTGGGGGGGGAGGTCCGGTCATGGGGCCTGACCTCTGGGTCTGGACGCTGTCCCTCAGCTCTTCAGCTCAAGGCTAGCACTCTACCACTTGAACCACAGCGCCACTTCCGGCTTTTTCCTTTTTGCTTATGTGGTGCTGAGGAATCAAACCCAGGGCCTCAGGCATGCAAGGCAAGCGCTCTACCACTGAGCTACCTTCCAAGCCCTCTGAGATTTTTTAAAAAATAAATACCCTTTGCCATCCCCAACCCCACAGGCCATAAATCCAGATTTTGGTCATCCTAGATCTCACTTCCGTTCATGCTACTTCCACAGCACTGTCACAAGTAGCCTGTGTGTGGCTAGCTCTGGGTTAAGAATTGAACTTACACAAGGGGGACATAACCAGGTCAAGGCTCATGCCCCAGAACATTGAGGTGCTGGCCATACCAGTCTCTCACCCCCTCTACCCTGACCCTGGAATCTAGTCTGTGCTCTGTATTATGGTTATCTGGAATTGTTTAGAAGGACCTGAGAGGCTCAGCTGGGTGGGGGGGGAGGGGAGGGGAGATAGACTTTCCTGCGATAAGGTACTTTTACGTTTCCTAGACACCAATGGGTACTTCGAAGACAACTTGGCCTCACCTTCCATGTAGCCCCAGGTCCTCTTTTTTGGGCGGCCTTCAGTCAGCTATCAGGCTGATGTTGGCCAGAGGCTTTGGGAACCACCCTTCCCCCACTCCATTGCCAGCCTGCTAGGATGGACATGCATCCAGAGGCCCAGCTGAGGAAAAGGAAAGGACATGCATGACTGAGCCCCTCTCCTCCATGGGCAGGGGAGAACCTATGTCAGCTGGCCCTGCTGACCCAGAAGCCTCTGGAGGTGGCCAAAGTTATGGACAGCCAGACTTGGGCCCCAACAAAAAGCTAGAATATACAGGTTTCTGGCAATTTAGGACTCAATGTAGACCTAGATAGGGGGCTATAGGCAGGGTGCCATGGAGGAGGGGCTCCCTCTGAAGTCAGGAAGAGGCAGACAGGTGCCCAAGAAGGGGACAGAGAAAGATGAGGGAAAAATACACACACACACACACACACACACACACACACACACACACACACACACAGGAGTAGCCCAAGGCCTCAGCAGTCCCTGAGCACCTGAACATCCCAACCCCCGAGAAGGTAGCACTATCATCCTCAGACCAACTGTAGAAAAAACACAGAGCATCTCACAAGTCTGGAATGGCTCATAACACAGCATGGCATTTCCTACTTTATACACTCCTATGCAGAAAATTCAGCTACCTTATTTTTGGTTGTTGGTCATGGGGTTTGAACTTTGGGCTATCACACAGTCCTTTAGCTCTTCAGCTGAAGGTACGCGCTCTACCACTGGAGCCATAGCACCACTTCCGGTTATCTAGTGGTTCAAAGCCAGCCTAAGTTGGCTTTGATCTGCGATCCTAAGATCTCAATCTCCTAAGTAGCTAGGATTACAGTTGTGAGCCACTGGCAGCACCCGGCTTCAGTTACCTTCTTATACCCAGGGAAACCCAACTTGTCAGGCTATAAATCACATGCAGTCCTTTGCTTCGGACTTTGAACCAGCATCCAAAACCATGCTTCCATGGATGGAGAGAATAAAATTGATACTACCCTCCCACCCCTGCTCACATTCACCCCACTCCCTGCCTAAGACAGGAAACATCCTCTGGAGTTCTTGGTAAGGCAACACCCACCCTGCTGTGATTTCATACTCGGGCAAACCGGGGGATATCTTAGAAATTTCTGTGCATTGAGGCCAGCACCTGGTCTCCCAACCACAGCACCCCCACTCCTTCACTATCTCTTGCAGGCAAGGGGTGTCTTTCCGTTGGGTTTTTTTTTTTTTTGGTTGAGGGGCTTTAACTCAGGGATTGGGTACTGTCTCCGATGATTATTTTTGCTCAAGGCCAGTGCTCTACCATTTGTGCCATGGAACCACAACCAGTTGGAGATTGGAGATGAGAAGTTTCCTGCCTGAGCTGGGAAACGGGATCCTCTGGATCTCAGCCTCCCAAGTAGCCAGGATGACAGGTGTTGGACTCCAGCCCAGGGCTTATGGTGTCTCATTCTTTAGAATTTCCTCCTAGTCCTCCTCTAGACACTACCAACTAGATACTCCTCTACCGCCCTCAGGGACAGCAAAGGGAGGCTTGGAATCTGGGTAGGGCCATGGGCATTAAAGGGTCCCCTCCACATCTCTACCCCTCTCTAAGTTCCCATCTGCCTCCTGTGGATGGTCTGGTCATCCGGAGCAGATCAGACCCACTAGGACTTCTGGGGCCTGCCTGTATCCCCCTGCCCCACCCAACAGGTACCTGAGTATTTCTAGGGCCAGCTGCTTCATGTCCTGGTGGAAGATGTTGGGAGGGTTGCTGATAACCGGGTCCAGGTTTTCAGGGCAGAAGGAGTGTCCAGTTCCCCACTGTCAAAGAAGGAGACACAAAGCATGGATGGATCTACTAAAAACTACAGGGCATAGCCATCCACCCATCACCAAGGACCCTTGGAGTGCTGTTTTATGTTGACAGTCCTAGGGCTTGACCTCGGGGCCTGAGCACTGTGTAGGAGCTTCTTTTGCTGGAGGCGAGTGCTCTTCCACCAGAGCCAAGGTGCCACTTCCTAATTTTTCTGTGTATGTGGTACCTAGGAATTGAATCAAGGGTTTCCTGTGTGCTAGCGAGCCCAATACTGCTAAGACACAATCCCAACCTTGGATAGCTGTTTTTCTGTGACTCCTTGGGCCTGTCTCGGGACAGTCTTGCACATCTGTACCAAGTTTCTCAGCAGCAGCCATGGCTGGAAATGATCATGCCCAGCTATGTTGTCCTTTACAGCATCTTTGCTGGGAGAGAGAGAGAGAGAGAGAGAGAGAGAGACAGAGACAGAGACAGAGACAGAGACAGAGAGAGAGACAGAGAGAGAGACAGAGAGAGAGAGAATGAGTTTCAGGGATACCTACACCCATCTCTGTGGTGCCTCATCCTCTCAGTGGTGAGTCCATCCTGGATCCCCACCCAAAGGAAGGTGGGTAGGGAGGGTATGTAAGGTCACATCGAGTGGAATGATCTGAATTCTATCATGCAACTGAAGCCTGGAGAGATAATGAAGAGAAGGAGAGGTTTAGAGGAACATCAAAGGAAGCCCCTTATCTTTGGCTACAAGTACCAGAGAGAAGACTGAATTCATCCTTTTCGGTAGTAAGATAACAGGTAAGATAACATTTATTTTATTTTATTTTTTGTGAGTCCTAGGTCTCGGATTCAGGGCCCGGGTGTCATCCCTGAGCTTCTTTTTCTCAAGGCTAAGGCTCTACCATTTGAGCCACACCACCACATCTGGCTTTTTTGTGTATGGGGAGAGGTTGTTTATGGGAGATAAGAATCTCACAGACTCTCCTGCCTGGGCTGGTTCTGAGTCACAACCCTCAGACCTCTGCCTCCCAAATAACCATGATGACAGGCAGGAGCCACCAGCACCTGACTGCCACCTTCCATTTATAATCTCCTAGGGCCAGTTCTGGGCTACCCACACTGCACCCCCTTGTGGTGAGTGGGAAGCCGACATGGGTGGGTTTTATACATCAACAGCCTGTGAGCATTGTTCTGGATCAGTCTGATGGCAGCTTCCTCCTTATTGACAGCAATGACTTGGCTCTGTCACAAGAACAAATGTTCCCCAAGAGGTATCAGGCCTAGGGTCTTTCCTCTACATACTGCCCATCCACCCCGAAACAACACACTCCAGCAAAGCAAAGTAGAAATAGAGTGGATTCATTTTCTTATAACCAGGGTCTGGCGAGATAAGTGGTGGTGAGGATCAGAGGCCCAGGATCGTGCTGGGTGGGAAGACAACGTGACACCTCCTTATATCCACTTTCCTTTAACTGTCTTAGCAGAAGGTAGTGGGGAAGGACTCGCGGGAGGGACAGACGATGAATATCCAACACAGTCTAACCCAGGCACAGAGGGGCTTACCTCAGGGAGCTAGTTCAATAGGCTGAGCGCGACAGCTCCTGACCCACAGTCCACCTCCAGAATGGGAGGGCCACCTTGACTCCCAGCCACATGGGGACCCTGGGCCACCTCCTCCAGCACCCATTCAACCAGTTCCTGTGTGAGAGAGATAGGTAGGGAGAGAGACAGAGACAGAGAGAGACAGAGAATGTGAGAGAGAGAGAGAGAGAAAAAAGAAAGAAAGAAAGAAAGAAAGAAAGAAAGAAAGAAAGAAAGAAAGAAAGAAAGAAAGAAAGGAAGGAAGGAAGGAAGGAAGGAAGGAAGGAAGGAAGGAAGGAAGGAAGGAAGGAAGGAAGGAAGGAAGGAAGGAAGAAAGAAAGGAAGGAAGGAAGAAAGAAAGAAAGAAAATCTGAATTACACTTTAGCCGGGTGTCGGTGGCACAGGACTATAATGCTAACTACACAGGAGGCTGAGATATGAGGATCATGGTTCATAGCCAGCCCAAGCTGGTTCTCCAAAGAACCACCAGAAAATTGGATGTGATGCTGTGGCTCAAGTGGTAGAGTGCTAGCCTTGATCTGAGGAGCTCGGGGACAGTGCCCAGGTCCAGAGTTCAAGCCTCACAACTGACAAGAAGTGGACTTGCCACCACAAGAAGGGGACTGAATAACATTCACTGTCCTAGGGAACATGGCAAATAAGTCAGGCTGAGCTTGCTATCAGCTGGGGATCATGAGTAGGTCACCTAGCATCTCCATGCCTCGTTTTCCCCAGCTACAAAACTGAGCACAGTGAAAGATCCTTTTCCTCATGGGGATAGGGTAAGGATGAAAGAGAGCCATGTTTTGTTTCATAATCCCGTACCTGTTGCACGATAAATAACAGGCCCCATCTGAGCGCTTTCTGGGTATCTTCCTGTCATATGCTCATAGAATTTCCAAGAACCATATCTGACAGCCTCTCCCTCTATGCCTGGCTCTGCCCCAGAGATCCCCCTGTATTGATTCCTTGTTTCCTCACAACTGTCGCGGGAGGAGACTGAGGACCAATGGTCGAGGCCCAACGCAGAGCTTCACCTTAGGTCAGGAATCGGCTGCCATGGACTAAGAGTTTGGGACAATCCATCTAAACCAATGACTGAGCATGGCACTACATGTCTAGCATTCCAACTAAAGAAGACCAGGCCTGCTGGTGCATGCTTGTAACAGATAGGAGGCCTGTGATCCAGCCCAGCCTGAGCATATATTATCTATTTCGGAGATGCCCAAGACAGAAAGGCTTAGCTCACATGGTAGAAGACCTGATTGGCAAGCCTAAGGCTTTGAGTACAAAACCTAATATACCAAAAAAAATCAGAGGTTTTGTGCCAGAGGCTCAAGCATGTAATTCTAGCTACTCAGGATACTGAAATCTGAAGATCACAGGTCAAGATTTAAAATAGGGTTGGCCTCACACATGAGACGTCATTATGAGAAGAACCGGTCTCTGACCCATACCAGTGCACTCCATACTAACAGGGCTCACATCCTTACTAAGGGCTGGCTATGCTGTCTGTCCCCCTGGGGAGTCACCCCCTGCGAGCCCCACCCCAAGGTCCTCCTGAACTCTCTCTGCCACCAACCAGGCCTAAGGGAGTAGACATCTCCAGGGCACACAGATCCTTTGGTCTTATAATTTAATGGTGCTGAGTCCCCTTCAAGTGTTCCACCATTCTAGGCCCCTAAACCTCTGCCAAAAAACCCATGCATCCCCCAAAAATAGCAGTTATAAGTTACCAAAGGGTCCAGTGCTCCGTGTTACAACCCACTTCTACATACAGACACACACACACATACACACAAAGCCGGCACGGGTGGCTCATGTCTGTCATCCTAGCTACGCAGGAGGCTGACATCTGAGGATCACGATTCAAAGCCTGTCTATGCAGGAAGGTCTGTGAGGCTCCTATCTACAGTGAAACACCAAATAGCCAGAGGTGGAGCTGTGGCTCAAGTGTCAGAGCACTAGCTTTGAGCACAATAGCTCAGGAACAGCACCTAGGCCCTGAGTTCAAGGCCCAGTTCTTCTACCTCCAAACACACACAAACACAGTCACACACACAGACACACACAGACACAGACACACACACACAAACACACACACACACACACACACACACACACAGATGGACAGCCCAAGGCTTCAGCAGTCTCTGAGAAGAGAACCATGAATTCCCTCCATTAAGATCACATCCCACCCCCGAGAAGATGGCACTCCCAACTTCAGACCCACTGTAGACAAAACATTGAGCTTCTCACATACCTGGAATGTCTCATAGCCCAGCATGGCATTTCCTACTGTACACACTGCTATGTGGAAAACTTAGTCACTTCTTTTTTTTGTTGTTGTTGGTCATGGGGTTTGAACTCTGGGCCAGGGCACTGTCCTTCAGTTCTTCAGCTGAAGGTGAGCACTCTCCCACTTGAGCCACAGCGCCTCTTCCTATTCTCTGGTGGTCCACCGGACATCAAGTCTCACAGAACTTTTCTGCCCAAGCTGGCTTTAAACCGTGATCCTCAGTTCTCAGTTCTTGAACAACTAGGATGACACCCATGAGTTACTGGCAGCCGGCCAAAGATACTTTTCCATGCCGTTCATCCTATCTCCTCAGGAGACTGAGATCTGAGGACTGCATTTGGATGCATCCTTCTCAGCAAAGTACATGAGAACTCTTTATCTCCAATTAAACACCCAAAAAAGTTGGAAGTGGAGCTGTGGCTCAAATGGAAGAGTGCTAGCTTTAAGCATCAAAGACAAGGGATAGGACACAGTATCTAGTTTCAAGCTTTTTCTAGCAAAGACCCACCCAAGAAAAGGAAGCAGATGGGCACACTGGAGCTCAAAGCTCACACATAATACTCAAGACTCCCAGAACAGACCCAATCCTGGTCTGATTCTCTAGATTCTATCTCTTACATCATGGCAATCTTAGATGGAACAGAACATGCACCAAGTTAGGACATTCAAGTACAATCTCATACTGAGGATTCCTGACCTTATAAGAGACTCAGGATCTCTCACTGTCCTGCATTGACACTGGGCAGTGAGGTGAGGTCTAGTTATCCAACCACAGGATGTGGCAACAAAAGGATTTCACAGCCAAGGGAAGCAGACAGGAGGGCTCTATGTCCCTCTCTCTCAGGAAGGAGAAAAGGCCTGATCCATCCCAGTAATGTTCCTGGGTTGTGAGTATACTCAAAAACAACACTGCTCAGAGTGCAGGGCCTCTGGTTTTCCCACCAGCCTCTACCCAAGCCTGCACCACCTTCAGCTGGCCCTCTCTGAATCCCAGATCTGCCATCTAGACTAAAGGCTGAGCCAGAAGAGAAACCCACCTCTGCCTCTGAGAATGGCAGTCAAGAGGTCCTAGTGCCCCCTAGAGGAAGTCTCCGGGCTACATGGGTCCCTACTCCCATCCTCATTCCCTGTCTGTTCTGTGCCAGTGGCACACTTACCTCTGTCTCTGGTGGAGGAATGAACACCGGGGGTGTTGTAAAGCCTAACTCGGAAATCCTTACCCAAAAGACCACCAGAGACTATCACCAATGTAAAAGCAAAGGAGTCTTTATTGGAAGCTTGAGCTTGGTCCCCCCAGTGTCCATGACAGCAGCCCATGATGTTGAGAGGCCCCGAGCCCATAGTTACAACACTTTTCATACACTTTTTTGGGAAGGTAGGGCTTTGTGTACATCATAATTTCTTGTAAAAAATCACTACAAACCCCAGGAAAATCACCAAATAACTCTATAGTATGATTGGCACGCTAAAAAGTGGGAAAGGACCAGAAACAAGTTGTTGGTTAGATCAAGGGGGCCGACGTTCTTTAAACTGGTTGGCATGCACCACAGGAGAGTCTCAAGAGGATACATGCTAAACTGCAGAGTTCCATTTTCAAACAAACACCACCTGTGGCCTGACTGCAGGGTCACCAAGCACTCCAGCACCTGCCTGCCTGCGGTTTTCCCAAGATTGTTTATGTTCCTAGTCCCCTGGGAATTGCTTCTTATGTTCATTCCCAGGTCGGGTTCATTGTCAGCTGCATAACTCATACCTCAGAAGATGCTCACTAGCTCAAGATGGAGTCACCCAGGCCTCAGTCTTCTCAGTATCATCTTCAGATTGAGCCCGGGAATGTCCAAGTCCCCAAGGATGTACTGCACAGGCATCCTGTGGCAGATGACAGCCAGGTGGTCAGTGGTGAACCCAAGGTGCCAGGACTTTTAATAGCCATGTGGCTGGGTCGAAGGCTCTATCACTGACGGTTGAGGTTGTCAGGCGAGGTCATGGCTCCAATGTCCTGACACACCTGACCTGGGATCGTCGTCCCTCTTCATCCTCCTTGCTCCACCTCCCCCGCCTTGACACTCCCTCACCCCAAAACCTCCCTAGATCTTGGACCAGAAAATAAACTTGTTGGGGCTGAGGATGTTTGAAACCTGGTGACACACCCTGAGCCCTACGGTCTACCTGAGGCTGCTTCCCTTTGCAGTCGGTGACCACAAAGCTCCTGGATGTCATAAAGTAGCTGAGGGGTCATTGGCTTGGCCCTACATACTGTCTTTAAGCTCTGAAACTGTCCCCACAGAGATTGTGAATGGTTGGCTGCCTTGATGCAGGGACTCCAAACCAAGGCTCACATTCTCCCTTCTTCCCTTTCTTTCTTCTTTTTCTCCCACCATCCTCCTCTCTCTTTCCTTCCTTTCTCTGACTCCTGGGCCTTGAACTCAGAGCCTGGGTGCTGCCCCTGAGTCTTTGTACTCAAGGCCAATGGACTAAGGCTTGACCCACACATCCACTTCTGGCATTTTCTTTTTGGTAGTTAGTTGGAGATAAAGTCTTACAGGCTTTCCTGCCCAGAACTTAAGCCTCGATCTTCCCATCTCAGCCTCCTAAGTAGCTAGGATGACAGGCATGAAGCTCAGGCATCCAGCTCAAACAAAGGTTTCTTTATGTGTTGTGGAACCAGCACTGGAAATTTTCATCATCTATAACCACCCCACCCCCCCAGAGCCTGGCGCACACTCTAACTCTGTGTTGGATAAATAAATAAGCATCTGTCTACGACAATACTACAGAAAAGCCCCATCTGATTTTGGTAAGCATCTTGGGTGGACAAAATATGATGTAGCTCTCCCACAGTTCTCCCTACTCCCTCTTCCTGTCCTTCTCGTGCAAAGCATTTAACTCTTTTGGCTCTGAAGACGTGAGCCACGATGTACTCGCTGGATTCTGGGGCCTCTGGGATGCCTAGCTTCTCAAAGATCTCTGTCCAGCTGCTGACCAGCTTTGTGGCACTCAATTCCCCACTCAGGTGTGAACAAGGTTCCCGTGAGCTAAACGCCTGGCTCAAGGGGCATACTCTCCACCACCTGGGGCCAGACAGGATGGTCTACCATATCCGGCCCCCAAGTTTCATGTTGCAGAGAAAGGATCCTTGAGACATCCCAGGTCTCTGAATCTCCCAGAGTCCAGTACAGGTGCTAGGAATCATCTCTGCTCACAGCTGGCAGGCTGGGGATGGCGAGGTCACAATCTCTGCTCCCCACAACATCCTAGACTGTGGTGTCCACCCTAGAGAGTGCCGGAGCTAATCAGTAACTGCTGGAGAAAGGCAGTCAGGGCACGACGTTCATAGCAGGAGACCATCTGGCTAGGGAACTCTACCTGTGCTGCTTTGAACATCATTGTTTGGCAGCTGAAATGGTCCGTCTAATTTGACCCATAATCCCAGGTGTTAGTGGAAATTGCCAAATTCAAGAAAAAACTTTGGAAAAGATGACATTTCACTTGTCCCAATCAAACTTAAAGGGTTCTAAAGTCAGTGGACCCTTTTCCTTCCAGACAGCCTACAGCAGGTTACAGAAACTGGCAGTCAGAGAGCCCTAGGTAACTGCCATGTCCTGATACTGAGCAGGCTCCAGCAGAGAGAACACACTTGCCTACCACTGCTCAGCTGGAAATGGCTCAGGCAGGACACAGACTGGAGTCTGCAGGACTCCAGGGAGGACTGCACAACAGTGCACTGACCCAGAAGGGAATCCACACCACCAGTGGGGGCCTGGAGCCCCCTGCCCAGATGCCCACAGACACCATCAATGCCCTGGGTACGGTTCCCCTCTCATCCTTTGTCGTGGTGAGCCATCTGCCATATCACACCATTCACCACTTCCCAGGCCCTCCTAGCTTCACAGCCCCTGCTCTCCTCCCCCACATCTCATTCCCTAATTATGTTTGGCAGACACATTCCCAAGCCTTGAATTAGCTCCAACTATACACACGAGAGCAGAGTGTCTGGATGGAAGAGTGCGGCTGTGGTGACACTCATGAGCCTTCTGGCTGAAGACAGAAGGACAGGTGTCCACTCTGGTCTGCGTTTCCCACAGGTCTCCTAGTGGAGACCTACACAGGCCCAGCAGCTACAGTTGGCTACAGGAAAGGGGAAAAGGGAGGTGGAAAGAAGTGGAAAGGAAATCTACTGAAACCTTCTCCAAAATGATGGAGAAAACAGAATTTGTGGCTGGGCTTGTACTGGGCATTCATGATAAAAGAACAACAAATACACACATACACACAAATAAAATGCTTTTGCTCTTTTTAGATATGGTGACTTAAATATATTTTCATTGTTCTCATCTCCTTATTCTCCCAACACACACACACACACACACACACACACACACACACACACACACACACACACAAATCCAAACCGGTGACAGAAGACTAATCCATGCAGCACTTGCAATTTACCACCTGATCATTCACCTGAGCACATTCAGTCTGTACAAGGAGAAAGATGATCTCTCTCTCTCTCTCTCTCTCTCTTTCTCACACACACAGACTCAGAGCATTGTCTCTCCCAAGTTAGTTGGTTCCTCATATGGGAAATGTACAAGCTCTAGCATGGGGGTCCCTGGTCAGAACCAGGGGATCCCACCAAGGGGAACATTGCTCTAAAAACACAGAACCACCCTGCCTCTCCCTTTCTCCAGAGACAGACCCTTCCCATTGAGAACAACCAGCATTGAGTCCCCATTCCTTAAAACCCTATGCTAAGACTCTGGGTGAAGGCATGCTGAGACTCATGGCTTCTCAGAACCAGGAGAGAAAACAAAGAAGGGGTCATGGCGCCTCCAGAGGGGTGTCTGACCTGGGGTGGGGGCATTGTTGGGGAATTTGATGGGTTCCTAAGGGCTATATACATGGATGGACCTCCCTATTTCCAGACTAGATGCTTCTGGGTGACTTGGTGGATTCTTGAGGAGGACGAGGAGACCAGATGAACCAGGAGCACTAGCAGAGCTGGCAGAGCTGGGAAATGTGATCACCCTGGGAAAACTGTTAACACCTGAGGTGGGGGGGGGGCAGGACAGGTGTATGTGTGTTGGAGGAACACGCCTCCCAAATATTCACCTCCTATCTGACCCCCAGTGCCCTCACCTCCCTTCTGGGCTCTTCTGGAACCTCCTCAGATGAAGACGTGACTGAGCACAGAAGACAGACAAGGGCTCCCACAGCAATAAGGGGGCTTATCATCTGCATCCAACACCTCCACCCCCAGAAAAACAGGAAAAGACCCGAGAGGTGCTGCTAACCACCTCTGACTAAAGCCATCAGGTTCCCACCAGGGAGAAGAAGGGTGCACACTGCTCCAGGCCAGGGGCTCTGTGGTGTCTCCTCCTCACCCATTTCTTCATCTCCCCTTTTCCTGGGGACACTGGCCGCTAGGGATGGGGGTGGGATCCCAGGGTCGACACCCCACCCCAGCAACAAGGTCTCATTTGTGGCAGTGCCAGGGTGGACTGTGGGACACGAGGCAGGTGCGGGTGGGACAGGAGAGGGGAGGCAGGAGACGCAGGTCTGGATCCACTGGGGGGGGGGGGGGTGACAGGGAGTCATGAGGTACAGGGGTCACGGGGTGTGGCCCCAAGGGGCAGCCACTTATGTATACTACTGGGGAGAAGCTGTAGGTGGTGGCATCTGATGCTTGAGGGCCCTGGAGTCTGAGGTCGGGGCTGCAAGCAGGCTAGGGCCGGGCCATTTCTGCCAGGCAACTGAGAGAGGCACCAAGGATCCGAGCTGGCAGCACCATGTGTGAAATGCGGCACTGCTGGGAGGAGGCGGGGGCGTGTGAGGGTGCCTGGCAAGGCTGTGAGCTTCCTCTGCTCCTCCTGCTCAGATGCTGCTGCTGCCTGTTCCTCAGCAGACTCTGCCACCACCTCAGCGGCCTCCTCCCCAGGAGACAGTACTTCCACCACCGCCACAGCTTAAGCAGCCACCATCTCCATTGCTGCTCCTCAGCCACTACCACCTTGCTCCCCCCCGCCAGGATCTCAGACTCAGGGGCGCCATGGTTGCTTCTTCTCTATGGGGCTGCTCGGCAATGTTCCTGTCATGCTGGCTCCACGTGCTGTCTGCTCCTGGCCAAGATCTGCACTATGATCCAAGTGGCCACCAGCTGCTGAAGCCGCTTCCCCTCCTGCATGTGATTGCTCTTCTCTCTGACTTCACTCTCTGTCCTCCACTCCTCTCCTCGGCTGCCCCACCCCCGCCCGTGCATTTGCGCCCACCCCCTCGGGTCCCTGGCCTTGGCTGCCACTGCACTGTGCCCCTGGGACCCCTTCCCCTGGGTTCTCCCCCTCACCCCTGACTGCAATCGCAGCTCTGACTGGGCTCTGAACCTTCCAGGCCAAGGAAGCTTCCTGGCCATGGCAATTGCAGCCTCAGCATAGCACTCCCCACCAACCCCAGTACCTGCCTGGGGGGAACTAATCTCCCCTCAGCCCCATGGCTTGAGGAGACTCTCTTCCATGCCTGCCCACTCTACACACCAAGCAGGTGCATGGTGACCCTCGTGTGTGTATATGTGTTTGTGATTGTGTTTGTGTGTGTGTGATTGTTGGGGATAACTACCACTCAAGAACTCAGAACATCGCAACCTTTGGAATGACTCAGTACACAGCACAATTCCAAAAACAGCACAAAGCACCCTGTGTAAAGGATTCAGCACACAGTTAACTTTGAAGGACTCAGCAGATAGTATCCTTTGTAGAGTACTCAGCACACAGCACTCTTTGAAGGAGGGAGACCATAGCCCACAGTGTAAAGGACTCAGTGCATGACATGTTTTGAAAAACTAAGCATGTAGCACTCTTTCCCAGGTACTCATTACATAGCACCCTGGGTTAAGACTCCAAACACAGCACCCTCTAAGGGCTGAGTACGTAGAACACTATGTAAAACACTCAGTGCACAGCACCCTTTGAAAAACTCATCACATAGCACAATTTTTAAGGACTCAGCACAATCAAATTGTGGAAGGTCTTAGCACACAGCACCATTTGAAGGACAGTACAGAACACCCTGTGTAAAGGACTAAGCACACAGCACTCAAAAAACTCACCTCATCCCTCTCTTCCCAATGGTGCTGCTATGTGCTGAATGGAATGAATTAGCACACCACACTGTTTGAAGGACTCAGCATACAGTACATTGTGTAATGGACTCTGCACACAGTACCTTTGGAAAAACCAGAACAGCCCAACCCTCTTAGGGACTCAGCACATAGCACCTTTTGTGATGACTCAGCAAACAGCACCTTTTTGAGGACTCAGCACAAAACCCCCATGGGGGAAGGACCCAGCAAACAGCACCCTGTGAAGGAATCAGCACATAGCTGTAATGTCACAAGTTCAGCTGTCATTAGAATTAGTGTGCTTTCTTCAGTATCACCATTCTTCAGAAATACTTCATAAATCCTACTAGTTCACATTTAGCTAACCTGTATTTTATGGAGGAGGGTCAGCTGGGGGTCTTGAAGTCAAAGCTTGGGAGCCTTGTCTCTGAGCTATTTGGTTCAATGCTAAAGCTCTACCATTTTGAGACACAGCTCCAATTTTGATTTTTTGGGGGGTGGGGGATGTTCTTTGACAGGCCTTACAGTGATCAGAAAGGCTAAGTAGGGGTGTCCGTGGGCAAAGGCTCTTAGCTTGGCCTGGAGCTGACATCTCCCTTCCTTGTGCCCCTCGGAGCCGGGTCTCCTGGAGCTCTCTTGGCCTAGGGTGGAACAGACCTGCTCTGGCATCAGCACTCATGGTGATCAAAAATCAGCTTGGACCTGGTCACTTTCCCAAATTGAACTGTAGAGGACTATGGCGGGAGGGGGGGGGGCGATGTCCCGTGTCTGGCCACCAGGGAGCAGGAGTCTCCCACCATAGGGATTGTACCTGTGTTGTGTTTACTCTTGCTTCCCTGGGGCCCCCATCATGCTTCAAAGCCACCCTGGACAGGAAAGTCCTTGAGGCTCTTACCTACATTTAACCATAGAAAAGCAAGTGGGGCTGTGACTCAAGTGGCAGAGCACTAGGCTTGACCAAGAAAACTCAGGGGTAGAGCTTAGGCCCAGAGTTCACACACACACACACACACACACACACACACCACATGCATGCAAATTCAAGGATTTCTACACTGCAATCTTTGGGTATTCTCTACCTTTTCCCCACTAAGCCTGGTGGTTGTTGGCCTAAGAGTTTGATGCATACAACACCACCTGGCATCTTTGATTTTAGGGAACAGAATGGATAGAAAGTCAGACTTCCCCCATCACAGCTCCTTGGTTGTGTCAAATTTTTCCAGGCCCTTTGGGGCTCCTTTTACAGACACGCCAAGAAGCCTTGAAATGGTATCACATGCTGGACACTGGTAGCTCACTCCTGTCATCCGAGCTACTCAGGAAGCTGAGATATGTAGCATTATGGTTTCAAGCCAGCATGGGCAGGAAAGTGTGTGAGACTCTTATCCTCGCTGAACCTTCAGAAAACAAGAAGTGGCCCTGTGGCTCGTGATGAGTGCCAGCCTCGAGAAAAAGAGCTCAGGGACAATTCTCACAGCCAACAACAAGGAGAGGTATTGCATGTTGGCTTTGGGATTAGCATGGGCCAAATGTAATTGGAATTTTCAAGTGCCCCAAGAAAAAGCAGTACCTCCTTTAGTCCCATACTCCTCCATCTCATCTCACCCCCTGACCTTGGCCATGCTTTGGGTCACCTTGGTCCTGGCTGGACAGGAGTACTTCAAGGAGGAAGATCCCAGAACAATCTCCCCGCCTCCTTCTGCCCTGCTCACCCTGCTGTTTCTGCTCTTTGCCGTAGACCTTCTTCCTGGAATCCATCTGTGAGGTCATCACCACCAACATAGTGGTGAGTGGTGGTGGTCCATGCTAACACAGGCAGTCAGAGGTGGAAGTGGGTCTGGGACTAAGACCTTCCACCCTAAGTATGGGCTGAGGCCAGGACTGACCTTTATTTCATCCTGAGCCTTGCAGGGGTGGGGAGTCAGTGTAGACTACACATAGAGTCAGGTAAGATCGGAATCTGGAGAACCATTTGTTTGGGGAAAGATGTGGGGCTCAGGGGGGCACTCCTCTCTCAGGACTCCCCTCTCCCTCTCTCATCCCTCAATGGTAGAAGAGAAACTTCAACTAAGAGTGTAGGAAGCGAGGGCGGAGGAATATTTCTGTGTGAACCAGACTTGTGCTTCATAGTCATCCTAGCCCTACTTCCTATTTATCTGAGGAATGGCCATATGGGTTTGGGAGGACAGGGTATCATCCTAGCTGAGAATGTGTCTTAGCTGTAGAGTGTGTGCCTAGCATGCCTGAAGCCCTGGGTTTGGTTCCACACAGAAAAAGCCAGAAGGAGAGGTGGCGCTCAACTGGTAGAGCAACAGCCTTGATCAAAAAGAGCTCAGGGACAGTGGCCAGGCACTGAGTTCAAGCCCCAGGACTGGAAGAACAAATCTTTGTTGGAAGCTTTTTACCCTTTGAAAACAAATTATTCTTTGTGATAAGCATAATATGGGCCTCTTCCCTGGCCACCAATGGTCCATTAGATGTCCCTTGAATTTGGGCCACCTCCTGGCTGCCTCTGCCCTACCCGACCCGCAGTTTACCCTTCCCATGACCCAGCAGATTGAGGCCTGAGAGAAGGCAAACTGGCAACCTACTTCTGGTGACTGCTGAGGATTTTGAGAGTCATTATGTCACATAGAGAGTTATCATCCTCATGAGTCTACAGAAGAAAAGGAGGGAGTGCTCCTTGCCCAAGCCCTCCAGCAGCCTACAGCTGTAGGCTGCTCTGGTTGTGGGGCATCTGCCGCAAGACGTGCTCCGTGGGGGAGTCCTCTATGTGGTCGGGAACCCCGACCTCTCCTTTGGCAGTTTCCAAGCTGTCTTGAAGTTGCAATTCTTCAAAACCTTTCTGCTCCAGCCTCATTTCACCCACTCCGGAGCGTGAGGCGTCTGAAGGAGCGTGGTGGCAGGGGGCTCAGCCTGTGCAGGCATCTGGAGCATTCTGTCAGCCCCTTCCCCTGCGAGGACCAACAGCAGCTCTTACAGCTCTCTCTTCTTTCTCCATCTTCTGGGAGAGCTGGCACACATGCTTGGCTTTCTCTAAACACAGCTCATGCAGGACGAACAGCTGCTCTTTACACGCCACTAGGGACTCCTCTATGGTGCAAATGTCTGCCGACAGCTAGCTGCATCGATGGTGGAGTTAATCTGCTGGACTATGGAAGTCCACCTCATCATGCAGGTCATGGACGAAGCAGATTTTCTTCTCGGATGCCCACGTGTCCCACTTCCCATCCTCATGCCTGCTGTGGTAGCAGCTCATGTGGCGGGGTGTTTGTGGCTCCAGCTCTACCTTGCACTGAGCTGCTGTGTTGGGAGGGTGCCTGCGATAGGGCTGCCTCTCCTGCAGGAGTTTCCCCCTGTGGAACTCAGCCTCTGAGAGTGCTCGTAGAGCCATGTCACTCTAGGTCTGGGGCATGTCTCCGTCTTCTGCGATGGTCACGTTGGGAGAAGTCACCTCCTCACCTTTTGCTTCTCCAGGGCTCACAGCTTCCCCTCCCCAAGAAAAGCCAGGAAGCTCAGCAGGGCCTGCAGCCTCTCCTCCTGTAGTCTGGTCACTTCCAGGCACTTAAAAGTGTCCTGCCACTTTGGGGGCACCACCTGGTCCACCCTGTTGGTTGGGCCATGCACTTGCTTCAGCTGCTCCAGCAGCTGAGTCTGCCTCTGCAGGATCTATTGTAGGGCCTCCTCAGAGTTCAGCCACTCATTGGAGGCAATGTGCTGCTCACAGGTGGCTCTGAACTCCTGCAGATGGGCCTGGGACTGCTCCTGTCACTCTTGCAGCTCCCAAGATGCTTGGCTCTCTCTCTCCCTCAGCCACCTCTTTACATTTGTCTATCTTATCCTCTGAGTGGACTAGCTGTTCCCACAGATGTTTCTTCACCTGCTGCTCTGAGTCCAGGATGCTGATGAGCTCCTCCTTCTCACCACTTACCCTGTGGAGAGCATCCCACAACAGAGCCAGCTGTTCCTCTTGCTATGGGTTGCACACACATGTGCATCTTGGGGTCTCGGGGATCTCCTGCCAATCCTTGGACTTCTCCTCCAGGCTCTATAATTGCTCCTGCTGCTCAGCATTCTGGAGACAGAGCCGTTGGTTTTCCTTGACCTGGATGTGAAGTTGTTTCTCCAGGTTTTTCAATTCCATCTGTCTATGGTATTCCTGGGCCTGCAACTGCCGCTCAGCCTGAGATGGTTCTGCCAGCTTCCTCCTCAGTTCCCCCAGCTCATTGTCTAGGTCCAGAACCTGCCTCATCCTTTGCTCCTTCTCTTCTGTCAGTTGGTTCACCTGGTCGGTGAGCCAAGGAACCTCCTCCTTCCATGCAGACCTGTCAATGCTCAGGTCCTCTGTGAAGGAGTCTCTCTCCAGATTTGCTGAGTTCACCATCCAGCTCAGGTTGTCCAATAGTCTCTTCAGTACCCACGCCCCGCCAGCACTTGTTGGAACTTGCAGATTCTGTTCTTCCTGCTACTCTTCTGTGTCCAGAGCACTTCCAGCTTCTCCTGAAATTCTGTGTTCACTTGCTCCAGGTCATCAAAACTACTGGTCTTTTCCTCGAGCTGAAGTGTCACATCTTTCAGCAGTTTGAAGAATATTTCTATCTCCTTCTGTGCAGTAGTGACCACAGAAGCTGCCATCTCCAGCTCTGCCATGCACCGCTTTTGACCTACAGGTGGCTGGTGAGAACTCATTGCTCTATTTTTCTGCCATTGGCTGCCTGCTTGACTTGGGCCGGTGCAGATTGTAAATCGCTTTCTGCTGAAACCAACCTCTGTATGGGTGGCTTGTGGATCTCTAGCTTTGTTTTTGGTGCTTCCTGCACCTGAGCTATCTTCTCCCTCTCTTTCTCCAGTCAGTCCCTCAGGTCTGTCTTTTCCTGCTTCAGTGGTTGTAACTTGGCATAGAGCGCCTGGTTTCTTTTGTTGCAATCCAGGTGAGCATCACATGTGGCCAGCACCTCTGCAGATCCTTGGTAGTATCGGGAACATTGACACTCTGACCCTGGTGACTGTGACTGTGTCCAAAGGCAAGGGAGGCCCGCAATCAGCATCAGCTTTGGCCAGGTGCTCCCTTGAATCACGCTCTTCAGTGGTGTTTGTCTTGGGGATCCCTCCCTTTTTTGTGTTCTTTGTTTTTTTGAATGATGCAGGTCTGATGGGAGGATTCTTCTGCCGGTGTTCTGGCAGTAGTTTCTTGTCTGCAGCTCTCTCATGGAGTCTTGTTGTTTCAGACATCTGAGCACTGGGATGGGAAAGATGGGCTGGCCACATTACCAGGCTCTGGGAAATCCTCTATTCTCCCACTCACTGACTAGGTCGTCAATTTCCTATTCTACTCCAAAGTCTCCTCCTTGAGTCTCCTGCTCACCACTCAGCAACCTCTACCTTCCTCAACTGCTGGTGGTAGTGTCAACCAACTGAGGGAATCTTGGTGCTGGGCAGCATGGAATGTGGGCATGGCTACAATTCTTGTATCGCATTGGTCAGAAAGAACCATGAAAAAATGGGGGTGTGGCCAGAATTCTGTGATGCAGGCAGCATGGGCGGAGTCAAGATGACAGTGGTGCCCCCAGCCCCTTTCCCAGGGAACTCTGTCCAATTCACTTGGGTACAAGAGGGTGACCTGCTTTAGCCAGATGGTTGCACAGATTGTTTTGTATGTCTGTTTGTTGCCAGTCCTAGACCTTGAACGCAGGATCTGGGCACATTCCATGAGCTGTTTTTGCTGAAGGCAAAAGCACTACCACTCTACCACTGGAGCCACACAGCTCTACTTCTGGCTTTGTTGACACTGATGTTGGACCTGGGTTTCAAGGACCTTCCTGCCTAGGGTGAATTTGACCATGATCTTCCTATCACAGCCTTGTAAATATCAAGGAGGACTGCTGAGAGCCACTGGTTCCTGCTGAATCATTGATCTTGCTGTTCTTGGACAGACCAGTGAGTTCCCTATCCTTGGGTTTAAGTGGTGGGAGCTGGAGCTCACAGTTTGAATCCTGGTCCTGCCACCTCCAAATGGCAGGAGAGCCTTAGAAATCCATTCCTATCTATACGAATATCAATGGAATGTGATGTATGTTATGACTGAATGGGCAGTTCTTGAATGATTCTACGATAAAATTATACACAATTTTATTATAGAAGACTGAATTTTATTCAATACTTTATGAAGCATTTAAACAATCACATTCATTAAATGGAGGCATAATGAAATACCTAAGAATTGGGCCTCACATAGTATACAGGTGTCATTTTTTTCTGCCAGGACTGAGATTGGAACTCTTAGTCTGGGTAACTCTGTTGCACAGTGTAGAATGGGGAAGCTGGCCTCCTTGAAGTCAAGAAATTCATGTGTACACCTCAGGTCTGAAATCGATCCCCAGCACTAGAAAACATCCTATTTATGTACATTTTAAATATGTGATTTATATTTACATACATATGTTGACTCCATATTGCTTTCAGTGCAGTTATTCATTTTATGTTTTGTTTCATTTATGTAGTGACTGTTTATTTTATTGATTATTATGGCACATAGAACATTGATTACATTTATTACATAGGATATAGGTCTGCATACGTATTACACTTATACCTGACACCCAGGACATTCACAGGAAAGGAAAACATGTGTCACCATCAGCTTCTTACTCCATGATTCATTTTGTGGGAGGGCTGGCATCTGAACTCACGGCCTACAAGGCCCAATTCATAAATGGGTGAGTGTCAACACACCATCCTGTGGCAAATTGTATTGACAGGCATTTCCTAGGATCTTAACACAAGCCACAGGTTTTGAAAAAATAAGAACAGAGTGAGACCCAGATGGTAGTATGCTAATAAATATATGTCTTTATAGAGTGTCAGAGATGTCTATCCATAATTCAGATATAAAGACTACATTCCTATCAATTCTTGGATATTTATTATGCCTCCATGTAATTAATGTTATTATTTTCATCCTTAATAAACTATTAAGTAAATCAGTGTCCTGAAATTATTGCATCCCTGTGAGAAATAGTATTCTTTTAATGCTTCATAAGATAATTAAATAAAATCAATCAGCTGACTGAAATCATGAAGTCTAATTTTATTCAAGTATCATTCATGAACAACCTATTCATCCGTGACATTGATAACATTCAAGCGTTATTCCTGTGAATGGGAATGCATCTCTCAGGATCTCCCACCATCCAGAAGTGGCATGACTGGGATTCGCACTGTAGGCCTATGTTGCTATACGGGAACTATGGCTTCCTCAAAAGCCCACAATTAAAAAAAAAAATTTAGCTCCCTGGTTCGCAATTCGTGCCATTTTTTCTGCCAGGCCAAGGATTTGTACTCAAGATCTGGGTAAATATGCAGCACTGTGAGGGATGGGAATCTGACCATGCTTGAAGACAAGAAAGTCAGTCCTGTTCCCTAGGCCTGAATTCAAGCCTCAGGCCTGGAAAACATACTCCTTATAACCATTTTAAAGATAGAATTTATATTTTCATACAGATATTCAGTCCATATTGTGTTTGGTGTGGTTATTCATTTTATGTCTTGTTTTATTCATTTATTTACCAATTATTTTATTGACTCGGATGACACCTCTACCATTTATTACATTGTTTACATCCTATCACATAGCATCTAGATTTGTACATATGTTCTCTATCATATCTGACACCCAAGACTTTCCCAGAAAAGGAAATCATCATGTGTTACACTCGGCTTCTTACCCCAAAATTAAATATTTGGCAGTGCTAAGATCTGAACTCAAGGCCTAGCAGGCCCAATTCATGAATGGATGAGTGTGAGCATGGCAGCCT
Organism: Dipodomys spectabilis; assembly: GCF_019054845.1. Classification (NCBI taxonomy): domain Eukaryota; kingdom Metazoa; phylum Chordata; class Mammalia; order Rodentia; family Heteromyidae; genus Dipodomys; species Dipodomys spectabilis. The sequence goes on from NW_024870811.1 coordinate 1,221,570, forward strand.
CTAGCCAATGAAGCTGGCAAGTGGTTCCCAGGTGCTGAGATCCAGCCCCAGGTTTGGCCAAAACAGTGATACATGGATAGGCAGATGGTGCTATACAAATGAATACATATTGGTAAAGAGCACCAGAGCTGTCTATCTACGATTGAATGACACCTACTACATTCCTACCAACTCTTAGGCATGTATTATACCACCATTGAAGGAATATTATTCTTTTCATGCTTATTCTTTTCATGCTTAATAAACTATTAATTAGTATCAATTAGCTTCCTAGGATTATTGCATCCAATTTTAGACTAGACCGAAGCATGAACTACTCTTTCAATTGGTATTCCTATGCATAGGAATGAGTCTCTTGTGATCTCCTGCCATTGGTAGGTGTCAGGACCGGGATTTGAACCCGGGACCTATGTCTTCCCTGATACCCCACTAGCCTTCAGCAATGGCAGGTCAGGTCCACTTTGCAACCGTTTCCTTCAGACCCAGGATAGTCACTGTGCAAAGAAAAAAAATGTAAAATCCCCAGCCCTCTGCAGCTCACCACTTTTTTTCTATGCTACTTTTTTTTTTGTCCTGCAAGCCCTGTGGGCCTAGGATCCCAGGATCGGCTATGGGTCCAGAGGCTACACTCCAGCCTTGGGTGATCGAAGCTGAGGCAGAGTTGCCACGACCTGAGTTCATGCCCCCTGTTGGCAAAACAAAGAATAAATTAAAAATTAATTATTTAACTAAATTAAAAAAGAAAGAAAGCTCCCTGATTTTGAATTTCTGCCAGTTTTGTTTCCTAGCCTAGGATTTGAACTCAGGTCTCAGTAACTCTGTAGCAGTGTGCACGAAAGTGAAGAGTTGCCACTTCTTGAATTCAAGCCTGGTGCAAAGCCAAAAATAAAAATTTAGTCACTGAGCTCGGCAGGGGGAGTAGATGTGGAGATGGGAGCGGGGGGATGGGAGGTGGAACACAAAGGAGGAGGCTACAATCCTCAATAGGAAATATAATCATTACCTTGCTCATTTAACTGTTACTTCTCTGTACAAAATTTTTACAATAAAAAATGAAAAAAAAAGTAGTGCTCAGAGAAGCAGTTTGGGGGTAAGGGAAAGAGGTTTGAATAGATTTACAAAATTCCACACTGATTTTATTTTAATGTTCAGTATGGAACTGAATAATCATAGCTGCTTCCATTAAAAAGAATTAAGTCACTGTCTTGGAAATGGTGCCAGTATTTCCTTCAGTGCTTGGATTTGATCTCACCATCCAGATAACTCTTTTGCACCTTGGGTGAAAGCAAAGCTTATTGTCCCTGAGTAAAAGAAATCCAGGTTAGAGTTACCAGGGTCTGAATGAAGGAACTGCAATGGAAAAATATTTCTATATGTGTGTAATATATTATATATATTTTCTTATGTATGTTTATAACATATTATGATTTTTATTATTGATTTTGTATTTATTTTACTTTTTACTTGATTCATTTATTTTAGTTTTTACTTGATTCATTTACTTATTGTCTATTGTATTTAGTATTTTTGGTGGGGGAGTCCAGTCGTGCACCTAAACTCTGGGCCTGGGCGCTGTCCCTCAGATCTTCAGCTCAAGGCTAGCGCTCTTCCACTTGAGCACAGTGCCGCTTCTGGCTTTTTTTTCTGCTTATGAGGTGCTGAGGAATTGAACCCAGGACCTCATGCATGCAAGGCAAACTCTCTACCAGTGAGCTACCTTCCCAGTCCCTATTTAGTATTATTACACACATAATATTTAATATATGTTGTACAACTATCATAAAATTATACACAATAATATAGGGCTGAGTTCTGGGAAGATGGTGGAGGAGAAGCTGGGGGCTAAACAACTCTCCCATAGAAAGCAGTTTTAGTGCTCCAATGAACAGTCCTAAGCCATAGAATCAAAAAGTTTGCCATCACAGTAAAGAGTGTTAGGCTAGAGGGGAAAATCCAGGCAAAGAGACAGATCTGAGCACTTGCACACAGCTGTGGCTGCGGTGGCAGCGGCAGTGGCAGTGGCAGCAGCGTTGGCGGTGGCCATAGACCCCATACCTGCAACACAGAGAGTCCAGGACAAATTTTGCCAGATGCATAAAGTGAGTGCATTCTACTCAGCACCAGCAAGCACCTACAAGGAGCACACATCATCATCCTGCAGTTCACAGACCAGAGACGACCCAGGAACCAAGACTCTGGCTCGAGTAGAAGCCTGACATCCTCTCAGGGAGCAGAGGAGGGAAGGCCACCCCTCCCCCCCACTATGGGAGATCTCCAGGCTGAGCAGCTAGCTCCAACTCAGTCCTTGGAAGAAAACAAAAGAGTCATTAAGCAGGTCACAGGAACCTAACCTGACCTGCCAGGCTCAGCTCAACCTAGGGAAAAGTCACCAAGCCTGGGCCGCCAGCCCAGTAGTGTCTTTCTTCACTGGGTAAACAGAGACAGAGGCTTCCCCTCTCTACAGTAGCCTTGACAATCAGTTGAAATTCATTAAACATAAACCCTGAGAATGGCTCCAGGCAGGGCTCTGTGAGTATCTCAGAAGCTAGCCCCTCAGGGAAAAGCTAATGTTTGCTGGAAGGCATCAACTTTACCCAGAACCTAGCCTAATCACAGCATCTCCAAACTAGAGTAAACAGCCATCTTCCTCTTCTGTGATACTCAAAGCAGATTTCCCTCCCATTGAACTAGCCTGGGAGGAGGATCACAAAATCCTGGGTAAAGCAGAGCATTTTTCTGCTTGCTCAAACAAACTGACTTAAGAAACCAACCAAGCCACAGGAAAATCAAACACCACAAGCAGACAAGAGACTCCAACTAGAGACTGGTTACAGACACAAGGGAGATACAGGATCTTCCCATTCCACCCAAAAAACTCAAAGAACTCTTTTTTTTGTACCGTTTATAAAGAATTTTTTTCTAAAACTGTTTTTAATTTTTAATTATTAACTTAAAAAATTTTGTTTTCTTTTAACTTTTTTCTTCCTCTTATAATTTTTATTTTAGGGGTATATGTGTGTGTGCTTTTTTTTCTTTTTTTTAAATTTTTTTGTTTAGCTTTATTGACCTTTTGATCCTTTTTTGTTCTTTCCTTCTCATTCTTTTCACCTTTTCTTCTCTTTCATTCTTCTTTCCGTGACTTAATTGATGTTCTGCTCATCCTGAGATATACTCGTAGTCGATTATTAGACCTTATCCCTCATTGTGTACACATTTAATCCAGAAATTTATTACTCAATTCAAAACCTCTTAGACTTAAATTCCTTAATAGCAGTACTATATCTTTATACTTATATATTTTAAGCATTTTTATTTTTAAGTTTTTCACGTCTCCTTTCTATCCCTACCCTTCTCTTATCCTATCCATGTTCTTCTCTAAATATTATGTTTTTAAATTTGCATAATTTTTTATAAGTGTTTCACTTTTTAACTTTTAAATTTTTTCTATTTTCTTGTCTCTTTTTTCTCTTTCTCTTTCTTTTTTTTCTCTCTCTACTAATATTTTATCCAACTTATTTCCTGCTTTGAGATTAGGACTTAGTTAAGTGAACCTTTTCAGCCTGTCCACATCCCTCTATTCCTATTTTTACCCACATCTCTCCCTAAACCTAATAATTTCTGGTTTGCCAAATTCTTCTTTGTAGTTCGTAACCCATTAATACATAGTTGTTGGATGTTGAATAGATATATCTGTTGAACTAGATTGTATATGCAGACTTTTGACTGTGCAACTACAGAGTTTGGTTGATGCTTCCCTTAAGATAGTGTTCTAGCACAAAACTGGTATTAATTTCATCACAAATGGGCAAGGCTGAGAACACCCAAAGAGAATTACAGGAATTGCGTGGGCGTGAAGAAGCTAATCAAAGAGTAATACAGGAATTGAGAGAGCTGGAAGAGAATACACAAAGATCACTAAAGGCATTCATGGAATCCATAAACATAAAGTTGAAAGAAGTCAGGGAGACCACAAAGGGAATGCTGAATGGAAACCAACAGAAGGAATGGGAGTCCAAGGAAACCATAAGCAATCAACTAAGTGATTTGAGAATAAACACTGAACACCAAATTAAGGAAGTAAAGAAGTTCATACAAGATCTAAAACAAAGCTTCAACAAAGAATTTGAAGCAATCAAAACCAACCCACTGGAAGGAAAAGAAATAAAAAACAAAGTAGAAAGTCTTGATAGTAGGTTAGACCATGCAGAAGAACGAATTTCAGAGATTGAAGACAGCCTAGATATTATAGAGAAAGAACATACAACCATCTAAGACAAATCCAAGAAATAGGATAGATCTATTCAACACTTGGAAGACACCATCAGAAGGCCTAATCTGAGGATAATGGGTATAGAGGAGCACCTAGAGACACAAGTTAACGGTATGGGAAATTTAATAGGATCGTAGCAGAGAACTTTCCAAACATGCAAAAAGATAAGCCTAGTCAGATACAAGAAGCTTTTAGAACTCCAAATAGACCAGACCAGAACAGGACAACCCAGCATCACATTGTAATCCTCACAGGATCAATTCAGACCAAGGAAAACACCCTTAAAGATGTCAAGGAGAAAGGATCAATCACTTATAAAGGGAAACCAATTAGAATCACCTCAGATTTCTCAGCAGAGAAGATTAAAGCAGGAAGAGCCTGGAATCATGTATGCCATGCCATAAAGACAAACAAGTATCAACCATGTATATTGTACCCAGATAAACTCTCCTTCATAACCGAAGGTCAAATAAAAATTTTCCATATCAAGGAAAAATTGAAACAATTTATCTCCACCAAACCAGCCCTACAAATGATTCTCAAAGATGTCCTACACATAGAAAACCAACAAGACCACAAAAAGGCAAAGATACCGCAGCCAAACTGAGAATCCAAGAACCATAGAAAGAACCCAGTTGCCACAGCTCCCAAGAAGGTGGATAAAATAGCAGGAAATCCCAAATACTTCTCAGTTCTATCTCTCAACATTAATGGATTTAACTCTCCAATTAAGCGACATAGACTGCCTAGTTCGATGAAAAACCAAGATCCTTCTATCTCCTTCCTTCAGGAGTCACAATTTGCCCCAAAAAACAAACACGTTTTCAATGTGAAAGACTGGAACAAAATCTACCAAACAAACGGGCCCCATAAAAAGGCGGGACTTCCAATCCTAATATCAGATAAAATAGACTTCAAAGTAAAATTAGTGAGGAGAGATAAAGAAGGTCGCTACATACTTATTAAGGGATCTCTCCTTCAGGAGGATATTACAATTCTAAATATCAATTTGCCAAATAACTGAGCATAAAAATTTATCCAAGAAACACTACTTTCCCTCAAATCCCACATAGATCCAAAGACATTAATTGTTGGGGACTTTAACACACCACTATCCACACTAGATAGGTCAACTTGGCAAAAACTCAACAGAGAAACCGCAGATCTAAACACCTGTATAGATCAAGTAGATTTAATAGACATCTACCGAATATTTCACCCAGCAGCATCAGAATACACGTTTTTCTCAGCAGCATATGGAACATTTTCCAAAATAGACCACATTTTAGGCTACAAAGCAAACTTGTCCAAATTCAGAAACATTGAAGTTATACCTTGCATTCTCTCTGACCACAAGGGAATAAAATTAGAACTCAACAGCAAAAGCCACCAAAGAAAGTCCTGTAACACATGGAGGTTGAAAACACACTGCTGAGTCACGAGTGGGTCATGGAAGAGTTTAGAAAGGAAATGCAAAATTTCATGATATTCAACAAAAATGAACAAACAAATTACCAGCTCCTCTGGGACACAGCAAAGGCAGTACCCAGAGGCAAGTTTATAGCTCTGAGTTCCTACATCAACAAATTGGAGAGGCCTGAAACCAACAACTTAATGAGATATCTGAGCCTTCTAGAAAAAGAGCAGCAAGAAAAACTACAATCCAGTTGATGGAAAGAAATAATTAAAATTAAATCAGAACTCAATGAATTAGAATCCAAATAAACCATAGAAAGAATCAAAAAAACCGAGTTGGTTCTTGGAAAAAATTAACAAAATTGACAGACCCTTAGCAAATCTTATCAGAAAAAGAAGAGAACAAACCCAAATAAATAAACTCAGAGATGAGAATGGAAACATCATCACAGGACAACCAATATTCAAAACATTATAATACTTCTCAAAACTTCTCAAATACTTCTCAAAACTAATAAGTTTGATAACTTGGCAGAAATGGACCTTTTCCTAGCAAATACTGACATGCTGAAACTAAACCAAGATGAGTTAAGCCATTTTAACAGGCCCATATCAAGCATTGAAATAGAAACAGAAATAAGAGACCTCCCTCCTAAGAAAAGCACAGGCCCAGATGGAATAACAGCAGAATTCTACAATGCCTTCAAAGCAGAGGTCACACCCATACTCCTCCATCTCTTCAATGAAATTTAAAGAGAAAGTTCACTACGGAACTGATTCAATGAAGCTATCATAACCTTCATCCAAAACCAGGCAGGGGCTCATCAAAGAAAGAGAAGTATAGACCCATTTCTTGGATGAACATTTATGAAAAACTTCTTAACAAAATTTTCACCAATCATCTTCAACAATATATCCAAAAAAAAATCATACACAACAATCAAACAGGATTCATTTCATGGATGAAAAGCTGGTTCAATATATGGAAATCAATAAGGATGATTCATCACATCAAAAGGAGCAGGGATAAGAACCACATGGTTATCTCAATAGATACAGAAAAAGCATTTGACAAGATTCATCACCCCTTTATGATTAGTTCTGGAAAAATTAGTAATTCATGGAACATTGCTCAATACAATAAAGGCTGTTTATTACAAACCTACAGCCAGCATTATACTTAATGGTGAAAAAATAAAGCCATTTCCTCTTAAATCAGGAACAAGACAAGGATGTCCACTCTCTCCATTTCTCTTCAATGTAGTATTAGAATGCCTAGCTACAGCAATAAGACAAGATGCAAACATAAAGGGGATCCAAATAGGGAAAGAAGAAGTAAAACTCTACCTAGTAGCAGATGACATGATTTTGTATTTAAAGAATCCCACAGACTCCACTCCTAAATTACTCAAGCTGATTCAAAACTAACCCTCACAAATCATTGGCTTTTCTGTTTGCCAACAATGAGAAAAGTGTGGCTGAAATTAGGAAAGCAACTCCATTTATAATAGCCACTCAAAAAATAAAATAGTTAGGAATTAACTTAACCAAAGAAATGAAGGACCTCGAAGATGAAAATTTTAAAAACCTGAAAAAGAAAATAAAAACAGAATTTACAAAGTGGCAAAAACTCCCATTCTCCTGGATTGGGAAGATAAACATCGTGAAAATGGCAATACTTCCCAAGGCTATCTACAAATTCAACGCAATACCTATCAATATTCCAACCTAATTCTTCAAAGGAATAAAAGATGCAATCCAAAAATTCATATGGATTAATTGAAGACCCCGAATGGCAAAAACAATTCTCAACAGAAAGAACAGTGCTGGAGGCATATCAATACCAAATTTCAAACTCTACTAAAAAAAACATAGTAATCAAAACAGCATGGTACTGGCACAAGAACAGACCTCAAGACCAATAGAATAGAATTGAAAATCCAGAAATGAATGCACAGACTCATAGCCATCTAATCTTTGATAAGGAAGCTAAAAAAATAGAATGGAAGAAAGACATCCTCTACAGTAAATGGTGCTGGCAAAATTGGTTAACTACTTGTAGAAAAGTATTGCTAGATCCTTATATATCACCCTGCACCAGAATCAACTCCGAATAAATCAAAGACCTCAGACTCAAAGCAGACACTCTGAAAACATTACAGGATGGAATAGGAGAAACCCTAGGTCTCCTTGGCACAGGGCTAAATTTTCTTAATAAAGACCCAGAAACACAACAAATCAAAGAAAGTTTGGACAAATAGGGTCGCATGAAATTGCAGAGCTTCTGCATGGCAAAGGACATAGCAAGCAAGATTAATAGGAATCCCACGGATTGGGAGAAGATCTTCACTTGCCATAGAACAGACAAGGGTCTCATATCTAAAATGTACCTGGAACTCAAAAAATTAAATCCCCCAATAACAAATCTTGAAAAAAACAGCTGCCCAATAAATAAGTGGGCTAAAGACATAAAGAGAAACTTCTCTGAAGAGGAAAGAAGGATGGCCAATAGACACATGAAGAAATGCTCAACCTCCCTAGCCATAAAAGAAATACAAATCAAAATAACATTGAGATACCACCTTACCCCAGTTAAAATGGCAATAATCAAGAACTCTAATAACAACAGATGCTGGAGGGGATGTGGACAGAAGGGAATCTTACTGCGTTGTTGGTAGGATTGTGAACTTGTTCAACCACTTTGGAAAGCAGTATGGAGTTTCCTCAAAAGACACATAGAACTCACCTATGACCCAGAAATCCCACTTTGGGGCATTTACCCAAATGTTCAAAACAAGAACACACTAAAGCTACAAGCACAACTATGTTTATTGCTGCATTATTTACCATAGCTATGATACGGAATCAATCCAGATGCCTCTCAGTAGATGAATAGATCAATAAAAAGTGGTACATATGCACAATGTAATTCTATGCCTCCATCAGAAAGAATGACATTGCCCCATTTGTGAGGAAATAGAAAGACTTGGAAAAATTATATTAAGTGAAGTAATCCAGGCCCAAAGAAGCATAGGTCCCATGGTTTCCCTTATTTGCAATGATTAGTATATATCTGAGTCAAGCAGAAAAGGTCAGATAAGTTGATGTTAGGGAAATGAACCCTAAGATATGTATTCAAAAGTTTTTTTTCTTTCATGCTATTGTTTCTAACACATTAATAAGATTATTTCTTTGTTGCTTTGTATGTCCCTCCCCGTGGTATAACCCCTGCTTTCACTGTATTTGATGTCAGTGTAATTTGTGGAGGGGAAAGGAAAAAACAAATCATTTAAATAAGGATATAGGTGGACCCACTGCAACAATGAGATGTACAAGTTGTTATGTTGAAAACAAACTTTACAACTTTGGGGGAGGAGGATTTGGTGGAGGGTCGGGGGGAGGATGGGAAAGGATGGGAAGGGGAAACAAAGGAGGAGGCTACAATGCTTGATAAGAAATGTACTCATTATTTTGCCCATGCAATTGTAACCCCTCTGCACAGTATTTTCACAATAAAAAATATTATACAGCAAAAATTTAATAATATAGGACATTGACTCATTTTTTATTAATACTTTTTTTTGTTGAAACATGATACATAATTAAATGGAAGCATTGTCATGGTCTTCACATGTTTAGAGTCTCTCCCAATTATGAGCTTTGTCTTCTGTGTCTTTGGACACCTTCCTATAGAGATTTCTTTAAATGATTTATACTCAGAAGCAAGTTGAGGCATAAAATTGTAAGGGTGGGGCTAGAAATGTGGCTTAGTAGAAGAGAACTTGCTCAGCATGCATGAATGCCAGGGTTTGAATCCTCAGTTCCACATACAAAGAAAAAGCCAGAAGCTGTGGATTGGCTCAAGTGGTAGAGTGCTACCCTTGAGAAAAAGATGCTCAGAGACAGTACCAAGGCCCTAAGATAAAGTCCCAGAACTGTCAAAAACTATCAGCCAGATGCCAGTGGCTCACAACTGGAACACTAGCTTCTTAGCAGGCTGAGATCTGAAGACCACAGTTCAAACACAACCTAGGCAAGGAAAGCCTGTTAGCCTCTTACCTTCAATGAACCACCAAAAGACCTCATGTGGTGCTGTGGCTCAAGTCTAGTGTTCGACTTGAGCTAAAGGGCTCAGCAACAGTGCTCAGGCTTGAGTTCAAGACACACAACTGGAAAAAGTGAGGGTTAATCAAAGTACTTTTCCTATCTGATAATTAGGAGAACATTCTCTGGAAAATGAATCCTGATGTACACCAGAATTTGATTCAAAGCTCAAGGTTCAAGTGTAGCTCATCCATATGACCAGACTTTCAGGCTCTAGCATTATATCCTTGTGTCCTACAAGGTTCTGAAAGGTCCAATGTTGAAAGGCTTAATATGCTCCAGAAGCCCTTTGTGATAAGCATTTTGACTTGTATTGTCAATGTAATTACATTTCTGAACCTGGCAGAGAACCAATAGCTCATGAGTGTCACCCTAGATCAGGAAGCTGAGGTCTGAGAATCACAGGGTGAAGTCAACCAGGGAGGGAAAGTCTATGACACTATGAATTCCACTGCTGAAAAGTCAGAGGTTCAAGAGCGTCCTGGGTTTTCCTTGGAGATGTTACTTGTACTCTAAATGTTCTTAGAATTCTTGAGCTATAGAAGCATGAAAGAAACATTATTCTCTGGCTTAGGACTGTTCACTGGAACTCTAAAACTGCTTTCATTTTGAGAGCTTGGTTAGCCTCCAGCTTCTCCTCCGCCATCTTCCTGGAAGAAGGGATGGGAAGGATAATCAAAGGAGGAGGCTACAATGCTTGATAAGAAATGTACTCACTAACTTGCTCATATACTTGTAACCACTCTCTACACTATTTTCACAATAAAAAATAAAAAAAAAACAAAACAAAAAACATTATTTACCCATCCTGGGGTCAAAAGAAATTCTCAGATCCAAGCCTTAGCCCTGTTAGCAGGAAGAATTCCAGTGTAACACTGTATTTGAAGGACAGGAAACAGTTTCGAAAGCCAGGCTGGGTGAAGAGACCCAGGCCTCAGGATTAGGAGGCAGATTGTACACACTCAACAGGAAAATGAGTTGCAAAAGCACTTCATTCATTCCAGGCACGCCAGCAATGAGGGGAAACCTGAAACATTTGTTAGAGTTACACCAGGGTTAGGCTTTTCTCAGCCTCTTCAAACAATGATTAACATTCCTCCCTCAGGTGAAGGGAGCTTCAGGCTATCTTTAGGTTAACAATAGAGAGCCAATTCATTGGGGGAGAGGGGAGGAAAAGAATACAAAACCCTGCCCTCTGAACACACCCACATAAATAAACTCAGAAATGAGAATGGAAACATCACCAGGGAAACAACCAAGATTCAGAACATTATAAGGGAATACTTCTCAAAACTTTATGCTAATGAGTTTAAGAACTTGACAGAAATGGACCTTTTCCTAGCAAATATTGACATGCCAAAACTAAACCAAGATGAGTTAAACCATGTTAACAGGACGATATCAAGCATTGAAATAGAAACAGCAATAAGAGACCTCCACGCTAAGAAAAGCCCAGGACCAGATGGTTTTACACGGAATTCTACAAGGCCTTCAAAGCAGAGCTCACACCAATACTACTCCAACTCTTCAATGAAATCGAAAGAGAAAGTTCACTACCGAACACATTCTATGAAGCCATCATAACCCTCATCGCAAAACCAGGCAGAGACTCATCATAGAAAGAAAACTATAGACCCATTTATTTGATGAACATTGATGCAAAACTTCTCCACAAAATTATGGCCAATCGAATTCAACAATTCATCCAAAAAATCATACACTACGATCAAACAGGGTTCATTTCAGGGATGCAAAGCCGGTTCAATATATGAAAATCAATTAATATTATGCATCACATCAACAGGAGCAAGAATAAGAACCACATGGTTATCTCAATAGATACAGAAAAAGCATTCGACAAGATCCAACACCCCTTTATGATGAAGGTTTTGGAAAAATTAGGAATCCATGGGACATTCCTCAATACAATAAAGGCTGTTTATGACATCCTACAGCCAGCATTATACTTAACGGTGAAAAACTAAAGTCATTTCCTCTTAACTCAGGAACAATACAAGGATGTCCACTCTCTCCACTTCTCTTCAATCTAGTATTAGAATGCCTACCTACAGCAATAATACAAGATGCAAACATAAAGGGGATCCAAATAGTGACAGAAGAGATAAAACTCTCCCTCTTTGCAGATGACATGATCTTGTATTTAAAGAATCCCATAGATTAGACTCCCAAATTACTCAAGCTGACTCAAAATTTTGGCAAAGTAGGAGCATATAAAATTAACGCCCCCCCCCCAAAGCAATGGCTTTTCTGAATGCCAACAATGAGAAAAGTGTGGCTGAAATTAGGAAAGCAACTCCATTTGTAATAGCCGCACAAAAAATAAAATACCTAGGAATTAACTTCACCAAAGAAGTGAACGACATCTATGATGAAAACTTTAAAAACTTGAAAAAGGAAATGGCAAAACCTCCCATGATCCTGGATTGGAAAGATTAACATCATGAAAATGGCAATACTTCCCAAGGCTATCTACAAATTCAATGCGATACCTATCAAAATTCCAACCTCATTCTTCAAGGAAATAGTAGAGGCAATCCAAAAATTTATATGGAACAATAAAAGACCCCGAATAGCAAAAAAGCTCCTCAATGGAAAGAACACTGCTGGAGGAATATCAATATCAAATTTCAAACTCTACTATAAAGACATAGTAAACAAAATAGCTTGGTACTGGCATTAGAACAGACCTCAAGACCAATGGAATAGAATTGAAACCCAGAAATGAACCTACAGACCTATAGCCATCTAATCTTCGATAAGGGAGCTAAAAAAAATAGAATGGAAGAAAGACAGCCTCTTCATTAAAGGGTGCTATCAAAATTGGTTTACTACATGTAGTAAACTAAAGCTAGATCCTTATCTATAACCTTCCCCAGAATCAACTCCAAATTGATCAAAGACCTCAGAGTCAAAGCAGACACTCTGAAAACATTACAGGATGGAATAGGAGAAACCCTAGGTCTCCTTGGCACAGGCCGAAATTTTCTTAATAGAGACCTGGAACCGCAAAAATTCAAAGAAAGGTTGGACAAATGGACAAATGGGATTGCATGAAGTTGCAGAGCTTCTGCATGGCAAAGGACATAGCTAGCAAGATCAATAGAAAGCCTACAGATTGGGAGAAGATCTTCACTAGCCATACAAGGGACAAGAGTCTCATATGGAAAATATACTTGGAACACAAAAAATTAAATCCTCCAACAACAAATCCTCAAAGAAACAACTGCCCAATAAATAATTAGGCTAAAGTCTTAAAGAGAAACTTCTCTGAAAAAGAAAGAAGGATGGTCAATAGACACATGAAGAAATGCTAAACCTCCCTAGCCATAAAAGAAATGCAAATAAAAACAACATTGAGATACCACCTCACTCCAGTTAGAATGGTTATAATCAAGAACTCTGGCAACAACAGATGCTGGAGGGGATGTGGACAGAAGGGAACCTTACTTCATTGTTGATGGGAATGTAAACTTGTTCAACCACTTTGGAAAGCAGTATGGAGATTGCTCAAAAGTCTTTACATAGAGCTCCTCTATGACCCAGCAATCCCACTTTTGGGCATTTACCCAAATGTTTACAAACAAGACCACACTAAAGCTACCAGCACAACTATGTTTATTGCAGCATTATTTACCATAGCTAAGATATGGAACCAACCCAGATGCCCCTCAGTAGATGAATGGATCAAGAAAATGTGGTATATGTACACACAGGAATTCTATGCCTCCATCAGAAAGAATGACATTGCCCCAATTGTTAGGAACTGGAAAGACTTGGAAAAAATTATATTAAGTGAAGTAAGCCAAGCACAAAGAAACATAGGTCCCATCGTTTCTCTTCTTTGCAATATCTAGTATATGTATGAGTCAAGCAGAAAAGGTCAGATAATGTGATGTGAGGAAAATGAACCCTTAGGTATGTATTTTAATGTTTTTTTCTCTCATGCATTTGTTTCTAACGCATTTATAAGATTATTTCTTTCTTCCTTTGTATGTCCCTCCCCCTCTGCTTTCACTCTATTTGATGTCGGTATAATTTGTAGAGGAGATAGGGAAAAACAAGTCGCTTAAGGATACAGGTGGACCTGTTGCAACAATGAGAAGTACAAGTTGTCATGTCGAAAACGAACTTTGCAACTTTGGTTCGGGGGGGTTGGGAGTATTGGTTGGGGGGGCAAGGGGGAAGCTGGGAAGGGATCTGAAGGGTAAACAAAGGAGGAGGCTGCAATGCTTGATAAGAAATGTACTCATCTTGCCCATGTAATTGTAACCCCTCTGTACAGTATGTTCACAAAAAAAATTAAATTAAATTAAAAAAACAACAAAAAAAACCCTGCTCTCTGATCTTAGCAAGTGGGTTTTTGATTCTCTATCTGTCAGATTTGAAGTCACTTCTTCTACTTTGTCAGTCCATTCTCCTTTCTTCATTCTCCACATAATGAATGCAAATGCCCAGTCCATGGAGAGGCAGGGCCCTTTCTCTACTGACTCCAAGCACCTGAGTTCTGCCCTCCTGGCTTTGGTGTCTTCTGCTGCCTGAGAAGTGGGTCAGAGACGGTCTTCCTGCTCTGTGTTTGTGTGAAGGCATTGCTGGAGTCCTGCCACACTGCAGAAGACCTCATGACTGGGACTTGTTCCTTCTTTCCTCCTGAAGTCCAAGACCATATTCATCTATCTATCTATCTATCTATCTATCTATCTATCTATCTATCTATCTATCTATCTATCTATCTATCTATCTATCTATCTATCTATCTATCTATCTATCTATCTATCTATCTATCTATCCATGTCTCTACCTACATACCTACCAACCTAACTAGCTGTCGCTTTGCCAGTTCTTGGGTTTTACTCAAGGCCTGGGCACTGTCTCTAGCAATCTGCTACTTGAGTCACAGCATGAATTCTCATGTTTTTTGTGTGTGTGCTACTGAGGAATCAAACCCAGGGCTTCTTGCATGCTAGGCAAGCACTCTCTCACTAATCCACATTCCCAGCCCCCTCATCTTTTTCTTAGTTGAAGTTTTTACATAAGTATGCCACCATCTTACATCTCGAAGTTCAATTTTCTGAATACCGGTTATTTCTATGAAATCTAAACTTCTCTTCCCCTACCTGATTTGTGACTGTACCAGCCTTGGCCTCATAATGAAATATAAATAAAGGCTGTTGAGAATTTAAGTGCATCATATAAGGACCCAAGCCTGGAACCCTAGAAGAGAAAATCGATGGGCGTGAAATGAAGAGAATGATGTGGTATGTGCAAGAAGCATATCTGAAAAATTAATCAGTAAATAAAATCAGAAGCATTGCATATGATCTGTTTGCCCTCAGGGAGATAATATACACACATTAGTAGGTAGAGCACTGATACATAACATGACCTTCTCTTTTTGAATTTTTATGGCCATCCCAGGGCCAAAAGTCAAGCCTCATGTATTCCTCAGATGTTTTGCTCAAGGCTGAGGCTATACCACCACCACAGCTCCACTTCCAGCCATCTGGAAATTAATTGGATATAAGGACCACCCAGGCTTGCCTGGTTGGGCCTGTATTTCCTGCTCAGCTCTCTCAAAGCTGGAGCTCTTCTGTCTGGGCCACTGCTCCACTTCTGGTTTTCTCGTGGTTTATTGGTGATAAGAATCTCACAGACTTTTCTGCTTGGGCTGGCTTTGGATGGCGATCTCCTGAGGAGGCTTCAAGCAGCTTTCCTCAGGGATTCGCCAAGGAGCCGCTCCACACAAAACCTTAGTCTAAATCTCAGGAGGTACTAGAGAAAAACAGAAACATGAAGATGTTTCTAGTGTGTTCTAGATATTTAAGGTTGGAGACACATAACACTCATAACTATTACATCATTTTATAGGCAAAAGGACCAACGAAGACAGTGTGAGAATCACTTCAGCTTTTGGTCCTATTATCCGGAGACAGTAAATTCACTGCAGCTCAAAGCTAAGTGACAGAGCTGGCATGAGCTGTGGACTTTAGCTCCCAAATACTATGGCATTCATTTCTCACTTTTGGCTTCTAATCTGTTACCAGAGGGGAAGATAAGGATAGCCAATCCTTCTCAGAGAAAGCAGCTATAAAGAACATTGGGTAGTTTACTTATAAAATCAAACCATTGGAATGACCCTGTGAAGAAGTCAGATTGTCCAGATTAAAAAATGATGAAGAAAAGAAAGGCAGGTGCCAGTGTCTGCTGACTATAATCCCAGCTCCTCAGACGGAGGAGATGTAGAGATTATCAGTTTGAATCCAGCCCAGGCAGGAAAGTCCTTAACATGCTTATTTCTAAGAAATCACAGAAAAACCCAGATGTGGGACTGTGATTCAAGGGTAATGATCGACCCTGGAGCAAAAGGAGCTCAGGGACAACCCCTAGGCTCATAGTTCAACCCCAGGACCTGCCCCACCAAAAGAGCCTGTACCTCCATGTCTTTGTGTATGTATGGATGCATTCCTATAGGGGAATCTCCAGAGTAACTTTTGTGAATGGCACCAAGGAAATTTGTTTTCAATACAATGATTTCATAGCACAGAGATAGCTTTCATGACAATGTATGTTCTGGGGCTCCCCTCACTGGGCCCAGTGTAGCTTGAGTGTTTCTCTGCACCCCAGGCCTGCTGGAAGAAGTCTCTCACATTGTCTGAACAGGCAGGCTAAAGGCATCACTCCTGTACAGCTATGTAACAAACAATTCCATCTGGGCCAATTAGTGAGGATGAGTGTAGGTGGGCTCTGAAGGTAAGGAGAAAAAGGCCTCTTTGTACCCCAAGCTCTCTCTTTCCCCAGTGTTCTGATTTGACAGGAAGCCTTCATCTGTGCCACCTCCCCTGGCAGGCCAAGTTCCCTGCACTTATTCTGCCTTTGTGAGGCTATGTTCTGGTGTTCATATAGAGTGCTAAATGGAATTCAGGAGTCCTTCAGGAACACAACTAGGGCACTGAAGCTAAGGAAATGTTTCATTGCAGATGATGATGAGCCTATGATCCCTCTTCTAAGTTTCCGGAAGCTTGGGAAATCCAAGCACATGTCATATATCACAATACTTCCTGTCATATGGGGCTGGCAAAGCTCATCTGTTTTTGAAACCTTTGACATCTCCTAGTTGGGCCGTGGATGCCTAGGTTTAGTTGTGAACACAGGGCCTGGGGGCTGACAATGAGATCAGAGCAAAGACTAGTGCTTTACCATTTTGTGTCCCAGCTTCACTTCTGCTTTCTGTGTGTGTGTGTGTGTGTGTGTGTGTGTGTGTGTGTGTGTGTGTGTGTGAATACACTAGTCCTTGAACTTGAACTCAGGACTTGAGCACTGTACCTAGTTTCTCTTGTATAAGGATAGCCCTTTCCCACTTGAGCCACAGAGCCAGTTCAGGCTTTTTCCTGGTAATGTGGTACTGATAGCCCAGAGTTTCATATATGCAAAGCACTCTACCCCTAGTGCACATTCCCAGCCCTGTACTTCAGGTTTGTTAGTTTGTGTTTGTCTTTTTGTTGTTGTTGTTGTTGGTTGTGAGAATTGAAGTCTGGGCCTATGGGCTGTCCCTGAGTTCTTCAGCTAATGTCTGGTGCCTTACCATTTGAGCCAGAGGCCACTTCAGGTTTTCTGGTGGTTCATTGGAGCTAAATGTCTCAAGGACTTTCTTGCCCAGGCTAGCTTTGAACCATGATCTTCAGATCTCATCCTCCTGAGTAGCTAGGATAACAGGCATAAGCCACAAACACCCAGCTTCAACTTCAGTTTTCATAGTGGTGAATTGGAGATAAAATCTCATGGGACCTTTTGTGTTTGGAATAGTTTGGAAACCTGATCCTCAGATTTCAGCTTCCTGGGAAGGCAGGATGACAAACCTCAGCTATCCACCCCTAGGCCGTGGCACTCTGCTGCAAGGGGGTCCTTGGCTCCACATGGTGGAATGCTATCTATGAGCCCAAGAGGTAAGGGTCAGTGCTGAGGCTGCAATTTCAAGGTTCATGTCTGAGAAAAAACAAAACAAAACAATTGTGTGCAGGAGAGAACTCACCCACTCTTTAGTAATACAAAATTTTGTCCCTGCTATGGGAACATATCTGAGTCTCAATATTCTTGTCTGCATAATCATCTCAATTGTAGAGCTCTTACAAGGACCAGATGAAAGAATGCACCCTGTGAAGGACACAGCACATGGCACTTTTTGAAGGACTCAGCACACAGCATCATGTGATAGACTCAGCACACAGCACCCAATGCAGGATTCAGCACACTGCACCCTATGAAGAACTCTGCACATAGCTCTATTAACCAACCTGTCATTAGAATTAGGGTGCTTTCATCAGTATCTCCATTCTTTGAGGAACATTTCATAAACCATACAAGTTCAAATCTAATGGTTTAGTGGGGTAGTTTTTTGTGGGGATTACCAATGGGGTTTGAACTCAATGCATGGGCATACTGTTCTAATACCATTTGTTCAAAGTTAGAGATTTACCACTTTGAGCCACATTTCCAGGAGTCTCACAGACTTCCTGTCAGGGCTGGGTTTTAAAGCCCCCTAGAAGCCAGGGTGACAGCGGTAAACCAGCAGCGTCTGATTTCTTGGAGCTGTGTTGCAGCGGTTTACATCTGGCTAAGTCAGTCTAGGCGGCAGCTGTCAGCGCCAGACTCCTAGCTTGCTCTGTGGTGATGTATTTGAAGTCCTGGCCTTCTATACTTGCAGTTAGAACATTCTATCTTTTTTTGGCAGCAGTCCTGGGCCTTGAGTAAGGGCTTAGACACTATCCCTAAGCATTTGTGCTCCAGGCTAGCACTCAATTGTTTGAATGACAGCAGAACTTCTGGATTTTCTGTTTATGTGTCACTGAGGAATTGAACCCAGGGCTTCCTGCTTACTAGGGAAGCACTCAACCACTGAGCGCCAGGAGTGAACAAGGTATAAACAGCTGGAGATTGCTGTATATAAATATCATGTACACAAAAAGAGAGATATCCCTATATTATTAACTTATAGATATTACTGCCAATTACTAGATATTAAATTATGTCTTCACTTAATGATGTGTCCTAGTTGAACAATTAATAAAGCATTAATTAAAATTACTCAATATCCTGTCATTATCATATGTGTACATATATACATACATATATTTACATATTTTATAGAATGAGACAGATGTCTATATATAATTAAATTATGCATCATGTGTCACAACCAAATAATAGGTATTTAATTATTACTCCATGCAATTTTTATTCTGTGAATTCTTAATAATATATTAATAAAACTTAATAAACATCCTATAATTATTGCATCTAATTTATTTACAATGATACACTAATACAACCCTTCATCATTTATTGTAGTGACAATTATTCCACTTTTGACATCCTATTACATAGCATATAGATTTGCACCTGTATTATACATCCTACCTGACACCGAGCACTTTCAAAGAGAAAGAAAATGTGTCATGCTCGGCTTCTAACTCCAATATTACATTTTTGGCAGTGCTGGGATCTAAACTCAGGGCCTAGAATTTCATAAATGGGTGATTTTCAGTGCAGCAGCCTCTAGCCAATTCAGCTCTTAGGCAGTTCCCAGGCCCTGAGATCGAGCCCCATATGCTGACTCCATATTGTGCTTAGTGTAGTTATTCATTTAATTTTTTTGTTTTATTCATCTATTTACCGTTGATTTTATTGACTGTTATTACACATGGAATATTTATTACATTTATTACAAAGGATATAGATTTGCCTATGTATGAAACTTCACACCTGACACCCAGGACTTTCACAAGAAAGGAAAATGTGTCACCATCGGCTTCTTACTCCACGATTCAATTTTTGTGAGTGCTGGCTTCTGAACTCACAGTCTACAAGGCTCAGTGCATGAATGGGTGATTGTCACCATGCCAGCCTGGTGCACATTGAGCTGACAAGTAGTTCACAGCACCTGAGATGGAGCCCCAGGAGTTGACAAAATAAGAACAGATTGACATGCAGATGGTAGTACACAAATAAATATAGATCTTTATAGAGTGCCAGAGATTTCTATACACTATTCAGTGATATATGCTACATTCCTACCAAATCATAGGTATTTAGTATGCCTCCATGTAATTAATATTGTTTTCATCCTTAATGAATTATTAATTAAATCAATCACTGTCCTGGAATTGTTGTGTCCATATAATTAATAGTATTCTTTTAATATGTAAAAAATATTCATTAAAATCCATCAGTATCCTAAAATCACTCTAATTTTAGAGTAGTATCATTCAGTAATGACTAATTCAACCTTGACATTCACAACCTTCCAATGGTATTCCTATGAATAGGAATGAAACCCTTAGGAACTCCCTCCATTGGTAGAGATCAGGACCCGGCTTCAAACCCAGGGCCTATGTTGCCATGTTGGCCTGTGGCTTCCCTGGGAGCCCACCAGCCTTCAGCAATGCCAGGTTACCAACACTTTTCAGCCATGTCATTCAAACCGAGGAAGGTCACCTTGCAAAGAAAACAAATGTAAAACCTGCAGCTATCTGCAAGTTGCTGGTTTTTTTTTTCCTGTGTCGTTTTATTTTTTTTTTCCTGTCAGCCTTTGGGGCCCAGGATCCAGGTTCGGCTGTGGGCCCAGTGGCTGCACCCTAGCCTAGAGTGATTGAAGCTGAGGCAGAGTTGCCACCACCTGAGTTCAAGCCCTGTCCTTAACAAAATTAAAAAATATACATACATACATACATACATACATACATACATACATACATACATACATACGTTGAAAATATTTAAAAATTTTTGAGGCTCTTGGCTTGGAATTCATGCCATTTTTTTCTGTCAGAACTGGGATTTGAACTCAGGGTCTGGGTAAATCTGCAGCATAGTGGGGGAAGGAGAAGCTCACCATGCTGGAAGACAAGAAAGTCAGGCCTGTTCCCAGGGCCTGAATTCAAGTTCTAGCATTCATATACATTTTAAATCCATGGTTTATATTTACATACACATGTTTACTGCATATTGCAGTTAGTATAGTTATTCATTTTATTTTGTGTTTTATTTATTTATTATGTATTTTAGTAGGATTACACATATAATAATATTTTTTACATCCTATTACATAGGATATAGATTTGCCTATGTATTATACATCATTTGTGAGGCCCAGGATTTTCACCAATAAGGAAAATAAGTGAGACAATTGGCTTCTTCCACCAGGATTTTTTGGCAGTTTTATGATTTGAACTCAGGGCCTAGGAGGCCCACTTCATGAATGGTCAATGTTAGCCCACCAGTCTGATGCAAGTGAAGTTGTTGAGCTAATTTGAGGACCTGAGATCAAGCCCTAGGAGTGGCCAATATATAAACACATAGATGTGTAGAATGAAGTGTGTGTGTGTGTATTTACATATGTATATGCATCTATAAATGTATACAGAGACAGATAAGTATTTATGTAGATTCTAGTGTATAACTCTATATAAAGAGTGATGTCTATATCTTATTTTTATATGTCCTATTACTACCAATTATTTGGTCTAAAATTATGCCTCCATTAATTAATCACGGTAGAAGACTTAATAAAGTATTAATTCAATTAATCAATGACCTATATTTATTGTGTACAATCTTATACTAGATTGACTAGCTAATTAGTAATTCAATTAGTACATTTCAAACATTCTATTACTGTTCCTATACATAGGAATGAGTATCCTAGGATCTTCAGCAGTGTATAGGTGCCAGTCCCAGGGTCCAACTCAGGGCCTAGGTTTCTGGTTTGAGCTCAGGCTTCACTGACAACCCACCAGCCTTCAGCCATGCAAGGTCACGTTCAATTTTCAATTTTTAAGCTGAGTCACTGAGATCCAGGATGGTCAAGTGCAAAGGAACAAAGGTAAAGCGGTTGTCTAAAACTTCCTGGTTTTTTCCTTCTCCATTTGTGTTGGTTTGATGTTTTTTTGCCAGTGCTGGGAGTTGAACTCAGGCCCTAGGATCCCTGGATCATCTGTGGGTGTAAAAGCTGCACCCTATCCTAGGGTAATCATGGTTTAACACACAATAAAATGCTTCCTTGAGCAAAATCAGTTCAAGGACAATGTCTAGCCTAACAGTTCAAGCCTCAGGATCTGCCACACCAAAATAGAGCCAGTAACCCCATGTGTATGTATGAATGTATTTCTATTGGTGAACATCCCGAGTCTCTATGAAGAAAGGCACCCAGCTAGGAAATTTGCTTTGAATAGAATGATTTCATATCACAGAGAGTGCTTTCAAGACAGTGTATGTTCAGAGGCTTTCCTCACTGTTCCCAGTGAAGCCGAGGGTTTCTCCATACCCCAGGCTGCTGGAGGAAGTCTGCCTCATTGTTGGAACAGGCAGACAAAAAGACTCACTCCTGTAAAGGTATGAAACAAACAATTCATTCGGGGGCATTTAGTGAGGATGAATGTGTGTGAGCTCTGAAGTCCAGGAGAAAAAGGCCTCTTTGTAACCCAAGCTCTTTCTCTCCCAGTGCTCTGTTTTGACAGGAAGCATTCATTTGTGCCACCTCCCATGGCAGGCCAAGTTCCCTGCACTTATCCTGTCTTTGTTAAACTATGTCCCAGTGTTGGAACAAATTGCTACAATTAATTCAAGAGTCCTTATGGCAGACAACTAGGGAGCTGTACCTAATGAAATGATTCATTATTGGCAAAGGTGCATCCCTAGGTTTCCAGAAGCTTGCTAAATCTAAGTACATGTGTAATATCACAATGTTTCTGGTCATCTATGGCTGGTGAAGCTCATCAGGTTTTGAAACCTTTGACCTCTCCTAGTTGGGCCCTGGGTGGCTAGGTTTTGCGGTTGAACACAGGACCAGGGTGCTGATCATGAGCTCAGAGCAGAAGAACTTTGCTTTACCATTTGGTGTCACAGTTTCACTTCTGGTATCTTCGTGTGTGTGTGTGTGTGTGTGTGTGTGTGTATGCATACTCCAGTCCTGGAGATTGAACTCAGGGCCTGTGCACTATACCTGAGTTTCTCCTGTACGAAGATAGCACTCTCCCACTTGAGCCACAGAGACATTTCAGGCTTTTTTTCTAGAGATGTGGTACTGAGGATTCAAACCCAGGGTTTCATATATGCAAAGCACTCTACCCATAAGACACATTCTCAACACTCCACTTCAGGTTTCTTGCTTTCTTTTCTTGTAAGTTGGAGCAGTGGAAGTCTGGGCCTGGGTGCTGTCTCTGAGCACTTCAGCTCAAGTCTAGCACTCTACCACTTGAGCTACAGCACCCCTTCAGGCTTTTTGGTGGTTCCCTGGAGATAACCATCTCAAGGAATTTCCTGCCCAGGCTGGTTTGGACCCTGATCCTCGCTCTCTGCCTCCTGAGCAGCTAGGAATACACGCGTGAGTCTGTGGCACCTGGCTTCCATTTCAAATTGCTAAATGGTGAGTAGGGGATAATAGTCTCATGGGACCTTTTGTGTCCGGGATAGTTTGAACCCAGATTGTCAGATCTCAGCTTCCAGAGTAGGCAGGATGACAGACCTCAGCTACAGATGCCTAGGGTCCTTGACTCCACATGATACACACTAGCCATGAACCCAACAGGGAAAGTTCAATGCCCTGAGTTCAATATTTACAACCAAGAAAAATAAACCAAAACAATTGTCTGCAGAAGACAACTCATTAGAGTTCAGTACATACATAATTTTGGCCCTGACATGGGGATATATCTGAGCCTCAACTTTCTCATGTGCACAATCATCTTACTTGTGGAGCTTTTATAAGGACCAGATGAAAGAATGCACCCCGTGAAGGACTCAGCACACAACACCTCATGAAGGACTCATCACATAGCTGTATCCCACAAGCTGTCATTAGAATTAGGGTGTTTTCATCAGTATCATCATTATTTCAGAAACACTTCACAAACTGCACAAAGTTCACATCTAATGGTTTAAAGGGATGGGGTTGTTTTAGGGGGGAGTTAGCCACGGGGATTGCACTAAAAGTTTGGGGCTACTGTCCTAAGACCTTTAACTCAAGGCTAGAGCTCTAACTCTTTGAGCCACATCTCAGAGTTTTGCAGATTCCTGCCAGGGCTGGGTATTAAACCCACCAGTGTCAGATCTCATCCCTGGGCTATCTTGGATGATAGGGTTGAGTGAGCCAGCAGCATCTGATTCCATGGAGCTGGGTTGCCTAGCTAAATCAGGTTAGATAGCAGCTGTCAGCACCAGATTCTCAGCTTGCTCTGTGATGAGATATTTGTAGTCCTATCCTTATATCATTGAAATCAGAACATTCCTTTATTTTTTTATTGTTGGTGCCAGTCTTGGGTCTTGAGTAAAGGTCTAGACACAGTCCCTAAGCTTTTATGCTCAAAGCTAGTGCTCACTGCTTGTGCAATAGCAAAACTTCTGGATTTTTCTGTGCATGTGGTAGTGAGGAATTGAACCCAGGGCTTTGTATGTATTAGGGGAGGAGTCTACCACTGAGCCCCAGGAGTGACAAGTGTATAAACAGATAAATGTGTAGATTGGTAGATAGATAGATAGATGTATATGTGTAAACTAAGAGAGATGTCTATATTATGAAATTGTATATACCATATTACTACTAATTATTGGCAACTAAATTATTCTTTCCTTTTTTAATTATCATGATTGAATACATAATAAATTATTAATTGAAAATTATTCAATGTGGTATAATTGTGTAAAATTTTATGATATGGAAACAATACACTACTAATTTAATTGTTACTTTTATAACATTCCATTTGTATGGATATATCATCAGAATGGGTTTCTCAGAACCTCCCACCATTCATTAGTGGAAGTCCCGGGATTAGAACTCCAGGCTGGTTTTGGCTATATAGCCCGACAAACATCAGCAATGCAAGGTCATGTGCACTTTCTGGGCCTTGTCATTTAGACCCAAGATGGTCACAATACAAAGAAAAAAAAAGTAATATCACCTTCTTGAACTTCTCAGTTTTATCCTTCTCTTTGTTGTTGTTGTTTTGTTTTGTTTTTTTTTTTGTCGCCCTGATATTTGAACTTTGGTCCTAGAATCCCAGGGTTGATTGTGGCAGAGGTGCCAAGACCTAAGTTCAAGCCTCGTGCTTGGCCAAAAAAAAAAAATAAATAATAAGGCCCTGGCTTGGAATTTGCACCATTTTTCTAGCAGGCCTGGGATTTGAACTTGGGACCTGGTTAACTCTGTGACATTATGGGTGAAGGGGAAGCTCACAGTCTTTGAAGACAAGAAATTCAGACCAGTTCCCAGGGCCTGATTTCAAGCCTCAGCACTGGAAAAAATAATATTCATATATGAGATGTTTACATAAATGGGTTTACTGCATATGATGTTTATTACCCTTATTTATGTATTATTATTACACATATAACACTTCATTTATTACATCATATCACCTAGATTATATTTGCATATGGATTATACATTGTACTGAGACCCAGGACTTTCACAGAGAAGGAAAAAAATGTGTCAAAATTGTCTTCTTACTCCACGAATAAATTTTTGGCCATGTTGTGATTTCAACTCACTGCCTACAATGCCCAATCCATAAATGGGGTCACAGTCTTAACATACCAGCCTCCAGGAAACTGAGGACTTTTGATCAAGCTACAGTAGTGCCCAATATATACATTGATAGATATGTATATGTGTATGTGTCTATATATATATATATATATATATATTACATTATGCCACCATTTAATGAAGTATCATGGTTGAATACTTATAAAAGCATTCATTAAAAATTAGTTAATATCCATCCATTAGGGGAATCATACCATGGTGATAAAATGGAAGATATAAATCCAATAATATTTGTGTGGTATTCTAAAATAAAATCATGAATTAACTGCAAATTTAATGATTACTTTTATAGCATTCCATTAGCATGCACATGAATAGGAATGAGTTTGTCAGGATCTCCCTCCATTTGTGGGTGGCAGTCCTAGCATTCTAACTCCAAGCCTGGGTAGTTTACTTCGAATGCAAACCATTGGAATGATACTGTGT
Organism: Dipodomys spectabilis; assembly: GCF_019054845.1. Classification (NCBI taxonomy): domain Eukaryota; kingdom Metazoa; phylum Chordata; class Mammalia; order Rodentia; family Heteromyidae; genus Dipodomys; species Dipodomys spectabilis. Next base: position 1,247,405 of record NW_024870811.1, read on the forward strand.
AGATTTCAGACTATCACAATTAAAAAAAGAACAACAAAAAGAAAAGAATCCAGGTGTCAATGGCTCCTACCTATAATCCTAGCTCCTCAGGAGGCTGAGAATGTAGAGAATGCCATTTTGAATTCAGCCAGGGCAGGAAAGTCGGTGACACTCTTATTTCTAACAGATCGCCAGAAAAAAAAAAAACCATGAGTGGGATTGTGGCTCAAGTTGCAGAGTGCTACCCTTGAGCAAAAGGAGCTCAGGGACAGGGCCTAGCCTCATAGTACAAACACGGAACTGCTCCCCTCCCCAAAAGGAGGCAATCACTCCATGTCTCTGTGTATGGATGCATGATGTATGGATGATGGGCATTCAGCAGGTTGCCCATGCTCAGCCCACTCAACTTGGGCAAGCTAGGACAAGCTCTCAGAATTCCTAGGCTGTAGGAGTGGTTGAAGGTTCTAGATCCATATTATCTATCCCTATGTAGTATGTGAGCCTAGACCTCTAGGGCCTGGTGGCTCTCACTCATTCCTCATTCCTCGTTGCAGAGTCACAAACTGGTCCAAAATCTCGGCAAAGATATGAAATAGTCAGCGATTTCTATGCTGAAAGGGGTAACCATCATAACTCCTGTTACAAGTCAGTCTTGGGCTACAAATGTGGATTAGCGGTAGAGTGGTTACCTAGCATGCACGAAGCCCTGGGTTCGATTCCTCAGTAATAGAGAAACAGAAAAAGCCAAAAGTGGCACTGTGGCTAGCCTTGAGCAAAAGAAGCTAAGGAACATGCCCAGACCCTGAGTTAAAGCCCGATGACTGACAAAAAAAAAGTGAGCCTGGTGATACATATTCTTCAGGGACTCAGGAGGGCCGAGGTGAGAGGTAAGAGGTAGAGGGCAGCTGCTGGTGGCTCACCCCTGTAATCTCAGCTATTCAGGAGGCTGAGATCTGAGGATCACAATTACAAGCAAGAAAGTCTTTATGAGACACTTTTCTCCAATTAAACACCCAAAAAGTCAGAAGTAGAGCTGTGGTTCAAGTAGTAGACTGCTAACCTTGAGCAGAAAAGCTAACGGATAGTGTCCAGGCCATGAATTCAAACCCCAGAACTGACACACACTCACACACACACACACACACACACACACACACACACACACACACACACACACACACACCAAGATAGTGCATTTACCAGTAAGCCTGCACAAGTTCCACCTCTAGAAAGAGAAAGGAAGGAAAGATTTGCTCCAGGAGGTGATATAACCAGTGCCAAAATTCAACAGGAGTTCTAAGGCTTGGAACAGGACAGAGAGCCTCAGGCAGAAGGTACAGAATGGGAAAAGGTCCTGAGGTGTGGTGTAGAACAGATGGTGTGTGTGGAATGAAGGTTCTGTGGCTTCAGACAAGTCTGGCAGGACATTCAAGGCTGGGTCAAGGTTTGTACTTGCGTCACAGGTATGAAAGAGGGTGGAGTCCCAGAATGGGGCCCAGGGGGAAGATTAGCTTTTTTTTTCACCATGGCTGGAAGCCTATTTTTCACAGCTCCTGACCCTTAGTTCTCCTTTGCATTGAGGAGTCAGGGCAAATGCAGGGACGAACACTTGCTCAAGAAAAGCTTCTGGGCTGGGAAGGTAGCTCAGTGGTAGAGCACTTGCCTTGCATGCATGAGGCTCTGGGTTTGATTCCTCAGCACCACATAAGCAAAAAGAATAAAAATGGAAGGGGCGTTGTGGCTCAGGTGTTAGAGTGCTAGTCTTGAGCTGAAGATATGCGGGACATTGCCCTGGCCCAGAGTTCAGTCCCATGACCGGACCCACCGCCCAAAAAAAAGAAAAGAAAGAAAAGAAAAGCTTCTAACCCAATGCCATCAGTGGCTCAACCCCTTTAAATCCTAGCTACTCAGGAGACTGGGATCAGAGACTGCGGACCAAAACCAGCTCAGGGAAGGAAAGTTAGTGAAAATCTTCTTGCCAGTGAACTTCCAAAAGCCAGAAATGGTGCTGTGGCTCAAGTGGTAGAGTGCCAGCCTTAAGAGAAAAGTTAAGTGACTGGAGACCAGACCCTGAGTTCAAGGCCAGTAATTGCATTAAGAAAACGCTTTCAGGAGCTCCTTGTCTACTGTGGTGAATGGCCAGATGATCTGGGCGTCGGTAGCTCACACCTGTCCCCCTAGCTCCTCAGGAGGCTGAGATCTGAGGAGCATGGATTAAAGCCAGGCCATACAGGAAAGTCCGGGAGACTCTGATCTCCAAGGAAGCACCAGAAAACTGGAAGTGATGCTCTAGCTTAAGCAATAAGCTGAAGAGCTGAGGGGACAGCGCCCAGGCCCAGAGTTCCAGTCCCATGACCAACTCCCCTGGCCTGCTTGGAACTCACTTTTTGGCTCTAGCCAGAGTACTTTCCAGTGGGCACCTGAGTTTCTCCCAATGTCTAGGTGTCCTACAAGTCTTGAGAGCAGCCCATTTGGAGGCCTTTGCTTACAGTGTGGGCCACATTATCAGAGAAGTGTCCAGCCTTGGGGAATGGAGGTCATCGTCTGGGTCATCAGAATGACATCTGTCATGGGTGCAGTGTGGATCTGAGCAGTAAATCAATTTCTCAGACCATGGTTTGGGGCAAGGAGGGCCATAAGCTGCATGGCACGTAACGCCTGCTCATGTGGTATCACAAGAGTGCAAATCTGTCAGGCACACCCCGAGAGGGTGTTGAGTTGGGCTCATGAAAGACCTGTGGACTCACAAATCCACAGCCAGCTGGCTGCTGCTTGTAGCAGTTGCTATCCCAGGAGTCCCAGGGCTCAGAGCCCTGCTTTCCTCACCACTGCTTGGGGGCAGATGAAGGTCTGCAATCGTTGGCCTACTACAAAGGAGAATCCCTAGTGTCCTTTCCCTTGGTCCTGTGGCCCCATTCATGGATGGAGGGGCAGGTTCCATTGAACTTACTGCCATGGCGCAGACATTTCAGCCCAAGAAGGACTTAGGGAGAAACCACGTGAACTGGCTTAAGAGTTTACTACTACTTTGCCTCAGGACTCCCCCAATTCTGGCTCAGCTCATCATTACCACCTTTCTGTGTGTGCACGCATCTTGGTATTAGGGCTTGAACTCAGGGCCCGGGCTCTGTCCCTCAGTTTTTTTCATTCAAGGCTAGCACTCTACCACTTGAGCCACAGCTTTCCTTTCAGCTTTTGGGTAGTTATTGGGAGAGAAAAATCTCACACACTTTTCTAGCTGGGCTGCCTCTGAATGTCAATCCTCAGATCTCAGCCTTCTGAGTAGCTAGGAATATGAGAGCATGACCTATTAGCACCTGGCCACACTGTCCTTCTTGGTAAAGACGAAGTGCCTCTCTCCCTGCCTAGCACCCATGTACAGTTACCCCTCCTACCCCACCCCTAATCCTCCAGGCTTCACAGGAATTATACCCTCCCCTGAGGACAAAGAAATAGAATCAGGTTTGAGCTTTTTGTTCTCCACACAGTCAGGGGCTGCAGGGAGCTGATGTGTACTGTAGTTCAAGTGGTTGAGCGCCAACATTGTGCAAACCAGCTAAAGGATACCACCTAGGCTCCGAGTTCAAGCCGGCAACCTCACACAAACACACGCACACACACAAACACACGCACACACGCAAACACACATACACACACACAAAACACACACACACACACAAATATCCTTAGCAGGGCCCAATGGCTCATACCAGAAATTCTAGCTACTTAAGAAACTGAGCTCCTAGGATAGCAGCTTGAAGCCATCCCAGGCAGTGAAATCCGTGACTCTTCTCTCCATTAAATTACTTAAAATGATGAAAGTTGGGCTGTGGTTCAAGTGGTAGTGTGTCAGCTTTGAGCAAAAGAAGCTCAGAGACTGCACCTAGGCCCTGAGTTCCAGCTCTAAGATTTTTTAAGACACCCTTTGCCCCCACTCCACCCCGAATCAGGCCATAAATCCAGATTTTGGTCACCCTGGATCTCACTTCCATTCCTGCCGCTTTCACAGCACTGCCACAAGTGGCCAGTGTGTGGCCAGCACTGGATTAAAAGTGAACGTACAACAAGGGGGGCATAGCCAGGTCAAGGCTAATGTCCCAGAACATTGAGGTATTGGCCATACTAGTCTCTAATCCTCCCAGTTTCCTGGACCTAGAATTTAAAGTGTGTGCATCTGTATTCTGGGCATCCAGAATTTTCTAGAAAGACATAAGAGGCCAAGCTGGGGTGGGAAGATAGACTTTGCTGCAACAAGGTACGTTGACATTTCCTAGACACCGATGGATACTTCCAAGCCACCTTGACCTCAAATCCCATGTAACACCGGATCCTCCTTGCTTGGGCAGCCTTCAGTCAGCTATCAAGCTCGAGTTGGCCAGAGCCACCACAAACCCTCCTTCTCCCACTCCACTGCCAGCATGCAGGGAGGGATGTGAGCCAGAGACCCAGCTGAGGAAAAGGACAGGACATCACATGACTAAGGTCCCCCCAGAGGCAGGGGAGAACTTATGCCAGCCGGCCCTGCTGACCCAGAATCCCCTGGAGGCACCCAAATATTTGGACAGGCTGGATTTGAGCCCCAAAGAAAAGCTAGAATCCAGGCCTCTGGCAATTTAGGACTCACTGTTGACTCTGATAGGAGGCTAAAGGGCAAGGTCAGTGTGGAGGAGGGGCACCATCCGAGGTCAGAAAGAGGCAGCTCAGGAAGGGGGCAGAGGAAGATGAGGGAAATACACACACACACACACACACACACACACACACACACACAAACATGCACACAGGTAGCCAAGGCCTCAGCAGTCCCTGAGCATCCTCACAATCCCACCCTCAAGAAGATGGCACTACTATCCTCAGACCAACTGTAGACAAAGCTCAGGGTCTCTCACAAGTCTGGAATGGCTCATAACATAGCTTAGTATTTCCTAAATGTACACACCATTATGCAGAAATCTCAGCTACCTTATTTTTGGTTGTCGGTCATGGGGTTTGAACTCTGGGCCTGTGCGCAGTCCCTCAGCTCCTCAACTAAAGGTGAGTGCTCTACCACTGGAGCCACAGTGCCACTTCTGGCTTTCTGGTGGTTCAATGGAGATAAAGTCTCAGAGATTTTCCTGCCCAAGCTGGCTTTGAACCGCGATCCTCAGATCTCAGCCTCTACCATCCCACACCTTCTACAATTCATCCAGTCCCTGCCTGCCACAGGTCATGACCTCTGGAGTTCTTGGTAAGGCACTGCCCACTGTACTGTGGCTTCACACTGGGGCAAACCTGGGGAGTTCTTAGAAATGTCTGTACAGTGAGGCCAGCACCTGTTCTCCCAACCACAGCACCCCTACTACTTCACCATCTCTTATAAGCAAAGAAGGGGTGGCTTTCTTTCCTTCTTTCTTTCCTTCTTCCTTTCTTTCCTTCCTTCTTTCTTTCTTTCTTTCTTTCCTTCTTTCTTTCCTTCTTTCTTTCCTTCTTTCTTTCCTTCTTTCTTTCCTTCTTTCTTTCCTTCCTTCTTTCCTTCCTTCTTTCCTTCCTTCTTTCTTTCCTTCTTTCTTTCCTTCTTTCTTTCCTTCTTTCTTTCTTTCTTTCTTTCTTTCTTTCTTTCTTTCTTTCTTTCTTTCTTTCTTTCTTTCTTTCTTTCTTTCTTTCTTTCTTTCTTTCTTTCTTTCTTTCTTTCTTGTTGAGGGGCTTGAACTCAATGCTTGGCTACTGTCTCTGATGTCTATTATTCCTCAAGGCCAGTGCTCTAACACTTGAGCCACAGCTCCATTTCCAGTTGGATTGGAGATGAGGCTCTCGTGGTACTTTCCTGCCTGGGCTGGGAAATGAGATCCTCTGGATCTCAGCCTCCCGAGTGGCCAGGATGATAGGCATGGGATGACAGGCATGAGCCACTGGCACAGCTTATGGTGTCTCGTCCTTCAGAATTTCCATTAGTTCTCCTCTAGATGCTACCACCTAGACACTCCTCTACCTTCCTCAGGGACAGCAAAGGGAGGCTGAGAATTTGGGTAGGGCCATAGGCTTTAAAGGGCCCCCTCCATATCACTAGCCCTCTCTAAGTTCCCATCTGCCTCCTCTGGATGGACTGGTCGTCCAGGGAAGATCAGACCCACTAGGAGTTCTGGGGCCTGACCTGTATCCCCCCACACCACCCAACAGGACCTGCGGATTTCTGGGGCCAGCTGCTCCATGTCCTGGTGGAAGACGTTGGGAGGGTTGCTGATAACTGGGTCCAGGGGTGTTCAAGGCAGAAGATTGTCCAGCTCTCCTCTGTCAAAGAAGGAGACACAAAGCATAGATGGATTTACTAAGAGCTTCAGGGCATAGACATCCACATGTCACTAAGATCCCTTGGAGAACTGTATCGGGACAATCTCGCACATCTATACCAAGACTCACACAAATGTACCGAGTTTCTCACCTGCAGCCCTAGCTGGAAATGAACATGCTCTGCTATGCTGTCCATCATCTGCAGCACCTTTGCTCTCTGTGTTTCCTGTCAGATCCTCCTTCTTAAGCAGGACCCCTTTTCAAGTGCTGCCTCCAAGAAGCCCATTTCGATCACCTTGGCAGAGCTGGAGCCTCTCCGCTCTGCAGGCTGCCGGCTTTGTCACACTCTGCCTTCTGGCCAGTGTGGGTTGAGAGTACACAAAGAGGCCAGGCCTGGGTTCCACTGCTGGATTTCTGAAGGCCCTGATACACCACACAGGGACAGGTGTTTTATCACACTCCGTGAGAGGGCACTCAAAGCCCAGGTAGTCTGTGGTCATAAGACAGGGCCATTTCTTTGTGTGGGCTTGAACTGAAGATCTGGGAGCAGACTCTCTTAGTTTTATTGCTCAAGGCTGGTGCTCTACCTTTTGAGCCACAGCTCCACTTCTGGCTTTTTGGTGATTCCATGGAGAGTAGAGTCTCACGGGCTTTTCAGCTTATGGCTGGGTTCAAATAGTGATCCTCAGATCTCAGCCTCCTGAGTAGCCAGTATGACAGGGATGAGCCTGAGCCCCAGGTGAGAGGCACCAAATGCTTTTTTTTTTTTGCTCTTGTTTATCTCCAGTCAACTAGCAAGCCCAAGTTAAAATAATCAGTTACTGGGGATCAAAACCCTCTCCTATGTCAGTTAATCCAAAGAGATAAAGTGTCTTTGGAAAAGGTTAGTCTGAGTTGGCTAGGGGTATTGTGTGTGTGTGTGTGTGTGTGTGTGTGTGTGTGTATGTGTAAGTGTCAGGGATATCTACCCTTATCTCTGTGGTGCCTCATCCTCCCAGCAGGGAGTGCATAAAAGTTCCTGACCCCAAGGAAGGTGGATGGGCAAGGGTACTTAAAGTCATATCCAGGGGGAAGATCCGAATTCTGTCCTGCAATGGAAGCCTGGACAGATAATGGAGAGAAGAAGAGGTTCATGGGACCAAAGGGAAGCCCCTTACCTTTGGCTAGAAGTACCAACCAGCTCGAAGACTGAATCCATCTTTCTTGGTAGTCAGATAAAAGGTGGACACTGTTCATTTATTTTATTATGATTGTGTGAGCCCTAGGGCTTGGATTCAGGGCCTGGGTGTTATCCCTGAGCTTCTTTTATTGAAGGCTGAGGCTCTACCACTTGAGCTACACCACCACATCTGGCTTTTTTGTGTGTGTGGGATTGGTGGAGATAGGTGGTTTATGGGAGATAAGAATCTCACGGACTTTTCTGCCCGGGCTGGTTTGAGTCACGACCATCAGCCCTCAGACTCCTGAATAGCCAGCATGATGGGTGGGAGCCACAAGCTCCTGACCACCACCATCCATTTATAATCCATTAGGCCCAGGGCTGGGCCACCCACACTGCACCTCCTTGTTGGGAGTGGGAAGCAGACATGAGTGGATTTGATACTTCAACAGCCTACCTATCTTTGAGCATTGTTCCAGGTCAGTCTGATAGCAGCTTCCTCCTTATCCACAGCAATGACTTGGCTCTGTCACAAGAACAAAGGTCCCCCGGGAGGTGTCAGGTCTGGGGTCTTTCCTCTGCACCCCACCCCCCCAAGCTGGCTTTGAGTTGAACCGTGATCCTCAGATTTCTGCTCTTGAGTACTTAGGATGATAGCCATGAGACACCGGCACCTGGCCAAAGATACTTTTCCAAGCCTGTCATCCTATCCCTTCAGGAGACTGAGATCTGAGGACTGCAGTTGGATGCACCCTTCTCAGCAAAGTCCATGAGAACTCTTATCTCTAATTAAACACCCCAAAAAATTGGAAGTAGAGCTGTGGCTCAAATGGCAGTGTGCTAGCTTTGAGCATAACACAAGGGATGGGACCCAGGCCCTAGCTATAAACTTTTTCTAGCATAGACCTACCCAAGAAAGGGAAGCAGGTAGGCACACGGGAGCTCAAAGCTCACACGTAATCCTCAAGACTCACAGAATAGACCCCATCCTGCTCTGATTCTCTACATTCTATGTCCTAGATTATGTCAGTCTTAGATGGGACCGACCATGCACCAAGTCAGGACGTTCAAGTACAATCTCATACTGAGGATCCCGTGACCTCATCAAGGCCTCAAGATCCCTCGACACTGGGCAGGCATTCAGTTGAGGTTTATTTGTCCAGCCACAAGATATGGGATTGAAAGGATTTCTTGGTCAAGGGATGAGACTGAAGGGCTGTAGGTCCCTCTCTCTCGGGAAGGAGAAAAGGCCTATCCATCCCAGGAATGTTCCTGGGTTGTGACTATCCTCAATGAAACAACCCTGCTCAGAGCTCAGTGTCTCTGGTTTTCCCACCACCCCCTACCCAGCCCTGCCCCACCTTCAGTCGGCCCTCTCTGAATCCCAGATCTGCCTTCTGGACTAAAGTTTGAGCCAGCAAAGGGACCCACCTCTATCTCTGAGAATGGCAGTCACGGGGCTCTACAGTACCCTAGAGGAAGTCTTGGGGCAACAAGGGTCTGACTTCCCCCCTCATTCTCTGGATGTCCTGTGCTAGTGGCAGGCTTACCTCTGTCTCTGGTTGAGGAATGAACACTGGGGGTGTCATCTTCAGATTGAGCCAGCAAAAGTCCCAGTCCCCAAGGATGTACCACACAGGCATCCAGCAGTGGATGACAGCCAGCTGGTCAATGGTAAACCCAAAGTGCCAAGACTTTTAACAGACATGTGGCTGGGTCAAAGTCTCTATCACTGATGGTCTAACTTGTTAGATGAGGTTATGGCTCCAATGGCCTGACACACCTGACCTGGGATCATCCTCCCTCTTCATCTTCTTGCTTAGCACTTGCCACCCTCCTCTTGACACTCCCTCAGCCTATACCTCCCTATACTTTGGACAATTTCTTCTTATCTGACTAGAAAATAAACTCGGTGGGCCAGGGGAGACTGAAATTTGGTGACACACCCTGAGCCCTAGGGTCTACCCAAGGCTGTTTCCCTCTGCAGTCGGCGACCACAGAGCTCCTGGATGTCATGAAGTTCCTGAGGGGTCCGTGGCTTCGTCCTACATACTGACTTTAGGTTCTGAAACTGTCCCCACAGAGATTGTGAGTGGTTGGCTCCTTTGATGCAGGGACTCCAAACCGAGGCTTACATATTCCGTTCTTCTTTCCTTTCCTCCTTTCCTCCCTCCATCCTTCCCTCCTCTTTCTCTTTCCTTTCTTTGTGTCACTCCTGGGCCTTGAACTCAGAGCCTGAGTGCTGTCCCTAAGCCTTTTTACTCAAGGCCAACAGTCTACAGCTTGAGCCACTCATCCACTTCTGGCGTTTTCTTTTTGGTAGTTTGTTGGAGATAAGAGTTTTACAGGCTTTTCTTCCTGGGACTTAAGCCTCAGTCCTCCCATCTCAGCCTCCTAAGTAGCTAGTATGACAGGTGTGAAGCACCGGCATCTAGCTCAAACCAAGATTTCTTCATGTGCTGTGGAACCAGCACTAGAACATTTCATCGTCTATGATTCCTGGACCTGGCACACACTTTAACGGTTTGTTGGATAAATAAATGAGCATCTCTCTATGACAATACTACAGAAAACTCCCATCCAACTCAGATAAGCATCCTGGTGGTGGAGGGGTTAGTGGGGGATTTGTTGAAGCCTGAAGTAGCTCTTCCACAGTTCTCCCTCGCCCCACTTCCTGCCCTCCTGGAGCCACCGCACTTAACTCTTTTGGCTCTGAGGATGTGAGCCACGATGTACTTGCTGGATTCTGGGGCTCTTCGATGCCTCTCTTCTCAAAAATCTTTGTCCAGCGGCTAACTCAGTTTGGCACTTAATTCCGCCCTCAGGTGTGAATGAGGCACATGAGGTGAAAGCCTGGCTCAAGGAGCCTCCTCTCCTCCCCCTGGGGCCAGACAGGATGGTCTACCACATCCGGCCCCCAAGTTTCATGTTGCAGAGAAAGAATCCTTGAGGGTTCCCAGTTCTCTGAATCTCCAAGATTCTAGTGCAGTGCTGGGAATCGTCTCTGCTCACAGCTGGCAACCTGGGGATTGCGAGGTCACCATCTCTGCTCCCCATGATGTCCTTGACTGTGGTGGTCACCCTAGAGAGAACCAGAGGAGAATCAGTAGCTTCTGGAGGAAGAGAGTCAAAGCAGGATGTTCCTGACAGGAGACGATCTGGCTTGGGAACTCTGCCTATGCCGCCTTGTACATCATTGTTTGGCAGCTGAAATGGTCCATCTAATTTGACCCATAATCCCAATCATTAGTAGTAATTGCCAGCTTAAAGAAAAAATCCTGGAAAAGCTGGCATTTCAGTTGTCCCAATCAAACTTATAGGCTTCCAAAGTCAGTGGTCCCCTTTTCCTTCCAGACAGCCTACAGCAGGTAACAGAAAGTGGCATTCAGCCAGCCCTAGCTAATTGCCATGGCCTGATACCGTGCAGGCTTCAGCAGGGGGAACGCACTTGCCTACCACTGCCCAGCTGGAAACAGCTGAGGCAGGACACAGATTGGAGTCTACAGGACTCCAGGGAGGACTGCCCACCGGTGCACTGCCCTAGGGGGGAATCCAGGCCACCAGTGGGGGCCTGAAGCCCCCTGCCCAGATTCCCATGGACACCGACAAAGCCCTGGGTAAGGTTCCCCTCTCATCCTTGTTTGTGGTGAACCATCTGCTATGTCACACCATTCGCCACCCACCAGACCCTCCTAGCTTCACATCTTCTGCCCTACTCCCCCCATCTCATTCCCTAATTATGTTTGGCAGACACATTCCCAACCCTTGAATTAGCTCCAACTCTACACACCAGAGCAGGTTGTCTGGCTGTATGAGTTTGGCTGTGGTCACACTTGCCTCACCAGCCTGAAGACAGAAGGACAGGTGTCCACTCTGGTTTGTGATTCACACAGACCTCCAAGTGGAGACCCACGCAGACCCAGAAGCTACTGTGAGCTACAGGAAAGGGGAAGAGAGAGGTGGAAAGAGGTGGAAAGGAACATCTACTGAAACCTTCCCCAAACTATTCATGTAACAGTGAAGGAGAAAATAAAAATTGTGGCTGGGATCATACTTGGCATTGATGACAAAAGAACAATACACATGCACAAAAATAAAATGCTTTTGCTCTTTTTAGACATGGTGACTTAAATAGGTTTCCATTGTCCTCATATCCCTGCTCTCCCAACATGCACCCACGCACACACACACACACACACACACACACACAAAATCCAGACCTGTGACAGAAGACTGGTCCATGCAGCACTTGAAATTTGCCAACTGATCGCTCACCTGAGCACAGTCATGCTGTACAAGTTGAAAGATGATCTCTCTCCCTCCCTTTCTCTCTCTCTCTCTTTCTTTCTCTCTCTCATACACACACACACACACACACACACACACACACACACAGACTCAGAACAGTGCCTCTCCTGAGTTTTTCACTTCCTCATCTGGGACAATGTACAAGCTGGGGCATGGGGTTCCCTTGTCAGAACCAAGGGATCCCACCAAAGGGGAGAACCACTCTAATAAAAAAGAACCACCCTGCCTTTCCCTTTCTCCAGGGTCAGAATCTTCCTCTTGAGAACAACAAACCTTAACTCCACATAAACCAAAACCCTAGGCCAGGATGCTGGATAAAGGAGTGCTGAGACAGGTGGCTCCTCAGAGCCAGGACAGATAACAAGCAGGGGTTCATGGTTCCCCCAGAGGGGTGTCTGACCTGGGATGGGGGCGGTTTGGGGGAAATGGATGGGCTCCTAAATGTTACATACATGGATGGACTTCCTACTTCCAGCCTAGATGCTTCTGGGCGACTTGGTGCATTTTGGGGGAGGATGAGGAGACCAGATGGACCGGGAGCACCAGCAGATTCTGGCAGAGCTGGGAAATGTGATCACCCTGTGAGAACTGATGACAGCTGGGGTGGGGAGAATAGGCTGGGGGTGGGTGAGAGGGGGTGTGTTTCTCCCAGATATTCATCTTCTATCTGACCCCCCAGTGTCCTCACCTCCCTAGTGGGCTCTTCTGGGACCCTCCTCAGGTGAAAGGGTGACCAAGCATAGAGGACAAGGGCTCACACAGCAAGGGGGTCTATCTTCTACATCCAACACCCCCACCCCCAGAAATAAAGGAAAAGACCTGAGAAGGCAGGTTTGGAGATGCTGCTCCCCACCTCTGACTGAAGCCACCAGGTTCCCACCAAGGTGAGGAAGGGTGCAGATGGGTGGCTGTGTGGCTCCATTACTACAGGCCAGGATCTCTCTGTCGCCCCCTCCTCACCCAACCCTGCATCTTCCCGTTTCCTGGGACGCTGGCCATTAGGGACATGAGAGGGATCCTCGGGTTGCCACCCACCCCCACCCCCCACACCTGGGGTGCATTTGCGGCAGAGCCAGGGTGTACTATGGGATGCATGGGAGGCACAGGTGGCACAGGAGAGGGGAGGCGGGAGGCACGGGTCGGGTCCGGGTTCGCAGAATGGGGGAGACTGTGAGGGGGGGTCGAGGGGTTCACTGGACAATGGGGTCCCAGGGTGTGGGCCCACAGGGTGGCCACTCACGTGTGCTGCTGGGAGAAGCTGTAGGCAGTGGCTCCAGGTGTGGCAGGCCCAGAATCCAAGGACCAGGGACCTGGACCAGGTCACTGAAACAAGCCAGCCAATGGCACGTTATCTCAGCTGGGAAACTGAGAGAGGCAAGCCGCATCTAGACTAGCAGTGCCATTTTTGAAACACCGCACCTTGGGGAGGGCCGGGGAGGAAGGGGCGGGATCTGAGGGCTCATGGTACGGCAAGCGTGGCCTCTCCTCCCCCTCAGCTGCAGACAACTCAGCTCCTGCCTCATCCACAGCCAGACCTGTTTCCGCCGATGCCGCCATCACCCCTGCCACTGCTGCCTCCAAGGCTGCCTCTTTAGCTACCTCCTCCTCAGTGGCCTCCTCCTCTGTGGCCACTGCCACCACCATGATAATTGGCACCTTGGACTTGGGACAGCCCATGGCCACCACGCCACCATGGGGCTGCTTGAGGTGATGTGTCTGCTGTGCTAGTTCCTCATGCTCTGCGCTCCCAGTCAGGACCTTCACTTCAATTGAGGCCTCAGCCAGCCACTGAAGCCACTTCCTCTCATGCATGTACTTACTCCTCTCTGCTCTCTCTCTCTCTCTCTCTGCTTCCACTCCTCTTGTGGGCCACTTCAACCCCTCCACGCAGGCCTGCCTGCCACTGAGAGCCCCTGGCCACTGCTACCACCACAGTGAGCCCTCTGGGCCCTGCCTCCTCCTCCCCTCTCCCCAAACCCCTCCTCTCCTCAACCCCCCCCAACTCCCCTCAGCCCCGCCCCCCACCCTTGCCTACAAGTGCAGCCCCGCCTGGGCCCTAAGGCTTCCAGGCCATGGGAATTGCAGCCTCACCTCAGCTCAGCACTCCCCGCCAACCTTAACACTTGCCCAAGGAATCAAATCTCCCCTCAGCCCCACCACTGGAGGGGACTCTCCTCCATTCCTCTCCACTCCACACATCAAGCAGGTACACGGTGACCCCTGTGTGTGTGAATGTAGGTGTCTTTGTGTGTGTGTGTGTGTGTGTGTGTGTGTGTGTGTGTGAGCGAGAGAGAGAGAGAGAGAGAGAGATTGTTGGGGATAACTACCTCAGAACAAAGCACCCTTTGGGATGACTCAGCACACAGAACATTTCAAAAAACAGCACAAAGCACCCTGTGTAAAGGACTCAGCACAGTGTGCCCTTTGAAACACTTAGCATATAGTAACCTTTGGGATAACTCAACATACAGCTCCCTTTGAAGGAGGAAGTCCATAGCATGCAGTGTATAGGACTCAGTTCAGGGCATGCTTTGAAAAACTCAGCACGTAGAACTCTTTTCCAGGACTCAGCACATAGCACCCTGTGTTAAGGCTCCACATACACCACTCTTTGAAGGGCTGAGTATGTAGCACCCTGTGTAAAGCATTCAGTGCACAGCACCCTTTACAAAATTCAGCACATAGCAGAGTTTTGAAGGACTCAGCATATACCACCCTGTGGAAGGGCTCAACACACAGCACCATTTGAAGGACAGTACAGAGCACCCCATATAAAGGACTCGGCACATAACACTTGAAAAACTCACCTCATCCGACTCTTCTCAAGGATGCAGCACATTGCACCCATTGGGATGACTCAGCATACAGCCCCCTTTAAAGGACTCAGCAAAAGTACTCTGTGTAAAGGACTCAGCCCACAGCACCCATTGAAAAATTCACCTGTCCCTCCCTTCTCAAGGGCTCAGCACATAGCACCCTTTGGGATGAATTAGCACACTGCACCTTTTGAAGGACTCAGCATAAAGTACATTCTTTAATGGACTCAGCACACAGCACCCTTTGAAAAACCCAGCAAGGCCCACTCTTCTCAAGGACTCATAATATAGCACCCTTTGGGATGACTCAGCACACAAATGCTTTTGGAGGACTCAGCACAAAACCCCCATGTGGGAAGGACCCAGAAAATAGCACTCTGTGAAGGACTCAGCACATAGCTGTATGTCACAAGTTCAGCTGTCATTAGAATTAGGGTGCTTTCTTCTGTATCACCATTCTTCAGAAACACTTCACAAATCCTACTAGTTCACCTTTAGTTAACCTGTTTTATGGGGGAGGGTCAGCTGGGGGTCTTGAACTCACAGCGTGGGGCCCTGTCTCTGAGCTCTTTGGTTCAATGTTAGAGCTCAACCACTCTGAGACATGGCTCCAATTTTGTTTTTTTGGGGGGTGGGGGTTGTTCTTTGACAGGCCTTACAGTGATCAGGAAGGCCAAGTTGTGGTGTCCATGGCCAAAGGCTCTTAGCTTGGCCTGGAGCTGACCTGTCCCTTCTTTGTGTCCCTGGAAGCCGGGCCTCCTGGAGCTCCCTTGGCATAGGATGAAACAGATCTGCTCTGGAATCAGCATTCAGGGTGGGCAAAAGTCAGCTTGGCCCTGGTCACTTCCCCCAATTGAACTCTACATGACGATAGTCTCCCATGATGGCACGGGGCCACATGTCCCGCATCTGGCTACAAGGGGGCAGGAGTCACCCACCATAGGGATTGTACCTGAGAGTTGTGTTTACTCTTGCTTCCCTGGGCCCCTATCATGCTTCGAAGCCACCCTGGACAGGAATGTACTTGAGAGTCTTACCTACAATTAACCATCAAAAAGCAAGTGGGGCTGTGGCTCAAGTAGAAGAGCACTAGCCTTGAGCAAGAAAACTTAGGAATAGAGCCTAGGCCCTAGGCCCTGAGTTCACACACACACACACACACACACACACACCACATGCATGCAAAATCAGAGATTCCTACACTGCAATCTTTGGGTATTCTCTACCTTTTCCCCACTAAGCCTGGTGGCTGTTGACCTAGGTATTTGATGCATCAAACACCGGTTGGCATCTTTTATTTTGGGGAACAGAATTGCTAGAACATCAGCCTTCCCCTATCCCAGCTCCTTGACTGGGTCAAGGTCTATCCAGACCCTTTGGGGCTCCTTTTACAGAATAGCCAAGATGCCTTCAAAAGGAATCACATGCTGGGCACTGGTGGCACATGCCTGTCATCCTAGCTACTCTGGAAGTTGAGATCTAGAGGACCTCTGTTCAAAGCCATCTTGGGCAGGAAAGTATGTGAGACTCTTATCCTCGATGAACCATCAGAAAACAAGAAGTGGCACTGTGGCTCAAGTGGTGGGGTGCTAGCCATGAGAAAAAGATCTCAAGGACAGTGGCCAGGCACTGAGTTCAAGCCCCAGGACGGGAAGAACAAATGTTTGTTGGAGGCTTGTTTTCCCTTTGAAAACTATTCATTCTTTGTGATAAGCATAACATGGGCCTCTTCCCTGGCCACGAATGGTCCATTAGATGTCACTTGAATATGGGCAACCTCCCAGAAGCCTCTGCCCTACCTGACCCTCAGTTTCCCTTCCCATCACCTGTAGATGGAGGCCTGAGAGAAGGCCACCTTGCCACCTACTTGTGGTGGCTGCTGAGGCTTTTAAGAGTCAGTATGTCACATAGAGAGTCATCATCTGCATCAGTCTACAGAATAAAGGGAGGGAATACTCCTTGCCTGAGCCTGTGAGCTGTGGGTGATCTGCATGTGTGGCTTCTGCGGCAGGATGTGCTCCATCGGGGAGTCCTCTATGGGGTAGGGTACCCCGACCTGTCCTTTGGCAGTTTCCACACTGCTTTGAAGTGGCAATTCTTCCAAACCTTTCTGCTCCTCCCTCATTTTGACCACCGCGAAGTCTGAGGTGTCTGAAGTGGTGGTGGTGGCGGGGGACTCAGCCTGTGCTGGCATCTGGTGCCTGCTGTCCATGCCTTCCCCTTCACAGGGGCTCCCACAGCTCTCTCCTTTTCATCTTCTCCTGGGACAGCCAGCACATGTGCTCAGCTTTCTCCGGGCACAGCTCACAGGATTAACATCTGCTCTTTACACACCACGAGGGAGTCCTCGATGGTGTGGATGTGTGCCAACAGCTGGGTGCATCAATGGTGGTGCTCATCCACTGGATTCCAGAAGTCCACATCAACAGGCAGGTCGTGGACAAAGCAGATTTTCTTCTCGGATGCCCACGTATCCTGCTTCCCATCCTCACATATGCTGTGGTGCCAGCTCACAGGGTGGGGGGCCAGTGGCTCCAGCTTTCTCTGGCACTGAGCTGCCAAGTGGACTGGGCACCTGCAGTGGGCCTGCCACTCTTGGTGCAGGAGTTTCTCCCTGTGGATTTCAGCCATGGAGAGCGCCCCCAGATCCACGTCCCTCTCGGTTTGGGGGATGTCTCCATCCTCTGCGATGGTCATGTCTGGGGGAGTTGCCTCCTCACCTTTTGCTTCTCCAGGGCTCTCAACTTTCCCTTCCCCATGGAAAGCCAGGAAGCTCAGCTGGGCCTGCAGGCTCTCCTCTTGTGGTCTGGTCACTTTCAGGCACTTGAGGGTGTCCTGCCACTTTGGGGGCACCACCTGGTCCTGACAGTTGGTGGGGCCTGCACTTGCTTCAGCTGCACCAGCAGCTGGTCTTCCTCTCTAGGTGCTGCTGCAGGGCCTCCTTCTCAGAGCTCAGCTGCTCATTGGAGGTGATGTGCAGCTCACAGGTGGCTCTGAGCTCCTGCATCTGGGCCAGGGACTGCTCCTGCCGCTCCTGCAGCTCCCAAGTTGCTTGGCTCTCTCTCTCTCAGCCACCTCTTTCCATTCCTCTATCTTCTTCACTGTGTTGTCCAGCTGTTCTCACAGGTGTTTCTTCACCTGCTGCTCTGAGTCCAAGATGCTGGCCAGCTTCCCCTTCTCACTGCTCATCATGTGGAGATTGGCCCTCAGCAGGGCCAGCTGTTCTTCCATCTGTCCATTGCACACATGCGCATCGTGGGATCTTGCAGATCTCCTGCTGATCCTTGGCCTTCTCCAGTCTCCACAGTTGCTTCTCCTGCTCCGTGTTCTGGAAATGGAGCTTTTGGTTTTCCTGGACCTGGATGTGCAGTTGTTCCTCTGGGTTTTTCAACTCCATCTGCGTGCAATAGGCCTGGGCTTTCATCTGCTGCTCGACTGGAAATGGTCCCGAAGGGGGCCATGTCTCTGTCAGCTTCCTTCTCAGTTCCCCCAGCTCCTTCTCTAGGTTAAACACCTGCCTTGCCCCTCGATTCTTCTCCTCTGTCAGTTGTTTCACCCACTGGGTCAGCCGCCGGGCCTCCTCCTTATGCACAGACCTCTCAATGCTCAGGTCTTCTGTGAAGGTGTCTCTCTCTAGATTCGCTGCAGTCACCATCCAACTCAGGTTGTCCAGTAGTCTCTTTAGTACCTCACGCCCAGCCAGCACTTGTTGGAACTTGCAGATTCTGCTCTTCATGTTGCTCCACTGTGTCCAGAGTGCTTCCAGCTTCTCCTGCAACTCAGTGTTCACTTGTTCCAAGTCATTGAAGCTTCTGATCTTTTCCTTGAGCTGAAGGGTCACATCATTCAGCTGTTCAAAGAACATTTCGGTCTCATTCTGTGAGCAGTGACCTCAGAAGCCGCCATCTCCAGCTCTGCCATGTGCTACTCTGCGGTCTGCAGGCACTTGATGAGAGCTTCATTGTCCCTTTCTCTGTCATTGGTCACCTGCTGCACGCGGGCTGGTGAACATTGTAAATTACTTTCTTCTCAAACCAACCTCTGTATGGGTGCCTTGTGGATCTCTAGCTCCCTTTTCATTGCTGTGTGCAGTTGGGCTATCTTCTCCTCTCTTACTCCCGTTCATCCTGCAAGTCTGTCTTTTCCTGCTTCAATGGTTGGATCTTGGCATGGAGCGCCTCTTTTCTTCTTTGGCTGGGATCCAGGGTGGGCACCACATATCAGTACACATCTGCAGATCCTTGGTGTTATCGGGACCATTGACACTCTGGACCCTGGTGGCTGTGGCTGTGTCCAAAGGCAGGGGAGGCCCATGGTCAGCATCACATTTGGCTGGAATATCCTTTGAGTCACACTCCCCAGTGGTGTTTGTCTTGGGGATCCTTCGCTTTTTCAAGTTCTTAGTTTTCTTGAATGTTGCAGATCTGTTAGGAGGATTCTTCTGCCAGTGTTCTTGTGGCAATTTCTTGCCCGCAGCTCTCTCATGGAATCCTGTTGTTTCAGACATCTGAGCACTGGGAAAGATAGGCTGGCCACTTTCCCAAGGTCTGGGAAATCCTCTATTCACCCACTCACTGTCTAGGACTTCAATTTCCTAATCTACTCCAATGTGGCCTAGAGTATCTTGCTCACCAATCAGCCACCTCTACCTTCCTCAACTGCTAGTAGTGGTGTCAACCAACTGAGGGAATCCAGGTGCTACTGGGCAGCATGGAATGTGGGCGTGTCCACCATTCTTGTTTCCCATTGGTCAGAAAGAAACATGAAAGAATGGGGGTGTGGACAGAATCCTGTGATGCAGGCAGAATGGGCAGAGTCAAGATGACAGCACCCGTTTCACGTGAAACTCTGTCCAGTCCAGTTGAGGACAAGAGGGTGACCTACTTTAGCTGGATGGCTGCACAGATTGTTGTGTATGTCTGTTTGTTGCCAGTCCCTGACCTTGAACTCAGGATCTGGGCAGAGCCCTTGAGCTGCTTTTGCTCAAGGCTAGCCCTCAACTAGTGAAGCCACATGGCTCTACTTCTGGCTTTGTTGGCACTGAAGTTGGACAGGGGTCTCAAGGACTTTCCTGCCTAGGGTGACTTTGACCATGATCCTCCTATCACAGCCTTGTAAGTATCAAGGAGGACTGCTGAGAGCCATTGGTGCCTGCCTAATCATTGATGTTGCTGATGTTCTTGGACAGACCAGTGATTTCCTTATCCTCAGGTTTAAGTGGTGAGAGCTGGAGCCCACATCCTGGTCCTGCCACCTCCAAATGGCAGGTGATCCTAAAAAACTCAATCCTATCCATATAAATACCAATGGCATGTGATATATGTGATTGAATGGGCAGTTCTTGAATGATTCTAGGATAAAATTATACACAATTATATTATAGGACACTGATCAATTTTAATTAATACTTTATGAAGCATTTAAACAATCACATTCATTAAATGGAGGCAGAATGAAATACCTAAGAATTGGACATCACATAGAATACAGTTGTCATTTTTTCTGTCAGGACTGGGATTGGAACTCATGGTCTGGGTAACTCTTTTGCACTGTGTGGAAAGGGGAAGCTCACCTCCTTGAAGTCATGAAATTCAAGTCTGTTCCTTAGACCTGAAATCAATCCCCAGCACTAGAAAACATCCTATTCATGTACATTTTAAATATTTGATTTATATTTATATACATAGGTTGACTCCATATAGCTTTCAGTGTATTCATTTTTATTTTTTGTTTTATTCATGTATTGGCCATTTATTTTATTGACTATTATGGCACATAGAACATTAATTCCATAAGATATAGATCTGCATATATGTTCCACTTCATACCTGACTCCTAGGACTTTCACAAAAAAGGAAAACGTTTGTCACCATCAGCTTCTTGCTCCACGATTCATTTTTTGGAAGTGCTGGCATCTGAACTATGGCCTACAAGGCCCAATTCATGAATGGGTGAGTGTCAACACGCCATCCTGGGGCAAATTGAGCTGATAGGCAGTACCAAGGACCTTAGATCGAGCCCCAGGGTTTTACAAAATAAGAACAGAGTGACACCCAGAGGTAGTATGCTAATAAATATATATCTTAATAGAGTGCCAGACATGTCTACACATTATTCAGTTATGTAGACTACATTTCTACCAATTCTTGTGTATCTATTATGCCTCTATGTAATTAATCTTATTGTTTTCATTCTTAATAAACTATTAAGTAAATCAGTGTCCTGAAATTGTTGCATCCCTGTGAGAAATAGCATTCTTTTAATGCTTCATAAGATAATTAAATATAATCAATCAGCTGACTGAAATCATGAAGTCTAATTTTATTCAAGTATTATTCATGAACAACCTATTCAACCATGACATTGATAACATTCCATCGTTATTCCTGCGAATGGGAATGAGTCTCTTAGGATCTCCACCATCCAGAAGTGGCATGAGTAGCATTTGAACTGTAGGCCTATGTTGCCATGCGGGACTATGGATTCCTCAAAAGCCCACAATTAAAAAAAATATTTAGCTCCCTGGTTCGCAATTCGAGCCATTTTTTTGCCACGCCAAGAATTGGTACTCAAGGTCTGGGTTACCCGATAGTCTGCTAGCCACGACCAATGCAAAGTGAGGTACCCTTTGTAGCCGTGTAATTTGGACCCAGGTTGGTCACCATGAAAAGGAAGAAAATGTAAAAAATCCATCCTGTGGCTATTTTTCTGTGTGGATTTTTTTTTTTTTACTCCTGCAAGGCTTCAGGGCCTAGGATCACAGGGTCTACTATGGGCCTATGGCAGCCCACCTGCCTAAAGTGATCAAAGCTGAGGCAGGGTTGCCATGAAGTGAGTTCAAATCCTTTGGTTAGCAAAAAAAAAAAACAAAAAATAAAAAAACCCTAAAAACTAATAAAGCACTCTAGTTCAGAATTTGCACCATTTTTCTGCCACAGCTCAGATTCCAACTCAGGTCTAGGTAACACTATAGCACTGTGGGGGAAGGGGAAGCTTACCATCCTTACAAGTCCAGGTCTGCTCCCAGGGCCTAAATTGAACCCCCAGCACTGGCAAAAATCATATGCCCATCTATTTTAAACATAGGATCTCTATTCACATACATTCATTCAGTACAATTATTCTTTTTATTATGTGTCTTAGTCATGGATGCATTTTGTTTATTGAGCATGATGACAGATATAACTCTGCTATCATGGATGACAATCTATTCCCATGTCTATAGAGTTGCTTAAGTCTTCTCCATCCTAGCTGAGACCCAGAATTTTCACAGGACAGGAAACAGGTGGATTCTCACACCTGCATTCCTCTTTTGGCAGTGTTGGGATTTGAACTCAGAGCCTAGCAGGCCCAATTGGAGAGAGGGTCAAGGTGAGGACACCATGATATGAGTATCTAAGGAACTAGGCTGTTCCCAGGACCTGAGATTGAACCCTGAGGATAGGGCAGGTGGAGAGGACAATAGTCATCCATTCATAAGCTGAAGATAGTATGCATATTTGTTTAGAGTAGGAGAGATGGCGACCTGTGATGGAATCCAATCTACCTTGTGACTACTGATTCTTGGATCTTTCCTGATGCCTCCATTTCATGACTGTGATGATTATGGTCACGCTTCATCAATTCTACATTAAAAATAATCGATACCCCAGGAATCTTGCCTATCATTTAATACTCACATCCTGCAGGAACTACTCATTCAAGGATGAGATTGATCACATTCCACGACTCTTCCTAGGTCCGGAAACAAGTATCTCAGGATCTCATGCCAATCCTTCAATGTAGGGGGGCTGACTGGGATTCGACCTCTGGGCCTCTTTGCCTGGATGGCCTGGGGCTTCCCCAACAGCTGCAGGCCTTCAGCCATTCCAGGTAACCTTCACTCTGTAGGTCGTTGGGTTCAGACCCACCATGGTCATGGTACAAAGGAAAATGAACGTAAAAGCACCAGGTGGAACTTCCCACAGCTTTTTTTCCCTTGCAGCTTTCTCTTTTTCCTGCAAGCCCTGGGGTCCTAGGATTCGAGGATGGGCTGTAGGCCCAGAGGCCACAGCATAGGATGATCACAGCTGAGGCAGAGTTGCCACTACTTGAGTTGGAGCACCGGGTCTGCTTAAAAAAAAAAAATATATATATATATATATATATATATATATATATATATGAAGGAAGGAAGCACCCTAGCGCAGAAATCGTGCCATTATCCTGCCAGAGCTGAGATTTGAACTCAGGTCTGGGTAACTCTATTGCACTGTTGGGGATGGGTAAGCTAACTATCTTTGAAGATTACAAGGTAAGGACTGGTCCCAGGGCCTGAATTGAAGCCCCAGCACTGCCAAAAATCATATGCCCAACTATTTTACACATAGGTTCTCTATTTACATGCATATGTGGAATGCATCATGCTTTCAGTGTAGTTATTCTTTTTACTGTGTCTTAGCCAGGGATGCATTTTGTATTTTATTGAGTATGATGACAGATATAACTGTGCTGACATGGATGACAACCTATTCCCATGTCCATGGAGTTGCCTATGTCTTCTCCATTCTAGCTGAGACCAAGGACATTCACAGGACAGGCAAACAGGTCGACCTATGGGTTCTCACATCAGGATTCTGCTTTTGGCAATGTTGGGATTTGAACTGAGATCCTAGCAGGCCCAATTGGTGAAAGAGTCAAGGTGAGGACACCAGCATGTGAACAACTGAGGAGCTAGGCCATTCCCAGGACCTGACAATCAGCCCCAGGGAGGGCCAGGATAGGAATAAATTCATACTTGAAACATAGTATCTGTATTGACATATATGTGTGGGCAGCATCTTGCGTTCGGTGCATTTCTTCTCCTTAATTTATGTCTAATTCATGATGGTATTGTGAACTTTACTGAGTATGGTGACAGATATAACTGTACTGACATGGATGATGACCTGTTCCCATGGTTATAAGGTTGCCTATGCATTCATTCTCCATCCTAGCTGAGACCCAGGACTTCCACATTAGAGGAAATCAGGCACAATGACTGGCTTCTGACATCAGGATGAATTTTTTGTCAGGCCTGGGATTTGAACTCAGGTCTGGGTAACCCCGTTGCACTGTGGGAGAAGGGGAAGCTTATCATCCCTGAAGACTAGAATGTCAGGCCTGGTCCAGGGCCTGATTCGAAGCCCCAGCAGTGGACAAAATAACAAGCTTACCTTTTTAAAATATAGGATCTCTATTTACATACAGGTGTGGTATGCATCTTGCTTTCAATGTAGTTATTTTTTAAATTTTGAGTCTTATTCATGGATGTATTGTGTATTTTATTGAGTATGGTGACAGGTATATCTGTGCTGCCATGGATGACAACCTATTCCCATGGCTATAGATTAGCCTATATAGCATTCTTCATCCTCAATGAGGCCCAGGCCCTTCACAGGACAGGAAATCATATGGATCCATTGGTTTCTCACATCAGGATGAATCTTTTGGCTATGCTGGGGTTTGAACTCAGAGCTTAGCAGGCAGAATTGGGGAATGGGTCAAGGTGAGGACACCAGTCTGTGAGCCACTAAGGTGCTAGGCCGTTCACAGGACCTGAGCTCATGCCCCACGGGGGTCAATATACTCATGAAATCATAATTTAAAGAAAGGAGCTATATTTCCATACATGGGTCGGTGGCATCTTGCATTCAGTGCACTCATTCTCTTGATTTCGTGTCTTATTCATGGATGCAATATGTATTTTACTGAGTGTGATAACAGTTATAACTATGCTGACACTGCTGGCAACCAATTCCCATGAGTATAGAGTTGCCTATATAGCATATTCCATTCTAGCTGAGACCCAGGACTTTCACAGCATAGGAAAACTGGTGCAACCATTGGCTTCTCATATCAGGATGAATCTTTTGGTAGTGCTGGGATTTGAACTCAAGGCCTAGCAGGCTCAAGCGGTGGATGAGTCATGGTGAGCACACCAGCACGTGAGCCACTAAGCATCTAGGTCTTTCCTGGAACCTGAGATCAAGCCCTGGTGGGCGCTATAGTAGTCATAAATTCAGAATTTAAACAGAGGATCTCTATTTCCATACATGGGTGGGCGGCATCTTTGGTTCCGTGTAGTTATTGTCTTTATCTGGTGTCTTACTCATTGATATATTGTGTATTTTCTTGAGCATAGGATGACAGATATAACTGTGGTGACCTGGAAGACAAGTTATTCCCATGAGTATAGAGTTGCCTATGCATTTTCCATCCTAATTGCAACCCAGAACTTGCACAGCACAGAACAGGTGCAACAACTGGTTTCTCACATCAGGGTGAATTTTTGGAAGTGCTGTGATTCGAACTAGGGGCCTAGGAGGCCCATCTGTCCAATGGGTCCACATGAGCAAACCAGCCTGTGAGCCACTAAGGAGCTGGGCTGTTCCCAGGAGCTGAGATCAAGCCCCAGGGAGGCCACAAGAGTCCTCAATGCATCATTGAAACATGGGATGTATATTCACTTCAGTGTGTGTACTGCCTCATGCATTGAGTGTAGTTATCTTCTCAATTTTGTATGCTATTCATGGATGTATTGTGTATGATCTTGAGTATGTATGACAGGTGTAACTGGGCTGACATGGATGACAACCTTTTCCCATGGCCACAGGGTGGCCCATGCATTCTCCATCCTAGCTGAAACCCAGGACTCACACAAGAAAACAGGTGAAACGTCTGGCTTCCGACAGGATGAATATTTTGGCACTGCTGGGAACTGAACTCAGCACCTAGCAGGCCCAATAGGCGAATGGGTTCACATAAGCACACCAGCCTGTGAGCCACTAAGGAGCTCGGCCATTCCCAGGACCTGAGATCGAGTCCCAAGGGTAAGGCAGGGGGAGCACAATAGTCATCTATTCATAAGCTGAAGGTAGTAAGCAAATAAGTACATATCTGTATAGAGTAGGAGAGATGGAGACCTGTGATTGAATCCAATCTACCCTGTGCCTACCGATTCTTGGATCTTCCCTAATGCCTCCAATTAATGAGTGTGATGATTATGGTCACGCTTCATCAACTCTTCACTAAAAATAATCGATACCTCATGAGTCTTGACTATCATTTCCTACTCGAATCCTCAGGAACTACTCATTCAAGGAAGAGATTGATCGTATTTCATGTCTCTTCTTAGGTCCAGAATTGAGTATCTCAGGAACTCCTGCCATTCCCTCAATGTAGGATGGCTGACCAGGATTCGACCTTGGGGCCTCCGTTGCCCGGTCATCCTGTGGCTCCCCGGACAGCCAGCAGGCCTTCAGCCACACCATGTCACCTTCAATCTGCAGTCCACCGGGTTTGGTCTCACCATGGTCAACATTCAAATGAAAATAAACCTAAAAGAACCAGTTGGAACTTCCTGCCACTTTTTCTCCTCCGGCTTCTTATTTTTTCCTACAAACCCTGGGGTCCTAGGATCCGAGGATGGGCTGTGGTTCCAGAGGCTGTAGCCTAGGATGATCGGACCTGAGGCAGAGTTGCCACAACTTGAGTTCAAGCCCCAGGTCTGGCAAAAAATATTAAAAAATTGAAAAATTATGAATGAAGCACCCTAGCTCAGAATTCGCACCATTTTACTGCCAGAGCTGGGATGTGAAATCAGGTCTAGGTAACTCTTTTGCACTGTGGGGGAAGGAGAAGCTCACTATCGTTGAAGACTACAAGGTCAGGCCTGGTCCCATGGCCTGAATTGAAGCCCCAGCTCAGGCAAAAATCATATGCCCACCTATGTTACACATAGGATCTCTATTTACATACATGTGGGGAATGCATCATGTTTTCAGTGTAGTTGTTCTTTTTATTGTGTGTCTTAGTCAAGGATGCATTTTATATTTTATTGCATATGATGACAGATATAACTGTGCTGACTTGGATGGCAACCTATGCCCATTTCTATAGAGCTTCCTACTCCTTCTCCATCCTAGATGAGACTCAGGACATTCTCAGGACAGGAAACCTGGTGGATCAATGGGCTTCTCACATCAGGATTCATGTTTTGTCAGTGTTGGGATTTGAACTGAGTGCCTATCAGGCCCAATTGGCAAAAGAGTCAAGGTGAGGACACCAGCCTGTGAGCAACTAAGGAGCTAAGTCATTCTCAGGACCTGAGGTTGTGCCCCAGTGAAGGCCAGGATAGGCATAAATTCATAATAGAAACAGGATATGTACTGACATATGTGTGTGTATAGCATCTTGCATTCGGTGCATTCCTCCTTATTTTGTGTCTAATACATGGAGGTATTGTGTATTTTACTGAGTATGGTGACAGGTATAACTCTGCTGACATGGATGATGACCTGTTCCCATTGTTATAAGGTTGCCTATGCATTCATTCTCCATCCTAGCTCCATAGGAGAGGAAAACAGGTGTAAAGACTGGCTTCTAACATCAGGATGAATCTTTTGTCAGGCATGGGATTTGAACTCAGATCTGGGTAAAACTGTTGCACTGTGGGGAAAGGGGAAGCTCATCATCCCTGAAGACTAGACTGTCAGGCCTGGTCCAGGGCCTGATTTGAAGTCCCAGCAGTGGACAAAATAACAAGCTTACCTTTTTTAAACATAGGATCTCTATTTACATACAGGTGTGTTATGCATCTTGCTTACAATGTAGTTATTTTTAAATTTTGAGTCTTATTCATGGATGTATTGTGTATTTTATTGAGTATGGTGGCAGGTATATCTGTGTTGCCATGGATGACAACCTATTCCCATGGCTATAGTGTTACCTATATAGCATTCTCCATCCTCGATGAAGCCCAGGACTTTCACAAGACAGGAAAACAGCTGTAAGGATTGGTTTCTCACATCAGGATGAAACTTTTGGCATTGCTGGGAGTTGAACTCTGGGCCTAGCAGGCCCAACTTTCTATTGGGTCCATATGAGCACAACAGCTTTTGAGTTACTAAGGATCTAGGCCCTCCCCAGGACTTGAGATTGAGCTCCGGGGTGGGGTTTGTGCACCGTATTCATCCATTCATAAGCTGAAGCTAGTATGCTAATAAATACCTATTTGTATAGAGAATATGTGGCAAGCTGGAAACCTATCTACCATGTGACTACCAATTCTTGGATCTTTCCCAATGCCTCAATTTCCTGAATGTAATTATTATGGTCACATTTCGTGACGTCTTAATTAAAAATAATTGTTGTGCCAGAGGTCTTGCCTATCATTTATTATGTGAATCATGTATGAAGTTCTCAACTCTTCCCTAGGCCTGAATTCAAGCACCAGCCCGAAAAATGTAACATTTATAGACATTTTAAATATGTGATTTATATTTACATTTATATATTCAATCTGTATTGTGTTTGTTGGAGTGACTCATTATATATTATTATTGAGTGATTAAATTAACATTTATTTTATGGACTGTGAGTGAACCTATATCATTTATTACATTTATTCCAATCTATTCCGTAGCATGTAGCTTTGCACACATATTATGTACATCATACCTGACACCCAGCACTTGCACAGAAATGGAAAACAGGTGTCTCACTTGGAATCTTACTCCAAGATGAAATTTTTGGCAATGCTGGTACCTGAACTGAGGGCCTAGAATGGGTGAGTGTCAGCATGGCAGCCTCTAGCCCATTCAGCTGCCAAGTGGATCCCAGGACCTAGGATGGAGCCACAGGTTTGGCCAAAATAGCAGTACCTTTCTATGTGGTATATATATCAGATATATTTAGATATTTTGATACTGCCATTGATGTCTATGTGGAATTAAATGACACATACTAAGTTCGTACAGATTCTCAGGTCTTTAGTGAGGACTCCATTTAATGAATAGTATTCTTTTAATGCATAATAAACTATGAATTAAAATCAATCTGTGGTCTGTGATTATTGGGTCTAAATTTATACTAGACTGATTGATGAACTAGTCATCCAACCATGACGTTGATCATATTTCTCTGGCGTTCCTATGGACAAGCAATAGTTTCTTAGGCTCTCCAGCCCTTTGTAAGTAGCATGACGGATTCAAACTCAGGGCCTAGGTGTCCAGGTTGGCCTATGGCTTCGCTGACAGACTGTAAGCCTTCAGCAATGCCAGGTGACCTACAGGTTGCAGCAGTGTTATTTGGACACGGGATGGTCACCATGCAAGGAAGGAAAACCAAGGAACTGCCATCCATAGGTGGTTCCTGGATTTTTTTTTTTTGGTGCTGTTTTCATTTTGTTTTCCTGTCAACCCCCGAGGCCTAGTATCCCAGGATAGTCTGTGGGTCCAGAGGCTGCACCATCCCAGCCAAGGTTGATGTTAGCTGAGGCAGAGTTGCCACGATATGAGTTCAAGCCCCGTGCTGGGCAAATAAATATAAAAAATAAATACTTTAAAAAATATTAAAAATATCCTGGTGCCAGCTATGGTTCATGCCTGTAACCTTAGCTACTCAGGATGCTGAGATCTGAACATCACGGTTAAAAGCCAGCCAGGGCAGGAAGTCTGTGAGACACTTATCTCCAATAAACCACTAGAAAACCAGAAGTGGTGCTGTGGCTCAAGTATTATAGCACTCGCCTTGAGCTGAAGAGCACAAGGACAGCTCCCAAGGCCAGAGTTCAAGTCCCATGATATATATATATATATATATATATATATATATATATATATATACATACATACATACATACATACATACATACATATATACAAACATACAATACTAATGAAGCTCCCTGGCTTGGAATTCATGTCCTTTTTTTCTGCCAGGCCTGGGAATTGAAATCAGAGTCTGGGTAACTCTAATTCACTGGGGGGATGGGGAAACTCACCCTCTTGGAAGACAAGCAATTCAGGCCTGTTCCCTAGGCCTGAATTCAATCCCCAGCCCTGTTAATGTAATATTCATCCACATTTGAAATAATGATTAATATCTACATACTTATGTTTATTGCAATTTTCTTTGAGTGTATTTATTTTATGTTTTGTATTATTCATTCATTATTTTATTGACTATTATTAGACTTATAACATGTATTAAATTGATTACATCTTATGAGAAATATACAGATTTGCATATGTATTATATATCTTACTTTAGACCCAAGGCATTCATTGAAATTTTATAGTAGATCATCCCATGCTTAGAAAAACAGAAAGAATACATCAACCAGATTAATTTATCCCTAGGCACCCCAGTGGCTCACATCTCTAATCCCATCTACTCAGGAGGTGAGAACTGGAAGATGAAGTTTCAAAGCCAATCCAGGCAGCAAAGCCTGAGAGATATCATCTCCAATTAACTAGCAAAAAGCCCATCTACAGGTATGGCTGAAGTGGTAGAAAATTAGCTACGAACAACCAAGCCAAGAAAGAGCAAGCTGAGTTCAAGTGCGGGGAGAGGGGGGTAGGGGGATAAAGGGGAGGGAAATCCTCCAAAAACAGAGAACAAAAAAACAGTACACAAATCCCACTTAATTTATGGTACCATCAAACTGAAAGAAAATCAATCTTGTGCATTTGTATAATTTTACATGAGCCCATATGTTCTTAGGTACACTTCAAAGCTATGTTTTTAATAATATGTGTATATATAAATTAATCATGTATATATATAAATAAACTAAGAAACCAGCCAATGAAAAAATACTTCTAAATTAGTGCCTTAACCATGGCATTATAAATTATTTGTACAAAAGTATGTTCGAAGTTTCTTTCTTTAGAAACAATCTTAAAATGTTTGTTCATGTATCAGGCATCAGTGGCTCACACCTATAATCCTAGTTACTCAGGAGGCTGAGAGCTGAGGATGGCAGTTCAAGGCAAGCCCCGGGAGATTCTTACATCCAATAAACCAGTAGAAAACCGGAAGTGGCAATGTGGCTCAAGCTGTAGAGTGCTTGTAAAGAGCTGAAGAGCACAGGGATAATGCCCAATCCCTGAGTTCAAGCCCTACCACCGACAAAAAAAAAAAAAGAAAGAAGTTTGTCCCTACAAAATCCTAACATTCTGAGCCTTAGGAAACTTTTCTTCCTGGGTCTTATGCTCTTTAGGCAACTATTCCACTACTGAGCTACATCTTAGTACCAATGTTTTTGTTTTTCATTTTAGAATCCATTTATTCCCAAAATGCTTACAAGAAACTACTGTAATCACAGAAGTGAGTGTTTATTCAGAAACTCAACTTTTGGTGGTATGAGGACTCCCCTAGTCTATTTCGTGGTAGGCACTGAGGAAAACTCACAGGACATAATTGCAAACATTTCATAATTATAAAAATAACTCTAAATAGAAATAACATCAACTGCCAGGCACGGGTGGCTTATGCCTATAATCATAGCTACTCAGGAGGTTGAGATTTGAGGAAGGCGACTCAAGGCTAGCCAGGGAGGAAAGTCTGTGACACTCTTATCTCCAACAAACCTCTAGAAAACTGGAAGTGGTGCTGTGGCTCAAGTACTTGAGCATTTGCCTTGAGCACAGGGACAGCAACCAAGCGCAGAGTTCAAGCCCCACAACCGACAAATTAAAAAAAAAAATAGAAAAAATAAGAAATAACATCAACTGTCCCAAACTTCAAGGGAGAAATGATATCCTCATTTTCATTCTCACTCTTCATGGCAGATGGTCAAAACCACCAATGTGCTATGCTGAAATGTAAAAATTTAAACACGTTTTTTGAAAAAAAAATCTCATGTTATAAAATCAAAATGTTTCAAATAAAGTCAAAGTGAACTTTAAAAAAATATTAAAAATGCTAATGAAACTCCTTGGCTTGGAATGTGTGCTTTTTATCTGCAAGGGCTGGGATTTGAACTTAGGGACTGGGTAACTATGTTGCACTGTGGGGGAAGGGGAAGCTCACGATGCTTGAAGACCAGAAATTCAGGCCTGTTCCCTAGGCCTGAATTCATGCCCCAGTCATACTCCTTATATATATTTTAAAGATAGGATTGAACTTCTATATACATGTTCAGTCTATATCATGTTTGGTGTGGTTATTCATTGTATTTGTTGTTTTATTCATTTATTTACCGTTTATTTTACTGACTATGAGAACACCTAAACATATGTGACATTGTTTACATACTATCAAATTGCATCTAGATTTGTAAACTTGTTCTCCATCATGCCTGAAACCCAGCACTCTCACAGAAAAGGAAAACAGGTGTCACACTTGGCTTCTTACTCGAGGATGAAATTCTTGGCAGGCACTGAGATCAAGCCCTAGAGGTGGCCAAAAGAGCCATACATGGATAGGCAGGTGGTACTATGCCAATAAATATGTATTAGTAGAGAGTGCCAAAGCCGTGTATCTAGTATTCAATGATATCTACTATGTTCCTACGAAGACTTAGACATTTAGACAGCCAAGATATTATGGAGAAAGAACATACAACCGTCCAAGAAAAGTCCAAGAAGTATGATAGATCTTTTCAACAGTTGGAAGACACCATCAGAAGGCTTAATCAGAGGATAATATGTGTAGAGGAATACCTAGAAACAGAAGTTAATGGTCTAGGAAATTTGTTTAACAGGATCCTAGCAGAGAACTTCCAAACATGCAAAAAGATAAGCCTATTCAGATACAAGAAGCTTTTAGAACTCCAAATAGACAAGACCAGAACAGGACAACACAGCATCACATTATAATCTTCACAGGATCAAATCAGACCAAGGAAAAGAACCATAAAGCTGTCAATGAGAAAAGATCAATCACCTATAAAGGGATACCAGTTAGGATCACCTCAGATTTCTCAGCAGTGACAATCAAAGCAAGAAGAGCCTGGAATGATGTATGCCATACCGTAAAGACAAACAACAATCAACCAAGAAAACTGTACTAAGCTAAACTCTCCTTCATAAACGAAGGTCAAATAAAAACCTTCCATAGCAAAGAAAAAATGAAACAATATATCTGACAAAACCAGCCATACAAAAGATTCTTAAAGATGTCCTACATATAGAAAACCAACAAGACCACAAAAAGGCCAAGAAACCGCAGCCAAACTGAGAATCCAAGAACCTTAGAAAGAACCCAGTTGCCACAACCCCAAAGAAGGTGGATAAAATGGCAGAAACTCCCAAATACTTCTCAGTTCTATCTCTCAACATTAACGGACTTAACTCTCCAATTAAGAGACAGACTGACTAGTTGGATTAAAAAGCAAGAACCTTCTATCTGCTGCCTTCAGGAGTCACATCTTGCCCATAAAAACAAACACATTTTCAATGTTAAAGGCTGGACCAAATTCTACTAAGCAAATGGCCCCCATAAACAGGCATGAGTTGCAATCCTAATATCAGATAAAATAGAATTCAATTTAAAATAAGTGAGAAGAGTTAAAGAAGGTTGCTACACACTAATTAATGTATCTCTCCTTCAGGAGGATATTACAATTCTAAATATCTATTCACCAAACGGAGCACCCAAATTTATCCAAGAAACCCAACTTTCTCTCAAATCCCACATAGATCCAAAGACATTAATTGTTGGGTACTTTAACACACCACTATCCCCACTAGATAGATCAACTTGGCAAAAACTCAACAAAGAACGTGCATATCTAAACAACTGCATAGATCAACTAGATTTAACAGACATCTTCCGAAGATTTGACCCAGCAGCATCAGAATACACGTTTTTCTCAGCAGCATATGGTACATTTTCCAAAATAGACCACATTTTAGGCCATAAAACAAACTTGTCCAAATTCAGAAACACTGAAGTTATACCTTGCATTCTCTCAGACCACAAGGGATTAAAAGTAGGACTCCACACCAAAAGCCACTAAAGAAAGTCCTGTAACACATGGAGGCTGAACAACACTCTGCTGAATCATGAGTGGGTCATGGAAGATATTAGAAATGAAATTCAAATATTCATGATATTCAATAAAAATGAGCACACAAATTACCAACCCCTCTGGGATACAGCAAAGGTAGTACTCAGAGGCAAGTTTATAGCTCTGAGTTCCTACATCAACATATTGGAGAGATCTGAAACCAACAATTTAATGAGACATCTGAGCCTCCTTCAGAAAGAGCAGCAGAATAAACCCCAGCCCAATGGACAGAGAAATTAAATCAGAATTGAATGAATTAGAATTCAAAAGAGCCATATAAAGAATCAATGAAACAAAGAGTTGGTTCTGTGAAAAAATTAACAAAATTGACAGACCCTTAGCAAATCTTATCAGAAAAAGAAAAGAACATACCCAAATAAATGAACTCAGAGATGAGAATGGAAACATCACCAGAGAAACCACCAAGATTCAGAACATTATAAGGAAATACTTCTCAAAACTTTATGCTAATAAGTTTGATAACTTGGCAGAAATGGACCATTTCCTAGCAAATACTGACATGCCAAAACTAAGCCAAGATGAGTTAAATCACCTTAACAGGCCCATAACAAGCACTGAAATATAAACAGTAATAAGAGATCTCTCATCTAAGAAAAGCCCAGGTCCAGATGGTTTCACAGCGGAATTCTACAAGATCTTCAAAGCAGAGCTCACATTAATACCCCTCCAAATCTTCAATGAAATTGAAAGAGGAAGTTCACTACGGAACTCATTCTATGAAGCCATCATAGCCCTCATCAAAAACCAGGCAGGGTCTTATCAAAGAAAGAGAACCATAGACCCATTTCTAGGATGAACATTCATGAAAAACTTCTCAACAAAATTTTGGCCAATCGACTTCAACAATTCATCCAAAAAATCATACACCACGATCAAACAGGATTCATTTCAGGGAGGCAAAGCTGGTTCAATATACGCAAATCAATTAGTATAATTCATCACATCAATAGGAGCAGGGATAAGAACCACATGGTTATATCAATAGATGCAGAAAAAGCATTTGACAAGATCCAACACCCCTTTATGATGAAGGTTCTGGAAAAATTAGAAATCCATGGAACATTCCTCAATACTATAAAGGCTGTATATGACAAACCTACAGCCAGCATTACAGTTAATGGTGAAAAACTAAAGCTATTTCTTCTTACCTCAGGAACTAGACAAGGATGTCCACTCTCTCCACTTCTCTTCAATCTAGTATTAGAATGCCTAGCTACAAATAAGACTAGATGCAATCCTAAAGGGGATCCAAATAGGGAAAGAAGAAGTAAAACTCTCTTTCTTTGCAGATGACATGATCTTGTGTTTAAAGAATCCCACAGACCCCACTCCCAAATTACTCAAGCTGTTTCAAAACTTTGGCAAAGTAGCAGGGTATAAAATTAACCCTCAAAAATCAATGGCTTTTCTGTATGCCAACAAAGAAATAGTGAGGCTGAAATTAAGAAAGCAACTCCATTCGTAATAGCCCCACAAAAAATAAAATACCGAAGAATTAACTTAACCAAAGAATTGAAGGACATCTATGAAGAAAACTTTGAAAACGTGAAAAAGGAAATCAAAACAGAACTTAGAAAGTGGAAAAAAACTCCCATGCTTCTGGATTTGAAAGATCAAGATCGGGAAAATGGCCATACTTCCGAAGGCTATCTCCAAATTCAATTCAATACCAATCAATATTCCAACCTCATTCTTCAAGGATTTAGAAGAGGCAATCCAAAAATACATATGGTACATTAAAAGACCCCGAATAGCAAAAACAATCCTCACCATAAAGAACAGGGCTGGAAGAATATCAATACCAAATTTCAAACTCTACTACAAAGCCATAGTAATCAAAACCGCATTGTACCTGCATAAGAACAGACCTCAGGACCAATGGAACATAATTGAAAACCCAGAAATGAACACACAGACCTATAGCCAACTAATCTTCGATAACGGAGCTCAAGAAATAGAATGGAAGGAAGACACCTTCTTCAGTAAATGGTGCTGGCTAAATTGGTTAACTACTTGTAGAAAATGAAAGCTAGATTCTTATATATCATTCTGCACCAGAATCAACTCCAAATGGATCAAAGACCTCAGAGTCAAAGCAGACAATCTGAAAACTTTACAAGTTGCTATAGGAGAAACCCCAGGTCTCCTTGGCACAGGCCGAAATTTTCTTAATAGAGACCTAGAAACACAACAAATCAAAGAAAGGTTTAACAAATGGGATTGCACAAAATTGCAGAGCTTCTGCATGGCCAAGCTTATAGCTAGCAAGATCAATAGAAAGCCCACAGATTGGGAGAAGATCTTCACTAGCCATACAACTGACAAGGGTTTCATATCTAAAATATACCTGGATCTCAAAAAATTAAATCCCCACATAACAAATCTCCAAAGAAACAGCTGACCAATAAATAAGTGGGCTAAAAACTTACAGAGAAACTTCTCTGAAGAGGAAAGAAGGATTGCCAATAGACCCATGAAGAAATGCTCAACCTCTCTAGCCATAAAAGAAATGCAAATCAAACCATAGAGATATAACCTCACACCAGTTAGAATGGCAATAATCAAGAACTCTAATAACAACAGATGCTTGAGGGGATGCAGAGAGAAGTGAACATTACTACATTGTTGGTGGGAGTGTAAACTTGTTCAACCACTTTGGAAAGCAATATGGAGGTTCCTCTATTTCCCAGCAATCCCACTTTTGGGCATTTACCCAAATGATCACAAACAAGACCACACTAAAGCTACCAGCATGACTATGTTAATTATTGCAGCATTATTTACCATAAGGAAGA
The DNA here is from genome assembly GCF_019054845.1 of Dipodomys spectabilis. Classification (NCBI taxonomy): domain Eukaryota; kingdom Metazoa; phylum Chordata; class Mammalia; order Rodentia; family Heteromyidae; genus Dipodomys; species Dipodomys spectabilis. Next base: position 1,283,567 of record NW_024870811.1, read on the forward strand.
TATGGAACCAACCCTGATGCCTCTCAGTAGATGAATGGATCAAGAAAATGTGGTGTATATATACACAATGGAATTCTATGCCTCTATGAAAAATAATGACATTGCTCCATTTGTTAGGAAATGAAAAGGCTTGGAAAAAAATATATTAAGTGTATTTGTTAGATTGGTAGTTAAACAAATGATATTATTGTTAATATTAATTTTAATGCAATTTCAGGGAACTCTCCTGTCTCTGACCTCCTAACACTTGTATTTTGGGATTTGTCCCTGAAATCTAGGATTCAGCAGGACTCAAAATAAGCCAAGGTCTTGCCCATGTAGTTGTAACTCCTTTGTGTAGTATTCTCACAATTAAAAAATAAGCCAAGGGTATTTGAATTCTACTATTAAGTTTTAATGATAGATCTCTACTGATCTTTCTCTTAAGTGTGTTGGAGAAACCAAACCTGAAATTAACTTGGACTTTTGTGGTGGATGTAAATGTCTTAACTACCATCTCTGGTAGTTGGTACCATTAAATTTCAATTAGCCATCACAGGTTCAAGCTTGTAATACTAGCTACTCAGGAGGCTGAGATCTGAGGATCGTTATTCAAAGCCAGCTCAGATAGGAAAATCCATGGGACTCTTACTCCAATTGACAGCCAAAAAGACTAGAGGTGGAGATGTGTCTCAAGTGGTAGAGTGCTAGCCTTGAGGGACAAAGCCCAGGTTCTGAGTTCAAGCCTAGATACTGACCATCAATTAACAAACTCAGAGTTTCCACTGTGAGTGCTATATTCTTTTAGAGACTGAAGTATTTTTTTTTCACATAGTCTTTCAAACATCAGCATCTCTAATGGTGAATCATTCTAGGTCCTTCTTTTCCACTTGAATAATTGTTATTCTCCAGGTGTAGAGTGGCCAAGAGGCTTGCAGATCAAGAGCTCGGACATTAAATTGGCTAAAAAGAGATCAAATTAAAATTTATTCTTTGGTTGCAAATACCACATTTTTGGTATGTGTTTGCTAGCCCTGGCACTTGAACTGAAGGCCTGGGTGCTGTTCCTGAGCTTTTGTGTCCAAGATTATTGCTCTACCACTTGAACCACAACTCTACTTCAGGCTTATTAGGGGTTATTGGAGATAAAATTCTCACAGACATTCTGGACCTGAGTGGCTTCAAACTAGAATGCTGAGTAGCCAGGATTACAGGTATATGCCACCAGCATCTGGATCAAATACCACCTATAACGTTAAAAGTCAAGGATATCTGTTAACATCTATCTCTGACAGATGTACTATATTTTATTCCTCACTGAATGAATGTTCCTTTGAACAGCATTGCATCAAATGGAGTGGACTCAAGTTAGGTCTTGAACACCAACAATCTGGTTTGGTGGAAGTGGCCTTATTTTTCTACACCTATTTGGCCATTGGTGTGGATTGTAGAAAAAAAGACAATTCCGTAAAAACAAATTCAAAGAGTCTGAGACACTTACACAAGTTCTGGACATCACTTCCTCATGGGCTGTTGTTGTGCAGGCCTAATATTTGATCTGAAGAGAAACTTGGAATTACAAAAGTTAAAACCCAAAGTCTAGTAACCTCTAAAACGCCTGTGTAACTCCTTGGTCCTCATACCTGATACTAGCTATTGCAGACTTCTCCCTTAGTGAACAATGTTACCAACTTCATTCCTGGTTCCAGCACAGACTTGGCTCAGGTCTGTGAACCTGTGTGTAGACGTTTGAATCTTCATAGTGTGAATGGAAATTTGGCCTCCTACTAAGATAGCAGTTTGAGGGACTTGGATAGCTGTGGGCAAGTCTCTTTTTAATAGGCTGTTCTTTGTACACATTTGGTTTAGATGTAAGGATACATAACTAACTAGTCGTAGTGGTCACCTCAGGGTAGAGCAAGAGAGACAGAGTAGAGGGACAGTGATCAAGCTCATGCCATCTGCCATTTTATGCTGCTTTAATTGACATGTTCTTCATGTATTTTAGTAATTCAAGAATAAAAATTAACATTGCATATAGATTTTTTAATTGCTTCTTTGTTTCTGACAAAAATTAAAAGTAAAAATGAATTTAAATAGCAAGGCAGTATGATAAGAGCAGGGAAAAGGAATGGAACAATGATCATGGGAAGCTAATAAAGTCCAACCTGGAGGTTTTATTTACCAACATTGGGGAATAAAATGAAACTATGTAACAAGACAGGCCTGCCTGCTTTTTCTCAGCAACAAGGCAGACCTGTCTGCTTTCCTTAGCAACACAACAGCCCTGCCTGTGTTCCCTCATTTATGCCAGAGTCAAAGGGGTCAATAGACCATGACTAAGGGAGGAAATTAAAGCTGTCATTGAAAGATCAAAAAGAACAATCCCTGGATATGTCCGGAAACCTATAAAGCATCTGAATCCTTAAACACATAGGCCTTTCAGAGAGAAAGCCAAGATGTGCTCTGAGGTCTGTAGATTCCCTTACTCAGAGAACACACAGACCTCCCAATGACAGAATTACCCCTGCCAACAATAGAAACTTCCTAGTGATGCTCAGGGAATAAAAGACACATTAAACTTTTCTCACTGCCAGAAACCAGCACACACTCAGAGGGCACCAGGACAATACAGGAGGGAGGGCTCAGCCCTATTGCAAACAATGGATGAAGCTCAGAGGCCCACACCTAATGTGATGATGTACTCAGACCTCCTAAAGGTCCAATAGGTTCCAGATGGTGTCCGCAGCCCTTCAAAAAGATCAATCTGTGATGCCCAGCTCTAAAGCCCACCCTGTGTTTAGGAGCCCCCTGAGCTCAGCTTCTGCTCCTGAACCTGCCCCTGTATTCTGTAAAGAGCCCAGAGAAACCCTTGGCATTTGTTGTGCCCCAGAAGTCAGGCCACAATGAGGCTTCTGCATCCCCCACCCTTGCTCCAAGCATAGCCACCAACAAGGGAACACCCCCAGGTTCCACCGAAGACCTCTTATTTGTAATAAAAAGAGACTGTGCTTGTGCTGACACAGTCACCAGTCAGCAGTCCAGGCAAAGGGGCATCTGCTAAGGCCACCCCAAGTAGCTGTGGAGCTCTGACATCAAGACAGAGGCAGGCAGGTGCACCCATACAGGCTCCCCTTCCAAGTGCAGGCCTGCCTGGTGGCCTTTGAAGCAGAATATGACACTGCAAAATTTCACAGCACACTAGAAGAACCAGACAAGCAATGGCCCTGTGCTCAGAGACCTAACCAACGCAGGAAATGAGAGAGAGAGAGAGAGAGAGAGAGAGAGAGACTATCTGTGCTTAATACCTATTTCAATATCCTTGGCGAGTAATGCATATTTTTATCAAGAAATAAAGAGGAAAACTTCAAACTCTAACTCTGATGGAGTAGCTAGGATCAATCTAAACTTCCTACCATAAACAATCACAAAAGTGGAAGCTATGTAAAACTATATATGTATATAAATGTATATATAATATAAACATGTAGGCATATATATGTATATTCACATATACAATGTGAATATATAATGTACTATATATATATATATATATATATATATATGTATACAGAGGGAAAAATAGAAATACATACTATTTGAAGGAATAAAAACCAATACCTTCCCAATTGTGATTGAAAGCATGAACCCTTCCATGCAGGAATCTATCAGCTCAAAAAAGTCAATTAACATAATTACACAGGTCCACATTAAGACACATTCTAATTAAACAAAAACAGCAAACCCTCCAAAGCACAAAGACACAACTCATCACACACAAGTAATCTTCAATGATATTAAGACAAATTTCTCATCAGAAACTAGATACACTATTAGACAGCAAGGGCAACAAATTTAAAGTGTTAAAAGGACATATCTAAAACCCACCTTTCTAACAAATATACTTGCTCCAAATGTAAGAGATGAGCTAAGTACCTACCGATGGCTCAGGCCTATAATCCTAACTACTCAGGAAGGTGAATTGTGAGGGTGGTGGCTCAAAGCCACCCTGGAACTTGTCCCCTCAGGAGGAAGTTGTAGGACACAGCTGTCCTTGAGAAGGACAGAGGCCTTTGTGCAGTGCTACTGCTGGAAAAAGACATTGGATAAGGTGGCCATCAAGAATGGAGGCTATTAGCTAGTGTCTCCAGAGAAGCAATTTATAAGATTCAGTAGTCCTCTAGAAAATCAGAGGATTTTGACCACTGTCCTAGTGGTTTCAGAAATGCCACGAGAATGACCAGAGCAACCTCAATCCACATGGATTCCTTAGCAACAGTCTTTGAGGTCTAAGAGCTAAAGCGTCAATGCTGGCAGGCTGTGATTGGTCCGATATTTCTCTGACCTCACTGGCCCAGACTATGATTGGTCCATTCCTTCTATGACATCACTATGCCTGGTTGTGATTGCTCCATTGTGTGAGGTCATGAAGGATATATAGGAAACCACTGTGCTCCAACCTATGTCAGTTAACAGAACTTGGAGCTCTTGCTTGATGACCCGCTGGACTGAATCAAAGTTAAATGATTTTTTTGGTAGTGGGGACGGGCTGTTATTTGCATTTTGGTATTTCTTTTTACTCTTTCTGGGTCTTCCTTTATTTAATTTAATTTATTTAGATAGACTTGCTACCTGCCATTGTAGCAGAAGGATGGAAGTACAGAAAGAATCAATTTCAAGCTCCTTGAAGGAGGAGATCATCAAACAATACCAGAAGAAAGAGCTCTTCGACACAGGTACCTACGGAAAAGTGAAGCTGGCCCATTTCCTCCTCACAGACAAGGTTGTGGCATTTAAAATACTCTGGAAGTGAGAGTCCTCATCATTGGATAAAGAATGAGATGGACATTTTTAAGAATATATGGCACAAGCACATCATCAGGTTGTACCAGGTAATGGAGAAGGAAGAGTATGTGTATCTCATAATGGAACTGGCCACTAGGGGATACCTCCTGGGGTGGATCTGAAAATTCTTCCGCCTATATGAGGATGAAGCCAGGAGGCTTGTCACACATGTTGTAAGTGCTGTTCACTACTTACACCAAACAAAATTATACACGAAGACCTTAAGTCCAACAATATCCTTTTGGACACCAAAGACAGTATCAAGGTCAGTGGATTTGATCTGAGCATCTGGCTCACCCTGGGGCAGTTGCTAATGAATGTATATGGTACAGTGCTATTCCATCCCTCTGAAATGTTCTTGGAAGAAATGATGGCCTGGTGCAGGTGTCTCACACCTGTAATTCTAGCTATTCAGGAGACCGAGATCTGAGGATCAGGGTTAAAAGCTCTACCCACTGAGCAGACTTGAACTTATACCAAAGACTAATTTGTGTAGGAAACGGCAGAGGATAGAGGTGGCTAGCAAAATAGCTACCATTCTTCTCAGAACAAGCTGCTGAATGTGGGCCCAGATGAATTGGTTTATAAAATGTGAGGTGTGCATAAATTATGACTCATCCACAAAAGGCTGCAATTAATATATGCCTGTCATGGATGGACACAAAATTATTTATGTGAAATATATTGACTAAAAAATTTCATAAGGGAAAAAGGGAAGATTAAAGGTTTCTGGGGCTGGGGGACGGTGGTTCACACCTGTAATCCTAACTACTCAGGAGGCTGAGATCTGAGGATCACAGTTGAAAGCCAGCCCGGGCAGGAAAGTATGTGAGACTATTATCTCCAATAAAACACTAGAAAACTGGAAGTGGCGCTGTAGCTCAAGCGGTAGAGAACTTGCCTTGAGCTGAAGAGCACAGAGACAGTGCCCAACCCAGAGGTCAAGCCCCATGACCGACCAAAAACAAAACAAAACAAAAGTTGCTGGTACAGGTCATTGTGTGGATTCCATCAGTATTGAAAAGAAAGTTCACAAGCAGAGGTAATGGCTAAAAAGTAGTGTAGATATGGGCTGGGAAGATGGCTCAGTGGTAGAGCACTTGCCTTGCATGCCTGAGGCCCTGGGTTCGATTCCTCAGCACCACATAAACAAAAAGAAAAAAGCCGGAAGTGGCGCTGTGGCTCATGTGGTAGAGTGCTAGCCTTGAGCTGAAGAGCTGAGGGACAGCGCTCAGGCCCAGAGTTCAGGCCCCACAACCGGACCCAAAAACACAACAACAACAACAACAGTAGTGTGAGTATAATTAATGTCAATGAATTTTATACCCAGCAAGCATGAGGCCCTGTGTTCAAACCCCTGAACTTCCAAAAAAATGCTAAATCTTCCCTCTGTTACCTTCCTTAAGTAGTAGGTGCTCTTCTACTGTTATGATTGTATTGCGCAGAGCTTCTCTGGTGGATGTTTATTCACGCTTTTACACATAAAATCCATTATTTGAATATTGATGTTGACTTTTTTTTTTTTTTTTTTTTTTTTTCATGGCCATCTGAGCTTTTTTTATTTGGTTTTTTTTTTTTTTTTTCTTTTTTTTTTTTTTAATTTTATTTTATTTTATTTGAGAACATACTGTACAGAGGGGTTACAATTACATGGGCAGGATAATGCATACATTTCTTACCAAGCATTGCATCCTCCTCCTTTGTTTACCCTTCACCTCCCTTCCCAGCCTCCCCCCTCCCTCCCACCCAATCATACCCCCCTTCCCCCCCCCCCAACGACATTGTAAAGCTGGTTTTGACATGACATTTTGTACTTCTCATTGTTGCAACAGGTCCACCTGAATCCTTAAACGACTTGTTTGTCCCCGTCTCCTCCACATGTTATACTGACATCAAATATAGTGAAAGCAGGGGTTACACTGTGGGGGAGGGACATACAAAGCAACAAAGAAATAATCTTATAAATGTAATTTGTGTATTAAAATAAGGGCAAAGCCTGTATTTCTAACTCAAGAGGCTAAAGCAGGAAGATGCCTATTCAGTCAAGGCTGCATAGAGAGGTCCTTCCTAAATCCCCATGCTAGTGCTGAAACTGGAGGGACAATTGTTTGTAAGTAATTACAAGTGAGAGATAAGTTTCTGATCATATTAGGTGTTGGTCATGTCAGTTTGGATTTAATATTTACATGAATTTTAAAATTTTTCCTTTTCCCCTTACTCTCAGTATGTCATTTTGAAACTTTGTAGTACATTTTTGTTTGCTGCACTTAAAAAACAGTTTTCCTTTGTATCATATTAAATATGATTTTTTCTGTATTACAATTTATTATTTATTTTTGACATTTTTTATGTTTTTTTCTCCATTTAGGGACTGACCACTATCTCAGATTTTGCTCAGTTCTGTCAATTGAGCCACAGCTCAACTTCCAGCTTCTTTCTTTTTGAAGAGTCTCATGAGAACCCCAGTACTACTAAGGAGGCTGAAATCTAAGGATCTTGGTTGGAAGCCAGTCTGAGCAGCAAAGCCTGAGGGTTTTTATTATTATTTTGCCATTGGTTATGGGCCTGAAAACTAGGCTTTGGCGCTGTCCATCAGCATTCCAGCTTAAGGTTAGTGCTCTATCAACTGAGCTGCAGCAACATTTTCGGCTTTTCCTGCTTATGTGGTTCTGAGGAATCAAACCTAGGTCCTCATGTATTCAAGGCTAGCACCCTACCACTGAGCCAACTTCCCAGATGAAGTCTGAGATTCTTATCTCCAATTAATCACCAAAAAGCGGGGGGTTGTAGTACTCTAGACTTGAGTAAAACAGGGCAAGTTCAACCTCTAGTACTGGTAATTACATACACAAATCTCATGGACTTTCTTGGTAGTGCTAGCTTTGAACTGTGCCCAGGGTAGCTAGAATCTACAGGCATGAGCAACCAGCCTCTGACATTTTAATATATTTACTCGGCTCTTTTTTGACTTCAACCCCAATGCTTTTTAATTGTGGTCAGTAGACCTGATCTCTAGGCCTCATTGCTGTTTCTTACCTATTTTTAAAGAGGGTGGAGTTGAACCCTCGGCCTGAATGCTGTCTTTGAGCTCTTCAGCTTAAGGTGAATGCTCTACCATTTCAGCCACAGAGCCACTTCAGGTTTTCTGTTGGTTAATTGGAGATAAGTACTCATTACCTTTCCTTCGCAGGTTGGTTTTGAACCATGATTTTCATATATCAAACGCCTGAATATCTAGGATTACAGGCTAGAGTCTCAGCGCCCTTATGTTTATTAGTTTTTTGACTCAAGGATTATGTTTCACAACTCAAACATAGCTCCACTCCTAACTTTTTGCTGGCTGATTGAACATAAGATTTTGATGTACTTTTCTGGATAGTCTAGCTTCAAACCATGATTCTCAGATTTCAGCTTCCTGAAGTGCTCTGATTATACACATGATTATACACAAATGGATTGTTCATTTAAAAACGTTAATATGTCATTTTTTCCAATTTTTGTTTTTAAAATTTTCCTTGCTTGTTATTTTTGTTTATGTGCTAGTCCTGGGGCTACAAATCAGGACCTGGATACAATACCAGAGCTTTTTCTTCAAGACTAGTGGCTTACCACATGAGCCAAAATATAACTTGTGGCTACACTTGTTTTGTCTTGGTGCTTGAAATAAGGCCCTGAGTGCTGTCCTAGAAAGTGATTGCCCAGTTTGCCACTTGAGTCACAGCTCAACTCCAGTTTTTTTTTTTTTTTAATTCTTGGTAGCTAATAGGAGATAAGAGTCTTATGCAAAGCCCAGAATTGATCAGTTTTCTGAAATCTGAGGATCATGGCTCAAAACCAACCAAGGCAGGAAAGTCCATGAGAATCTTAGCTCCCATTAATCAATGAAAAGTTGGGAGTGGTGGAGCTCTATCCTTGAACAAAACAGCACAAGTTCAAGCCATAGGACAGCACACTGATGCACACACAGAGAAAGCCCCATGGACTTTCTTGCATGGGCTAGCTTTGAACTATGATCCTCAGATTTCAGCCTCTCTTCATCTTTTCTTCTTTGAAAATTTTATTGGTCCTGTGGTTTGATCTCTAACCCTAGGGCCTATATCTTACCTTTTACACTCAAGGCTGATGCTTTTACAAACTCAGCCACAGCTCAAGGTTTTGTGCTGTGTAGATGAAGATGAGTCTCAAGCACATTCCTTCCCAGGCTGATTTGACATTGCAATCCTCAGAAGTCAGGCTCTTGTATAGTAAGGATTACACATACCCAGCAACATTTGGGTCATTTAAAAAGTTTAATATGTGCTTGCTTCCACCTTTTCTTATTTTCTTCATTTTTGCTTGTTCTAGGAGTAGAAATTGAAGCTCAGATGCTGTCTCAGTACATATATGGGACTAACCATAACATTTGGCTTTTGGGAGGAAGTTAACTGGAGAAAAGAGACTCATATAGAGGTAGGTCAGATTCAGGAAGCTGAAAATTGAGGAAAGTCCTTAACACTCTTTTCTCCAATTAATCACTAAAAATCTGAAAGTAAGTAGGTCATTGAAGAAAACAGTGCAAGTTCAAACACAAGGATTGGCACAGAGAGAGAGACAGAGAGAGATAGAGAGACAAAGAGATACAGAGAGAGAGAGAGAGAGAGATCTTATGAACTCATATAACTGAGCTGAGCTTTAAACAGTATCCTCAAATTTCAGCCTGAGTAGCTAGAATCACAGATATAAGCCACCAATGATTGGTTCATTGAAACCTCTGGTATTGCCTCTTTCTTCTCTTCTTCTACCCTTCTTTTCATTTATTTATTTTTGTGTTTGTTGGTCCTGGAGCTTGAACTCATGCAAGGCCTGGCGTGATACACGAGGCTGAAATTTGCCCATCATAGTTTGAAAGCACCCTGAGCAAGAAAGTCCATGAAACTCTTATTTCCATTCAATCAAAAAAAAATCCTATCTCCAGTGTGGCTACCACACACAAAACAGTCTCCTGGAATTTCTTTTTTTTCCCCTTTTATTGTGAAAATACTGTAGAGAGGGGTTACAATTACATGGGCAAGGTAATGAGTATATTTCTTATCAAGAATTGTAGCCTCCTCCTTTGTTTCCTCTTCCCATCACTTCCCATCCTATCCCTACCCCCCACCCAATCGTCCCCTCTCCCCCTCCCCCCCCTGCACCAAAGTTGTAAAGTTCGTTTTCAACATAACGACTTGTACATCTCATTGTTGCAATGGGTCCAAGTGTATCCCTGTTTAAACGATTTGTTTTTCCCCTTCCCCTTCACAAATTATACCAACATCAAATACAGTGAAAGCAGGGGTTATACTGTGGGGGAGGGACATATAAAGCAACAAAGAAATAATCTTATAAATGTGTTAGAAACAATCGCATGAAAGAAAAAAAAAACATTTGAATACATATTTAAGGGTTCATTTCCATAACATCACCTTATCTGACCTTTTCTGCTTGACTCAGTACACAATGGAATTCTATGCCTCCATCAGAAAGAATGACATTCCCCCATTTGTTAGGAAATGGAAAGACTTGGAAAAAATTATATTCAGTGAAGTAAGCCAGGCCCAAAGAAACATAGGTCCCATGGTTTCCTGGAATTTCTTGACTGGGTTTGCCTTTACACTGGATCTTATATTTCAACCTTCTGCTTTTCTAGAATTACAGACATGAGCCAACAGTCCAAGGTTCTCTACTTCAATCATTTAATTCTCTTATTGTTATCCTTAGGCTGGATCTCTGAGCCAGGGCACTGTTTCATAGGTTTTTCCTCAGAGCTGGTGCTTTCCAACTACAAGCACATCCTCATTTCTGGATTTTGTTGCTGATTAGTTGGAGACTTAGGCACTTTCCTGCCCAGTTTGGCTATGAACAACAACCTTTAGATTTCAGCCTTCTGAATCACTAGGATTAAACACACCAACCAAAAATTCATGGATAATTTTGAAACTTTAATTGGATGTTCTCACACATTTTTTTCCCTAGCCTTGAGGCTTGAAATCAGGGCTTGGGCACTGTTCCTGAGCTTCTTTTACTGAAGGTAAGGACTCTATTACTTGAGCCACAGTGCCACTTCCAGCCTTTTCTGTTCATGAGGTACTGAGGAAACAGACCCAGGAATTCAAACATGCTAGGCAAGCACTCTATCACTAAGCCATAATTCCTGCCATTCTTACACCTTTTTATTTGTATTTTTATTTCCTCGTGTATGCTGGTCCTGGGTCTACAAATCAGCCCAGGTGCTATCCCCGAGGGGTTTACTCAAGACTAGCAAATTAAGACATGAGCCACCGCACAACTTGTGGCTATTTTTTGATGTTGTTTGGTTTTAAGTAGCTACTTAGAGTTGAGTATATGAATTCTCCTATCTGGGATGGCTTTCAACTGTGAGCCTCAAATTTGAGCCTCCTGAGTAGCTACCATCACAGGTGTTTGCCACCTATGCTTGGCTCATTTTAAACTCTGAAATTGGCTCTTTCTTCTCCCACCCTCCTCCACAGTTATTTTATTCTTTGTATGTGTGCTGGCCCTGAAGCTAATATCAAGATCTGGGTGCTGTTTCAGAAATTATTTTCTCATTTCTGCCATTGGAGCCACAGATCAATCGCCAGTTTTTATTTTTCTTCCTTTTGGAAATGAGTCTCATATAAAGCCCAGAAAGACTCAGGAGGCTGAAATCTGAGTATCCCAGTTTGAAGCCAACCTGAACAGGAAAGTCCATGTGATTCTTTTCATCAACTACTAAGATGCTGGGAGTGGTAGAGCTCCTACACAAATTCAAACCCTAGGTTGGCACAAAGAAAAAAGCCCCATGTCCTTTCCTGTTTGGACTGGCCTTTCAATACTATCTTCAAACTTCAGCCTCCTGAAAGCTAAAATTATAAACATGAACCACCAGCGCCAGGCTTATTTTTAAATCTCAAATTGTCATTTCTTCTCTTCTTTCAGTTTTGTTTTTGGTCGACTTTGGGCTGAATTATAGACCAGGAATCCGTTTCCCAGATTTTCGCCAGATTTCAGTACTTTACAACTACTATCACACCTTAATTTCCAGCTTTTGCTGGGTAGTTGAAGATAAGAATTTCAATGACTTTCCTACCCAGGCTGGCTTTGAGTTTTGATCCTCATATTTCAACTTCTTCAGTAGCTGAGGATACACAAATAAACCAACAACCCATGGCTCATTTTGAAATGATAATTTTCTCTTTCTCTCATCTTTAATATTTTTTGCTCTTTTTTCTTTGTTTTTGTATACCACATGAACCAGAGCACAGCTAGTGTCATATTTTTGGTGACAAATGAGACATACGGGTCTCATGAATTCTCCTACCTGGGCTGGCCTTCAATGGTGATTCTCAGATTTCATCCTCCTGAGTTGCTGATAGAACATCGGTGAGGTACCAATGCTTGATTTATTTAAACCTTTGTCATTAGATCTTCCTTCTGTACTTCTAGCCTCTCTTTCTTTCTTTTTTTTTGTTTTGGTCCGGTTGTGGGGCCTGAACTCTGGGCCTCGGCGCTGTCCCTCAGATCTTCAGCTCAAGGCTAGCGCTCTACCACTTGAGCAACAGCGCCACTCCCGGCTTTTTTTTTCTTTTTGCATATGTGGTGCTGAGGAATCAAACCCAGGGCCTCATGCATGCAAGGCAAGTGCTCTACCACTAAGCCATCTTCCCAGCCCACTAGCCTCTCTTTCTTTAATCCTTCTGTGATTGTCATGGGGCTTGAACTCAGGTCCTGGTTGCTGTCCCAGAAACTGATTGCCCAATTCTGCCACTTGAGCAATAACTCAATTCCCAGGCATTTTTTTTCTTTTTGACAATCAATTGGAGATAAGAGTCTGAGGAAAGCCTACCATGAATCAAGCCAGGCTGAGAAGGAAAATCCATGAGACCATGACCTCTAATTAACCACTGAAAATCTTGGAGTGGTAGAGCTCTGTCCTTGAACAAATCAGCACAAGTTCAAGGAGGCACACACAAGCTGCAAGATGGCACCCAGATGCACACATACCAGAATGTCTCATGGATTTTCTTACATGCATTAATTTTGAATTGTGGATCCTCAGATTTCAGTCTCTCTTCTTCCGCTCTCCTTTGTATTGATTGTTTGTTATTTGTAATTTTTAGTGGCCCTGCAGCTTGACCTCTGGCTCTGGGGACTGTTTCTTAGCTTTTTAACTGAAGGCTGTTGTTTACCACCTCAGCTCCAGCTCAGGGCTTTGTGCTTGGAAACTTGGATAAGTATCTCAAGCATGTTCCTACCCAGGATGACTTGATACCACAATCCTCAGATGTCAGGCTCTTGTGTAGTTAGGATTATCCACAGGACCAACAACCCTTGTGTCATTTTAAAACTTTAATATGTCCTTGCCACTTCCTTCTTTTGTTTACTTTTTATTTTTTCTATGTGTGTGCTGTTCCTGGGTCTACAAATTGGGGCTCATATTCTGTCCTAAATGTTTTTATTCAATGATATCCTCTATTACATGAGAAACATCATAACTTTTTGGCATTTTTTGGGGGGGTTGATTAATTAGAGACAAGAGTCATGGACTCTCCTGCCAAGGCTGGCCATGAACCATCATCCTCAGATTTCAAGCTCTTGAATAGCTAGGAAAACATGTATGAGCCACTGATGCTTGATTGATTTTAGCCTTTGTCACTCGCTCTTCCTTGGTTACTTCTACTCTTCTTTCTTTCTTCTGTGCATGTCCTGGGGCTTGAACTCAGGGTCCACGTGGAGTTCCAGAAAATATTTGCCCAGTTTGCCACTTAAGCCACAGCTCAACTTCCAGCTAAATAAGGTAGCTGAAATCTGAGGACCATGTTTCAAACCAGCTTGGACAAGAAAGTCCATGACACTCTTATCTCCAATTCACCACCCAAAAGCTGGGAATGCTAGGGCACTAGGTAAAGGATACTACAGAAACACACACATCACACATAGAAGCACACACACACACACACACACACACACACAAACATTCACACATACACACACATACACACACAAAGTCTCTTGGACTTTGCTTTTTGGTTGGCTTTGAAACTTGACCCCAAGATTTTTGTAGCCAGGGATCAACTACAGCCATGATCAACAAACACCAGGCTTATATTTAAATTTACAATTGGCCTTTCTTCACTTCTCCTACAATTTTTTCACTAAGAATTGAACTCTGGGTCAGCAGTTTTTTTAAATTACCTTTTGCACCAAATACAGTGCTTTACATCTACAGTCATATCTGCACTTCCAGCTTTTGGCTGGGTAGTTGGGGTTAACAGTTTCATGTACTTTCCTGCCCAGTCTAGCTTTGAACCTAGAATGGATAGGAATACACACATGAACCAACTTAAACCTTAGTTTTCTTTTTCCCATCATTTTTTAAGTCATGGGGGTATTTGTTTGTTTGTTTGTTTTGAAATGTATGTGTAGGACTTCAACTCAGGGCCTAGGTTTTGTCCCAAAGTTTCTATTTGAGACTAGCACTCAACCGAATGAGCCAAAGTACAAATTGTAGCTTATTTTTGGTGGCAAATTAGATACATGTGTCTCATGGACTCTCCTGCCTGGGCTGACCATGAACCGTGAATCTTAGATTTAATTCTCCTGAGTACCTTGTACAACATGTGTGAGAAACCAATGTTTGATTCATTTCAACCTCTGTCACTGACTCTTCCTTTTGTAATTTTATCCTCTTTTTATTTCTTCTCTTTGTTCTCCAGCTTGAACTCAGGGTCTGGGCGCTGTCCCAGAAATTTTCCCAGTTCTGACAATTGAACCACAGCTAAACTCCAGGATTTTTTTTCTGTTTTGGTATTTAATTAGCAATGAATATAATGTAGAGCCAGACCAGATTTATGAGGCTGAAATATGAGATCAAACTTGGTGCGAGCCTGGGCAGGAAAGTACATGATATCTCCAATTATAACCACTAAAAAGCTGAGATTAGTAGAGCTTTGAGCAAAACAGTAAAAGTTCAAGCAACAGGACTCACACACAGACATACTTACACACACACAAGTCTTAGGTACTTTCCTACTCGGTTTGGCCTTTAAATATTATCCAAACGGGCTGGGATGGTGGCTCAGTGGTAGAGTGCTTGCCTTGCATGCCTGAGGCCCTGGGTTTGATTCCTCAGCACCATATAAGCAGAAAGAAAAAAGCCAGAAGTGGCGCTGTGTCTCAAGCGGTAGAGTGCTAGCCTTGAGCTGAAGAGCTGAGGGACAGCGTCCAGGCCCAGAGTTCAGGCCCCACAACTGGACCCAAAAATAAAAATAAATAAATAAATAAATATTATCCACACATTTTAGCCTTTTGAGTAAACAGAATTACAGTTATGAACCACCAGTGATGGGCTGATTGGCTCATTGCAGCCTCAGTTATTGTTTCTTATTTCTCTTCTAGTCTTCTTTGCATGTATTCATTTCATTTTTTGTGAGTGTGCTAATGCTGGAGCCAGAACTCATGCAAGGCCTGGCCTGTTTCAGGAGGCTGAAATCTTACCATCATGGTTCAAAGCCAGGCTGACCAGGAAAGTCTCAGATCCTTACCTCCAATTAACTGCTAAAAATCTGGGAGTACTACAATTCTAGCCCCAGGATGGCCCACAAGCAACTGTCTTCTGGATTTTCCTGCTAGAATTGGCCTTTACACTGGATACCCATATTTCTGCCTCCTGGAGAATTACAGGCATGAGTCACCAGCCCCAGATTCTCTTCTTATTGACATTTTTGTGATCCTGAGGCTGGATCTCTGAGCAAGGGCACTGTTTCATAGCTTTCTCACTCAAGCCTGGTTCTTTACAACTCCACTGCAGATTCACTACTGTTTTTTTGTTTTGCTGGTGATTTGAAGATGAGAGACCAGAGCCCTCAGATTTAATCTATCTTAGTATGTAGGATTACACACAAAAAGAAGTGGCACTGTAGCTCAAGTGGTAGACCACTAGCCTTGAAATGAAGAGCTGAGGGACCAGCGCTCAGGCCCAGAGTTCAAGCCTTACAACCGACCAAAAAAAGAGGATTACACACAAAAACCAAAAACTCATGACTCATTTTGAAAATTTAATTGGATTTTCTTATACATTTTTTAATTTCTACTTTTTATTTCCATATGTATGCTGCTTGGAGCTATAAATCAGAGCCTAGGTATTGTCCCAGTTCCTTTTTTTTTTTTTTTTGCCTGTCATAGAGCCTGAACTCTGGGCCTGGGCGCTGTCCCTCAGCTCTTCAGCTTGAGGCTAGAACCGAACCACTTGTGCTACTGCTCCACTTCTAGTTTTTCCTGCTTATGTGTTGGTGAGGCATTGAGCCCAGGGTCTCATGCATGCAAGGCAGGCACTCTCCCACTGAGTCACCTTCCCAGTCCCCTCCCAGTGCATTTTTAATACTAGCCCTCTAATATGTGAGCCACAGCACAATTCAAAGCGTTAAAAAAAAACTGTAGTTGGCTAATTAGAGTAGAGTTCATAGACTCCCCTGCCTTGACTGGCCTTGAGTAGTGATCCTCAGATGTGAGACCCTTGAGTAAGTACAGTAACAAGTGTAAACT
This sequence comes from Dipodomys spectabilis, assembly GCF_019054845.1. Taxonomy (NCBI): domain Eukaryota; kingdom Metazoa; phylum Chordata; class Mammalia; order Rodentia; family Heteromyidae; genus Dipodomys; species Dipodomys spectabilis. Next base: position 1,299,950 of record NW_024870811.1, read on the forward strand.
AACTCAATTTTGCTCATTTTAATCTCTGAAATCGGCTCTCCCTTTTCTTCTTCCACCTTTCTTTTCATTTATTTATTTTATTCTTGTTCGTGCTGGTCCTGGAGCTTGATCTCAAGGTGTGGGTGCTGTCCCAGAAATCATTGTCTCATTTCTGCTATTGGAGCCACATCTCAACCCAAGGTGTTTTTTCTCTTTCTTTTTGGTGGTTCATTGGAGATGTGTCTCATGCAAAGCACAGAATGTCTCAGGAAGCTGAAATCTGATTACCAGTTTGAAGTTAGCCTGCACAGAGAATTCCATGAGACTCTTTACCTCCAATTAGCTGGTAGTCATCCCACCGATTAGCTGAGAGTAATAGAACACCAGCCTTCAATAAAGTAGAACAAATTCAACCCCCATGACTGGCACACACAGAAAAAATGTCCCATGTACTTTCCTGCATGGGCTTGATTTTAAATGTTATTTTCTGATGAAGATGGCTGAGGAGAAGCTGGGGGCTAAACAAGCTCTCTCATAGAAAGCAATTTTAGTGTTCCAATAAACAGTCCTAAGCCAGAGAATCACACCAAGTGTGCCATCAAAGGACAGAGAGTTAGGCCAGAGAGGGAAAATCCAGGCAAGGAGACAGATATGAGCACTTTCCAGTGGCCACGGATGTGGCGGCAGCAGCAGCAGCCATAGCCACCATACCTGCAACACAGAGAGTCCGGGACTTAAGCACCAGACGGGGCAAGTGAGCGGTTTCTACTCAACACCAGCAAGAACTGACAAGGAGCACACATCTTCATCCTGAAGTTCGCAGACCAGAGATGAGCCAGGAACCAAGACTCTGGCATGAGTAGAAGCCTGACATCCTCACTCCTTCTCAGGGAGCAGAGGAGGGAAGGCCAACCCTTCCCACCCATTACCGGAGATCTCCATCTTGGATACTGACAAAGTGTGGCTGTGTAGCTGGCTCCAACTCAGGCCTTGGAAGAAAACAAGAGTCATTTAGCAGGTCACAGGAACCTAAGCTGACCTGCCAGGCTTAGCTCCTCCCTGGGAAAAGTCACCCAGCTTGAGCAGCCAGCCCCAGGAGTGGCTTTATTCACTGGGTAAACAGAGCCAGAGGCAGCCCCTCCCTACAGCAGCCTTGACAATCAATTGAAATTCAGTAAACATAAACCCTGAGAATGGCTCCAGGCTGGGCTCTGTGAGTTTCTCAGAAGCTAACTCCTCAGGAAAAAGCTGCTGTTTGCTGAAAGGCCTCAACTTTACCCAGAACCTAGCCTTATCACAGCACCTCCAAATTAGAGGAAACAGCCATCTTCCTCTTTTGTGAAACTCAAAGTAGATCTCTGTCCCATTGAACTAGCCTGGGAGGAGGATCACAAAATCCTTGGTAAAGCAGAACATTTTTCTGCTTGCTCAAACAAATTGACTAATGAAACCATACAAACCACAGGAAAATCAAACACCACAAGCCGACCAGATAATCCAACAAGAGACTGGTTATGAACACAAGGAAGATCCAGGATTGCCCCATTCCCCCAAAATATCAAATTCTCTTTTTTTGTACTTTTATAAAAAAAATATTTCTGAAACTTTTTTAAAATTTTAAACTTTCAAAATTTTTGTTTTCTATTAACTTTTTTTTCTTCCTCTTATAATTTTTATTTTGGGGTTATATATGTGTATGTTGTTTTCTTTTTTAAATAATTTTATTTTGTTCTTTTTTCTTTTTTTTATTGTGAACATACTGTACAGAGGGGTTTCAATTACATGGGCAAGATAATGAGTACAATTCCTATCAAGCTTTGTAGCCTACTCCTTCCTTTACCCTTCACATCCCTTCCCAGCCTCCCACCGCCCTCTCGCCCAATCCTCCCCCCATCACCCGCAACGAAGTTGTAAAGTTCGTTTTCGACATGACAACTTGTACTTCTCATTGATGCAATGGGTCCACATGTGTCCTTATTTAAACGACTTATTTTTCCCCTTCCCTTCCACAAATTATACCGACATCAAATACAGTGAAAGCAGGGGTTATACTGTGGGGGAGGGACATACAAAGCAACAAAGAAATAATCTTATAAATGCAATACAAACAAATGCATGAAAGAAAAAAAACATTTAAATACATATTTTAGGGTTCATTTTCCTAATTTCACCTTATATGACCTTTTCTGCTTGACTCATACATGTACTAGATATTGAAAATAAGGGAAACCATGGGACCTATGTTTCTTTGGGCTTGGCATACTTCACTGAATATAATTTTTTCCAAGTCTTTCCATTTCCTAACAAACGGGGCAATGTCATTCTTTCCGATCGAGGGATAGAATTCCATTGTGTATGCCACATTTTCTTGATCCATTCATGTACTGAGGGGCATCTGGGTTGGTTCCATATCTTAGCTATGGTAAATAATGCTGTAATAAACATAGTTGTGCTGGTAGCTTTAGAGTGGTCTTGTTTGTAAACTTTTGGGTAAATGCCCAAAAGTGGGATTGCTGGATCATAGGGGAGCTCTATTTGGAGTCTTTTGGAGGACCTCCATACTACTTTCCAAAGTGGTTGAACAAGTTTACACTCCCACCAACAATGAAGTAAGGTTCCCTACTGTCCACATTCCCTCCAACATCTGTTGTTATTAGAGTTCTTAATTTTTGCCATTCTAACTGGGGTGAGGTGGTATCTCAATGTTGTTTTGATTTGCATTTCTTTTATGGCTAGGGAGGTTGAGCATTCTACATGTGTTTATTGGCCATGCTTCTTTCTTCTTCAGAGAAGTTTCTCTAAGTCTTTAGCTCATTTATTGGGCAGTTGTTTCTTTGAGGATTTGTTATTGGAGGATTTAATTTTTTGAATTGCAAGTATGGTTTACATAAGAGACACTTGTCGGTTGTATGGATAGCGAAGATCTTCCCAATCCGTGGGCTTTCTATTGATCTTACTAGCTATGTCCTTTGCCATGCGGAAGCTCTGGAACTTCATGCAATCCCATTTGTCCAAATTTATTTGCTTTGTTTTATTTCCGGGTCTCTATTAAGAAAATTTCGGCCTGCTCCAAGGAGACCTAGGGTTTCCCCTATTCCATCCTGTAATGTTTTCAGAATGTCTACTTTGACTCCAAGGTCTTTGATCCATTTGGAGTTGATTCTGGTGGAAGGTGATAGATAAGGATCTAGCTTTGGTTTTCTACAAGTAGTTAACCAGTTTTGCCTGCAGCATTTACTGAAGAGGCTGTCTTTCTTCCATTCTATTTTTTGAGATCCCTTATCGAAGATTAGATGGCTATAAGTCTGTAGGTTTATTTCTGGGTTTTCAATTCTATCCCATTGGTCCTGAGGTCTGTTGTTTTGCCAGTGCCAAGCTGTTTTGATTACTATGGCTTTAGAGTAGAGTTTGAAATTTGGTATTGATATTCCTCCAGCAGCGTTCTTTCTGTTGAGGAGCGTTTTTGCTATTCGGGGTCTTTCATTGTTCCATATGAATTTTTGGATTGCTATTCTATTTCCTTGAAGAATGAGGTTTGAATTTTGATAGGTATTGCATTGAATTTGTAGATAGCCTTGGGAAGTATTGCCATTTTCACGATGTTAATCTTTCCAATCCAGAAGCATGGGAGTTTTGCCATTTTCTAAGTTCTGTTTGGATTTCCTTTTTCAAGTTTTTAAAGTTTTCATCATAGAGATCCTTCACTTATTTGGTATTTCGTACCCTGCTACTTTGCCAAAGTTTTGAATCAGCTTGAGTAATTTGAGAGTAGAGTCTATGGGATTCTTTAAATACAAGATCAAATCACCTGCAAAGAGGGAGAGTTTCATTTCTTCTTTCCCTATTTGCATCCCCTTTATGTTTGCATCTTGTCTAATTGCTGTAGCTAGGCATTCTAATACTAGATTGAAGATAAGTGGAGAGAGTGGACATCCTTGTCTTGCTCCTGAGTTAAGAGGGAATGGCTTTAATTTTTCACCATTAAGTATAATGCTGGCTGTAGGTTTGTCATATACAGCCTTTACTGTATTGAGGAATGTCCCATGGATTCCTAATTTTTCCAAAACCTTCATCATAAAGGCGTGTTGAATCTTATCAAATGCTTTTTCTGCATCTATTGAGATAATCATGTGGTTCTTATTCTTGCTCCTGTTGATGTGATGGATAATAATTGATTTTCGTAAATTGAACCAGCTTTGCATCCCTGAAATGAATCCTGTTTGATCGTGGTGTATGATTTTTTGGATGAATTCTTGAAGTCGATTGGCCAAAATTTTGTTGAGAAGTTTTGCATCAGTGTTCATCAAAGAAAATGTGTTTATAGTTCTATTTCTTTGATGAGTCCCTGCCCGGTTTTGGGATGAGGGTTATGATAGCTTCATAGAATATGTTCAGTAGTGAACTTTCTCTTTGGATTTCATTGAAGATTTGGAGGAGTATTGCTGTGAGCTCTGCTTTGAAGGCCTTGTAGAATTCCGCTGTAAAACCATCTGGTCCTGGAAATTTCTTAGCTAGAAAGTCTCTTATTGCTGTTTCTATTTCAATGCTTGATATGGGCCTGTTAAAATGGTTTAACTCATCTGTTTAGTTTTGGCATGTCAATATTTGCTAGGAAAAGGTCCATTTCTGTCAAGTTCTCAAACTGATTAGCATAAAGTTTTGAGAAGTATTCCCTTAAAATGTTCTGAATCTTGGTTGTTTCCCTGGTGATGTTTCCATTCTCATCTATGAGTTTATTTATTTGGGTGTGTTCTCTTCTTTTTCTGATAAGATTTGCTAAAGGTCTGGAAATTTTGTTAATTTTTTCGAAGAACTAGCTCTTTGTTTTGTTGATTCTATCTATATTTTTTTTTGGATTCTAATTCTTTTAATTCTGATTTAATATTAATTATTTCTTTCCATCTACTGGATTGGGGTTTATTTGCTGGTCTTTTTCAAGGAGGTTCAGATGTCTCATTAAATTGTTGGTTTCACATATCTCCAATATGTTGATGTAGGAACTCAGAGCTATAAACTTGCCTCTGAATACTGCCTTTGCTGTGTCCCAGAGGAGCTGGTTATTTGTGTGCTTATTTTTGTTGAATAGCATGAATATTTGAATTTCTTTTCTAATCTCTTCCATGACCCACTCGTAATTCAGCAGAGTGTTGTTCAACCTCCATATGTTACCGGACTTTCTTTGGTGGCTTTTGCTGTTGAGTTCTAATTTTACTCCCTTGTGGTCAGAGAGAATGCAAGGTATAACTTCAATGTTTCTGAATTTGGACAAGTTTGCTTTGTGGCCTAAAATGTCTATTTTAGAAAACGTTCCATGTGCTCCTGAGAAAAACGTGTATTCTGATGGTGCTGCGTGAAATATTCGATAGATGTCTTTTAAATCTAGTTGATGTATGCAGCTGTTTAGATCTGCGGTTTCTCTGTTGAGTTTTTGCCGAGTTGATCTATCTAGTGGGGAGAATGGTGTGTTAAAATCTCCTACAATTAATGTCTTTGCATCTATGTGGGATTTAAGGGAAAGTAGTGTTTCTTGGATAAATTTGGGTGCTCTGTTGCTTGGCAAATAAATATTTAGAATTGTAATAGCCTCCTGAAGGAGAGATCCATTAATAAGTATGTAGCGACCTTCTTTATCTCTTCTAACTAATTTTAATTTGAAGTGTATTTTGTCTGATATTAGGATTGCAACTCCAGCTTGTATATGGGGGCCATTTGCTTGGGAGATTTTGTTCTAACCTTTCACATTGAAAATGTGTTTGTTTTTATGGGCAAAATTCCTGAAGGTAGCACAAAGAAGGATCGTGCTTTTTAATCAAGCTAGACAGTCTATGTCGCTTAATTGGAGAGTTAAGTCCGTTAATGTTAAGAGATAGGACTGAGTGGTATTTGGGAGTCCCTGGCATTTTATCTCCTTCTTGGGGGCTGCGGCAACTGGGTTCTTCCTATGTTTCTTGGATTCTCGGTTTGGGTGCAATTTCTTGGCCTCTATTTTTGTCTTGTTGGTTTTCTACGTGTAGGACATCTTTAAGAATCTTTTGTAGGACTGGTTTGGTAGAGATGTATTGTTTCAATTTTTCTTTGCTGTGGAAGGTATTTATTTGGTCTTCAGTTATGAAGGAGAGTTTAGCTGGGTACAGTATTCTTGCTTGATAGTTGTTTGTTGCTAAGGCATGGCATGCATCATTCCAGGTTCTTCTTGCTTTGATTGAATCTGCTTAGAAATCTGAGGTGATTCTAATTGGTTTCCATTTACAGGTGATTTATCTTTTCTCCTTGACAGCTTTAAGGATCTGTTCCTTGGTCTAAATTGATCCTGTGTGGATTATAATGTGACGGTGGGATGTCTTATTCTGGTCTGGTCTATTTGGAGTTCTAACAGCTTCTTGTATCTGAATAGGCCTATCTTTTTACATGTTTGGGAAATTCTCTGACAGGGTCCTGTTAAACAAATTTCCTAGACCATTAACTTCTGTTTCTAGGTGCTCCTCTACACCCATTATCCTTAGATTAGGCCTTCTGATGGTGTCTTCCAAGTGTTGGATATTTCATATTTCATATTTCTTGGACTTGTCTTGGATGGTTGTATGTTCTTTCTCTATAATATCTAGGCTGTTTTCAATCCCCAAGTTTCGACCTTCTACATGGTCTAACCTGCTGTCAAGACTTTCTACTTTGGTTTTTATTTCTTTTCCTTCTAATTGGTCAGCTTTGATGGCTTCAAATTCTTTGTTGAAGCTTTGTTTTAAATCTTGTATGAACTTCTTTACTTCCTTAAGTTGGTGTTAAGTGTTTGTTCTCAAATCACTTAGCTGATTTGTTATGGTTTCTTTGGACTTCCATTCCTGTTGTTGGGTTCCATTCAGCATTCCCTTTGTGGTCTCCTTGACTTCCATCAGCTCTTTGTTAATGGATCCCATGAATGCCTTTAGCGATCTTTGTGTGTTCTCATCCTGCTCTCTCAATTCCTGTATTACTTTTTGCTTAGCTTCCTTCCGTTCATGCCATTCCTGTAGTTCTCTTTGAGTGTTCTCAGCATGTGCACGCCATTCCTGCCTTTCTCTTGGAGTATTCTCAATCTGCTCAAGCAAATCCTGTATCAGTTTTTGAATAGCTTCCTCACGCTCATGATATTCCTGTGTAAACCTTTGGATTGCCTCCTCTCTCTCCCTATCACGCTCATACAGAGTCCTTTGTAGGTTTTCAATCTTTTCATTTACCATGTTTGCCAGCAGTGTTTGTAGAGCTTTTTGGGAATTCTCCTCTGGATTATTCATTATCTGTTCTGTACCCTGATTATCATGAGTGGGAGTTGAGATACCTGGACTTGCCATTTTTCTTGTGTTTTTTCAGGCTTACTCTGCCCATTTGGGATGAAAATAACACCAGTTTTGTGTTAGAGCACTAACTTAAGGCAAACATCAACCAAAGTCTGAATTTGCACAGTCCATAGTCTGCAGATACAATCTAGTTCAACAGATACATCTATTCAACATCAAACAACTATGTATTAATGGGCTATGAACCACAAAGAAGAATTTGGAAAACCAGAAATTATTAGGGTTAGGGAGAGATGTGGGTAAAAAATAGGAATAGAGTGATGTGGGAAGGGACAGGGAGAGTAAACTAAGTCCTAATCTCAAAGCAGGAAATAGGTTGGATAGTATGAAAGTAGAGACAGAGAAAAAAAGAAGAAAAAGAAAGGGAAAAAATAGAGACCAGAAAAAAGAGAAAAGTAAAAATTATTATGCAGAATCGAAAACAAACTATTCAGAGAAGAACATGAATATAATGAGAGAAGGGGAGGGATATAAAGAAGATGTGAAAATCTTAATAATAAAAATACTTAAAATATTATATAGGTATAAATTGGTAGTACTGCTATTAAGGAATTTAAGTCTCAGAGGTTTTGAATTGAGTAATAAATTTGTGGATTAGGTGTGTACAGAATGGGGGGTAGGGTCTAATAGTCAACTATGGGTTTATCTGAGGATGTGCAGTACAACAATTAAGTCTTATAAAGAAGAACAAAAGAGAAGAAAATGTGAAAAGCATAAGAGAGAAAGAAAAAAGATAAAAAGTTCAGTTGAACTAAACAAAAACAAAAAGAATTTTTTTTATAAAAAGAAAGAAAAAAAGTAAACGGCACACACACATGTACTCCTAAAATAAAAATTATGAGGGAAAAAAAGTTACTAGAAAACAATTTTTTTCAAAAAACGTAAAAATTTAAAAAAACGTTTTAGAAAAGAAAAAAAAATTATAAAAGGTATAAAAAAAAGAAGAGAAGAAAAATTTCTTTGAATTTTTTGGGAGGGTTGGGAAAAATCCTGTATCTCCCATGTTTCCGTAACCAGTCTCTTGTTGGAGACAATCTCTGCTTGTGGTCCTGTGGCTTGGCTGGTTTCTTAAGTCAGTTTGTTTGAACAGGCAGAAAAATGCTCTACTTTCCCCAGGATTTTGCAATCTTCCTCCCAGTTTATTCCAATGGGAGGGAGATCTGCTTTTAGTATCACAAAAGAGGGAGGTGGCTTTTTCCTCAAATTTGGAGATGCTGTGATGAGGCTAGTTTCTGGGTAGATTTGAGGCTTTTCAGCAAATAGTAGCTTTTCTCGGGGGCTAGTTAGTGAGAAACTCACAGAGCCCTGCCTGGAGCCATTCTCAGGATTTATGTTTACTGAATTTCAATTGATTATCAAGGCTGCTAAAGGGAGGAACAGCCTCTGGCTCTGATTACCCAGTGAAGAAAGCCACTCCTAGCGCTGGCGCCGGAGCTTGGTGAATTTTCCCTGGTAGGAGCTGAGTCTGGCAGGTCTGTTTAGGTTCTTGTGACCTGCTAAATGACTCTAGTTTTCTTCCAAGGCCTGAGTTGGAGCTAGCAGCTCCGCTGAGCTTTGTTGGTATCCAAGATGGAGATCTCCAGTACTGGGGAGGGGAGGGGTGGCCTTCCCTCCTCTGCTCCCTGAGAAGGAGTGAGGATGTCAGGTTTCTACTCACGCCAAATCTTGGTTCCTGGGTTGTCTCTGGTCTGTGAACTGCATGGTGAAGATGTCCGCTCATTGTTGGTTCTTGCTGGTGTTGAGAAGAATCCGCTCGCCCACTGCATCTGGCTCCTTTGTACCAGACTCTCTGTGATTCAGGTATGGTGGGTTCAGTCACCAGCGCCACCACTGCTGTTGCAGTGGCTGCGGCTGCTGGCAAGAGCTCAGATCTGTCTCCCTGTCTGGATTTTCCCTCTCTGGCACACTTGGTGTGATTCTCTGGCTTAGGACTGTTCACTGGAACTGAAAAACTGCTTTCTATGCGAGAGCTTGTTGTGCCTCCAGAATCTCCTCTGCCATCTTCCCGGAACTCTCTCTTTTTATCTTTTAAAATAAATTTTTTTGTTTAGTTCTAGTGACCATTTGATCCTTTTTTTCTTTCCTACTCTTTCTTTTCACGTTTTATTCTCTTTCATTCTTTGCATGATAAATTGCTGTTCTCATCCTCATATATACCTGTAGTTGATTATTTGACTTTAGCCCCATTGTGTACACACTTAATCCAGAAATTTATTACTCAGTTTAAAACTGCTTAGACTTAACTTCCGTAATAGCAGTACTACCTCTTAATACCTATATAATATTTTTAGCATTTTTATATTTAAGTTTTCCATATCTCCATTCTATCCCTCCTGTTCTCTTATTCTATCTGCGTTCTTCTCTGAATATTATGTCTTAAAATTTGCATAATTTTTAAGTGTTGCACTTCTAAATTTTTAATGTTTGTTTTTCTGTTTTTTCTTGTCTTTTTCTTCCTCTTTCTTCTTTTTTTCTCTCTCTACTATCATTCTATCCAAGCTATTTCCCGCTTTGATATTAGGATTTGTTTGAATTAACTCTCCCACTGCCTTTCCACATCCCTCTATGCCTATTTTTACCCACATCTCTCCCTAAACTTAATAATTTCTGTTTGCCAACTTCTTCTTTGCTGTTCGTAGCCCATTAATACTTAGTTGTTTGATGTTGAATAGATATATCTATTGAATTATATTGTATCTGCAGACTTTTGACTGTGCAACTACAGACTTTGGTTGATGCTTGCCTTAAAATAGTGTGCTAGCACAAAACTGGTTTATTTTCATCCCAAATGGGCAGAGCAATCTGGAAAAACACAAGAAAAATGGCAAGTCCAGGTATCTCGACTCCCACTAATAATAATCAGGGGACAAAAAAGATAATGAATAATCCATTGAAGAGTTCCCAAAAAGCTCTACAAATACTACTGGTAAACATGGTAGATTAAAAGATTGAAAATCTGCAAAGGACTCTCTGTAAGCGTGATAGGGAGAGAGAGGAGGCAAAACAAAGGATATCATGAGTGTGAGGAAGGTACTCAAAGATTGATACAGGAATTGCGAGAGTAGCTTGAGAACACTTAAAGAGAAATAAAGGAATTGAGTGAGCAGGATGGGATCAGTCAAAGAGAAAGTCATGAATGTCATGAGCAGGCTGAAAACACTCAAAGAGAACTACAGGAACTGTGTGAATATGAAGAAGCTAATCAAAGAGTAATAGAGGAATTGAGAGAGGGGCATGAGAATACAGAAAGATCACTAAAGGCATTCAAGGAATCCATAAATAGAGAACTCAAACAAGTCAGGGAGGCCACAAAAGGGAATGCTGAATGGAACCTAACAGAAGGAATAGGAGTCCAAGGAAACCATAACTAATCAACTAAGTGATTTGAGAATAAATGCTGACACCAAATTAAGGAAGTAAAGAAGTCCATACAAGATCTAAAACAAAGCTCCAACAAAGAATCTGAAGCCATCAAAGCCAACCAACTAGAAGGAAAAATAAAAAACAAAGTAGAAAGACTTGATAGTAGGTTAGACCATGCTGAAGATCGAATTTCAGGGATTGAAGTCAGCCTAGTTATTATAAAGAACGAACATACAACCATCCAAGACAAATCCAAGAAATATGACAGAGCTATTCAACATTTGGAAAACAACATCAGAAGGCCTAATCTGAGGCTAATGGGTGTAGAGACAGAAGTTAATGGTCTAGGAAATCTGTTTAGCAGGATCCTAGCAGAGAACTTTCCAAACATGCACAAAGATAGGTCTATTCAGATACAAGAAGCTTTTAGAACACCAAATAGACGGGACCAGGATAGGACATGCCACCGTCACATTATAATATACACACGATCAATTCAGACCAAAGAAAAGTTCCTTAAAGCTGTCAAGGAGAAAAGCTCAATCACCGATAAAGGGAAACCAATTAGAATCACCTCAGATTCCTCAGCAGAAACAATTAATGCCAGAAGAGCCTAGAATGATGTATGCCATGCCCTAAAGACAAACAACTATCAACCAAGAATACTGTACCCAGATAAACTCTCCTTCAAAACCAACTAGATCACAATAAAGGCCAAGCAACCATACCCAAACTGAGAATCCAAGAACCATAGGAAGAACCAAGTTTCCACAGCCCCCAAGAAGGCGGATAAAATGGCAGCAACTCCCAAATACCTCAGTCCTATCTCTCAACATTAACGGACTTAACTCTCCAATTAAACGACATAGACTCTCTTCTTGGATTAAAAAGCAACATCCTTCTATTTGCTTCTTTCAGGAGTCACATCTTGCCCGTAAAAACAAACACATTTTCAATGTGAAAGGTTGAAACAAAATCTACCAAGCAAATGGCCCCCATAACCAGGCGGGAGTTGCAATCCTAATACCAGATAAAATAGACTTCAAATTAAAATTAGTGAGAAAACATAAAGAAGGTCGCCACATACTCATTAAGGGATCTCTCCTTCAGGAGGATATTACAATTCTAAATATCTATTCGCCAAACAACGGAGTACCCAAATTTATCCAAGAAACACTACTTTCCCTCAAATGCCACATAGATCTAAAGACAGGCCGAAATTTTCTTAATAGTGACCCAGAAGCACAACAAATCTAAGAAGGGTTGAACAAATGGGATTGCATGAAATTGCATAGCTTCTGCATGGCAAAGGACATAACTAGCAAGATCAGTAGGAATCCCACGGATTGGGAGAAGGTCTTCACTAGCCATATAACAGACAAGGGTCTCATATCTAAAATATACCTGCAACTCAAAAAATTAGACCCCCCAACGACAAACCTTCAAAGAAAAAACTGCCCAATAAATAATTGGGCTAAAGACATAAAGAGAAACTGCTCTGAATAGGAACGAAGGATGGCCAATAGACACATGAAGAAATGCTCAACCTCCCTAGCAATAAAAGAAATGCAAATTAAAACAGCATTGAGATATCACCTCACCGCAGTTAGAATGGCTAGAATCAAGAACTCTAATAACAACAGATGCTGGATGGCATGTGGACAGAAGGGAACCTTAATGCATTGTTGATGGGAGTATAAACTTGTACAACCACTTTGGGAAGTAGTATGGAGGTTCCTCAAAAGACTCCACATAGAGCTCCCCTATAACCCAGCAATCCCACTATGGGGCATTTAACCAAATGTTCACAAACAAAACTACAAGAAAGTTACCAACACAGCTATGTTTATTGCAGCCTTATTTACCATAGCTAAGATATGGAACCAACCCAGATGTCCCTCAGTAGATGAATGGATCAAGAAAATGTGTTATATATACACAATGGAATTCTATGCTTCCATCAGAAAGAATGACATTGCCCCATTTGTTAGGAAATGGAAAGACTTGGGAAAAATTATATTAAGTGAAGTAAGCCAGGCCCAAAGACACTTAGGTCCCATGGCTTCCCCTATTTGTAATAACTTGTTTAAGTCTGAGTCAAGCAGAAAAGGTCAGATAAGTTGATGTTAGGGAAATGAACCCTATGATATTTATTCAAATAATTTTTTTCTTTCATGCAATTGTTTCTAACACATTTATAAGATGATTTCTTTGTTGCTTTACATGTGCCTCCACCACTGTATAACCCCTGCTTTCACTGTATTTGATGTTATCATTTGTGGAGGGGAAGGGAAAAAACAAATCGTTTAAATAGGTGGACCCATTGCAACGAGACATACAAGTCATTATGTCAAAAACGAACTTTACAACTTTGGTGGGGGGGATGAGGGTTGGGTTGTGGGACAGGGGGAGAATGGGAGGGGAAGGGGAAACAAAGGAGGAGGCTACAATGCTTTATCAGAAATGTACTCATTGTCTTGCCCATGTAATTGTAACCCCTCTGTACAGTATTTTCACAATAAAAAAGTGGTCTAATTTGGAAAATGTTCCATGTAATGGTGAGAAAAAATGTATTCTGATGCTGCTGGGTGAAATATTCAGTAGTTTTCTGTTAAATCTAGCTGATCTAGGCAGTTCTTTTGATCTGCAGTTTCTCTGTTGAGTTTTTTCGAGTTGATCTATGTATTGTGGATAGTGGTCTTTTAAAGTCCCCAACAATTCTTATCTTTGGATCTATTTGAGATTTTGGGGAAAGCAGTATCTGTTGGATAAATTTCGGTGATCCATTGTTTGGCGAATAGTATTTATTATTGCAATATCCTCCTGAAAGAAAGATCTCTTAATTCGTATGTAGTGAACTTCTTTATCTCTTCTCACTAACTTTAATTTGAAGTCTATTTTATCTGATGTTATGATTGCAATTCCTCTCTGTTTATGTGGGCCATTTGCTTGGTAGATTTTGTTCCAGACTTTCATGTTCAAAGTGTATTTGTTTTTATGAGCAAGGTGTTATTCCTGAAGGCAGCAGATAGAAGGATGTTGCTTTTTAATCCAACTAGACAGTGTATGTCGCTTAATTGGAGAGTTAAATCCGTTAATATTGAGAGAAAGGACTGAGAAGTGTTTGGTAGTTTCTGCCATTTTATCCGCCTTCTTGGGGGCTGCCTCAACTTGGTTCTTCCTATGGTTTTTGGATTCTCAGTTTGGGTGCCATTTCTTTGTCTTTATTGTGATCTTGTCCGTTCTGTCTGTTGCAACAATGAGAAGTACAAGTTGTCATGTGTAGGACATCTTTAAGTATCTTTTGTAGGACCGGTTTGGTGGGGATATATTTTTTTTCAGTTTTTCTTTTCTATGGAAGATTTTTATTTCACCTTCGGTTATGAAGGAGAATTTAGCTGTTTACAGTATTCTTGGTTCATACTTTGTCTTTAGGTCATGGCATGCATCATTCCAGGCTCTTCTTGCTTTAATTTACTCTGATGAAAAAAATGAAGTTATTCTAATTGTTTTCCCTTCATAGATGATTGATCTTTTCTCATTGACAGCTTTAAGGATCTTTTCCTTGGTCTGAATTGATCTTGTGCATATTATAATGTGACGGTGGGATGTCCTGCTCTCGTCTGGTCTATTTGGGGCTCTAAACATTTCTTGTATCTGAATAGGCCTATCCTTTTGCATGTTTGGGAATTTCTCTGCTAGGATCCTGTTAACCAAATTTCCTAGACCATTATCTTCTGTTTCTAGGTGCTACTCTACACCCATTATCCTCAGATTAGGCCTTCTGATGGTGTCTTCCAATTGCTGAATATATCTATCATATTTCTGGATTTGTCATGGATAGTTGTACATTGTTTCTGTATAATATCTAGGCTGTCTTCATTTACCGAGATTTGATCTTCTGCATGGTCTAACCTACTGTCAAGACTTTCTTCTTTGTTTTTTATTCATTTTCCTTCTAATTGTTTGGTTTTGATTACTTCAAATTCTTTGTTGGAGCTTTGTTTTAGATCTTGAATGGACTTCTTTACTTCCTTAATTTGGTGTTCAGTTCTTATTCTCAAATCACTTAGTTGTTTGGTTATGGTTTCCTTATACTCCCAGTCCTTCTGTTGGGTTCCATTCAGCATTCCCTTTGTGGTCTCCCTGAATTCTTTCAACTGTCTGTTTATGGATTCCATGAATGCCTCTATTGAACTTTGTTTATTCTCGTCCCTCCCTTGCAATTCCAGTGTTACTCTTTGATTAGCTTCCTCATTTTCATGCAATTCCTGTAGTTCTCTTTGACTGTTCTCAGCTTGTTCACGCAATTCCTGACATTCTCTTTGTCTGTTTTCAGCCTGCTCATGCAATTCCTATAATTCTATGATGGTTCTCAGCCTGCTCACACAATTCCTTTATTTCTCTTTGAGTGTTCTCAACCTATTCATGCATTTCTGTATCAATCTTTGAGTAGCTTCCTCATGCTCATGAGATTACTGTATTGATCTTTGGTTTGCTTCCTCTCTCTCCCTATCATGTTCACACTGAATCCTTTGCAGGTTTTCTATCTGTTCATTCACCATGTTTCCAAGTAATATTTATTGAGCTTTTGGGGAACTCTCCTCTGGAATACTGGTTATCATGAGTGGGAGTTGAGATACCAGGACTTTCATTTTTCTTGTGTTTTTCTGGCTTGTTCTGCCCATTTGATATGAAAGTTCTCTGCTAGAATACTTTTTGAAGGCATACATCAACCAAAGTCCTGCAGTTGCACAGGCAAAAGGACACAGATATAATCTAGTTCAGCAGATACAATCTATTCAACATCAAACAACTATGGATTAATGGGCTAACAACAGCAAGGACGAATTTGGCAAACCAGAAATTATTATATTTAGGGACAAATGTGAGGAAAAATAGGATTAGAAGAATGTAGAGAGGTAAAAGGAGAGTGAATTTAACCAAGTTCTAATCTCAAAGAGGGAAATGGATTGGACAGAATAGTAGGAGAGAGAAAAAAGGACAAGAAAAAATGGGAAAAACAAATATTTAAGTTTAATAAATGAATCTTAAAAATTATCTAATTTTAAGGTGATATTGAGAGAAGAAAAAGATACGATGAGAGGAGGGGAGGGATAGAAAGGAGACATGAAAATCTAAAAAATAAAAATTCTCAAAAATTATATAGGCCTAAAGAGATAATACTGCTATTACAGAATTTAAGGCTAAGAAGTTTTGCTTTGAGTAATAAAATTCTTGATTAATGTGTATACAATGGGGGTAAGGTCTAATATTTGACAATGGGCATATATCTGAAGATGAGCAGAACAGCAAATAAGTCACACACAAAAACAAGGAAACAGAAGAAAAATGAAAAGAATGAAAAAGAAAAAAAAAAGATAAAAGGACCAAAAGGTCAGTAGAGATTTAAACAAAGCACACTCACACACACATACACCTAAAATAAAAATTAGGAGGGGAGAAAAAATTTAATAGAAAACAATTTTTTTTAAAAACTAAAAATTAAAAAGGTACCAAAAAGAGTTCTTTTTTTTTGCGGGGGGGGGGGGGGGGAAGTAGATGTGAAGATCCTGTATCTCCCTGTGTCTGTAACCAGTCTCTTGGTGGAGTCTTTAGTCTGCTTGTGGTGTTTGGTTTGCCTGTGGCTTGATTGGTTTCTTAAGTCAATTTGTTGGAGCAGGCAGAAAAATGATCAGGATTTTGTGATCCTCCTCCCAGTATAGTTCAATGAGAGGGAGATCTGCTTTGAGTTTCACAAAAGAGGGAGATGGCTGTTTCCTCTAATTTGAAGATGCTGTGATGAGGCTATGTTCTGGGTAGAATTGAGGCTTTTCAGCAAATTGCAGCTTTTCCCTGAGGGGTAACTTCTGAGACACTCACAGAGCCCAGCCTAGAGCCATTCTCAGGGTTTATGTTTACTGAATTTCACTTGATTGTCTAGGCTGCTGTAGGGAGGGGCAGCCTCTGGCTCTGTTTACCCAGTGAAGAAAGTCACTCCCCTTGGGGCAGAGCTTTGTCTGCCTGGGCTGGGTGACTTTTCCCAGGGAGGAGCTGAGCCTGGCAGGTCAGGTCAGGTGCCTGAGACCTCCTAAATGACTCTTTTGTTTTTTTTTTCCAAGGCCTGAGTTGGAGCTTGCTGCTCAGCTGGGCCTTTTCAATATAAAATATGGAGGTCTCCGGGGGTGAGGATGGTAAGGGTGGCCTTCCCTCCTCTGTTCCCTAAGAAGGAGTGAGTATGTCAGGATTCTACTCACGCTGGAGTCTTGGTTCCTGGGTTGTCTCTGGTCTGTGATAAGGAGGATGAAGATATCTGCTACTTATCAGTTCTTTCTGGTTTTAAGTAGAATCCAGTCACCTGCTGTGTCTGGCACCATTGTCCCAGACTCTGTGTTGTTCTTTTGGCGGCTAGGCTGCTGCCGTTGCCGCCACCACCACAACTGCAGCTAATGGCAAGTGCTCAGATCTGTCTCCTTGCCTGGATTTTCCCTCTCTGGCCAAACTGTACTGTGATGGCACACTTGGTCATTCTCTGACCTAGGACTCTTCAGTGGAACACTACAACTATTTTCTATGTGAGAGCTTGTTTAGCCTCTAGCTTCTCCTCCTCCATCCTCCCCTAAAGTAATCTGTTGTTGCTTTTTAAAAAACTGGTGACAGTTTCTCATGCCTGTAATCATAACAACTCAGGTGGCTGAGATCTGATAATCGAGGATTAATAACAGCCTGGGTAAGAAGGTCTGTGAGACTATTATCTCATTAACTGGTTACCAAGAAACTAAAAGGGCCCTGTGGGCCAAACTAGTAGAGTGATAGCCTTGAGCACAAGAGAATAGGGATTTCAATCAGGCCCTCAGTTCAAGCTTCTCATATTAAAAAATGTTAAAAACAATTTGCCATCATTTGTAATTTCAGCATCCTCAACTAGTGGTTTATTTAAAGCCAATTTGCATCTCAGTTTGCACGTATTTGGGTGGGGGAACTAAACTTATATAACATTTAAAAGAAAATAAATGAGCACAAGGGTACAGGTGGCTCACGCCTGTAATCCTACCTTCTCAGGAGGCTGAGAAATGAGGATGTTGGTTCAAAGCCAGTCTTGGGCAGAAAAGTTCCCATGAGACTGGTATTTCCAATTAACCACTAAAAAACAAGAAATGGCACTATGGTTTAATCTTGTATGGCAGAGTGCTACACTTGAGCAAAGAAGCTCAGCACCCATGCCCTGTATTCAAGCCTATGTCTGAAGGAAAAAATAAAGATTTCAGGGCTGGGAAGGTGGCTAAGTGGTAGAGTGCTTGCCTTGCATGTATGAGCCTTTGGGTTCGATTTCTCAGTACCACATAAGCAGAAAAGCCAGAAGGGGCACTGTGGTTCAAGTGGTAAAGTGATATCCTTGAGGTGAAGAGCTGAGGGACAGTGCCCAGGCCCAGAGTTCAGGACCCATCATGGACAAAAAACAAACAAAAAAAGAGTTCAAACAAACGATGTGCACAATAGACTATACACTAAAGATGAAAGATTAAATTAATACATTAATAATTAAAATGATGAACATTGTTCCAATTTTGTAGGTGGTGAATGTAGCAGAAAAAGTGATAAGATATAATGATTCATTTCTAACAACTCCTCCATTTTTCAAACTCATTTACTACTTTTAAACTAAAGAGGCACGTAAGTATCACTTTACAGAAAAACAAAACTGTACATGTATTTTAGCCTGAATTCCACATTTTATAATTTGCCTTTTAGTGAACAATCTATCTTTTCATATAAAATACTTGTGATACCTTTAATACTTCACATCTTTCCAGTATTTGGTTATATCAAAATTCCTCCCTTCCTTCTTTTCTTCCTTCCATTCCTTCATATTCTTTCCTCCTTTCAATCTTAGCAATTAAACTCAGGGCTTCATGAATTTTAGGTAGGTGCTCTACAAAGTGAGCCATACACCTGCTCTTTTCGCTTTAGTCACTTTTGTTTTTGTTGGTCATGTGGTTTGAACTCTGCACCTGTACACTGTCCTTGCACTCTTCAGCTCAAGGCGAGTGCTCTACTGTTTCAGCCACAGTGCCACTTCTAGTTTTCTAGTGGATTATTGAGATAGGAGTCTCACACACTTTCCTGCCTAGAGTTGCTTTGAACTGGGATCTTCAGATCTCAGCCTCCTGAGTAGCTAAGATTACAGGCATGAGCCACCTGTGCTCAGCGCTGCTGTAGCCATTTTTATGACAGGGTTTTCTGTTTATGACCAGGCCAGCATGGATCACAATCCCTCGATGACAGGGAGGGTTGTGTGTAGCAAGTCAGACACAGTGGGGAAACAACTTTCTCTGCCCATCACAGGGAGAATTTTGGAGGGTTGCATTAGAAATTTCTAGAAGTGGGTTGTGAGGAGAATTCTGCTTCCAGGAGTCTCTTCCCACTTCCCAGCATTCTAGTCCTGCCACAAAGGGTCTATGGTAGAAGGCTCAGGATGGAGAGGGCAGACTCTCATTTTCCTTGTCACCAATCTGTCCACAGCATCAATTGTTCCATCTTAACTATTTGGATGGACTTCTACCCTGATGATTTTTATGAGCACAAGAAACTTGACATCCTGAAAAAACTTACACAGTATGACAAGCTCAACATGCCCTCTTCAGACTTGCTGTTCTGCTTACATATTCTTCTGGACCAGCTGGAGCAATGCATGACCCGTGAGACCAAGGAAAAGAGTAAATAGTCCTTGTTTAGATGCCTTAGAGCTTTTGAGTAGGGATGGAACCTAGGTCTCAAGGGATGGGCCTGCTTTGCCAAGAGCCCTTTGTACTACCCAGCATGGCAAAATGTTCTTTTATGGATGTTCTATGCTGGGTAATGTCTGTTCCCTTTTTAAAAGAACTTGGACATAACCACTCATTAGAAACACCCTACCTTCTCATCAGTGTTCAGCCCAAACTCAAGTTCTACAGCTTCTCCTACTAAATCCTCATAGAAGTTTAGTCACACTTTAACTTCTAGAGTCTACTCTAAGACTCCTGTACCTATTTACATTCTTATGTTTGTGTCACTGTAGAGAACTTCTTGCTGAACTCCCGATAAAGAACCCATCAGTGATGTCGCCTATGGTGACAGATGGAGATTGGAAGCGAAAACTGGACTCCAGAAAGCATGAGAACATAGAGGCTTTTTGCAATGTGTAGAAAGGCCCAACTAGGTTTTGAGTCCTGTGGACATCCCACTGGTTCTGAACTCCACATGTGATATAGGTGTACCTGCACATACCACCAAGGAAGAAGATGATCCAGAATGTCTTCCATTGATGTTCACAATTCACCTAGATCACATCCAAACCAGTAAAAAATGTTTTGGTCCTGGAGTGCAGGGTAAATATGTGCTAATGGAAAATGACCCCAGTCTATGTTCAAGAAAACCAATAAGTTAGGTTCAAAGTCTAGATTCAGTTGAGGAAAGGGAATCTGTCCTCACAGAATATCCAGACCAATCTGTCCTTCTGCTGGGGATCCAATTTCCAATTGAGAAATAAGATCTGTCCCTCCCTAGACTCGGGAAGAAAATACTGCCTTTGATGAGGAAGTAGATCCTTTTGAGGACTCTGAGGCAGAATTTGTGTCTGAAGCCAACTTAGAAGACAATCCAGATTTAGAGATTGCTTCCCCCCTTCTTTAGAAAATCGTTATATTTCTTTTTGGTCCTGATTGTTGTAAAATGATCATTCTAGTTATTTTTCTAACGTTATTAAAATGTCAGTGTTTATATTATATTATATAATTCATGAGCCTTAAATGTGTTTTTTTTTCAACCTACAATGTAAAGCACCATGCACATGTGTTCTGTGTGTGGGAAAACAGAGTGACAGTGGGATGATCAAGAGAGCCTACTGGATATAAAGGGAATGGTTAAATGCACAGGGAGTTGCAAGGAAGCCAGGCCATGCCTGCATGGGGTGATAAGGTGGCTACAAAAGATCAAGGCCATACCAGATCAGATGACCTAGAAAGCTGTTCTGTCAATTGGGACAAATGCTACAATACTTATAGTGGTATGTGGGACTTTCTTCCAACAGTGAGTTCAATTCTATATACATATTCATTGTGCTTTGGGAAATATTGAAGAAAAATTTGGCTCCATTAACATAAAAATTCTACTTAGGGCTGAATATATTTGACAAAATACATAAGAAATATCGACACTGGAAAGTATAAGCCATCATCAATAGAAGAAAGAAGGCTTATATAGATTGACAAACACAAAATCAAGAAGCAATTAAATCAGTTATATGGAAATACATGTTATATTCATTACGTTTTATACAGTATATTATATGATATATAAGATCAAATATGATTTTTCATACTACAAGGGCTTTTAACTTTTTCAATCTTAAGTATTTTTTCACATAATATTAGTGTAAAATATTATTGGGGAAAGTGGTAATATAACTTTGATTATAATTATATGAATATATATTTTTGTGTTTCTAGATATAACACTGATTATAAATAGATGGATAAATATAAACATATATTTGTATATCTGTCTGTGAGGTGAATATAATGAAACAGGCTACACGATGTATAAAAAGGCAGTTATGAGTTAGTATATGAGACTCAGGCCTGTAATCCTAGTGATGTGGGAAGCTGGGTTCTGAGTTTTAGTTTCTCTTACCCCCATGCCACTAGATTTTCAGAGAAGACCTGGTCCCTCGAGTGTAGCCAAGCGACACGTATGCAGTAGGATCACACTCTGTGACCCCAGAGGAAAGTCAGTAGAAATCAGGACAAGCCTCTTATGCTATGACAGTCTACTCAGTTCCTGTGACAAGATGGCCATCTGTAGAACATCAGATGGAAAGTTGGCATTCCCTCCCAAAATGTTTTTGACTATCCTGAATTAAACCTTATTTCCCTTCCCAAGCTGCAAACACATAGAAATATGCCAAGGGCTCAAGAGAGATGGACAAAGACTTACAAATACATAAAATTATATACTTTTTTGGGGGTCCGGTTGTCAGCTTGAACTCTGGGCCTGGGTGCTATCCATCAGCTCTTCAGCTCAAGGCTAGCGCTCTACCACTTGAGCCACAGGGCCACTTCCAGCTTATTTTCTTTTTGCTTATGTGGTTCTGAGGAATCGAACTCAGAGCCTCATGCATGCAAGGCAAGCACTCTACCACTAAGCCACCTTCCTAGCCCCAAAATTATATACTTTGTTTCAGTAATTCAATGACAAATCATCAAAGGCATATCTTGAATTTTCTTTTTTTAATGGAAATGGGAATATACACTGAGTGCATTAGGGAGTAGGTGATAGTTAGGATGCTGAGTTGTGGAATGGACTCCTGGGCATGGGAGACACTTGCCTTGGAGAACTTGTGTGGAGATGTGTCTCTGCACACAGTTTCACAAAACAATGCCCATAACTTGTATGATGTCAATAGCAGCAAATAGGTGTCAGGCACTGATCTTGCTCTGAGGTGGACTCAGCAACACAGAAAGGCACAAAGAATGAGAGGGAATGACCAGACATCAGCTTCAAGTGCTGTCTTGACCAGAAGCTAAGATAAATTGAGCTGGAGAAGGCTGATCCCTATGCAAGGCTCCTGAGCACTAAGGACCAGGCACTATTATAGGTGTTGGAGAAACAAGTGAATGTGGCTCTCTCCTCATCAATTTCATGCTGAAAAGAAAACCAGAAATCATAATGATAATTTTTATAAATCAGAGACATGACATTGGTAGTTTTGTGGCAACAACTTCACAGTGGTTATGTGAGGAGATATTCCTGAGGAGGAGATAGTTAACCTGAGAGCCATCATCCATGCAATTAACTAGAAGCAGGTACTCCAGGCAGTAAGAGCAGCAAGTACATCCCTCATTGATGGGAAAGGATGTAACTTGCTTCAGAAAAGGAAAACATCACTGATGTGCTTGCTCGTGAAGTAAGAATAAAAAGGTACAATGAAGAAAAAAAGATCAGACATGAAGATCTGAATAAATTATATAGATATTGGATGCTGCGAGTTACAAGAAGAAAAATTCTGATGTTATTCTAAATCTGACATAACCCACTGGAACCAAAATGCTCACATAGTACCTAGACACATCTGATTCACCTAGAGAACACTTTTAAAAAGTGATTCTAGCCAGGTTCTGGTGGCTCACAACTGGAATGCGAGCTACTCGGGAGGCTGATACCTGAGGATCACGTTTGAAGCAAGCCCAAACAGGAAATTTGGAAAGACTCATCTCCAATTAACCACCAAAATTATGGACTTGAAGCTGTAGTTCAACTGGTAGAGCACTAGCCTTGAGAAAAAATTAAAGGACAGCACTCAGGCTCTAGGTTCAAATCCCTGGACTTCACAAAACAAAAAGTCAACAAATAAAATTTGGTGCTCAGTCGATCATCACTTAGCATTCTACTTCAATGTATTTAGTATGAGCCTAAGAAGTTACATCTTTAGCAAATGCTCTCCCCTCATATTCTGCTTCATTACCAGTATTCAAACCCCTGGCATTACCAAAGTCTCCTCCCAGTTAGCATAGCAGTCTACCACTGGGAATTAATAGATATATTTTTATTAATCATAATCTATCCACACACATCAAATGAGTAGTAGCCACATTCCACTATTCTGAATGTTTTTTCTCCCCCTTTGAGTTAATAAACCTTACCATTAAAAACTATAGAATACTTATTAAATTAAGTCAACAGTCATCATTCTTCCACCCAATCTTGTAACCTAATTTATGTGTTTTTTTTTTGTTTCTTTGATGTTGGTGCCCTGTATCTTGTATGTACATTTCTCTAGCTTTGGGAGGTGAAGGGGAAAAAACCAAATGCTTAACTAGGGATACAGTTTGACCCATTTTAACAATGAGATCAAGACACTATGTTCAAAAACGAACTTTACAATTTAGGCAGGGAGTGGGAAGGAGGGATGGAAAGGAGTAGTTGTGGAGGTGGAAGGGTAGGGATGGTAGGGGAAAAACAAAGGAGGAAGTATCAATGCTTGAGAGGAAATGAACTCATTACCTACCTTATGTAACTGCAATCCCTTTGTACATTATTTTTACAAAAAAAAAACGTATTAAAAAAGATGAAAAGACCCAGAAATAAAACTACATACTTACAATCATCTGATATTCAACAAAAGAGTGAAAGATGTAATGTGGAAAAAACATAGTCTTGCCGGGTGACTGTGGCTCATGCCTTTAATCTAGCTAATCAGAAGGCTGAGATCTGAGAATGGTTGTTGAAAGCCAGCAGGGCCAGGGAAGTCGATGAGACTCTTAGCTCCAATAAACCACAAGAAAATGGGAAATGGAACTGTGGTTCAAGTACTAGCCTGGAGATGAAATGCTGAGGGGTAGCTCCGAGGCCGAGAGTTCAAGCCCCACGACCGACACACACACAGACACAGACACAGACACACAGACACACAGACACACAGACACACACACACACACACACACACACACACACACACCACACATACACAGACATCATAGCCTCTTCAACTATTGGTGTTGGGAAAACTGGACATCAATAGGCAGAAAACTGGAAGTGGATCTCTGCTTGCACTAACATCAACTCAAAATGGATTAACTACATTAAAATCAGCCAAACTACTATAAGACAGAAAAAGGGTGACATTAGAACTTATAGGTACTGAGGTGGAAGCTGGGCAGCTGCACCCCGAGCACCGGTAGTTGCGCTCCAGATCCTGCAATCTCACACTGCGTGCCTTGACCCAGTAACTGCTTACTCCAGTTGGCCCCTGCAATGGGCGCCATGCTTCCGGCGGCGCTTGGCGCTCAGGGCAGCTCTACTCACCACCCTGGCCCTGCTCCTCAGGCCACCGGTGACGAGGGTCCCATCTTGCAATGCGAGCACTGTGATGGGATCGTGCTGGCCCAGTGCGAGCCTCTGCCTGCAGTGCCTGCGTGTGCCGAGCTGGTGCGCGAGCCAGGCTGTTGCAGCTGCCTGACATGTGCTCTGCGGGAGGGTCAGCCGTGAGGTGTCTACACAGAACTCTGCAGCTAGGGGCTCAGCTGCCAGCTGCCACCAACCGAGCCACGCCCACTGCAGGCGCTGCTGGATTGCCGCGGGTTCTGCGCCAATGCCAGCGTCCTGGCCGGCTGAGCGCCTACCTGCTGCTGCTGGTGCCCTCTGCCTCAGGAAATGCTAGTGAGTCAGAGGAGGACGTAGGCACGGGGAGCTTGGAGAGCCATGCCCCTCCCAGCACACATAGGGTGCCTGACTCCAAGTTCCATTCCATTCACGTGAAGCTGGACACCATCAAGAAAGGTCACGCAAAGGACAGCCAGCACTACAAAGTCGACTATGAGTCCCAGAGCACGGACACCCAGACCTTCTCCTCGGAGTCCAAACTGGAGATAGAATATGGTCCCTTCCTTAGAGAGATGCAAGACACCCTGAATCACCTGAAGTTCCCCAATGTGCTGAGTCCCAGGGGTGTGCACATCCCCAACTGCGACAAGAAAGGATTTTATAAGAAGAAGCAGTGTCGCCCCTCCAAAGGCAGAAAGCGGGGCTTCTGTTGGTGCGTGGACAAGTATGGTCAGCCCCTCCCAGGCTTCGACAGCAAGGGCACGGACGACTTGCACTGCCTCGGCATGCATAGCCAGTAAACCCCACTGCATCAGTTAAATTGGAGCTCCAATACGCCTTACTTTACACAAAAGACTGCCACGGACAGAACAGTACCTGCCTACAGCCTCCACTTACATTACTTTTTGTGATGACCTGGTTTTTTGTGTGTTTTTTAAAGAAAACCAAAGTTTAGACAGAGACTTTAGAAATGTCTATTGTTCCTTTAAATGGTAAACTTGAGCATCTTTCCACTTTTCAGTAGTCAGAAAAGAAAATTAATTTCTCTGTTGCTTTCTGTAAAAATAACTGATACTCCTGCCCAAAGCAGCGGACTTGATCCCCTTCTAGAAACCTCTCCACATCTGCCCATTGGAACAGCTGACCTTCTGCCTCCCTCACTTCAGTGGCTATTGTAGAAGACACTTCCTCGTTGCCCTCCGCACTGCTCAGGCTTCATGGAGAACAGGAAGGTCAGAAACTCAAATCACCTGGACATCTCTACCATACACGAGACCCCTGGGCCTCCTGATACTATCTTTGATTCCAAGCCATGGACCCCTGGGCCACAAAGCTTCTTCATTATCTGCAAGTGACTTGATCTGCTTGGAAAATACTGGAGAGATTGAGGTGGAATATAACTGACCAAGAAAGTTCTATAAAACTGACCCAAAAAAGTTCTAGTACATTCTGGGAAACTTGTAAATGCAGATCTTCCTGACCTCCCTCCATTAGGCAGCTTTTCAAGGATGGAGCCCAGTGGAAGGCCCAGGGTGGCCTTGGCTGTGGTCCAGCAGGGCATGGGGGAGGCTGGGGGTGTACCCCACACCTCACAGGCCTCACCAGTAATGGAGTAATCGCTCTGGAGACAACAACAACAACAACAAAATGTTTTCTAATTTAACTCCTAGTTTGGGGTTGAGGATAATAAACTGTTTAAAGGCAAAAGTTTATTTTTACCCCTCATCTTTATTCTTGACCTAACAAAACAATGGTGTTTAATGTTATCTAAACAGGAAAGATGAACAGCTTGTTGAGAGAGCCTCATAGGGCACTGGGAACATGTAGAGAATACCTTGTGTTTGTTGAACTTGGAGTCCAACTCATACTTTATAATTCACACATGTATGCAGAGAGAGAGAGATATGTTCTCAATGGTTAACATTGTATACAGCATAGCCCAACTATAATAGGATTCATACTAGATAATCCTAGATAGTGTTAATTACTAGAAGGTGTAACTATGGTTGTGATCAGGAGAGGACACTCAGTCCAGGCTGGGCTTTTCTCTCCCCAAGGCCAAACCCATGGCAGTGTTGGGTGTGTGGCGATTGTCCTGCCCTACACAACAGAGAGCTCTCCTTAAGAACAAAAAGAGGTCTCAAGACAGTCTGCCTACCTATTACGAGCTTTCCTTTTTTTTTTAAATTTTTTTTGGTGGAAAGTATTTTTGAAAAATTTTGTCTTGTGATGTATTTATAAAAGTAAATAAAGTTTTACCATCAAAATAATAATTAAAAAAATACTTATAGGTACTGGCAGGAACTTCCTGAATAGAATCCCAGGGGCATAGCAGATAGGAAAGAAACCCAACAAATGGGACTACATCAAAGGAAAAAACCTACACAGGCTAGAGACATAGCCACTAAACTAAAAAGACAGCCAACAAATTGGGAAAAGATATTTACCTGCAATACATCAGACAAAGGGCTAATTTTCAATGTATACATGGATCTCAAGAAACTACCCCTCCCAAAACTAATAAACGAATCACCAAATGGGCAGAGGAGCTAAGGAGAGACTTCTCATAAGAAGAGGTAAGAATGGCAAAGAAACATATCAGGAAAGGTTCATCATCCCTGGCCATAAAGAAAATATAAATCAAAGTAATTCTGAGATACCATCTTATCCAAATATCTTGAATTAGACAACAAATGTTGGTGGGGAAGTGGAGAAATTAGAAAATGGCAAGGACATTTGCACAACCATGTTCCTTGCTGCTCAATTCACAGTGACAAGAAATGTACACAACCCAGATGCCCCACAATAAATGAATGGAACCAATAATTATGCCATCTATATACAATGAAATTTTACAGAACCATTAGAAAGGATAAAATAATGTCATTTGCAGGGAAATGGATGACACTAGAATAAATCATGTTAAGAAAGTTTAGCCAACATCAAATTGACAAATGGTACCTGTTCCCCTGATATATGGAAGAGAGGTTTAAAACACCATGGGATATGATATACTGAACAGGATTCTAGACATCATTTACAGTAGGAACAGAAGAGGAAGCATTTGGCGAAAATCACAAAGTTATAATACCCGAGCACCTTTTCTACATAATACTATATATATATATATATATATATATATATATATATATATATATATATATTGAATTGCAATGATAAGGAAACAAAGGAACTTTTCTTAATTTGTCTTTTCATTTTCTAATGAGTCTGTATTCTTCACCTAATATACAGGGAAGATGGGGGAAGGGCACAGAATTAGTGGGAAGTGGGTGAAAAAATGCAGCAGCAGAGCCCTCTGGCTCTACTGGACATTGATGAAAGTGAACCATGCAAGTCGAGGGTCAAGATGGGAGGGAGGGTATGGAAGAGAATGTGGGAACAGATGAGATTATGTAAAAGGAAGGAAATGTACTAGTTACCTGACATACAGAAAGGTAACCCTGCTCTATATAGCCGCTAAAACATTTTTTTTTTGAAGAAAAGTGTTCCCAAATGAGAACATATGAGAATAAGAAAATACAGAGCAGATAATTCTTTTTTATGTCCTTGGTACCTGATAGTTTCAATCAATAGCTATTGTCCTACCAACTGAGTCATACCTCTAAACCCAAAAGTCCTTACAATATTCAAATTTTTCATTGATTTCTTCATATTTTCTATTTTCTTTTTCATATGTGTGTGTGTGTGTGTGTGTGTGTGTGTGTGTGTGTGTGTGTGTAAGAAATGGAGTGTGATCACAGGATCTAGGTGCTATCCCTGAGCTTCTTTTTTGCTCAAGAGTACACTCTACCACTTGAGACAAAGCTTCACTTGTGGATTTTCTTGAACAGTTTATGGGAGATAAAAGATTCACAGGGACGTTTTGGCACCACTAGATTCAAATCATCATCTTCAGGTCTCAGCCGCTGGAGTAGGTAGTATTATAGGCATGAGTCAAGGCTTCTGGCTTATGAATTGTTGTCCCTTTTTTAAAAAGATGGTGCCAGTGGCTCATGCCTGTAATCGTAGCACCACAGGAAGCTGAGATCTGATAATTGAGGTTTAAAGACAACCTGGGTAAGAAAGTCTGTGAGACTATTATCTCATAAGCTGGTTAGCAAGAAACCAGAAGGGGCACTGGCTCAAACTGGTAGAGTGATAGCCTTGAGCACAAAAAAACAAGGACTGCCCCCAGGCCCTGAGTTCAAGCCCCACATATAAAAATATGTAAAAAAAATTGCAATCACTTGTAATCTCAACATCTTCAATTGGTGGTGTATTTAAAGTTAATTTGCATCTCACTTCGTATGTATTTGAGGGGGAACTAAACATATAACATTTTTTTTAAAAAAATGAGCAGCTGGGTTCAGGTGGCTCATGCCTGTAATCCTACCTTTTCAGGAGGCTGAGAAATGAATATGGTGGTTTAAAGACAACCTGGGCAGAAAAGTTCCCATGAGACTGCTATTTCCAATTAACCACTAAGTGGTTTAAACTGGTATGGTAGAGTACTAGCATTGAACAAAGGAGTTCTGGGACAATATCCATGCCCTGTGTTCAAGTCCCATGTCTGAAGGACAAATAGAAATCAGGTCTGGGAAGTTGGCTCAGTGCTAGAGTGTTTGCCTTGCATGTGGAACCTTTGGGTTCAATTCCTCTGTACCACATAAGCAGAAAAAGCCAGAAGTGGCACTGTTGCTCAAGTGGTAGAGTGCAAGCCTTGAGGTGAAGAGCTACGGGACAGTGTCCAGGCCAGAGTTTAAGATCCATGATGGATAAAAAGCAAACAAACAAAAATAATTCAAACATTTAAATGATGTGCACAATAGACTATACACTAAAGATGAAAGATTAAATTAATGAATTAATAATTAAAGTGACCAACATTGTTTTGATTTTGTAAGTGGTGAATATAGCAGAAAAAGTGATAAGAAATAATGATTCATTTCTAAACACTCATATTGTTTTAAACTCATTTACTACTTTTAAACTAAAGGAGCACATAAGTATCATTTTACAAAAAAAAACAAAAGTTGTACATGTATTTCAGCCTGAATTCCACATTTTATAATTTTCCTTTTAGTAAATAATCAGTATCTTTTCATATAAAATACCTGTAATCCCTTTATTTAATACTTATCATTCTAGTATTTAATTATATCATAATTCCTCCCTTATTTCTTTTCTTCACATCCTTTCCTCCTTTCTATACTAGCAGTTAAATTAAGGGCTTCATGCACTTAAGGTAGGTCCTCTAAAAGGTGAGCCACATGCCTGCTCTTTTTGCTTTAGTGACTTTTTTTTTTTTTTGGTCATGTGGCTTGAACTCTGGGCCTGGAGACTGTCCTTGCACTCTTCAGCTCAAGGCAAGTGCTCTACTGTTTGAGCCACAGTGCCACTTCTGATTTTCTGGTGGTTTAATGGAAATAATAGTCTCACAGATTTTCCTGCCTAGACTGGATTTGAACTGTGATCTTCAGATCTCACGTCCTGAGCAGCTAAGATTACAGGCATGAGCCCCCGGCATCCAGCTCTGCTTTATACTTATTTTTTTGGGGGAGGGGCTGAACTCTGGGCCTGGCCACTGTCCCTCAGCTCTTCAGCTCAAGGCTAGTACTCTACCACTTGAGCCACAGTTCCACTTCCGGCTTTTTTTTATTCTGCTTATGTGGTGCTGAGGAATGGAACACAGGGCCTCATGCATGCAAGGCAAGCACTCTACCACTGAGCCACCTTCCCAGCCCTGCTTTATCCATTTTTATGGCAGGGTTTTCTGTTTATGACCAGGCCAGCATGGTCTACAATCCTTTTTTCTACCTTTTCTGAGTAGATGAAATATAAAGCACAATGCATTGTGTTCAGATATTGATTGAGATCCAATATTGTGAATGTTTCCCTGGGCTAGCCTCAAATCATAATCCTCTCTGTATCAGTCAAGACCTAATAGCTGGCATTACAACTATGAGCTACAATGTGTGGCTCAAATTTCTGACAACTAGAACATATGAACAAAGTTTTAATAATTTTAAATGTTGAATTTGAGGAAAATGAGTGCTTTTATTTGCCTAGTTTCAAATTTCACCAAAAAACACAAATATTAACTTTTGATTTCCTAGATTAAATAAGCAGATAAACTTTAAAAAGCAATTAACTATTTAAAGAAAATAGCTAGGACTGGAAAGGTGGCTCATTGGTAGAGCGCTTGCCTTGCATGCCTGAGGCCCTGGGTTCAATTCCTCAGCACCACATAAGCAAAAAGAAAAAAGCCAGAAGTGGCACTGTGGCTCAAGTGGCAGAGGGCTAGCCTTGAGCTGAAGGACTGAGGGACAGCGCACACGCCCAGAGTTCAGGCCTTACTATTGGACACCCCCCCCCCCAAAAAAAAAGCTAAATAGTAATCATCCTTACCACTGTAACTTTGGACTTAACACCTTGTCAAACATTGTTTACATCATAGTTGGTTTTTATGGGCAGTATATTCCATAAACGGATCATGCCACCCCCAATGTCGATGGTCAAACAGCCTATATGCACAGGTGTGAAAGCAAGGCTGTAGGCCATCACACGATCCATGCTCTTATATCTGACTTGCTTTGGAAACAGGATTATTCTTCTATTCTACTTTCTACAAAGTTGCATGATTAGCAAGCATGATTTAGAATGAGAATGGCCTCATACTCCATGTTCCACGTAGGAGTCTTGCTTTCTGTATATCACTCCCATAAATCTACATACTGGACTTGGCTTTATTGTTTCAATGTTGTCTTATTTGTAGTCTTCTATATTGTATTGAACCCTTATACTTAAACTCAGAACTTCTTTCTTCTATTATTGCTATTGTTTCCCTTACTGTTAGCACATGTAAACTTGGGAAATAATGAACAGCACGTACACTCACAAAACGAATGTTCTGAGAACCTTCTTCCCATTTAAAATTTGCCTTAATTTACAGAGAACTTACAAAGTTTGAACTCAATGTACTCATGTATAATGTATTTATAAGCCATATAAATTTCATATTTTCTCTTTAATAAGTTGTCTCTGAAACACGTGTTACCTCAGGTCCAAAGGTGTCCTAGTGTTATTTCAGTGAAGCCAGAAAACATTCATTATACCTCAAGCAGCACCATCGATTGTTGCTGGAAGTAACTGTTACTGGATAGGAAACTGACCCCAGGAGAGCAGTGGAACATAGAGGAAAAACAAAGTCCAAATTACCTTGTGCTTTCCTTTTTACTGTACAAGAAAAGTATCCCAAGCCTTGAAGGAAACTCTATCCCTGGCTTTTCCGAGTGTGTTTTTTACTCATATAAAATTTTCTGTAAACTTCTAGTTTTGAGAATATTACAAAAGGAAATAATGTACCATTTGAAGGCCAGCATAGAACAAAATGAAATAACGTTGTTTTAAAAGTGTTCTCCTGCAAAGGAACAAAGACATGAAGGTTTTAAAGTGTCTTATGGATGGATATTTCACCCCTGAGATGATTCTCTTGATGCAGGAGTCAGTTACCAATTCCTTTGGTCTGGTCCTGAGTTCCTCAGAGCATTAAGGATTCCAAAAAAGCAGGATCCAGTCAATATGATCAGCAAAAGAAGCCTCTTCTCTGATCAGTACAACTTTAAGGAGGGTCCCAAAGAAATATCTGGGATTTTTCTTTGCTTGTTTGTTTAGTTGGTGCTGGTTCTGGGTCTTGAACCCAGAGGCTGGATCCTGTCCCTGAACAGTTGTCTTTCCTGCCCACCTGCCCCCAAAGCTAGTACTCTACTGCTTGAGCCAAAACTCCACTTCTGGTTTTTTGGTGTTCAATTTGTGATAAGAGTTTGACACACTCTCCTGCCTGGTTTGGTTTGAATTAAGATAGTAAGAAAGCTAAGTGACATCAACTGTGTGGACTTCTCTTTTGAAACAAAAAATATTAGATGAAGTTTATTGTAAAGCTAGTATTTGACAATTTATAAAGGAAGAGAATATGTCTAGCAAAGAAGCCATAACTTAAATAACTCAGCAAAAGGAGGTGCACTGAATCATTTTGAAATTATTTTTTCTGCTTGGGAAGATTATTGATCTTTTCTTTCCTTTTGGGGAAACTTAAGGTAATATTTGCACTTTTTGTTGGTTGTGGGACTTGAACTCTGATCCTGGGTGCACTCCCTCAGCTCTTCAGCTCAAGTCGAGAGCTCTACCGCTTAAGCTCTATCACCACTTCTGGGTTTCTGGCAGTTAATTGAAGATAAGGGTCTCATAGACATTCCTGACCAGGCTGGCTTTCAACCACAATCCTCTGGTCTCCTGAATAGCTAGGATTCCAGGCATGATCCACCAGCACCCAACACATATTTGCGTTTATGTGCACTGAATGACACTATATAATGGAACACAATATATATATGGACACAATATATATTGGACAATATATAATGGACACAAATAATGGAAATTTGAATCGAATGATGGCATTGCAGCTTTTCAGGAAATTTGAGGTAACAATAAATATGTCCTCCTTTCCATGTTGTTTCATTAATCATTAACAACTCATGAGCTATGGGACCCTTACATTAGCATCCTCTGCCATCTGTGTAGGTGTATTTAGTATCAGGAAATGTTTATAGAGAAATATAGAAAGACAATTTTTAGAAAGCAAAGAAGATAAGGTATGAAGGAACAGCACAGAAGGAGATACATCTTTTACACAGAAATTAAGAAGTAGCCTAAAAGATATAGAATGCTAATGGTAATGAGAAATAAGACTAGTTGATAACTATTTGTTCAATAACCAAAAATGGTTCTCTAAAACAAATTCTGGTATATCTTAGTTACTGTCATTTATTCATTAACTCTGGAATTATACCTTCTCTTCTGTCACAACTGTTAATTTGCCTCTGCTGTTCTGGTGCCATAAATGACCAAAAATATTTCCAAATCTCATTTAGACTACCCTTCTCATTGTGATTAGCAGTGACCATTCACAAACCTGGAATCTTTGAATTTCCAGAATTAATCTTCACCTGACATCTAAGCACGTTCAAGCCATTAATTGCTGTGACCTAATGAACAAAACTTTTTTTTTCAACACAATATACTAATATAAGTAACGTACATGAATTAGGGAATACTACTGTCAGGTGTCAGTATGGCAGGAGCAATTATATATACCAAGTATGGGTTCCTTATTTTGTATTTACTAACTAATATTTTTTTCCTAGTCAAGGGGCTTAAACTCAGCGCTAGGGAATAATTTCTGAATTTATTTATTATTTTTGCTCAATTCAATCACTCTACCACTTGAGGCACAGCACCACTTCCAGTGTTTTTCTGTTTAAGTGGTACTGAGGAATTGAACTCAGGGTTTCATGCATGCTAGGCAATCACCGTATCACGAAGCCACATTCCCAGAGCCCTAAATGACTTTCTTAAGTTGATATTATATTTTTATTCCATAACTATGTACCATAATATTGGCCTGGTGCTAGAAAATGATGTAGAATAGAATACAATAAAATAAATCCAGTAAGGCTAGATGGACAATGAATAACCCTCACAGTGTAGCAAAGGCACAGAGGGCTTACCTCATGGAGATGTATCAACACGATGAGTGAGACCACTCCTGACCCCCAGCCCACCTCCAGAACCAGAATGAGTAGGCCATCTTGTGTTCCAGCCACCTGGGGACATTGGGCCACCTCCTACAGCACCCATTCTACCAGTTCCAGTCCCGAGAGAGAGAGAGAGAGAAAGAGAAAGAGAGAGAGAGAGAGAGAGAGAGAGAGAGAGAGAGAGAACCAGAATTACAGTTAAATCCGGTGCCAGTGGCTTAGAACTCTAATCCTAACTAAACAGGAGGCTGAGATATGAGGATCATGGTTCATAGACAGCCCAGGCAGGAACATCTGTGAGAATCTTATCTCCAAAGAACCACCAGAAAAGTGGAAGGGGCACTGTGGGCTCAAGTGATAGAGTGCTAGCCTTGAGCTGAGGAGCTCGAGAACAGTGCCCAATCCTAGAGTTCAAGACCCATGACTGAAAAGAAGTGGACTTCCCACCACAAGAAGTGGACTGAATAACACCCATTGTCCTAGGGAGCATGGTAGAGAAGTCAGGCCGAGCTTCCTGTGAACTTGAGGTCCTAAGTAGGTCACCTGGCTTCTCTGTGCCTCAGTTTCCCCAACTGCAAAACTGAACAAAGTGAAGGATCTCCTTCCACATTGGGATAGGGTAATAATGAAAGAGAGTCATGTTTCAGTTCATAATTCCACACCTGTAGCACGATTAATAACAGGCCCCACCTGAGCCCTTACTGGTATCTTCCGGTCATATGCTCACAGAATTGCCAAAAACTTATCTGAAGGCTGCTCCCTCTCTGCCTAGCCATTCTTCAGAGATCTCTCTATATAAATACCTTGTTTCCTCACAACTGTCCTATGAGGAGACTGAGGTCCAATGGTTGAGGCCCTACCAAGAGCTTTACGTGTGGTCAAGAATCCTCTGCTGTGGACTGAGTTTGGGATAATCTATCTAAACCAATGACTGTGCATGGTGCCACATGTCTACCATCCCAACTAGAGAGGACCAGGCCTGGTGGAGCATATCTTTCACAGCAGGACATTGATCCAGCCCAGCCTGAGCATATATTTAGTTTCTATCTCAGAAATGCTCAAGACAGAAATGTGGCTCATCAGAGCCGGGGAGAGGAAGCAAGCATGGGGGTTATGGTGTCCCCAGGGGGGATGTTTGACCCGGGTTGCATTGGTGTTGGGGTGGCCACTCACCTGTGCTGCTGAGAGAATCTATTGGCAGCTGCTCCAAATGGGGCAGCAGCTATGGCAGCAGCATTGTGGACACATGAGCCCAGAGCAGATGACTAGGGGCAGAGACCAGGTCGGGGATTTAGGCCTGCTGGCAGCACGCCATTGCCTGAGGTTTGAAACCTGGCACCGCATGAAGGGAGGGAAGGGGCCGGGTGGGGGTGGGAGCATCAATTTCCTACTATACTCCAAAGTCACCTCGAGTCTCTTCCTCACCACTCAGTCACCTCTACCTTCCTCAACTACTGGTAGTGGTGTAAACTAACAGAGGGAATCCCAGTGCTACCTGGCAGCATGGAATGTGGGCGTGGCCATCATTCTTGTATCCCATTGGTCAGAAAGAAACATGAAAGAATCGGGGTGTGGCCAGAATCCTGTGAAGCAAACAGAATGGGTGAGTGTCAACAGGCCATCGTGGGGCAATTTGAGCTGCCAGGATGTTCCCAGGACTTGAGAACGAGCCCCAGGGGTTAACAAAATAAAAAAAGATTTACATGCAGATGGCAGTATGCTAATAAATATATATATTTATAGAGTGCCAGAGATATCTATACATAATTCAGTTATTTAGACTATATTCCTACCAATTCCTGAGTATTCATTATGCATCCATGTAAGTAATGTTATTGTTTAAATCCTTAAAATATTAATGAAAGCACAGTGTCCTGAAATTATTGGGTTCCTCTAAGTAATAATATTCTTTTAATGCTTCATCAAAATTAAATAAAATCAACCAGCCTTCTGAAATGATGCTGTTTAATTTTATGGGATCACCATGCACCATGAACTCATTCAACTGTGACATTGAGAAAATTCCAGTGTTATTCCTTTGGATGGGAACCAGTTTCTTAGTATCTCCTGCCACTGGCTGGTGTCAAGAAAGGGGATTCGAAACGAGGGCCTATGATGCCACGTGGGCCTATAGCTTCCCTGATAGTCTGTCAGCCTTCAGCAAAGCAAGGTGAAGTACCCTTTGCAACAGTGTCATTCAGACCCAGAAGGGTCACTGCAAAGGAAGAAAACATAAAAGGCCACATTTTTTCTGTGCATTGATTTCCCTGAAAGACCTGGGGTTCTTGGATCACAGGAGCACCTGTGTGTCCAATGGCTTCACCCCAACCTAGGGTGATCGAAGCTGAGGTGGACTTGCCACTACCTGAGATCAAGCCCCATGCTGAGAAAAAATTAGCTCCCTGGCTTGCAAGTCACACCGTTTATTCTTACAGGCTTTGGATTTGAACTCAGGATCTGGGTAAATCTGCAGCAATGTGGATAAAGGAGAAGATCATCTTACATGAAGATAAAAAAGTCAGTCCTGTTCACTAGTCCTTAATTCAAGACCCAGCTCTCGAAAACATGCTATTTATATATATTGTAAAGATAGGATTTATACTTACCTATAGATGTTCAGTCCATATATGTTTGGTGTGGTTGTTCTTGGTATCTTTTGTTTTATTCATTTATTTATCATTGATTTTACTATGATGAAACCCATTGTGTTTATTATATTGATGACAACCTATCAGAGAACATCTAGATTTGAAAAAATGTTTTCCATGATGCCTGGCCCCCAAGATACTCAGAGAAAAGGAAAAAAAAAGTTTCACACGCTCCTTACTCCATGATTCACTTGTTGGTAGTGCTGGGATTTGAACTCAGGGCAAAGAAAAACCAATTGGTCTATCAGTCAAGGTGATCATATGAACCTGTGAGCAACTAAGGAGTGTGGCCAATCCCAGAATCTGACATTGATCCCCAGGGTGGTCGACTATAGTCAGAAATTCATAATTAAAACATAGGATCTATATTGACATACATGTGTGGTCAGCATCTTGTGTTCAGTGCAATTATTCTCCTTATTTTGTCTCTAATTCATGCAGGTATTGTGTACTTTAATAAGCATGGTGACAGGTATAACTGTACTGACATGGATGACAACCTGTTCCCATGTTTACAGAGTTGCCTATGCATTCTCCATCATATTTGAGACCCAGGAGAGGATAAAAGGTACAACAACTGGCTTCTGACATCAGGATGAATCAGTTGTCAGTGCTGGGATTTTAGCTCAGGTCTGGGTAACTCTGTTGCACTGTGGGAGAAGGGGAAGCTCACCATCTTTAAAGAGTAGAATGTCAGGCCTGGTGCAGGACCTGATTTGAAGCCCCAGCACTGGACAAAATAGCAAGCCCACCTTTTTTAAACATAGGATTTCTCTTTACCTGCAGGTGAGGTATGCATAGTTATTCTTTCTATTTTGTGTCTTTTTCAAGGATGTATTGTGTATATTATTGCGTATGAGGTGACAGACATAACTGCTGACATGAATGACAACCTATTCACATGGCTAAGAGTTGCCTATGTAGCATTCTCCATCCTCAATGAGACCCAGGACATTCACAGGACAGGAAAACCTGTGCCACCATAGGCTTCTCACATCAGAATGAATCTTTGGTAGTGCAGGAATTTGAACTCAAAGCCTAGCAGGCCCTATTGGGAAATGGGTAATGGTGAGCACATCAGGTTAAGATCCACTAAGGAACTAGGCCATTCCTGGCACCTGAGATGGAACCCTCATGGGGGCCAATATAGTCATAAATTCATAATTAAATAGAGGATCTATATTTCCAAGCATGGGTGGGTGGCATCTTGTGTTTGGTGTAGTCATTCTCTTTGTTTTGTGTCTTATTCATTGAGGTATTGTGTATTTCCTTGAGTATAGGATAACAAATATAACTGTGGTGAACTGGATGACAACCTATTCCCTTGAGTATAGAGTAGCGTATACATTCTCTTCCTAGCTGAGCCCCAGAACTTTCCCAGTACAGGAAAACAGGTGCAACGACTGGCTTCTCACATCAGGGTGAATTTTTGGCAGTGATGGGATTCGAACTTTGGGCCTAGGAGGCCCAACTGCCCAATGGGTCCACGTGATCACACCAGACTGTGAGCCACTAAGGAGCTGGGCCATTCCCAGGAACTGAGATCGAGCCCCAGGGAGGCCAAAATAGTCCTCAATGATCATTGAAACATGGGATGTATGTTCACATCCGTGTGTGGACTGCATCGTGCATTAAGTGTATTCTCTTTATTTTGTATGCTATTCATGGGTGTATTGTGTATTTGCTTGAGTATATGATGACAGGTATAACTGGGCTGACATGGATAACAACTTATTCCCATGGCCACAGGGTGGTCCATGCATTCTCTGACCTAGTTGAGATCCAGGACTTGCACAGGAAAGAAAACAGGTGCAACGATTGACTTCTGACATCAAGATGAATCTTTTGGCAGGGCGGGGAATCTGAACTCGGGACCTAGCAGGACCAAGTGGGGAATGGGGTCATATGAGCACACCAGCCTTTGAGCCACGAAGGAGCTAGGCTGTTCCAAGGAACTGCGATTGAGCCCCGCCCCCCAGGGGACAGCGGGGTGCACAACAGTCATCCATTCATAAGGTGAAGGTAGTATGCAAATAAGTACACATTTGTATAGAGTAGGAGAGATGGTAACCTGTGGTGGAATCCAATCTGTGTGACTACCGATTCTTGGATCTTTCCTGATGCCTCCATTTCATACTGTGATGATTATTGTCATGCTTCATCAACTGTTCTTTACAAATAATCGATACCCCATGAGTCTTGCCTATCATTTCCTACTTGCATCATGCACAAACTTCTCATTCAAGGTTGAGATCGATTACATTCCATGACTCATCCCAGGTCCAGAAATGAGTATCTCAGGATCTCCCGACATTTCCTCTGCATAGGGGGGCTGAATTCAAGCCTCAGGCCTGGAAAAGATATTCCTTATATACTTTTTTTTTTTTTTTTTTTGGTACACTCGTGCGACTGAACTCTGGGCCTGGGCGCTGTCCCTCAGCTCTTCACCTCAAGGCTAGCGCTCTACCACTTGAGCCAAGGCTCCACTGCCGGCTTTTTTTTCTGCTTATGTGGTGCTGAGGAATCGAGCCCAGGGCCTCATGCATGCAAGGCAAGCGCTTTACCATTGAGCCACCTTCCCAGCCCTCCTTATGTATATTTTAAAGATAGGATTGATACATCTGTACAGATGTTCAGTCCATATTGTGTTTGGTGTGGTTATTTATTTAATTTCTTGTTTCATTCATTTATTTAGAATTTATTTTATTGACTCTGATGACACCTATACCATTTATTACATTGTTTACATCCTGTCACAAAACATCCAGATGTTAGATATGTTCTCCATCATGCCTAGCAGTGCCAGGATCTGAACTTAGTGCCTAGCAGGCCCAATTCATGATTGGGTGAGTTTGATCATGGCAGCCTCCAGTCAATGAAGATGTCGGGTGGTTCCCAGGCTCTGGCCAAAACAGCGATACATGGATAGGCAGACAGAGGTATACAAATAAAAATATATATTAGTAAAGTGTTCCATACCCGTCTATCTATGATGGAATGACACCTACTATGTTCCTTCCAACTCTTAGGTATTTATTATACCGCAATTGAAGGAATATTATTCTTTTCATACTTAATAAACTATTAATTAAGCTCAATCAGCATTCTAGGATTATTGCATCCAATTTTAGCGTAGACCAACGTATAAATTACTCTTTCAATCAATATTCCTATGCATAGGAATGAGTCTCTTGTGATCTCCTGCAATTGATGTCAGGACTGCGATTTGAACCCAGGGCCTATGTTGACAGGTTGGACTATGGCTTCAATAATAGCCCACCAGCCACCAGCAATGGCAGGTTAAGTCCACATTGCAGCTTTGTCATTCAGACCCAGGATGGTCACTGTCCTAAGAAAAAAATCCTAATCCCCCAACTCTCTGCAGCTCACCACTTTTCGTGCTTTCCAAATTGTTTTTCTTCCTGAAAGCCCTCTGGGCCCAGGATCACAGGATCGGCTATTTGACCAGAGACTGCACCCCAGCAAAGGGAGATCCAAGCTGAAGTAGAATTTCCACGACCTGTGTTCAAGCCCCATGCTTGGCCAAAAAACTATATATATATATATATATATATATATACATATATATATATATATATATATATATGTATATATATATATATATATATATAAATTAATTATTTAAATAAATTTAAAAAATAAAGCTCCCTGGTTTGGAATTTCTGCCAGTTTTCTTTTCTAGCCTGGGATTTGAACTCAGAGTCTTGGTAAATCTGTAGCAATGTGAGTGAAGAGTTGCCATTACTTGAGTTCAAACTCCATGCCAACCAAAAATGAAAAACTAAGTCATTGACCTCGGCAGGGGGAGGTAGTTGTGGAGATGGGAGGAAAGGGATGGTAGGGGAAAAACACAGGAGGAGTAAACAATGCTCAATAGGAAATGTACTCATTATGTTGCTCCTGGAACTGTAACCCCTCTGTAGAACATTTTTACAATAAAAAATATACAAAAAAAGAGAAATAATGTAGTTCTCAGAGAAGCACTTTGAAGGGAAGGGAAGGATGTTTGAATAGCTGTACAAAACTCTATATTGCTTTTTTTAATATTCAGTATGGAACTGAGTAAACATAACTACTTCCATCAAAAAAATTAGGGAAACAAAGGAGGAGGCTACAATGCTTGATAAGAAATGTACTCATTATCTTGCCCATGTAATTGTTACTCCTCTGTACGGTATTGTCACAATAATAAAAAAATAAGTACTCCTTTCCTGACATACGCAACCGTAACCCTTCTGTACATCATCTTTACAATAAGAATAGAAAAAAAGAGCTATTTATTGATGCTATTTGTTTCTTTGTGATTGAGTTCTGATAGACGTGACCATACTATAGCTGGCCTTGTGTTCTAATTGTGACAAGTCCTCTTCTTTTGGAATCAGTAATGCTGAAAACAAAGGCCGTCTTTCTTGCCTCCATGACACTGAATCTTCACCTTATTTATTAAAGGAGGATTATGTAACATTTAAAAAAAAATAAGTCACTCTCTTAGAACTGGGGCCAGTATTTCTGCCATTGCTAGGTTTTGAGCTCACCGTCGAGGTAACTTTTTGCACCATGGGTGAATGCGAAGCTCATTGTCCTTGAGGAAAATAAATCCAGGATAGTGTTCCCAGGGCCTGAATGATGGCCCTGCAATGGAAGAAATATTTCTATACATGTGTAATACATGATATATACATTTATATGGATGTTAATTTCATATTATGAATTTTATAATTGATTTTGTATATTATTTTTCTTTGATTCATTTATTTATGGTATTTAGTATTATTATACACATAATATTATATTTTGCACATCTATTATAAAATTATACACAATAATTTAGGGCATTGACTCATTTTAATTAACATTTTATTAAGTGTTGAAACATGATACATAATTAAATGGAAGCACTTGTCTCAGTCTTCACATGTTTAGAGTCTCTCCTAAGTATGAGCTTTCAGTTCAAGCCCAAGTCTGGCAAAAAAAAAATTGAGCCTGGTGAGATATATTATTCTTGAACTCAGAGGAGGGCCAAGGTTATAGGTAAGAGGTAGGATAGAGGGCAGGTGCTGGAGGCTCACCCCTGTAATCTACTCAGGAGGATAAAATCTGAAGATCCCAATTGCGAGCAGGAAAGTCAATATGAGACACTTTTCTCCAAGTAAACACCCCAAAAGACAGAAGTTGAGCTGTGGATCAAGTAGTAGAGTGCTTTCCTGGAGCACAAAACCTCAGGGATAGGATAACATCCAGGCCCTGAACTGAAACCCCAGGACTGGCACACACACACACACACACACACACACACATACACACACACACACACACACCAATATAGAGCATTTGCCAGTCAGCCTACACAAATTCCATTTCTAGCAACTCAATATTAAAAAAAAATAAAGATGGAGAAGGGAAGGAAAGACTTTCTCCAGGAAGTTTTATACCCAGTGCCAAAATTCCACAGTAGTTCACATATGTGGGTACAAGACAGAGAGCCTCTGGAAGAAAGTAGAGCATGGGCAAAGGTCCTGAGGTGTGCTGTAGTGCAGGTGGTGTGAATGGTATGAAGGTTTTATGGCTTCAGAAAAGTCTGGCAGGATATTCAAGGCTGGGTCAGCGTTGACTTGAGTCACAGGGCAGAGGGTGGGGTCCCAGAATAGCGCCCAGGGGGAAGATTAGCTTTTCTTTTCGCCAGGGACCCAAAGCCATTTCCTGTGGCTTGAAACCTGTTTTCACAACTCCTGACCCTCAGGCCTCCTTTGCATGGAGGAGTCAGGGCAAACGCAGAGAAAAACTCTTGCTTTAGAAAAGCTTCTAGCCCAATGCCACCAGTGGCTCAACCCCTGTAAATCCTAGCTACTCAGGAGACTCTGATATAGATCGAGGGTCAAGCCAGCTCAGGAGAGGAAAGTTAATGAGACTTTTCTTGCCAATTAACTACCAAAATCCAGAAATGGAGCTGTGGCTCAAGTGGTAAAGTGGTAACCTTGAAGGAAAAAGTTTAGAGACCAGAGCCCAGACCCTGAGTTCAAGCCCCAATACTAGCACAGGAAAATTAAAGAAAAGATTTCAGGAGCTCCTAGTCCACTGTGGTGTAAGGCCAGATCATCGAGGCACAGGTGGCTCAGCCTGTCCTCCTAGCTCCTCAGGAGGCTGAGATGTGAGGATTACCTTTCAAAGCCAGCCAAGGCAGGAAAGTCTGGGAGACTCAGATCTCCAAGGAACCTACAGAAAACCGGAAGTTGCTCTGTGGCTCAAGTGGTAAGGTGAAGAGCTGGGGGACAGAGCCCAGGCCCAGAGTTCAAGCCCCATGACCAACACCTGGCCTGCTTAGACCTTACTCTGTAGCTCTAGGCAGAGTTCTTTGCAGTGGGCCCCTGAGGGTCCCCTAATATCTAGGTGTCCTACAAGTCTTGATAGAAGCCTGTTTGGAGGCCATTGCCTACAGAGCAGGCCACAGATTCAGAGAAGTATCAAGCCGTGGGGCATGAAGTTCATCAGAATGGCATCTGTCATGGGTGCAATGTGGATCCGAGCAGTAAGTCACTGTCTCAGACCACAGTTTGGGGCCAGGAGGGGCAGGAGCTGTAAGATGTCATACCAGATAATGTCTAGTCACACGAGTATCACAAGAGTGCAAATTTGTCAGTCAGACCTTGGGCAGGTGTTGAGTTGGGCTCATGAAAATTTTGTAGGCTCAGGAATTCACAGCCAACTGGCTGCTGCTTGTAGCAGTCACTATCCCAGGAGTTCGAGGGCTCAGTGCCCTGCTTTCCTCACCAGTGCTTGGGAAAGGGGGGCAGATGAAGGTCTGCAATCATGGGCCGACAACCAAGGAGGAACCCTAGTGTCCTTCCCTTGATCCTGTAGCCCCATGTTGAGATTGAGGGGCAGGTTCCATGGAACTTACTGACATGGCCCAAACCCCTCAGCCCAAGAAGGACTTAGGGAGAAGCCACTTGATCTGGCTTGAGAGTTTACTGTGACTATGACTCAGGACTGCCCCCCAGTTGTAGCTCAGCTCATCCAGGTCAAAACTAATGCCCCAGAACATTGAGGTACTATACCAGTCTCTCATCCCCCAGTTCCCTGGGCCTGGAATCTAAAGTATATGCCTCTGTATTCTGCGAATCCAGAATTGTCTAGAAGGACCTGAGAGGCCCAGCTGTTGCCAGAAGATAGATTTGCCTACGATAAGGTATGTTGACATTTCCTAGACATCGAACAATACATCCAAGCCA
Organism: Dipodomys spectabilis; assembly: GCF_019054845.1. Lineage (NCBI taxonomy): Eukaryota > Metazoa > Chordata > Mammalia > Rodentia > Heteromyidae > Dipodomys > Dipodomys spectabilis. The sequence goes on from NW_024870811.1 coordinate 1,343,980, forward strand.
CCTTGGCCTCACCTCTCATGTAGCCTCAGGTTATCCTTGTTTGGGAAGCCTTTAGTCAGCTATCAAGGTCGAGTTGGCCAGAGCCACTTGCAACCACCCTTCCCCCACACCACTACCAGCATGCTGGGAGTGGGAAATGCAGCCAGGGGCCCAGCTGAGAAAAAACAGGACAGAGCATGAGTCACCCTGGCCCCCAGAGGCAGGAAAGAACATATGCCAGCCTGCCCTGAGGACCCAGAATCCCCTGGATGAGGACAAAGATACGGACAGCCAGACTTGGGTCCCAAGGAAAAGCTGGAATATGCAGGTTTCTGGCAATTTGGGACTCATTGTAGACCATGATAGGGGACTAAAGACAAAGTTGCTATTGAGGAAGGGCACCATCCAAGGTCAGGAAGAGGCAGACAAGCAACCAGGAAGTGGGCAGAGAATGATGAGGGAAAAAGACACACACACAGAAACACACACACACACACACACACACACACACACACACACACACACACACGGGTAGCCCAAGGTCTCAGCAGTCCCTGAGCAACTGAACATCCCAAACTCCAAGAATATGACACTATCATCCTCAGACCAAATGTTGACAAAACTCAGAGCCTCTCACACATCTGGAATGGCTCATAAAACAGCATGGCATTTCCTACTGTACACAGCACTATGAAGAAAACTCAGCCACAGCATTTTGGTTGTCAGTCATGGGGTTTGAACTTTGGGCCAGCCTGCTATCCCTCAGCTCTTCAGCTGAAGGTGTGCGCTCTACCACTAGAGCCACAGCACCACTTCCAGTTTTCTGGTGCTTCCCTTGAGTTAACGTCTCACAGAGTTTCCTACCCAAGCTGGCTTTGAACAGTGATCTTCAGATCTCAGCCTCCTGAGTAGCTAGGATGACAGTGGTGAGACACAGGCATTGCCCAGTTTCAGCCACTTTCTTACAACCAGGGGAAATCCAAATTGTCAGGTCATAAAGCACATGCAACCCTTCGCGTTCAGACTTTGACACCAGTATCCAAAGCCATTCTTCCTTGGTTGGAGAGAATATAATCGACAGTACCCTCCAACCTTACTCCCATTCACCCACTCCCTGCCTAAGATAGGCAACAACCTCTGGAGTTCTTGGTGAGACAACGCCCAGCCTGATGTAACTTTACACTTGGGCAAATTTGGGGAGTTCTTAGAAATGGCTGTACACTGAGGCCAGAAACTGGTGTCCGAACCATAGCAACCCAAATCCTTCACCATTTCTGGCAATCAAGAGGTGTCTTTCTTTCTTGTTTTTTTGGGTGAGGGGCTTGAACTCAGGGCTTGGGTACTGTCTCTGATGATGAATTTGCTCAAGGCAGTGCTCTACCACTTGAGCCATGGCACCACTTCCGGTTGGAGATTGGAGATGAGAATCTCAAAGGAATTTCCTCCTTGTGCTGGGAAACAAAACCCTCTGGATCTCAGCCTCCCGAGTAGCCAGGATGACAGGCTTGAGCCATCAGCGCATGGCCTATGGTGTCTCATTCTTTACAATTCCCAACTAGTCTTCCTCTAGTCACTACCACCTAGACCCTCCTCTACCTCCCTCAGGGACAGCAAAGGGAGGCTCAGAATCTGGGGAGGGCCATGGGCATTAAAGGGCCCCTTCACATCACTACCCCTTTCTAAGCTCCCATCCACTTCCTCTGGATGGCCTGGTTGTCTGGGGCATATCAGACCCACTAGGACTTCTTAGGCCTGCCCTGTATCCCCCGCCACATCCAAATGGTACCTGAGAATTTCTGGGGCAATCTGCTCCATGTTCCAGTGGAAGACGTTGGAAGGTTGCTGATAACTGGGTCCAGGGGTGCCTAAGGCAGAAGGAGTGTCCAGATCCTCTTTGTCAAAGAAGGAGACACAAAGCGTGGATGGATCTACTAAGAGCTACAGGGCACAGCCATCCACCTGTCACCCAGGTCCCTTGGAGTGCAGTTTTACATTGACAATGCTGGGGCTTGAACTTGGTGTCCAGGCGCTATCCCTGAGCTTCTTTTGCTTGATGTGAGCACTCTTCCACACAAGCCACAGTAACACTTCTGGCTTTTTCTGTGTATGTGGGACCTAGGACTCGAACCCAGGGTTTCCTGTGTGCTAGGTGAGCCCACTCCTGCTAAGACAAAATCCCAACATTGGATAGCTGTTCTTCTGTGACCCCTGGGGCCTGTCTCGGACAGTCTTGCCCAGCTTTACTGAGTTTCTAACCAGCAGCCCTGGCCGGAAAAGAACATGCTCCGCTATGTTGTCCTTTATCTATGGCATCTTTTCTCTTTATGCTTCCTGTCATATCCTCCTTGTTAAGCAAGAACTCCTTTCAACTGCTGCCTCTAAGAAACCCGCTCCAATCACCCTGGCAGAGGCGGATCTTCTCCAATCTGCAGGCTGTTGGACTTGTCATGCTCTGCCTTCCAGCAGGTGTGGGTTGAGAGTACACAAAGGCGAAGGCCTAACTTTCACCACCCAATTTCTGAAGGCTCTGATACACTACCCAGGAACCAGTACGGTATCACACTCTGTGAGAGGGCACTTGAGGCCCAGGCAGTCTGGGGGCAACAAATGGTGCCATTTCTTGTGTGGGCTTGAACTGAGGATCTGGGAGCTGTCTTTCTGAGTTTTCATGCTCAATCAAGGCTGCTACTCTACCATTTGAGCCACAGCTCCACGTCTGGATTTTTGGTGGTTCCATGCAGAGAAGAGTCTTATCAGCCTTCCAGCTTATGGCTGGCTTCGATCTTTGATCCTCAGATCTCTGCCTACCAAGGAGCCAGGATGTCAAGTGTGAGCCTGAGCCAGACAGGCTCCAGAACCTTTCCTTTGAGCTTCTGTTTATCTCGTGTTAATTAGCAAGCCCTTTTTAAAATAGTCATTTATATTGGATCAAGTTCCTCTCCTAGGTCAGTTAATCCAAGGAGATAAAGTATCTTTGGAAATCGCCAGTCAGAGTTGGCCTACGTGAGTGTGTGTGTGTGTGTGTGTGTGTGTGTGTGTGTGTGTGTGTGTGTGTGTGTGTGAGAGAGAGAGAGAGAGAGAGAGAGAGAGAGAGAGAGAGAGAGAGAGAGAGAGAGAAGAGTATGAGTTTCAGGGATACCTACCTCCAACTCTCTGGTGCTTCTTTCACCCAGTGGTGAGTACATCCAGGATCCCCACCCCAAGAAAAGTGGGGAGGGGAGGGTACTTAAGGTTACATCAAGTGGGATGATCTGAATTCTATCCTGCAACTGAAGACAGGGTGATAATAGAGAGAAGGAAAGCTTGAGAGAAACATCAAGGGAAGCCCCTTACCTTTGGCTACAAGTACCAGAAAGAAGAATGCATCCATCCTTTTTGGTAGTAAGATAACAAGTGCCCACTATTCATTTATTTTATTTTTTGTGAGTCCCAGGTCTTGGATTCAGGGACTCGGTGTCATCCCTGGGCTTCTTTTACTCAAGGTTGAGGCTATATCACTTGAGCCACAGCACCAAAGCTGGCATTTTTCAGGGGAGGAGGGAGTTGGTTTAAGGCAGATATGAATCTGAGACTTGCTGCTGGGAAGGTAGCTCAGTGGCAGAGTGCTTGCCTTGCATGCCTGAGGCCCTGGGTTCGATTCCTCAGCAACACATAAGGAAAAAGAAAAAAAGCCAGAAGTGGCGCTGTGGCTCAAGTGGCAGAGTGCTAGCCTTGAGCTGAAGAGCTGAGGGACAGTGCCTAGACCCAGAGTTCAGGACCCATGACTGGACCAAAAAAAAAAAATCTCACAGACTCTCCTGCTTGGGCTGGCTCTGAGTTACGACCATCAGAACTCAGCCTCCCGAATAGCCAGGATGACAGGTGAGAGCCACTGGCACCTGACCACCACCATCCATTGATAGCTCTCTAGGGCCAGTGCTGGGCTACCTGCATTGCACCCTCCTTGTTGTGAGTGGGAAGCAGACCTGGGTGTGTTTGGTACTTCAACAGACTACCTACCTTTGAGCATTGTTTTGGCTCAGTCTGATGCCGGCTTCCTCCTTATTCAGAGCAATGACTTTGCGCTGTCACAGAACAAATGTCCCCCAAGAGGTGCTGGACCTGGGGTCTTTCCTCTGCACACTGACTCTATTCCCCAAAACGACACACTACAGCATCGTGAAGTAGACATAGAGTGAATTCAGTTTCTTCTAATCAGGGTCTGGCCAGATAGGGGGCAGTGAGGATCAGAGGCTTGGGATAGTGCTGTGCAGTTGGACAATGAGATCCCTGTTCATCCACTTTCCTTTACCTGTCTTAGCAGAGGGTAGTGGGGAAGGACTCACTGGACAGACTGACAATGAGTAACCATCACGGTCTACCCCAGGCACATAGGGGCTTACCAAAGGGAGCTAGTTCCACAGTCCAAGCGAGAATGACCCTGACACACAGCCTACCTCCAGAATGAGAGGGTCGCATTGAGTCCCAGCCACATGGGGACACTGAGCCAACTCCTCCATGACAAATTCAACAAGTTACTGAGATAGAGGCAGAGAGAGAGAGAGAGAGAGAGAGAGACTTACACTTAAGCAGGCTGCCGGTGGCACAGACCTACAATGGTAACTACACATTGAGATATGAGGATCCTGGTTCAGAGCTGGCCCAGGCAGGAATGTCTGTAAGACGATTATCTCCAAAGAACCACCAGAAAACCAGAAGTGGTGTTATGGCTCAACTGGTTGAGCCCTAAACTTGATCTGAACAGCTTGTGCACAGTGCCCAGGCCCAGATTTCAAGCCCCATGACTGACAATAAGTGGACCTCCTACCACAAGAAATGGACTGAATAGCACCCATTGTCCTAGGGAGCATGGCCGAGAAGTCAGGCCAAGCTTCTGGTCACCAGGGGATCATGAGTAGGTCACCCAGCTTTTCCGTGCCTCGTTTTCCCCAGCTGCAAAGCTGAACAGTGAAGGATCCCCTTCCTCATGGGGATAGGGTAAGGATGAGGAGAGCCATGTTTTGTTTCATAATCCCATACCTGTTGCATTATAAATAACAGGCCCCTTCTGAGTCCTTTCCAGGTATCTTCTTGTTATATGCTCACAGAATTGCCAAGAAACTTATCTGATGATCGTTGCCTCTATGCCTGGCTCTGCCCCAGAGTTCCCCTTGTATTGATCCCTTGTTTCCTCACAACTGTCCTGTGAGGAGACTGAGGACCAATGGTTCCAGGCCGAACCCCGAGCTTCAACTGTGGTCAAAAATCGGCTGCTGTGGACTCAGAGTTTTGGACAGTAATCTAAACCAATGACTGAGCATGGCGCTACATATCTACCATCCCAACTACAGAGGACCAGGCATGGTGACACCTGCCTGTCACAGGAGGACCATGATCCAGCCAAGCCTGAGCATATATGGAGTCTCTATCTCAGAGATGCCCAAGACAGAAATTCTTGGCTCCCATGGAAGAAAACCTGATTGGAAAGCCTAAGCTCTTCATTTCAAACCCTCATATACCAAAAAGAATCTGAGGCCCGGTGCCAGAGGCTCATGCCTATAACCCTACCTACTCAGGAGGCTGGGATCTGAAGATCACTGGTCAAGATTTAAGTTAGGGTTGGCCTTGCCCATCAGACGTCATGATGAGATGACCCAGAGTCTGACCCATGCCAATAAGGTCCATACTAACAGGGCTCACAACCTTAATAAGTGCTGACCACACTCTCTGTCCCCTGGGGAGCCAACCCCTACGGGCCCCACCCCCAGGTCCTCCCGTGCTCCCTCTGCCACCAACCAGGCCCAAGTTAGTAGACAGTTCCTGGTATACAAAGATCCCTTGCTCTTATAATTTAAAGGTGCTGAGTCCCCTTCAAACATCTCACCCTTCCAAGCCCCCAGACCTCAGCCACAAAGTCCATGCACCCCCCAAGACAGCGGTTAGAAGTTACCAAAGGGTCCAGCACTCCTTGTAACAACCAACTTCTACACACACACACACACACACACACACACACACACAGAGCCATCATGGGTGGCTCCTGTCTGTCATCCTAGTTATTCAGGTGGCTGAGGTCTGAGGATCACTGTTCAAAGCCAGCCACTGAGGAAAGTTTGTGAGGCTGCTATCTACACTGAACCACCAAATAGCCACAGGTGGAGCTATGGCTCAAGTGTTAGAGCTCTAGCTTTGAGCAAGATATCTCAGGGACAGCACCTAGGCCTTGAATTCAAGGCCCAGTTCTTCTACCTCCAAACACACACAGACACAGACACAGACAGTCTGACAGTCACACACACACATACACACATACACACACACACACACACAAAGGATAGCCCAAGGATTTAGCAGTCCCTGAGAACAGAAACATGAACTCCCTCAATTAGGATCAGATTCCATGCCCTGGAAGGTGGCAGTACCGACATCAGACCCACGGTAGACAAACCATTGAGCCTCACACATATCTGGAATGTCTCATAGACCATCCTGGCATTTCCTATCATACACACTACTATGTGGAAAACTTAGTCACCTCTTTTTTTTGTTGTTGGTCAAGGGGTTTGAACTCTGGGCCAAGGTGCTGTCCCTCAGCAATTCAGGTGAAGTTGATCACTCTCCCACTTGAGCCAAAGCAACACTTCCTGTTCTCTAGTGGTCTATCATCAAGTCTCACAAACTATTCTGCCCAAGCTGACTTGTAACCAAGGTTCTCACATCTCAGCCTTCTGAGTACCTAGGATGAGAGTTGTGAGCCACGCTTGGCTTCCTGCTTCAGCCACCTTCATATACACAGAGGAAACCCATGTCGTCAGGCCACAAACTTTTTGCAAACCTTCACTTCAGATTTTGATACCCAGCATCCAAATCTATCCTTCAATGGAGAAAATAAAGACACAACAATCTCACACCTGCACCCCTTCACCCACTCCCTGCTTGTCACAGGACACGTCCTCTTGAAGCTGTGGCTTCAAACTGGAGCAAATTTGGGGAGTTCTTACAAATATCTGTACAGTGAGGCCAGCACTCGGTCTCCCAAACACAGCACCCTCCCCACACCCCCACACCTCCACCATCATTTGCAGGCAAAGATGTCTTACTTTCTTTCTTTTTTATGTTGTGGGGCTTGAACTCGGCCTGGGTGCTGTCGCTGAGCTTTTCAGCTTAAGGCAAGCACTCAATTGCTTGAGCCACAGCACAGCTTCTGGTTTTCTGGCAATTACTTTTAGGTAAGAGACACAGGGTCTTTCCTGACCAGGCTAGCTTTGACCCGTGATCCTCAGATCTCACCTCCTGAGTACCTAGGATAAATGCCATGAGCTACTGGCTCCCAGCCAAACAAACTTTTCAATTCCTGTCATCCTCTCCCCTCAGGAGACTGAAATCTGAGGACTGCAGTTGGATGCCACTTAGCAGCAAAGCCCGTGAGAAATATTTATCTCCAATTAAACACCCCAAAAAGCTGGAAGTGGAGCTGTGATTCAAATGGTAGTGTGGTATCTTGGAGCATAAAAGACAAGATCCACGCCCTAGTTTCAAGGTTTTTCTAGCATAGACCCACCCACAAAATGGAACCAAGTGGGCCCACGGGAGCTCAAAGCTAACACATAATATTCAGGACTCCCAGAACAGACCCCATCCAGCTTTGATTCTCTAGATTCTATGTCCTACATCATGGCAGACTTAGATGGGACTGAACATGCACCAAGTTGGGACATTCAAGTACAATCTCATACTGAAGATCCCCTGTCCTTATCAAAGACTCAGGATCTCTCGCTGTCCTGCCTGAACACTGGGCATTGAGGTAAGGTCTAGTTATCCAACCACATGATATGGGAACCAAAGGGATTCCTGGTCAAGGGACTGAGACTGGGGGGATCTAGGTCCCTCTTGGGGAGGTGAAAAGGGCTACTCTATCCCAGAAATTTTCCTATGTTGTGAGTATTATCAAAGAAACAACCATTCTCAGACCACAGTGCCCCTGATTTTCCCACCAGCCTCTACCCAGCTCTGCCCCACCTTCATCCTGCCCTCTCTGAATCCCAGATCTGCCACGTATACTAAAGAGTGAGCCAGCCAAGAGACACACTTCCTGCCCTCATTCCCAGGCTGTCCTTTGGCAGTGACATGCTTACCTCAGTCTTTGGAGAAGGAATGAACACCAGGAGTGGTATTATCAGACTGAGCCCTGGAAAGTCCTAGACCCCAAGGCTGTACTGCACAGGATTCCTGCAGTGAACCTCAGCCAGGTTGTCAATTATGAATCCAAGGCACCAGGACTTATATTTGCAGTGTGGCTGGATCAAAGGCTGTTAGTCTATGTTGTCAGGTGAGGTCATGTCTCCAATATCTTGACACACGTGACCTAGGATCATTCTCCCTCTTCAAATTCCTACTTATACTTTGACCACCCCCCCATGAAACTCTCTCACTCCAATACCTCCCTAGACCTTGGAAACTTTCTTCTTATCTGATCAGAAAATAAACTCGATGAGGCTGGGCATAATTGAAACCTGGTGACCCACTCTGAGCCTTAGGATCTACCCGAGGCTGGTTCCCTCTGTAGTCGGTGACCACACAGCTCCTGGATGTCATGAAGTTTCTGAGGGGTCAGTGGCTTGGTCCTACACACTGGCTTTAGGCTCTGAAACTGTCCTCACAGAGATTGTGAATAATTGGCTCCCTTTATCCAGGGACTCCAAACCAAGGCTTGCATGTTCTCCCTTTTTACTTCCTTCCTCTTTTTCTCCCTCTGTCCTTCTCTCCTCTCTCACTTTACCTTTTTGTGTCAGTTCTGGGCCTTGTACTAGGCGCCTAGGTGCTGTCCCTAAGCCTTTTCACTCAAGGCTAGCAGTCTATGTCTTCAGCCACACATCCACTTCAGGTGGTTTTTTGTTTTGTTTTTTTTTTTGGTCGTTAATTGAAGGCAAGAGTCTTAAAGGCTTTCCTGCCCGGGCCAAAAGCCTCAATCCTCTCATCTCAGCCTCCTAAGTAACTAGGATGACAGGCTTGAAGCACTGGCATCCAGATCAATCCAAGGATTCTTCATGGGCTGTGGAACCAGTCCTGGAACTTTTCGTTGTCTATGACCCCCAAGAGCCTGGTGCACACTGTATTGGTTTGTTGGTTAAATAAATGACCATCTGTATATGACAATACTACAGAAAATTCCCATCTGATCCAGGTAAGAATCCTCTGTGGGGGAGTGGGGACAAAGCCTGATGTAGCTCTCCAACAGTTCTCCCTCCTCCCTCTTACCCACTCCTGGTGCCACAACACTTAACTGTTTTGGCTCTGAGGGTGTGAGCCACTATGTACTCGCTACATTCCAGGGCCTCTGGGATGCCTATCTTCTCAAAGATCTCTGTCCAGCAGCTGACCAGCTCTGTGGCACTCAATTCCCCATGGAGGTGTGAATGAGTTTGCTGTGAGCTGAATGCCTGGTTCAAGGAGACTCCTGTACTCCCCCTGGGGCCAGCCAGGATCATCCACCACATCTGGGCCCTAAATTTCATGTTGCAGAGGAAGGATTCTTGAGGCAGCCTGGGTTCTCTGAATCTCCCAGAGTCCAGTACAGGTTCTGGGAATCATCTCTGGTTTTTGCTGGCATGCTGGGGATGGCAAGGTCACAATCTCTGCTCCCCACAATGTCCTCGAGTGGGGTCGTCACCCTAGAGAGATGCAACAGCTGCCAGGGAAAGGCAGTCAAGGCACAACGTTCAAAGCAGGAGACAATCTGGCTTGGGAACTCTGCCTGTGCCGCTTTGAACATCATTGTTTGATGGCTGAAATCATCCATCTACTTTGATCCATAATCCCAGGCATTATTGGAAATTGCCAGCTTAAATTAAAAAAACCTGGAAAATGTGGTATTTAATTTGTCCCAATCAAACTTAAAGGTTTCCAAAGTCAGTGGTCCCCTTTTCCTTCCACACAGCCTATAGCAGTTTATAGAAACTGGCATTCAGCGAGCCCTAGGTAACTGCCACCTCTTGATACCGAGCGGGCTCCAGCAGAGGGAATGGACTTGCCTACCACTGCCCAGCTGGAAACAGCACAGGCGGGAACACAGATTGGATTCTGGAGGACTCCAGGGAGAACTGACACTGGCACTACCCCAGGAGGGTATCCTCACCACCAGTGAGGGCCTGCATCCCTGTGCCAGGATTCCCACAGAGACCATTAATGCCCTAGATATGGTTCCCCTCATCCACTGTCATGGTGAACCATCTGCCATGTCACACCATACGCCAGTGCCCAAAACCTCATTGCCTCACAGCCCCTGCCTTATCATTTCCCTCATCTCATTCCCTAATTATGTTGGGCAAACACATTCGCAACCCTTGAATTACCTCCAACTAAACACACAAGAGCAGAGTGTCTGGCTGGAAGAATGTGGCTGTGATCTCATTCGCCTCACCAAACTTCTGGCAGGGGATAGAAGGACAGGCTTCCACTCAAGTCCAGGGTTCACACAGTTCTTCTAGGGGAGGCCCACTCAGGCTCAGCAGCTACTGTGGGCTACAGGAAAGGGCGAAGAGAGAGGTGGAACGGGGAGGAAAGTAATGTCTACTGAAATCTTCCATAAAGGAGCCATGGAACTGTGAAGGAGAAGACAAAAATTGTGGCTGGGCTTGTACTTGGTATTGATGAATAAAAACAACAACAAATGCACACACACACAGAGAAATAAAATGCGTTTGCTGTTTTTAGACATGGTGACTTCTATATATTTTCATTGTTCTCATCTCTCTGCTCTCCCAACACACACACACACACACACACACACACACACACACACCTCCAGAATGGTGACAGATGACTCTTCCATGTAGCACCTACAATTTGCCAACTCATCACTCACCTGAGGACAGTCAGACTGTACAAGGAGAAAGATTCTCTCTCTCTCTCTCTCTCTCTCTCTCACACACACACACACACACACACACACACACACAGAGTCCTCACGCGTGGCTCCTGTCTGTCATCCTAGTTATTCAGGAGGTTGAAATCTGAGGATCACTGTTCAAAGCCAGCCACTCAGGAAAGTTTGTGAGGCTCCTATCTACACTGAACCACCAAATAACCACAGGTGGAGCTGTGGCTCAAGTGTCAGAACTCTAGCTTTGAGCAAGATATCTCAGGGACAGCATTTAGGCCTTGAGTTCAAGGCCCAGTTCTTCTACCTCCAAACACACACAGATAAAGACACAGGCACACATACACACACACACACACACACACACACACACACACACACACACAGATAGCCCAAGGATTCAGCAGTCCCTGAGAACAGAAACATGAACTGCCTCAATTAGGATCACATCCCACCCCTGAGAAGGTGGCAGTACCGACATCAAACCCACGGTAGACAAAACATTGAGCCTCTCACATATCTGGAATGACTCATAGACCAGTATGGCATTTCCTACCATACACACTGCTATGCGAAAACTTAATCACCTCTTTTTTTTCTTATTGTTGGTTAAGGGGCTTGAACTCTGGGCTTTGGTGCTTGCCCTGAGCTCTTTAGCTTAATCAAGCACTCAATTGCTTGAGCCACAGAATTGCTTCTGGTTTTCTGGCAATTCCTCGGAGATAAGAGTCTCAAGGTCTTTCATAACCAGGCTGGCTTTGACCCATGATCCTCAGATCTCACCTCCTGAGTACCTAGGATAAAAGTCATGAGCTACTGGCTCCCAGCCAAACAAACTTTTCCATTCCAGTCATCCTCTCCCCTCAGGAGACTGAAATCTTAGGACTGCAGTTGGATGCCACTTAGCAGCAAAGCCCGTGAGAACACTTTATGTCCAATTAAACACCCAAAAACGCTGGAAGTGGAGCTGTGATTCAAATGGTAGAGTGCTATCTTGGAGCATAAAAGATAAGATCCATGCCCTAGTTTCAAGCTTTTTCTAGCATAGACCCAACCAAGAAAGGGAAGCAGGTTGTCATATGGGAGCTCAAAGTTAACACATAATACTCAGGACTCCCAGAACAGACCCCATCCAGCTCTGATTCTCTAGATTCTATGTCCTACATCATGGCAAACTTAGATGGGACTGACCATGCACCAAGTTGGGACATTCAAGTACAATCTCATACTGAAGATCCCCTGACCTTATCAAAGACTCAGGATCTCTCACTGTCCTGCCTGAACACTTGGCAGTGAGGTAAGGTCTAGTTATCCAACCACATGATATGGGAACTAAATGGATTCCTGGTCAAGGGATGGAGACTGGGGAGATTTAGGTCTCTCTTGGGGAGGTGAAAAGGGCTGCTCTATCCCAGAAATGTTCCTATGCTGTGAGTATGATCAAAGAAACCGCCCTGCTCAGTGCCCAGTGCCTCTGGTTTTCCCACCAGCTTCTACCCAGCTCTGCCCCACCTTCATCCTGCCCTCTCTGAATCCCAGATCTGCCATCTAGACTAAAGACTGAGCCAGTCAAGAGATCCATTTCCTGCCCTCATTCCCAGGCTGTACTGTGGCAGTGGCATGCTTACCTCAGTCTTTGGTGGAGGAATGGACACCGGGGGTGGTATCATCAGTATCATCAGTTTGAGACCTGGACAGTCCTAGTCCCCAAGGATGAATTGCAGAGGCATCCTGCAGTGAACGACAGCCAGGTTGTCAATGATGAGACCAAGGTGCCAGGACATTTAATAGAAGCGTGTCTGGATCAAATGCTGGTAGTCTATGTTGTCAGGTGAGGTCATGGCTCCAATTTCCTGACACACCTGACCTGGGTCCATCCTCCCTCTTGAAATTCCTGCTTATCCCTTGCCCCCCCGCCCCACGTTGAAACTCTCACCACCCTAGCCCTTGGAAACTTTCTTCTTATCTGACCAGAAAATAAACTCGATGAGGCTGGGCATAATTGAAACCTGGTGACCCACTCTGAGCCCTAGGTTCTACCCGAGGCTGGTTCCCTCTGTAGTCGGTGACCACACAGATCCTGGATGGCATGAAGGTGCTGAGGGGTCAGTGGCTTGGTCCTTCAGTTCTGAAACTGTCCCCACAGAGATTCTGAATAGTTGGCTCCCTTGACCCAGCGACTCCAAACCAAAGCTTGCATGTTCTCCCTTCTTCCTTTCTTTCCTCTTTTTCTCCTTGTCCTTCCCTCCTGTCTCTCTCTACTTTCTTTGTGTTAGTCCTGGGTCTTGAACTGGGACCATATGTGCTGTCCCTAAGCCTTTTTATTCAAGGCTAGCAGTGTACGACTTGAGCCACACATCCACTTCTGACGTTTTGTTCTTGGTCATTAATTGAAGACAAGAGTCTTACAGGCTTTCCTGCCCGGGCCAAAAGCCTCAATCCTCTCATCTCAGCCTCCTAAATAGGATGACAGGCTTGAAGCGCTGGCATCCAGATCAATCCAAGGTTTCTTCATGGTCTGTGGAACCAGTCCTGGAACTTTTCATTGTCTGTGACCCCCCAGAGCCTGGTGCACACTGTAATGGTTTGTTGGATAAATAAATGAGCATCTGTCTATTACAATACTACAGAACAGTCCCATCTGATCCAGGTAAGAATCCTCTGTGGGGGAGTGGGGACAAAGCCTGATGTAGCTCTCCAACAGTTCTCCCTCCTCCCTCTTACCCCCTCCTGGTTCCACCACACTTAACTGTTTTGGCTCTGAAGATGTGAGCCACCATGTATGTACTCACTACATTCCAGGGCCTCTGGGATGCCTATCTTCTCAAAGATCTCTGTCCAGCAGCTGACCAGCTCTGTGGCACTCAATTTCCCATGGAGGTGTGAATGAGGTTGCTGTTAGCTGAATGCCTGACCCAAGGGGCCTCCTCTCCTCCCCCTGGGGCCAGTCAGGATTACCACATCCGGCCCCCAAGTTTCATGTTGCAGAGAAAATCTCCTCGAGGTATCCCTGGTTTCTGAATCTCCCAGAGTCCAGTGCAGGTGCTGGGAATCGTCTCTGCTCACAGCTGGCAGGCTAAGGATGGTGAGGTCACAATCTCTGCTCCCCACGACATTTTTGGCTGTGGTGGTCACCCTAGAGAGAGCTGGAGGAGAATCAACAACTGCCGAAGAACGTCTGTCAAGGCATGAGGTTCATTACAGGAGACCATCTGGCTTGGGAACTCTTCCTGTGCTGCTTTGAATGTCATTTTTTGGAGGCTGAAATCGTCTGTCTAATTTGACCCATCATCCCAGGCGTTAGTGGAAATTGCCAGCTTCAAGAAAAAAACCTGGAAAACATTGCATTTCAGTTGTCCCAATCAAACTTGAAGGGTTCTAAATTCAGTGGTCTGCTTTTTCTTCTAGACAGCCTACAGCAGGTTATAGAAAGTGGCATTCATCAAATACAAGATCATGTCATCTGCAAACAGGGAGAGTTTTATTTCTTCTTTCCCTATTTGGATCCCCTTTATGTCTGCATCTTGTCTTATTGCTGTAGCTAGGCATTCTAATACTAGGTTGAAGAGAAGTGGGGAGAGTGAACATCGCCATGGTTTCCCTTATTTGCAATATCTAGTATATATATGAGTCAACCAGAAAAGGTCAGATAAGTTGATGTTAGGAAAATGAACCCTAAGATATGTATTTAAATGTTTTTTTTTCATTCATGCATTTGTTTCTAAAGCATTTATAAGATTATTTCTTTGTTGCTTTGTATATCCCTCCCTCACAGTATAATCCCTGCTTTCACTATATTTGATGTCGGTATAATTTGTGGAGGGTAAGGGGAAAAACAAGTCGTTTAAATAAGGATATAGGTGGACCCGTTGCAACAATGAGAAGTACAAGTGGTCATGTTGAAAACGAACTTTACAACTTTGGTGGGGGGAGAGGATTAGGTGGGGGTGCGGGGGGAGGCTGGGAAGGGATGAGAAGGGTAAACAAAGGAGGAGGCTACAATGCTTGATAAGAAATGTACTCGCTATCTTGCCAATGTAATTGTAACCCCTCTGTACAGTATTTTCACAATAAAAAAAAAAGAAAGTGGCATTCAGAGAGCCCAAGCTAACTGCCAGGGCAGTTAGCAAGCAGGCTCCAGCAGGGGGAGCACACTTGCTTACCACTGCCCAGCTGGAAATGGCCCAAGCTAGACACAGACTGGAGTCTGCAGGACTCCAAGGAGGACTGTCCACCAGTACATTGCCCCTGGAGGGAATCCATGCCACCAGAGGGGGCCTAGAATACCCTGCCCAGATGCCAATGGACACAGTCAATGCCCTGGGTAAGTTTCCCTCTCAGTCTCAGTCGTGGTGAACCATCTAACATTTCACAACATTCACCACTTCCCATACCCTCCTAGCCTCACAGCCCCTGCCCTATTCTCCCCTCCCCTCAATCTGTTCCCTAATTACGTTTGGCAGACACATTTCCAACCCTTGAATTAGCTCCAACTATACACACTAGAGCAGACTGTCTGGCTGGAAGAGTACGGCTGTGGTCACAGTTGCCTCATGAGCCTTCTGGCTGAAGACAGAAGAACAGGTGTCCACTCTGGTCTGTAGTTCACACAGGCCTCCTAGGGAAGACCCATACAGGCCCAGCAGCTACTGTGGGCTACAGGAAAGGGAGAAGAAAGAAGTGGAAAAGAATGTGTACTGAAACCTTCCCCAAAGGAGCCATGAAACGGTGAAAGAGAAATCAAATTATCGCTAGACTCTTACTTGGCATTGATGAAAAAAGAACAACACACACACACACATACACACAAATAAAAGGCTTTTGCTCTTTGTAGACATGGTGCCTTAAATATATTTTCATTGTTCTCATCTCCCTGTTCTCCCAACACACACACAGAAACACACACACACACACACACACACACACACAAATCCAGAACTGTGACAAGATTAGTCCATGCAGCACCTGTAATTTGCCAACGGATCACTCACCTGAGCACAGTCAGGCTGTATAAGGAGAAAGATGATCTGTCTGTCTGTCTGTCTGACTGTCTGACTGTCTCTCTACCTTCCCCATCTCTCTCTCTCTCATGCTCCTTCTCTCTCTGTCATGCACACACACACTCACACACACAGACTCAGAGCAGTGACTCTCCTGAGTTTGTTGGTTCCTCCTTTTGGACAAGGTACAAGCTTGAGCACGGGGGTTGCCTGGTCAGAACAGGGGATCCAACCAAAGGGAGCACCACTCTAATAATGCAGAACAACCCTGCCTATCCCTTTCTCCAGGGCCAGACACTTTCCCTTGGGAACAACCAGCCTTGACTCCCCATTCACAAAAACCCTAGGCCAGGACACCTGGTGAAGGTGTCCAGAGATAGGTGGCTTCTCAGAGCCTGGGGTGAAAACAAGCAGAGGGTCATGGTGCTGCAGATGGTTGTCTGACCTGTTTTTGGGACAGTGTTGGGGAAACGGATGGGGTCTTAAAGGATACATACATGGATGGACTCCCTACTTCCAGCCTAGATGCTTCTGGGTGACTTGGTGGATTCTTGGGTGGGACGAGGAGACCAGATGGAAAGGGAGCACCAGCAGATGCTGGGAGAGCTGGGAAATGTGATCACACTGTGAGTACTGTTAACAGCTGGGATGGGGGGTAGGGCAGACAGGCTGGGTGTATGTGAGTCCGAGTGGGTATATACCTCTCAGATATTCATCTTCTGTATGACTCCAAGTGTCCTCACATACCTAGTGGGCTCTTCTGGGACCCTCTTCAGGTGAAAGGGTGACCGAGCACAGAAGACAAGGGCTCACACAACAAGGAGGGCCTATCTTCTGCATCCAACACCCACCACCCCCAGAAAAAAGAAAAAGACTCAAAAAGGCAGGTGTGGAGATGCTATTCCCCACCTCTGATTAAAGCCACCAGGTTCCCACCAGAGAGAGGAAGGATGTAGATGTGTGGCTGTGTGGCTGCCACTGCTCCAGGCCAGGTGCTCTGTGGCACCCCTCCTCACCCATTCCTGCATTTCCCTGTTTCCTGGGACATGGCCACTAGGGATGGGGGTGGGATCCCCAGGTCAACACACACCGCTACTCCTGACCCCTGGGGCACGTTTGTGAGAAGGCCATGGCAGACTGTGGGGTGGGGGAGGGTGGACTCGAGGAGGAGACAGGAAAGGGGGGTCAGGAGGTGCAGGTCCGGGTCAGTGGTTGGTTGGCCGGAGTGTTTCCAGGCTGAGGGCCCTCAGAGCCACCACACATGTGTACTAATGGGAGAAGCTGTAGGCGGTTGCTCCGGGTGCACATGGGCCCAGAGTCTTAGGACCAGGGGTGGCGACCAATTCAGGGACGCAAGCCGGCCATGGGTGTGCCATCTCCTCTGGGCGACTGTGAGAGGCAGCTGGTCGGAGTCGAAAGTGCCATGTTTAAAATGCAATGCTGCTGGGAGGGGGGAGGAGCATCTGCGGGTGCATGGCAGGACTGCATGTGGCCTCTGCTCCTCTTCTTCAGCCTACACCACCCCCACCTCAGCCGCTCCTGTGCCCCCCTTGCGGGGATCTCAGTCTCAGGGCCACCATGGCCACCATGCCTCGGCGTGGCTGCCCGTGGCGATACGCCTGCTGTGCCAGCTCCATGTGCTCTGTGCTCCCCACCAGAACCTGCAATATGATCAGCGAGGCTGCCAGCTGATGAAGCCACTTGCCCTTGTGTATACTCGCTCTTCTCTCTGCTCTCTCTCTGCTCCCACTCCTCTCCTGGGCTGTGTTGCCCCCGCCAGGCATGCCCACTGAAAGATTAAAAATTAGAGATACATTTTACAATTGCTCACTGCTGATTTTGCTTTTGTAAACTTGCTCGCCCTAGCACTAAACCCCCTCCCTTCTGGAAATAAGGAATTGAGTAAAGAGTCTTGGAGCCCAGATGCCGGCCCCTGGACAAGGTCTGTGGTCATAAATAAAGAACAAACAAGTAAATTCCCCAAGTGGTCAAATGGGACCTAAGAATGGGACCCAAGATAAGGACCCAAGATAAGGGCCCAAGATAAGGACCACCTGGCAAGTCCAGCAAACTAGGCCAAACGTTAATCAATCACAAGCCTGTAACTATGTAAACTACCCCCCCCAGGGTGACCGCTCCCCCTAGACTTGCCCTGAGCCACTGTTTTAAACTTCCCCGTGTAGTAAAAATGATTGCTGGAGTACATAGTGACTTTTAAACGGGCCAATCCTGGGGACACCTGGTGTTATATGCTAATCTTGTGGATTTTGCCTTTAAGAATGCCTGTAACCTCTTCTCCGGGCTCTCTCCTGTGCCGAGGCAGAGAGACGTTTGTGCAAACACTGAATAAACTCATGCTTGTTGCATCTACTGGTTTGGAGTCTTGGTTTCTGGGGCGCCCTCCCATTGAAGAAAATATCCCAGGAGTCTGGGGTCTTTCATTTGGTGCATTGGCCAGGAAGCCGGCGCCCCCAGACCCCAAATTCCAGGACCGGTAGGAGGTAAGATAGAGCTTTTACATTTCGCATCTTCTGTGTTTGTTATCTCTGTTCTGTATTCTGCACTCTGGGATTCAAAGAAAAGTGCCTGTACAGGGTCTGTATTGAGGTCAGTGGGGGAGGCAGACGTGCCCTGAAAACCCTGGCCCGGCTCGGGCAGACATGCCCTTGAGGTTTGCTCGGGCAGACGTGCCCTTGAGGTTTGCTTGGGCCTACAGGCCCTTGAGGTTTGCTTGGGCCTACGGGCCCTTGAGGTTTGCTCGGGCCTACGTGCCCTTGAGGTTTGGGGGGGAAGAGGGAACGTGGAGTCTCTCTCCTTCCCGTGTAGAAGGAGGGGACGTGGAGTCTCTCTCCTTCCCGTGAACTGGAGGAAGTGGAACGTGGAATCTCTCTCCTTCCCGGGGAGTTTAGCCGTGGTGGGCCACTCCCATCTGAAGTTGCTTTCTCTGTTTGCAGTCGTTCAACTGCCTTGCAGCACCTGTCTGGTTTCCTCTGTTTCTGTTTAGTGTTAATTGTCTCTGTTGACTGTTTTGTTGTCCTTAAAGGGATGGGGAAGCAACTAACAATCCCCTTAAGTCTGACTTTAGGTCACTGGAAGGAAGTTACAGCCCAATCCTAGATTGTCAGGTTTTAGGAACTTGCTTGTTTGTCAATTATGAAATTGCCACTGACCACCTGCGAGTGGCCCCAGTTAGATCTCAGCCTCGGGCCTTGGCTTGGGGGGTCTGAGCATGGGGGAGAACCTGTCAGTCTGAGGGGACGGCCGCTGGGGACTTCTTTCCCTTGCCCCAAGATGACTGGCAATTCTCCTCCACCTTGGAAGGCCCCTGGGTCAACGCTTGCAGGAATCTAAAAAAAAAAGAAAGATAGAAAGAAAAGAAAAAAATCCTCCGGAGGTGAGTAGGGGTGTTGAGTTCCCTGCTAAGTGAATGGTGGTGAGATGTCGTCCCATTCACTGAGACCTGATTTTGTCTTTGTGGCCACTTGCCTGTCTTGTTTACTTTGGTGTGTTTGTTTTATGTTTTCTGGGGTAGGGAAGTTCTGGGTGAGTGTGGCAGGCTCACTCAGCAGACTCTGGATTCAGCTTGCTGAGTGGGAGCAGCACAGAGTTCCGGTAGGGATAAACTGGGGCCCATTAGTCCCCAACTCAGCCTTCAGTTCTTGTCTAGTTCTGTTTTAGAATTGGTACCAGTTTAAATGTGGATCCTTGGTTTTTGTGTTTATCTGTGTTTTTGTTATTTTTTTAAACATCTCTGGGGGAATAAAAGTTCCAGCTGGGTTCAGTCACAGACCTGCTATGCCCACCCTCCCTGTGAGGCATGGAAGGTTACTGGGCTAGTTTGGTTCCCTTCAAGCCTCAGGCTGCATTTTGTCCTTGTGCAGGATGCCAGCAGGGAGGGTGTAAAAGGCTGTGTGCCTGGTTTGGACTTTTTCAGCTAGTCCTGACAATGTAACAATTTGTAAAGTGCTCTTGTCTAAAATTGGATTAAAAAAATTCTGGCCAGTTTAGTTTTAGGTGACCCCCACCCCCAGCCCTCCTCCAACAGAAGGGATTCAAAAGACTAATTAGTGACTTGCCTTGCTAGATAAGCAAGCTCTGGGAAAATAAAGCCCAACATAGGTACCTAGTTTAAAAAACCACTATCCTAAATTTTTGTTTAAAAACTTTAGAAGGTGTACATACGACTGATTTTGATTTTTACGTGCTTTAAGATCTGTGTGAGTGTTTTGTGTGTGTCTGTGAACGTGTTCAAAGATAAGAATTGTCAGCATGCTGTAACAATTGGGTGAGTTTTAATTTAAAAATTCAAAAGGTTATGAGGTTTGGACATTACCAAAAATTTTAAAGAATCTTCACATTGTTTTAAATGGCTTTTTAAAGATTCTTTAACTTGCAAATTACAAAATCTGGTATTTTAAAATGCATAAGACTGTTTATACTGTAATCAAGTTATCTGGCTTAGCAAAAATGCATTGGCAGTTTGGGATTTAGTTCCCTTGGCTAAAATTTGGGGATAAATATTAGAAATTTAAATGTAAAGATTAGTTTAACACTGTCAAAGACAGTACCTGTTTTGCTTAAAACTGTGTATTTCATTCAAGAACCAAGAGAAGAGATGGAGAAAAACTTAGAAGCCAAAAGAAGACCTATCTTTAGGGGTAAGGGGTGAACAAGTCGAAGTGCAGTTCAGCTGGTCATGCATGGTGGGACAGGCCCTAGGAGGAATCCACGCATGGTGAAAGAGGGCAAGCTGGCACAAATGCAGTTCATCTAACCCTAGAGTCGGATTGGGTGTGTGCCCATTCCATAGAAGGGGCTGAGTGGCCCATCTTTGTTCTCTCTTTTCCCTGCAGACACTGAAAACATGATGGTTAAAATGAGTGATGTGATGATCTGATTAGTATTGCTAAAACTTCCCCTTGGATGTGTTAACATTAAAATTAGAAAGGCTTTAAAAAGAGAGTTAAAAGGTTATTTGTATAATGTGACTTGTTTTTAATGTTTTACAATTAAGATGTTTTTAAAAGTCATAAAGATGCTAAGTCTAGCTTTTTGATTCAGTTATGATGATTGTTATTTGTGTGTCTGTTTTAAAACAAGCAGTCAAGAGGCAATGAGTGACACTTGGCCTCAAGATTTCAAGGGATCTTTTCAAAATGAAAATAAAAACTAAAGTATACAATATTAAAAAAAAGATTAATAGGAGACTAAAAAAATAGGGAATGGATTTTTGGATATAAAATTTAAAAGTAAAGTTGTTTTTAACATTGGCTTCAATGTGCACAGAGGAAAAATTAGGATTACCAAAATAATTGCTATTCCAGTTTGCTCTTATAGCTTGTTTCTTAAGTTTCCAGCAAGCCCAGAGCAAAGCACAGAGGATTCTTACAAGTTTGTCAGATGTAACTTTAATAAGTTTCAGGTAAGAGCATGCTTAAAAGCTACTTCTATGTTGACCACCTTGTTGCTTTTAATTGGAATAAAATGGCCTTTTATAAGATTCATTGATCTGGAACTGGTTCAAAGCCAGCCTGGGCACAAAAAGGTCCCTGTGAGACTGTCACCTCTATTCAGCCAGCAGGGTACTAGCCCTGGACTAAAGAGTCAGGGGACAGTACTCAAGCCCCAAGCTCGAGACTCACAGTGGCAGAGTACTAGCCCTGGACTGAAGAGTTAGGGGACAGCATTCAAGCCCCGAGTCTGGGACTCAAAGTGGCAGAGTGCTAGCCTTGAGCTATAGAGCTGAGGGACAGTGCTCAGGCCCCAAGTTCAAGTCCAGCAACCAGCTAAAGGGAAATGCCAATGAGGCATTTATCCCAATGTGAAGAAGACACTCCTGGGACAAAAGCAATGGAGGAGCATCCAGAGGCAGTAAGCCACTGCTTGGATGGCAGAAATGTCAGATCCTAGAGTCATTTGTGTATGGCCCTTCAAAACTGGTCAGAGCCGGGAGGTCATAAGAAGAGTTTGTAAGCATGCCTAATGTCTATGACTATCTACCTTGTGAGGGACAGGAACTTGCCAGTCCTCTGTGATAGTAAAAAGCTAATGTTATAAAACGTGGGGGATAGTTTAAATCTCAACCCCTTTATTTGCCAAAAGCTCTAATTGGCAGCTCTAATTGAGCTGACACTAGTTACATGAATTTCACCTGCTCAGGAAAAATACAGAGAATGTATTTCTATTGATATCTGTCTCAGGCATTGTTGGGATCATTAGAGATCACATTCCTAAGCCATCTAGGAAGATGCTTTTGCAAACCAGAGTGAAAAACAAGCTATACTGCTGTAGCCGGAGAAAAGGTCTGTGCAGTTGTCAAAAGTTAAATATTGTTCTTAATGACATCTAACCCTGATGGCCTCTTTGTAAAATAGGCTAAGGTTATAGGTTCCTGGCTAGGTAGGATTAACGTCCCTGAAGTCAGCTTGAAAAAGTTACAGAAGATGGACTTTCGCCCTTCTACCCCCAATTTAAGATCAAGGGTCCAGAGTCAGTTTTGGAGAAATGAGGCAAAATAGATAAAATAATTTTAAAAAAAGGCATAAAGAATAGTGTTAACTGTTGTAGGTGTTCAAGGTGTGGAAACTGCATCTGTCAGAGATGGCTACAAGACTAAGCCTTCTGAGCCTTCTGTGTCTATTTACAAAATATCTGGTTAGTAAAAAGTTGTGATTTTGGTAAATTGTGCTGGGCTATTGTTTAAAGATCTTAAAAACCAGCAGGATCAAAGCCTGCCAAGCCTATGCAATGTATCCTTAACCAGTCTGTGTAGGAATTTACAGCCCAGCATGAGGTGTGACAGTCCCTTGGAGCCACTGAGAAACCCTGCTGCTGCTGCTGCTGCTGCATTCAACTACGGCCTGAAAGCCACCTGGAGGAACTCCTGCCTGATTCCATCACCTGAGTCTGCTTCCTGGTTGACTGCTGCTAAATCTAAGATCTTGTGGGACATTCTTTTGGGTGATATCCAGAAACCCTCTCTTCCCACAGTGGATATTGGGGACAAGGATATCGCTGGCTTGCTTGTCTTAGGTACTTCAGTGCATAGTGACTAGAAATCCTCTCCATGGTCACAGCCTAGTTTGGCTCTGGTATGGTAATAACCTGAGTGTGTTATCAATGGAGGTAATACTCTTAGCCTTAAAATCTAGCAAGTTTCTGCATCACAGTGGTGCCTTAAGGCTGTTCTAAGATAAAGGTTCCACAAGCCAAAGGAAAATTGGGCAGTTTTAAACTCCAGCCACAAAGATGCTCAAGGAATTTAAAAAAAAGAGGGTAGTAAAGAAAGCCTTGGAAAAGGAATTGGGGAAATTTGAAAAGTAAGAACTGTCTTTAAGACAAACCTCAGAAAGTTTAAGTATGTAGCAGATGGTATGAGTATGTCTTAAAATTGGAGATTACAAGTAAAGCTAGTATAAAATTAAGTTAACTGTGATACACGGAGTCAGGACTGGTGGGAAAAAAAATGTAAGTGGCCCTGGTACTGTTAATTTTGTTACAATCGGACCTTGTATACTCAACAGACTGGTGTCTTTTCTAAAAGAAAAAGATCAGCGCAGTCCATTTATTAGTTCTGAGATCCAAATATCAAGCATTGAGAACAACTGACACCCCACAAGATAATATAGAGACACCCTAAATTTTAAGATTAAAGTTAGCCCAAAGAAAAAGGAGGGAATGAAAGATTAAAAATTAGAGATACATTTTACAATTGCTCACTGCTGATTTTGCTTTTGTAAACTTGCTCGCCCTAGCACAAACCTCCCTCTCTTCTGGAAATAAGGAATTGAGTAAAGAGTCTTGGATCCCAGATGCCTGTAACTACTTCTCCGGGCTCTCTCCTGTGCTGAGGCAGAGAAACCGTTTGCGCAAATGCTGAATAAACTCTTCTTGCTTATTGCATCTACTGGTTTGGAGTCTTGGTTTCTGGGGCGCCCTCCCGTTGAAGAAAATATCCCAGGAGTCTGGGGTCTTTCAACCACCCTGTTGCCCTACCCTGAGCCATGCCCTTGGCCACTGCTGCCATGGGAGTGTGCCTTGGGCCAGGCTCCCTCCTCCTCATGCCCCCTCCCCCACTTCCCCTCGGGCCTGGCCCTCAACCCTGGCTGCAAGCCAAGCCCTGACTGGGACCAAAGGCATCCAGGCCATGGAAATTATAGCCTCACCTCAGCTCACCACTCCCTCTCAACCCCAGTACCTGCCCAGGGTATCAAATCTCCCCTTAGCCCCACGGCTGGAGGAGACTCTCTTCCATGCCCCTCCAATCCACACACCAAAAAGGTGGTGCACGGTGACCCTTGCGTGTATGTTTGTGTATGTATGTTTGTCAGTGGTTATGTTTGTGTGTGTATGTTTGTTTGCGTGTGTTTGCATGTGTGTGATTATTGGGGATAACTACCTCTCAATGACTCACAACATAGTACCCTTTTAGATGAGTCAGCACACAGTACACTTCAAAAAACAGCACAAAGCACCCTGTGTAAAGGACTCAGCACACAGCTCCCTTTGAAGGACTTAGCATATAGTAAGTACCCTGTGTAGAGTACTCAGCAAACAGCATCCTTTGAAGGAGGGAGTCCATAGCCCACAAGGTAATGGACTAAGTGCATGGCATGCTTTGAAAAACTCAACGCTACCATTCTTTCCCAGGGACTCAGTGCATAGCACCCTGTGTTGAGATCACACACTGCCCCCTTTGAAGGGCTGAGTATGTAGCATACTGTGTAAAATAGTACACAGCACCCTTCAAAAAACTCAGCACATAGCACAATTTTGAAGGACTCAGCACATACTACCCTGTGGAAGGACTCAGCACATAGCACCATTTGAAGGACAGTACAGAGCACCCTGTGTAAAGGACTCGGCACAGAGCACTTGAAAAATTCACCTTATCCATCTCTTCTCAAGGGCTCAGCACACAGCAGTACCCTTTGGGATGAATTAGTACACTGCATCTTTTGAAGGACTCAGCATACAGTAGCTGTGTAATGGACACAGCGCACAGCACCCTTTGAAAAAAGCACCAGGGCCCACTCTTCTCAGGGATTCAGCACATAGCACACTTTTGGATGACTCAGCAAACAGGACTTTTTGAGGACTCACACAAAACCCCCATGTCGGAAGGACCCAGCAAACAGACCTTGTGAAGGACTCAGCACATAGCTGTATGTCACAAGTTCAGCTTTCATTAGAATTAGGATGCTTTCTTCAGTATCACCATTCTTCAGAAACACTTGACAAATCCTACTAGTTCATATTTAGCTAAACTGGGGGAGGGTCAGCTGAGGGTCTTGAACTAAAAGCTTGGGGGTCCTGTCCCTGAGCTCTTTGGTTCAATGCTAGAGCTCTAGCAATTGTAGGCACACCTACAATTTTTTTTTGTTTATTCTTTGACAGTTCTTACGGTGATTAGGAAGGCCAACTTGGGGTATCCGTGAGAAAAGGCTCTTAGCTCAGCCTGGAGCTGACCTCTCCCTTCCTTGTGCCTCTGGGAGCCAGGCCTCCTGGAGCTCTCTTGGCCTAGGGTGGAACATACCTGCTCTGGCATCAGCACTCAGGGTGAGCAAAAGTCAGCTTGGCCCTGGTCACTTCCCCCAATTGAATTCTAGAGGACGATGACACGGGGCTGCATGTCCCGCGTCTAGCCACGAGGAGGCAGGAGTCACCCACCATAGGGATTGTACCTGTGAGTTATGTTTACTCTTACTGCCCTGGGGCCCCCGTCGTGCTATGAAGCCATCTTGGACAGGAAAATCCTTGAGACTCTTATATAAAATTAACCATCAAAAATCAAGTGGGGTTGTGGCTCAAGTGGCAGAACACTAGATTGAGCAAGAAAACTCAGGGATAGAGCCTAGGCCCTGAGTTCACACACACACACACACACACACACACACTCACACACATACACCACATGCATGCAAAATCAGAGATTTCTACAGTGCAATCTTTGGGTATTCTCCACGTTTTCCCCACTAAGCCTCACGGGGGTTGACCTAGGTGTTGGATGCATACAAAACCACCTGGCATCTTTAATTTTGGGAAACAGTATGGCTAGAAGGTCAGCCTTCCCCATCCCAGCTACTTGATTGGGTTGTGGTCTATCCAGGCCCTTTGGGGCTCCTTATACAGACTCGCCAAGATTCCTTCAAAAGGCATCACATGCTGGGCACTCGTGGCTCATACCTGTCATCCTAGATACTCAGGAAGCTGAGATCTGGAGGATTATGGTGCCAAGCGAGCCTGGACAGGAAGGTGTGTGAGACTCTTATCCTCGATGAATTATCAGAAAAAAAGAAGTGTCGCTGTGGCTCAATTGGCAGAGTTCCAGACTTGAGAAAAATAGCTCAGGGACAGTGCTCACAACCAACAACAACAAGGAGAGGCATTGCATGTTGGCTTTGGGATTGATATGGGTCAAATATAATTGGAATTTTCAAGTGCTCCAAGACAAAGCAGTACCTCCTTTAGTCCTGTGTTACTCTATCTCATCTCACACTCTGGCCTTGGCCATGCTTTGGTTAGCATGACTCTGGCTTGACAGGAGGGCTCCAAGGAGGAAGATCTCAGAGCAATCATCCCCACCACATCCTTCTGCCCTTCTCGCTCTGTTGCTTCTGCTCTTTGCTACAGAGCATCTTCTTGGAATCCATACATGAGGTCATGGCCACCAACATTATGGTGAGTGTGAGTCTGGCCTAACTCAGAGCAGTCAGAGATGGAAGTTGGTCTGGGACTAGGAGCTTCTACCCTGTGTGTGGGCTGAGGCCAGGGCCTACATTTATTCATCCTGAGCATTGAAGAGGTGATGAGAAAGTGTAAAATCCACATTGAGTCAGTTAAGTTTGGAATCTAGAGGATCACTTGTGTGAGATAGGCTGTGGTGTCAGGGGGCCACTGTTCTTGGTACTCCTCTCTCGAGACTCCCCCGTCCCTCTCTCATCCCTCAATGGTAGAAGAGAAACTTCAATTAAGTGTGTCCAAGAGGGGGCAGGTGAGTATTTCTGTGTGAACCAGACTGTGCTTCATATTCATCCTAGCTCCTACTTCCTATTTTTCTGAGGAATGGCCATATGGGTTTGGGAGGGGGGGGGGAGGAATTATCCTAACTGAGAATGTGGCTCACTGCTAGATGGTCGCCTAGCATGACTGACACCCTGAGTTCAATTCCATATAGAAAAAGCTGGAAGGGGAGGTGGGGTTCAACTGGTAGAGTGCCAGCCTTGACCAAAAGAGATCAGGGACAGTGGCTAGGCCCTGAGCTCAAGCCCCAGGACTGGAAGAACAAATCTTTGTTGGAGGCTTTTCTTCCCTTTGAAAACAATTTATTCTTTGTGATAAGCATAACATGAGCCTCTTCTCTGGCCACCAATGGGCCATTAGATGTCCCTTGAATTTGGACCGCTTCCTGGCAGCCTCTGCCCTACCTGGCCCATAGTTTACCCCCATCTTGTGGCAGATGGAGGCCTGAGAGAAGGCCACCTGCCACCTAATTCTGGTGGCTGCCGAGGCTTTTGAGAGTCAGCATGTCACATAGAGAGTTATCATCCACATCAGTCTACAGAAGAAAGGGAAGGAGTCCTCCTTGCCTGAGACCTCAAGCTGTAGGCGGCTCTGGATGTGAGGCATCTGCCACAGGATGTGCTCCATGGGGGAGTCATCTATGGGGTTGGAACCCCGACCTCTCCTCTGGCAGTTTCCAAGCTGACTTGAAGTTACAATTCTTCAAAACCTTTCTGCTCCTCCCTCATTTCGCCCACCCCAGAGCCTGAGGCATCTGAAGCAGTGGTGGTGGGGGCAGGAGCTCAGCCTGTGCTTGCTTCTGGAGCCGCTGTCCGTGCCTTCCCCTGCGAGGACCCACAGCAGTTCCTGCAGCTCTCTCTTCTTCTTCATCTTCTCCTGGGAGAGCCAGCACACATACTCGGCTTTCTCCTGACACAGCTCATCCAGGACAAACATCTGCTCTTTACATGCCATGAAGGACTCCTCGATGGTGCGGATGTGTGCCGACAGCTGGCTACATTGATGGTGGAGCTCATCCACTGGACTCTGGAAGTCCACCTCATCAGACAGGTCCTGGATGAAGCAGATTTTCTTCTCGGATGCACGTGTCCCACTTGCCATCCCCACGCCAGCTGTGATGGCAGCTCACAGTGCAGGGGGCCTGTGGCTCCAGCTCTGTCTGGCACTGAGCTGCAGGTGGGCTGGACACCTGCAGTAAGGCCGCTGCCCCTGCAGCAGAAGATTTCCCCTGTGGATCTCAGCCTCTGAGAGGGCTCGCAGATCCATGTCCCTCTAGGTCTGGGGCATGTCTCAATCCTCTGGGATGGTCATGTCGGGGGGAGTAACCTCCTCTCCTTTTCTTCCCCAGGACTCACACTTTCCACTTCCCCAGGGAAAGCCAGGAAGCTCAGCTGGACTTGGAGGCACTCCTCCTATGGTCTGGTCACTTCCAGGCACTTGAGAGTGTACCGCCACTTTGGGGGCACCACCTGGCCCCCCCAGTTGTTCGGGCCCTACACTTGCTTCAGCAGCTCCAGCAGCTGGGTCTGCCTCTGCAGGTGCTGCTTCAGGGCCTCCTTCTCAGAGTTCAGCCGCTCATTGGAGGTAATGTGCTGCTCACAGGTGTCTCTGAGCACCTGCAGCTGGGCCAGGGACTGATCCTGCTGCTCCTGCAGCTCCCATGATGCTTGGCCTTGTCTCTCTCTCTCTCTCTCCCTAACTCTTTCTCCCTCTCTCTCTCTCTCTCTCTATCTCTCTCTTTCTCTCTCCCTCTCTCAGCCACCTCTTTCCATTCTTCTATCTTCTCCTCTGAATGGTCTAGGTTTCCCACAGTTCTTTCTTCACCTGTTGCTCTGAGTCCAGGATGCTGGTGAGCGCCTCCTTCTCACCGCTCGCCTTGTGGAGAGTGTTCCACAGCAGGGCCAGCTCTTCCTCTGTCTATGGGTCACACACAAACACATGCACCTTGTGGGGTCTAGGGTATCTCCTGCAGATCCTTGGCCTTATCCTCCAGTCTCTGCAGTTGCTCCTGCTGCTCTGTGTTCTGGAGACAGAGCTTCTGGTTTTCCTGGACTTGGATGTGAAGTTGTTGCTCCAGTTTTTTCAACGCCATCTGTGTGCCGTAGGCCTAGGCCTGGAACTGCAGCTCCACCTGAGATGGTCCTGCGGGGGGCCATGGCTCTGTCAGCTTCGTTCTCAGTTCCCCCAGCTCATTATCCAGCACCTGCCTCGTCCTTCTCTCCTCCTCTATCATTTGGTTCACCTGCTCGTTCAGCCACTGAATCGCCTCTTTCCATGCGGACCTCTCAATGCTCAGGTCCTCTGTGAACGTGTCTCTCACCAGAATTGCTGAGGTCACCATCCAGCTCAGGTTGTCCAGTAGTCTCTTCAGTAACTCATGCGCCACCAGCACTAGTTGGAACTTGCAGATTCTGTTCTTCTGGTGCTGTTCTCTGTCCAGAGCACTTCCAGCTTCTCCTGCAACTCTGTGTTCACTTGCTGCAGGTCATCGAAACTTCTGGTCTTTTCCTCAAGCTGAAGGGTCACATCATTCAGCCGTTCAAAGAACATTTCAGTCTCCTTCTGTGCAGCAGTGTCCGTAGAAGCCACCATATGCAGCTCTGCTACACACCACTCTGCAGCCTGCAGGTGGCTGGTAAGAGCTTCGTGCTACCATTATTTATCATTGGCCACCTGCTTCACTTGGGCTGGTGCAGATTGTAAATCTCTTTCTGGTGAAACCAACCTCTGTATAGGTGACTTGTGGATCTCTAGCTCTGTTTGTGGTGCTTTATGTAACTGGGCTATCTTCTCCCTTTCTTTCTCTAGTCGATCCTGCAGGTCTGTCTTCTCCTGCTTCAGTGGTGGAATCTTGGCACTGAGTGCCTGGTTTCTTCTTTTGCTGCAGTCCAGGGTGAGCACCACGTGTCACTAGCACATCTGCAGATCCTTGATGGTATCAGGACCCTTGAAACTATGGCCCCTGGTGGCTGTGCCTGTGTCCAAAGGCAGGGGAGGCCCACGGTCTGCATCACATTTGGCCAGACCCTCTGTTGAATCATGCTCCCCAGTGGTATTTGTCTTGGGGATCCCTCCCTTTTCTGTGTTCTTTTTTTTCTCGAATGTTGCAGGTCTGATGGGAGGATTCCTTTGCTGCTGCTCTGGAAGTAGTTTCTTGCCTGTAGCTCTTTCATGGAGTCCTGTTGTTTCAGACATCTGACCACTGGGATGGGAAAGATGGGCTGGCCATGTTCCCAGGCTCTGGGAAATCCTCTATTCTCCCACTCACTGATTAGGATGTCAATTTTCTATTCTCCTCCAAAGTCTCCTCGAGTCTCCTGCTCACCACTCAGCCACCTCTACCTTCCTCAACTGCTGGTGGTAGTGTCAAACACCAAATGGAATCCTGGTGCTGAGCATCATGGAATGTGGGTGTGGCCACCATTCTTGTATCCCATTGGACAGAAAGAAACGTGAAAGAATGGGGGTGTGGCCAGAATCCTGTGATGCAGGCAGCATGGATGGATTCAAGATGACAGCGGCTCCCCCAGCCCCTTTCCAAGGGAACTTTGTCCAATCCAATTGGGGACAAGAGGGTGACCTGTTTTAGCTTGATGGCTGCACATATTGTTTTGTATGTCTGTTTGTTGCCAGTCCTGAACCTGAATTCAGGATCTGGGCACAGTACATGAGCTGCTTTTGCTTAGGGCTAGCCCTCTACCACTGTAGCCATATGGCTCTACTTCTGGCTTTGCTGGCACTGAAGGTGGAAAGGAGTCTCAAGGACTTTCCTGCCTAGGGTGACTTTGACTATGATCCTCCTATCACAGCCTTGTAAGTATCAAGGAGGACTGCTGAGAGCCACTGGTGACTGCCTAATCACTGGTCTTGCTGATGTTCTTGGACAGACAGGTGAGTTCCCTATCCTCAGGTTTAAGTGGTGGGAGATGGAGCCTATAGTTCGAATCCTGGTCCTGCCATCACCAAATGGGAGAAGATCCTAAATAACTCATTCGTATCCGTATGAATGCCAGTGGAATGTGATGTATGTCATGATTGAATGGGCCGTTCTTGAATGATTCTAGGATATAATTATACACAATTATATTATAAGACACTGATCAATTTTAATTAATACTTCACGAATCATTTAAACAATCACATTCATTAAATGGAGGCATAATGATATACCTAAGAATTGGGCATCACATAGTATAGAAATGCCATTTTTCTGCCAAGACATTCTTTAGTTAATTGGTATATACCATTTTCTGAATGTAGTTTGGTATATGAAACTAGGATATATTATACCTGACCTGATAATCAATTATTCAGTTTTTATCAGAAATGCTTATATCCAAATGTAGAGGGTAATCCAAATTATGTATATTTGAAGACAATGCTTGGTTAGTCCTCTTCTCACATTACCCATTCCCTTCTTGAGAAAAATACACATTGTAAGGAAATGCTTAGAATGATTTGGAGAAATTGGTTGACTTCAAACCAGTGAGTTACTCTATGCTGAATTTTGTTTACTTTATATCCAGAAAAGCTGAATTCTTGCTTTATCATCTTCCTTAGGCTTTATACTCAGATTTAATCTCTGATAGGTGACAAATAAAGATATAAATATTTTTTAACAGTAGCAAAATTCAAGCTGAGGAATCTAGGTACAATGATACTCATGCAGATAGGCCTCATCAGTCATGAGACCATGATATCAAAATGTTAAACAATGCTTACTGGTGTCATGCTTATGAGATTTTGTGTATTATAAACAGTGGTTATTAGAATTTTTTGTAATCAACATCATTTCATGGGATAGGAACTGAAGTGAGACAATATACTCAGAACAAAATTTAATGAGGCATCCAAAATTAGTTACTAAGATATACATCATGTAACACAATGTTTTAAAAATGCAAGCTAAAGGAAATAATTAATGAAAAAAATAAACATTTACAATAAATACAGAATCAGTATGACTGATTTTACTTTTACCCCAGTTGCAATACGGCTTACATGATGATTTTTCTGGTTATATGTTTAGTTAGGTCTTGATATTTAGTTGGAGAAGTTCTTTCATATATTCATATGTCAGATCGAAGAGGAAATGAATTCCTTGCCAGAGTCAACACCCATAATAATTTTACAGATGTAAACTGATACTTTGCCAAAGTTTCAAATCCGCACGAGTAACTTGGGATCTTTTTTGGATCTAAATAAATAGATATGCAATTTTGTCAGTACTAGAAAGATTTTGACCAACATTTATTAAACTACTATTTTCCAGAAACTACTTCTCTCTTTTCATGAGATTTTTAATTTCATTCATATCATGAGTTGATGTTTTCCTTTAGATAAGCTACATTCAGTCTTCTACAAAGTGTAATTTGGAGTAGTTTAAAATTATGTACACTCATGTAAAATACTCAGATTCTACTATTTGCATATTTTTTCTTGTTAAATTAGTAGAAATTAGTTCTCAATACGGATACTTTTGGAGTTATTCATTACATTTCTGAATTTTTTAAGTATGTCATGATTTTGTTATTTTATTCTTTTAAATATGTGCAGATCTCAGTCCGCATACAGTCACAATTGTTTTATACAATTTGATCCATTCAAGGGATTTGCTATATTAAGTTCATCTAGATGAATTTAATTACAAATTAACACAACCGTATTTCTGAGACACAGTTATCTTTATGGCTCTACGCCATGTTAACATGTGTTTGAAGTTTTTGTGCTTAAAAAAAAAACTGGGCACAACATGCTTTTGTTCCTGGGGGAGTTCTACTTTGTTAGTTGTTTTTCCAGTTGTGACTTCAACATATGTGTGCATTTTATTTCAATTGTTTTGTGTCTATATTTTGTTTCGTATAGCAGAAAGTACAAAAAGAATCAATGATTTAGAACTTTTCCAAATAGAATTCTAAGATAGACACTTGAAATTTTGTGACAACTGGGAATAGGCAGGTCTTCATACAGAGACATTGTTTGACATGATTTGAATTCTTCGTCCTTGCCGGGCACTGGTGGCTCACGCCTGTAATCCTACTACTCAGGAAAATCAAGGAGATCTGAGGATCACGGTTCAAAGCCAGCTCAGGCAGCAAAATCTGTGAGGCGCTTATCTCCAATAAACCACTAGAAAACCAAAAGTAGAGCTGGGGCTCAAGCGGTAGAGCACTCACCTTGAGCTGAAAAGCACAGGGACAGGGCTCTAGCCCAGAATTCAAGCCTCATGACTGACAAAAAAAATGATTGAATTCTTCCTCTTCTTGCCTCACTATTTCCAATAGTATTACTACAAAGTCATAAGTGGAAAGAAAATAATTTTCTCTGTATGAATTCAGAATTTTTGTTTCAATTGGGACACACTACACATTCATACTTCATTTTAACTTGAAAATCTTCTTTCCTTCGTTTAAAATCACAGATGTGAATTTATAATGCTAAAATAGCAGCTACTAATTTATCTGAAATGATCCAAACTATTTTAACTTCATATTATATGTAATATAGAGTGTAATAATAATAATAAGTAATGTAGTATGTAATAATTGACGTTGGGGAAAGTCAATAACTGTGGATTTTTGTGAGATACTGAGTAATAGTAAAATTATGTATGATTCGATTAAAAAATTCACAGTTTCATCTAAAAATAAATCATACTTATAAACTAATGCTGAAAAAGTAAGATTGTTTATTGGAAAAAGAGAGAAGTTTCAATAAGCTTACTTTTTTTTTTTTTTTTTTTTTTTATTGTAAAGCTACTATACAGAGGGTCACAGTTACATGAGTGAGGTTATGAGTACACTTCCTCTTGAACATTGTTACCCCCTCCATTGTTTTCCCCCTACCATCCCCTCCCTCCCTCCCTTCCCCGAGGTTCTTTTTTTTTTTTTTTTTTTTGATTGTGATTAAATGATTACATAATTTCAAAGTCACAAGTTCATTCTAACTTCCCTGGAGCAAATTGTCTACCACAGTCTGTAATATATAACAGTGTTCACATGTTATATACCATATTTGTGATCAGCAGCATGAGGATATTTAGTAGTGGTTCAACCAGATGAGCGGGAGTTCTTTGTTTCTTAAGTCCTGTTAGTTTTGTCGTATCACTAACCTTTTGGATTTAGCATCCACTTATGAGGGAGACCATGTACCGTTTGTCTCTTCGTTCTTGGCTTACCTCGCTCAACATGATTCCTTCTAGCTCCATCCATTTCCCTGCAAATGCCATTATTTTGTCATTTCTAATGGCTGCATAATATTCCATTGTGTATAGATACCACAATTTTTGGATCCATTCATCTGTGGTGGGGCACCTAGGTTGTTTCCATATCCTAGCTATTGCGAACAGTGCTGCAATAAACATGGAGGTGCACGTGTCCTTGTATATTGGTTCCTGTTGTTCAGGGTAGATGCCTAGAAGTGGTATGACTGGGTCGTAAGGGAGGTCAATCTTTAGCTTTCTAAGGACCCTCCAGACTGCTTTCCAAAGTGGTTGTATAAGTGTACATTCCCACCAGCAGTGTAATAGGGTTCCTCTTTCTCCACATCCCCTCCAGCATTTGTCGTTGGCTGATTTGTGGATGTGGGACATTCTGACTGGGGTAAGGTGGTATCTCAGGGTTGTCTTTATTTGCATTTCCTTCACCACCAGGGATGATGAACATTTCCTCATGTGTTTCTTTGCCATTTTTATTTCTTCATTTGAGAAGTCCCTCTTTAGTTCCCTTGCCCATTTAGTAATTGGTTTGTTAGGTTTGGGAGGGATTAGTTTCTTGAGTTCCCTGTATATACAGGATGTTAACCCCTTGTCTGATATATTGCTGGTAAATATTTTTTCCCAATTAGTTGGTTGTCTTTCTAGCTTAGTTGCGATAGATTTAGCTGTGCAGAAGCTTTTTATTTTAAGGTAGTCCCATTTGTCGAGTCTCTCTCCAACTTGTTGTGACCCTGGGACTCTGTTCAGGAAGTTCCTTCCTGTGCCTATTAGTTCAAGTGTCTCTCCTACTCTGTCCTGCAGTAGTTTCAGAGATTCAGGTTTAATGTTAAGGTCTTTAATCCATTTTGAGTTGATGTTGGTGCATGGTGATAGGCTGGGGTCCACTTTTAGTTTTCTGCATGTGGCTGCCCAGTTTTCCCAGCACCAGCGGTTGAAGAGGCTGTGTTTCTTCCATTGTATGTCTTTGGCTCCTTTGTCGAATATCAGCTGGCTGTAGGCCTGTGGATTTATATCTGGATCTTCTATTCTGTTCCATTGGTCTTCGGGTCTGTTTTTGTGCCAGTACCATGCTGTCTTTGTGATTATAGCTCTGTAGTAGAGTTTGAAGTTCGGCATGGATAGCCCTCCCATATTGTCTTTATCCCCTAGAATTGTTTTGGCTATTCTAGGTCTTTTGTTGTTCCATATAAATTTTTGGACTGTTTTCTGTATTTCAGTGATGTACGTCATTGGGATTTTAATAGGAATTGCATTGAATTTGTATATTAATTTTGGAAGTATCACCATCTTTACTATATTAAGTCGGCCTATCCAGGAGCATGGGAGGTCTTTCCATTTCCTAGTGTCTTCTGCAATTTCTTTCTTTAACTTTTTATAGTTCTCATTAAATAGTTCTTTTACATCTTTGGTTAGGTTAATTCCTAAATATTTTATTTTTTGGGAGGTTATTGTGAATGGGGTTGCTCCCTTTATTTCCCTCTCTTCCTGTGCGTTATCAGTGTATAGGAAGGCAACTGATTTTTGTGGGTTTATTTTGTATCCTGCTATTTTGCCGAAGTGACTTATGATTTCTAAAAGTTTGGGGATGGAGTTTTTGGGATCGTGGAGGTATAGTATCATGTCGTCTGCAAAAAGGGATAGTTTCACTTCTTCTTTCCCTATGCGGATCCCTTTAATGTCTTTTTCTTGCCTTATTGCCCTGGCTAAGGGTTCTAGGACTATGTTGAAGAGGAGTGGAGACAGTGGACATCCTTGCCTTGTTCCTGTTTTTAGGAGGATTGGTTGTAGCTTTTCCCCATTAAGTATAATATTGGCTATTGGTCTGTCATAAATGGCTTTTATTGTTTTTAGAAATGTTCCTTCTATTCCTATTTTCTCCAGAGCTTTTAGCATGAATGAATGTTGAATTTTATCAAAGGCCTTTTCTGCATCTGTGGCGATAATCATGTGATTCTTGACCTTGGCTCTGTTGATATGCTGGATTACATTTATTGACTTACGTATGTTAAACCATCCCTGTGTCTCTGGGATGAAGCCTACCTGATCATAGTGTATTATTTTTTTTATGTGTTTCTGGATTCTGTTAGCTAGAATCTTGTTAAGGATCTTTGCATCTGTGTTCATCAAGGAGATTGGCCTGTAATTCTCCTTTTTGGTTGGGTCTTTGCCTGGTTTGGGGATGAGTGTGATATTGGCTTCGTAGAATGAGTTTGGGATAGCTCCCTCCTTCTCTGTTTCTCTGAAGAGCTTGAGGAGTATGGGTATTAGTTCTTCTTTAAAGGTCTTATAGAATTCTGCTGTGAATCCATCTGGTCCTGGGCTTTTTTTTGTTGGAAGACTTTTGATAGCTTCCTGTATCTCATTATAGGATATTGGCTTATTTAATTGGTTAACTTCTTCTTTGCTCAGTTTGGGTAACTTGTATTTCTCTAAAAATGCATCCATTTCCGCCAGATTTTCTTCCTTTAGAGAGTATAGCTTTTGAAAGTAGTCTGTTAGAATTGTTTGGATATCTTGGGTACGTGTTGTGATGTTTCCCGTGGCATCCCTAATCCTATTAATATGGGTTTCCTCTCTTCTTTTTTTAATTAATCTTGCCAACGGGCCATCAATTTTGTTTATTTTTTCAAAGAACCAGCTTTTTGTTTGGTTTATTTTGGTTATGGTTTTCTGATTTTCTAATTGGTTAATCTCTGCTCTCAATTTGGTTATCTGGCTTCGTCTAGTAGCTTTAGGTCCCATTTTTTCTTGTTTTTCTAGCTGTTTTAGTTGCAACATGAGATTATTTACTTGGTCTGTCTCCATTCTCTTGATGTGGGCACTGAGGGCAATAAATTTGCCCCTCAGGACTGCTTTTGCTGTGTCCCACAAGTTTCTTTGTGAGGTGTTTTCATTTTCATTGAGTTCTAGGAAATGCTTTATTTCTTCTCTGATCTCTTCTGTTACCCAGGCCTTGTTAAGGAGTGTGCTGTTCAATTTCCATGTATTAGAGAAATTTCTGCGGTATGCTTTGTTATTGAGAGCTAGCTTGATTCCACTGTGGTCAGATAGGATACAGGGGATTATGTCGATCCCTTTGTATTTGCTTAAGTTCCTTGAATGAACTATGATATGGTCTATTTTGGAGAAAGTTCCATGAGCTGCTGAGAAGAATGTGTACTGTGTTGTTTTAGGGTGAAATACTCGGTAGATGTCAGTTAATTCCGCTTGAAGTATGGCCTCACTTAATTCGGTAGCTTCTTTGCCAATCCTCTGGTTGGTAGACCTGTCCTTTGGTGAGAGTGGCGTGTTAAAGTCTCCTAGTATTATCGTATTGGGATCTATTTTATTCTGTAAGTTTGAGAGCATTTGTTTAACATATCTGGGTGCACCGATATTTGGGGCATATAAGTTGATGATGGTTATATCCTCCTCTTGGATTGTTCCCTTTATTAATATGTAATGTCCGTCCTTGTCTTTCTGTACTGATTTTAATGAAAAGTTTATTTTGTCAGATATCAGGATAGCTACACCTGCTTTCTTATTGGGGGAATTTGATTGGTAGATCCTTTTCCACCCCTTCACTCTGAGTTTGTTTGTATGTTTGGCTGAGAGGTGGGTCTCCTGAAGGCAACAGATGGATGGGTCTTGTTTTCTGATCCAGTCCTCAGTTCGTTTTCTTTTAATTGGCGAATTCAGCCCATTTATATTAAGAGAAAGTATAGAGAGATGCATTGTTGTCCCTGCCATTCCGTTTTCCTAAGTTTTTCTTCTTTCCTTTCCTCCTGTGCTTGCTCAGTTAGACTTTGAGTAATGCCTGTTTGGGGCAGGTCCCAGTTCCTGGTTGCTTTCTTCAGGTTGTGTCCCCCCTCTTAGAATTCTTTGTAATG
Source organism: Dipodomys spectabilis (assembly GCF_019054845.1). NCBI lineage: Eukaryota > Metazoa > Chordata > Mammalia > Rodentia > Heteromyidae > Dipodomys > Dipodomys spectabilis. The sequence goes on from NW_024870811.1 coordinate 1,381,924, forward strand.
CTGGCTTAATGTTTATGTATTCATTTAGTTTTTCTTTGCTATTAAAAGTTTTCAGTTCTCCATCGAATGTGAATGCTAGCTTTGCCGGGTATATCAGTCTGGGTTGGCAGTTATTGGCTCTCAGGGCTCGTATGGTGCTTTCCCAGGCTTTTCTTGCATTCATTGTTTGTGTGGAGAGATCTGCAGTGATTCTAATTTTTTTCCCGTTGTAGTATAGCTCCTTCTTCATTTTTGCTGCATGCAGGATTGTTTCCTTATTATTCAGATCCATCATTGTTACTATTATGTGCCTAGAAGTGTTTCTCCTGGGATCTTGCTTGTTGGGTGTTCGATAAGCTTTTGTGATGTAGTTAAGATGGTCGTTTTTGAGGTGGGGAAAATTTTCATTGACTATCTTGTTAAATAGGTGTTGCATTCCCTTGCTCTGGAATTCCTCACCTTCGTCCACTCCGATTATGCGAAGGTTAAATTTTTTAGCATTATCTGCTTGCTCTTGAATTTCCCTTTGGTTTAATTTGAGTGATTTTTCCATATCTGTCACTTTTTGGTCCAGTTGGTGTATTCTGTCTTCTGTATCTGACACTCTACCTTCCATTTCATTCACTCTGTTGACCGTGGCTTCTATTGTGGTTTGCATGATGGAAATGGATCCCTTTATGGATTCAATGTTGGTTCTCAGAGTACTGATCTCACCTCTCAATGAGGTGATATCAGTATGCATTACCTCTAATTTGGCGTTTATCTCACTTCTTACTGAGGTTTGTGCAGCTTCTATTTTTGCATCCAATTTTTGTTTGATATCCTGTATATCTTTTGATAGTTCATCCTTGTGCTCTTTCAATTTCTGATCCATTTCTCGCTTTATTTCTTGAGTCATTGCCTCCAGCAACCCTTGGATGTAGTTTTTGTCTTCCATTCCTGCTTTGCTCCCACTGGGGCTCTCCCCTGCGTGGCTGCTGGCTTTTGAGGTGAGCTTGCTGTCCTGGGTAGTGGTAAACCTTGTGATTTTTCTCTGTGATTTTCGCATGGGGGTTCAGGAGACTGCTCTTCAATCTTGTTTTGGTGTGTCTGTCTTTGCTTGGTTGCTGATTCTCTATTGGTAGAGAGAGTCTGTGTCTGATCTGGATTCTGTTGGGAGCCTATTTCCAGCTGCTATTCACTTAGGATTCTCAGCTCTCTGCTGTAGCAATTCCCGCCTTTGGAAGGGTTGAGCAGCCTAGACTGCTTGTGTTTGCTCCTGCGGGTGCTCTTGGGAAGATCAGATGCTCTGGATGCACTCTCCCAAATACTGGAGTCTGCTATGGGCTCCTGATGTGTTTTTGTTTGTTTTGGGCTGGTTGTGGGCTTGAACTCTAGGTTTGGGTGCTGTCCCTCAGCTCTTCAGCTCAGGGCTGGCACCCTACCATTTGAGCCACAGCCCCACTTCTGACCCTTTTTGCTTTGTTCAGGCGCCGGTCCCCTGGCCTGGTTCCGGCCCCAGCCTGGAGCGCGCTCGTTAGGCCTGTGCTAATGTGTATACCACCTTGGTTATGCAGCCTGGAGGACACAGTTCAAATTTCTTCTACTGTTGGTAGTCTTGACCCAGGGGCACTGTTCCTGGCTTGAGCATTTAAGCTCCCTTCCCGGGGCGCTCTTGCTCTGGCCTGGCCAGCAGAGTGTGCTCCACCGACTGGTGGGGCTCTCGAACAGTTCCCAGTTTTAGTGGGTCCTGTGGTCCGGGTGTTGGGGTAGGGAGTCTAGGTCAGGGTCTGGGGATTCCCTCCAGCTCTGGTCTCCCTTGATGGATTCCCTGTCCCCTGATGGGTACTCACCCTGTAGGTCGTCAGTTGTTGTTGCAGTCCGTCAGTTGTTGTTGCAGTCCGAGTTCAGTTGGGGTGGTTGCGGGCTGGGTTGGGCGGCCCCCCGCCGGGTCGTTGCGATCGCGACAGGTCCCTTTGTGGCGCTGCTGGTGCCGGGCGGCTTTGGCGGGATGGAGCCTCTCCGCTCCGGTGGAGAGTGATGGGTGGGGTGGGATCCTCCTGGAGACTCCCGGCTGGTAGGTTTCTCTGTTCCTGGCGATCCGCTGTTCTGCAATCCGGTACCTGGTGATCTGCAAGCAGCCCCCTGTGTCTCTGTGGCTCCGGCAGCCCCTGCCGGGCCGGCTGGCCGGCGGCTTGGCGCACTGCCGCGCGGCCAGTAAAGGTTGGGGGAGGGGTCTTCGCTCTTCTCTGTTCTGAAATTCTTCTTTTCCTCTCTTTCTTTTTTTGTTATTTTCCACCTCTGGTTTTTCTCTGAGTGTTCGTCTTTTTGTTGTTGTCGGTCTCTTGGGGAGATTAAAGGTTGGAACTCGAACTCTCTTTTTGGTTGGTGAGAGCTGTGGCGTTTCCCTACTGCCCCGTCGCCATCTTGAGATACTCCCAATAAGCTTACTTTTTAAAAATTTTCTTAGATCTGGACTTTGTTGGCTCATGCCTGTAATCTTAGCTACCCAAAAGTCTGAGATCTGGGGATAGTGGTTCAAATTCAGCCTGGGCAGAAAAGTCTGTGAGACTCTTATCTCCAATATATTTCTTGAAAACTAGAAACGGCACTGTAGCTGAAGAGATACAGTGGTATCTTTCAGCCGAAGAGAGGAGGGACAGTGCCCAGGCCCAGAGTTAGAGTCCTACGACTGACAAAACAAGATTGACATGAATTTTACTTTATTAGTTTATGATTTTTTATTGTGAAAATACAAACAGGGGGTTTACAATTACATGAACAAGGTAATGAGTACATTTCTTTTCAAGCATTTTTGCCTCCTTGTTTCTCCTTCCCATTCCTTCATATCTCCCCTTCTACCACCCCACCAACCCCTCCGCACCAAAATTGTAAAGTTCATTTTCGACATAATATCTTGTACATGTCATTGTGGTAATTAGTTCACCTGTATAACAATTTGTTTTCCCCTTGCCATCCCCAAATTATACCAACATCAAAAACAGTGAAAACAGGGATTATACCGTGGGGGAGGGACATAAAAATCAACAAATAAATCATGTCATAATTATGGCAGAAACAATAGCAAGAACAGAAAACAATTTGAGTCCTTATCTTAGGATTCATTTCTCCTAACATCAACTTCTCTGACAGTTTCTGTTTGTCTCAGACATATACTAGTTATTGCAAATAAGGGAAACCATGGCACTTATGTTTCTTTGGGCCTGGATTACTTCACTTAATATAATTTTTTCCAAGACTTTCCATTTCCTAACAAATGGGGCAATGTCATTCTTTCTGATGGACTCATAGAATTCCATTGTGTATATAAACCACATTTTCTTGGTCCATTCATCTACTGAGGAGCATCTGGGTAGGGACTGTATCTGAGCTATGGTAAATAATGCTGCAATAAACATAGTTTTGTTGGTAGCTTTAGTATGGTATTGTTTGTAATCATTTGGTTAAATGCCCAAAAGTGTGAGTGCTGGGTCATCGGGGAGCTCTATGTAGTCTTTTGAGGAAGCTCCATATTGCTTTCCAAAGTGGTTGAACAAGTATACAGTCCCACCAATATCCCCACCAGCTTCTGTTGTTATTAGAGTTCTTGATTATAGCCATTCTAACTAGGGTGAGGTGGTATCTCAATGCTGTTTTGATCTGCATTTCTTTTATGGCTAGGGAGTTTGAGCATTTCTTCGTGTGTCTATTCCTTATCCTTATTTCCTCTTCATGGAAGTTTCCCTGTAAGTCATTAGCCCACTTATTTATTGGGGAGTTCTTTCTTTGAGGATTTGTTGTTGGGGGATATAATTTTTTGAGTTCCAGGTATATTTTAGATATAAGACCCTTGTCTGTTGTATGGCTAGTGAAGATCCTCTCCGAATCTGTGGGCTTTCTATTGATCTTGCTAGCTTCATCCTTTGCCAGGCAGAAGCTCTGCAATTTCATGAAATCCCATTTGTCCAACCTTTCTTTGATTTTTGGTGTTTCTGGGTCTTTATTAAGAAAATTTCGGTCTGTGCCAAGGAGACCTAGGGTTTCTCATATTCCATCCTGTAATGTTTTCAGGGTGTCTGCTTTGACTCGAGGTCTTTGATCCATTTGGAGTTGATTCTGGTGCAGGGTGATATATAAGGATCTAGCTTTAGTATTCTACAAGTGATTAACCAATTTTGCCAGCACCATTTACTGAACAGGCTCTCTTTCTTCCATGCTGTTTGTTTTTTAGTTACCTTATCGAAGATTAGGTGGCTATAGGTCTGTAGGTTCATTTCTGTGTTTTCAATTCTATTTCATTGGTCCTGAGGTCTGTTCTTGTGCCAATACCAAGCTGTTTTGATTACTATGGCTTTGTAGTAGAGTTTGGAATTTGGTAGTGATATTCCTCCAGCACTGTTCTTTCTGTTAAGGATCATTTTTGCTATTCAGGGTCTTCTATTGTTCTGTATGAATTTTTGGATTGCCTCTTCTGTTTTCTTGAACAATGAGTTTGGAATATTGATAGGTATCACATTAGATTGGTAGATAGCATTGGGAAGTATTGCAATTAGCACGATGTTGATGCTTCCAATCCAGGAGCATGGGAGGTTTTTCCACTTTTTAAGTTCCGTTTTGACTTCCTTTTTCAGGTTTTTAAAGTTTTCATCATAAAGGTCCTTCACTCCTTTAAGTTAATTCCTAGGTATTTCATTTTTTGTGGGGCTATTATGAATGGAGTTGCTTTCCTGATTTCATCCACACTTCTCACTGTTGGCCTGCAGAAAAGCCATTGATTTTTGAGAGTTAATTTTATACTATGCTTCTTTGCCAAAGTTTTGAATCAGCATGAGTAATTTGGGAGTGGAGTCTCTGGGATTTTTTAAATACAAGACCATGTCTTCTGCAAAGAGGGAGTCTTTTACATCATCTTTCCGTATTTGGATCCCTTTTATGTTTGTATCGTGTCTTATTACTGTAGGTAGGCATTCTAATACTAAATTGAAGAGAAGTGGGGAGAGTGGACATCCTTGTCTCGTTCCTGAGTTAAGAGGAAATAGCTTTCGTTTTTCACCATTATAATGCTGGAAGTAGGTTTGTCATATACAGCCTTTATTGTATTGAGGTATGTTCTCTGGGTTCATAGTTTTTCCAGAGTCTTCGTCATAAAGGGGTGTTGGATCTTGTGAAATTCTTTTTCTGTATCTATTGATATATCCATGGGGTTCTCATCATTGCTCTTGATGATGTGATGAATTATATTAACTGATTTGCATATATTGAACCAGCTTTGCATCCTGTTTGATCATGGTGTGTGATTTTTAGGATGAATTGTTGAAGGCCAAAATTTTGTTGAGAAGATTTGCATCAATGTTAATCAAAGAAATGGGTCTATAGTTCTCTTTCTTTGATGAGTCCCTGCCTGGTTTGGGATAACGGTTATGTTGGCATCATAGAATGAATTTGGTAGTGAACTTACTCTTTCAATTTTTTTTGAATAGTTGGAGGAGGATTGGTGTGAGCCCTGCTTTGAATGCCTTGTACAATTCCACTGTAAATCCACCTGGTCCTGGGCTTTTCTTAGATATGAGGTCTCTTATTGCTGTTTCCATTTCTATGCTTGATATGGACATGTTAAGTTGATTTAAATCATTTTGGTTGAGTTTCAGCATGTCCATTTCTGCCAGGTCTCAAACTTATTAGCATAAAGTTTTGAGAAGTATTCCATTATAATGTTCTGATGGTGATGTTCCCATTCTCATCTCTGAGTTTGTTAATGTGGGTGTGTTCACTTCTTTTTCTGGTAAGATTTGCTAAGGGTCTGTCAATTTTGCTAATTTTTTCGAAGAACCAACTCTTTGTTTTGTTGATTATTTTTATGGTGTTTTTGGATGATAATTTAGTTAATTCTAATTTAATTTTAATTATTTATTTCTGTCTACTGGATTGGGGTTTATTTTGCTGATCTTTCTGAAGGAGGTTCAGATGTCTTATTAAATTGTTGGTTTCAGATCTCTCTAACTTGTTGATGTAAGAATTCAGAGCTATAAACTTGCCTCGGAATACTGCCTTTGCTGTGTCCCAGAGGAGCTGGTAATTTGTGTATTCATTTTTGTTGAATAACATTAACATTTGCATTTCCTTTCTAATCTCTTCCATGACCCACTGGTGATTCAGCAGTGTGTTGTTCAGCTTCCATGTGTTACAGGACTGTCTTTGGGCGCTTTTCATGTTGAGTTCTAATTTTATTCGCTTAGATGCCATTTCTTGGCCATTGTCTTGTTAGTTTTCTATGTGTAAGATATCTTTAAGTACCTTTGTAGGTCTGGTTTTGTGGAGATATATTGTTCAATTTTTCTTTGCTATGAACAATTTTTATTTGATCTTCAGTTATGAAGGAGAGTTTAGCTGGGTACACTGTTCTTTGTTGTGGTTTTTCTTTAGGGCATGGCATACATCATTCCAGGCTCTTCTTGCTTTCATCATATCTGCTGAGAAATCTGAGGATATTCTAATTGGTTTCCCTGTATAGGTGATTGGTCTTTTCTCCTTGACAGCTTTAAGGATCTTTTCCTTGGTCTGAATTGATCTTGTGTGGATTATAATATGACGGTGACATGTCCTATTCTGTTCTGGTCTATTTGGGCTTCTGAAAGCATCTTTTATCTGAGTAGGCCATAGGCCTATCTTTTTGCATGTTTGGGAAGTTCTCTGCTAGGATTCTGTTAAATAAATTTTCTAGACCATTAACTTCTGTCTCTAGGTGGTCCTCTATATCCATTATCCTCAGATTAGGCCTTCTGATGGTGTCTTCCAAATATAGAATAGACCTATCATATTTCTTGGATTTATCTTGGATATTTGTATGTTATTTCTCTATAATATCTAGGCTGTCTTCAGTCCCTGAGATTTGATCTTCTGCCTGGTCTAACCTGTCAAGAATTTCTATTTGTTTTTAATTTCTTTTCCTTTTATCTGGTCGGCTTTGATAGCTTCAAATTCCCTGATGGAGCTTTGGTTTAGATCTTGTATGAGCTTTACTTCCTTAATTTGGTGTTCAGTGTTTATTCTCAGATCACTTAGCTGATTGGTTATGGTTTCCTTGGACTCCCATTCCTTCTGGCAGGCTCTATTCTGCATTCCCTTTGTGGTCTCCCTGAATTGTTCCAGCTGTCTCTTTATAGATTTTTTGAATGCCTCTATTTCTCTCTGTCTATTCTGATCACGCTCTCACAATTCCTGTATTACTCTTTGATTAGTTTCCTCAAATTAAAGCAATTCCTGTAATTCTCTATGACGGTTCTCAGCCTGCTTATGCAATTCCTGTATTAATCTTTAAGTAGCTTCCTAATGCTCACAAGATTCTTGTAATACTATTTGGATTGCCTCCTCTTGGTCCCTATCACGCTCACACTGAGACCTTTGCAAATTTTCAATCATTTCATTCACCATGTTTACCAGTAGTGTTTGTAGAGCTGTTGGGGGAACTATTAATTATTATTACTATCATTAACTATTATTATTATTATCATTAACTATTCTCTCACATGATTATCATTAGTGGAAGTTCAGATACCTGGACTTGCCATTTTTCTTGTGTTTTTCCGGGTTGTTCTGCCCATTTGGTATGAAATTAACAGCAATTTTGTGCTTGAACACTATTTTAAGGTAAGCATCAGCTAGAGTCCTTCAGTTGCACAACCAAAATGGCTGCAGATACAATCTAGTTCAACAGATACAATCTATTCTATATCAAACAACCATGGATTAATGAGTTAAGAACAACGAGGAAGGATTTGGCAAACCAGAAATTATTAGCTTCAGGGAGAAATGCGGGGAAAAATAGGACTAGAGGGATGTGAATAGGTAAAATGAGACTAAATGTAATCAATTCCTAATCTCTGAGAGGGAAATGGATTGGACAGAATCATAGGAGAGAATTTTTTTAAAAAAAGAAAAAAATGGAAAAATTAAATTTAAATTTAGGAAATGAAACACTTAAAAATTATGTAAGTTTAAAGAAATGATATTGAGAGAAGAAAAGGATAGAATGAGAGGAGGGGAGGGATAGAAAGGAAACGTGAAAACTATAAAATAAAAATTTTAAAATTAGTTACTTGAAAATTATGTAGGTATAAAGAGATAATACTGCTATTATAAAAGTTAAGCCTAAGAGGTTGTGAACTGAGTAATAAATTTCTGGCTTAAGTATGTACATAATGGGGGAGAAGGCCTACCAATTGATGACAGGTATGTATCTGGAGTTGAGCAGAACAGCAATTAAGTCATGCAAAAAATAAAGAAAGAGAAAAAATGAAAATAATAAAAAAGGACCAAAAGGTCAAAGAGATTAAACACACACACACACATACACACACACACACACACACACATACACCAAAAATAAAAATTATGAGAAAATAAAGATCAACAGAAAACACTTAAAAAATAAAAATTAAAAAAATGTTTAAAAAAAGAGTTCTTTGGTTTAGGGTGTTTTTTTTGGAGGCGGAATGGGAAGAGCCTGTATCTCCCCTGTATCTATAACCAGTGTCTTGGTGGAGTCTCTGGTCTGCTTGTGGTGTTTGGTTTTCCAATGGCTTGATTGGTTTCTTAAATCAGTTTGGTCAGGCAGAAAATGCCCTGTGTTAGGCAGGGTTTTGTGATCCTCCTCCCAGGCTAGTTCAGTGAGAGGGAGATCTTTGAGTATCACAAAAGTGGGAGATGGCTGTTTCCTCTAGTTTGGAGATGCAGTGATGAGGCTAGGTTCTGGGTAGGGTTGAAGCCTTTCATCAAACAGTAGCTTTTCCCTAAAGGGCTAGCTCCTGAGACACTCACAGAACCCAGCTTGGAGCCATTCTCAGGGTTTATGTTTACTTAATTTCAATTGTTGTCTAGGCTTCTGTATGGTGGGGCAGCCTCTGGCTCTGTCTACCCAGTGAAGAAAGTCTCTTCCCCGAGGACAAATTTCACTCTGCCTGGGCAGAGTGACTTTCCCTTGGTGGAACTGAGCCTGGCAGGACACTTCTAGTTCCTGTGACCTGCAAAATGACTCTCTTGTTTTTCTCCAAGGCCTGAGTCGGAGTTATCTGCTCAACCGGGCCTTTGTCAGTATCAAAGATGGAGACCTCCAGTAGTGGTGAGGGGAGGGGCGGCCTTCCCACATCTGCTCCCTGAGAAGGAGTGAGGAAGTCAGGGTTCTACTCACACCAGATTCTTTGTTCCTGGACCCTCTCTGGTCTGAAAACTGCAGGACGAAGATATCTGCTCCTCAGTTCTTGCTGGTGTTGAGTAGAATCTGCTAGTCTACTGTGTCTGGCTCCTTTGTCCTGGACTCTCTGTTGTAGGTATGGTGTCTATGGCCACCGCCACTGCCACCCCAGCCCTTGCAGCCGTGGCTACTGGCAAGTGCTCAGATCTCTTTCCTTGCCTGGATGTTCCCTCTCTGGCCATCCTCTTTGTACGGTGATGGCACACTTGGGTGTGATTCTCTAGCCTAGGACTGTTCACAGGAACACTAAAACTGCTTTCTATGCGAGCACTTATTTTGAATCCAACCTCTCCTCAGCAATCTTCTTCTGAAATCCCTTAACACATTATTATGACATGATATTGTGACATAACATTGACATTGTGATATCACTGTGCCATTCTGTTTTCACAAACCTATTATGACATCAACATGTTAGAAAAGTCATGGGTTTTAGGACTTCTAGTTCCTTCCTTGAATTCTTGTCCTCATTGTAAACTAGTAGCAATTGAAATCAGACATGTGATTGTAATATTACAAACTAGTAGTGACATCACTATTCCATGGGTGACCTCATTACCAACGTGATATCACAAAGCTATTGCAGCATCACATTGCCATTGTGACATCACAATCACATTGTGACATTTCAATCGGTTATGACCTCTTAGCACCTTTGAAAAATCATATGGCCTTTGTGACATCAAAGTTAAGTTGTTTTCCCATATAATCATTGTGGTCTAACAATTAAGATCAATTATACCATTATATTACAAACCCTTGGAGGCAGGATCACCAGTGTGACATCATTAACCAGTCCTTTCCTAATAACTTTGACATGATGCCCTTGTGATACATAGGCCTTTGTGATCTCATAATGTTTTTGACTTCATATTTCAGGTATGATGTGTGATATTAGAAATGCACTCTTCCATGAAAATTATGTCATCACTGTCAGATATCATGAGCATTGTGTTACATTGTGATATCACATACCTGTTGGGAGTTCATCACATTTGGGCCAATGCATGAATTTGTAGATCTCACATTCCCATTCTGAATTCATATTCTCATTGGGAGTTAATGAAAATTGAAGTCCAGCATGCCATTGTGACATCAACAACCCAATTGTGACATCATAAACCTATTATGACCTCATCACCATTATGGAATCACCAACTAATTATTACATCATAATATTATTATGACTTGATATTGTGACATCATATTGCCATCATTGTCCCATTCGGATTTGTAAACTGATTATGAGCTCATAAATTTTACAAATTTCATGGCCTTTGAGACTACTAACGTGAACTAGTATACGTATGATGCATAAAACACAAGACAATCCAATGAGGCACATTGAAAATAACTTTATTTACACTCGAAATATGCCTTCATTTACCTTGTCCTGGGCTGTACACTCAGTGACAAGCCAACCCAAACACCAAATCTCAGACCTCCAATGGGCAGTCACTCATAGTTAATTGGTCTGCAAAGCACCAACTCCCCAAATTATCATCTCCAAAGTTCCAAACTTCAATAGGAAAGGCTTTGTCCTTTTGCCTTACTCCCTCCTTCTTTATAGACATTCCTTCATTTCCCTTTTTCCCTTGCATCACTTCCTTTTGCTCTTTAGGCCTCTCCACTTTCCACAGGCCTACACTCCTCTGGCCTGGTGGCCAATTGGCATACTTTCCCTCCTATTCTCCCTTAAATTCCTCTTCTCCCAAATCTTTCCCCTCCTACTGTCTCACCACTTCCTTTCTTGATTTTCTCCAATTCCATTTCTCTGACCATGCAGCGTATACATAGGTTGAACCCCTCCATCACTCCAGTGGGTCTCCTGCCTAACAGTATTCAACCATCACTTCACAAACTGCCCGTTCCCCAATCACTTCTTCACAGCTAATCATGTGAAGATGACATCCTACCCCTTCCAACAAGATACTCTGGCCCTTTGGTAGTATGTCCCATGCACTCCAGTGGGCCAGGATATAGGGCCTCATTGATAGTGCTACTGATTATTAGGGCCCCGCTGCTTTACACACCCCCCACTGGTTTTCATGTCCAATCAAATCCTTGATTCCTTCTTACCAGATCCTAAAAATTCCCTTCTCTCCACCCAATGAACAGGCTTAAAATGCAAATTTAATAGAAAACAAGTAAATTATAGAAACACACTAGTTAGCAGTAGTTAACAGTAAGTCTTATCCTTAAGGGATCATCTGGGTGTCTCTGAACAGTTCATCTTGCAGCCTTCTCTGTATATTGGTCCTAGCACGACCAAGTATGGTCCTTGCCGCTTTGGTCCTAACTCAGGAGCATGATAAATTTTTACCCACACCAGCTGTCCAGGCAAGAAAGAGTGGGTGAAGTTTTTTTTTTTTTTTTGTATCTCCATTTCTTAGTTTACTTCACTTACTTGAGGTCTAGCTTTTGGAATTATTGCTGAAGGAGACTTGCTATAGAATAAACTACATTACTCTCGCCAAAGAAATTTGCCTTCCAATTGGATTTAATTTCTTATTTTATATTTGAACTTATCAGTTGCCATCCCTGTTTATTTTTTAAATTCCTTGTATTATTATTTTTAAGTAGTTGTAGAAAGAAGTTCCCATTCTACAAAACAGTATATGAATACAAGGTGTCTGACAACATTGTCACCCATCCCCCATAACCCTTCCCTTCTCACACGTTTTTGTCAAAATTGAAATAGGTGATTACATATATTTCATAATATTGTGGAATTGTGATACTTAAAGTCACAAACACATTTTAACCTTGACAAGGCAAATTATCATTATCATGGTCTAAAATTTGTTAATCCTATGAGCTTTGAAAATCCAAATTATTTTTCCCAACTCAAGTGATGTTTACATTTTTTCCCTTTTGCTTAGTGTAACCTATTCCCTCTTTCCCTCTCATTCCTCCCTTCCCATCATTGTGTTTGGGTTACTTAGATATTTTTCTTCTATGTCCAGTGCAGCTGATGGACTACTTTGTTGTATGTTGTTCCATTTCCCACTTTTTCTGTTCCTCCTCCTGGCTTCCCTCCATTGCGTGCATATTTCTAACATCTACATAATTAAGAACATGCAGTCATTAACGGTGATACAACAAAAAGAGTGTCTGTCCTTTGTTTCTCGATCCTGTTTACTTTGTCATACCTTTTTGCATTTTGGCTTTAGAATCCACATATCAGGTAGATCCTGTGCCATTTGTCTCTTTGTTCTTGGCTTACCTCACTCAAATAAATTGGTCTAGTCCCATCCATTTCCCTACAAATGCCATCATTTTGTCCTGTCTAATGGCTGCATAGTATTCCATTGTATATAGGTACCACAATTTTTTGATCCACTTATCAGTAGTGACTCATCTGGGTTGTTTCCAAATTTTGGCTATTGTGAACAGTGCTGCAATAATCATAAAGGAGTGTGTGTCTTTGTATACTGGTTCCTGTTGTTCTGAGTAGATGCCTAGGAGTGGTATGGCCAGTTCATAGGACAGGTCGATATTTAGCTTTCTGAGGTACCTCCATACTTCTTTCCAAGTGGTTGTATTAGTATACATTCCTACCAGCAATGCAGTAATGCTTCTCTTTCTTTGCATTCCTTCCAGCATTTGTCATTGGCTGAATTTAGGATGTGGGCCATTCTGACTGGGGTAAGGTGGTATCTCAGAGTTGTTTTTATTTGCATTTCCTTTACAGCTAGGTATGATGGACATTTCCTCATGTGTTTCTTTGCCGTTTTTACCTCTTCTTCTGAGAAGTCTCTCTTTAGCTCCCTTGACCATTTCAAAATTGGTTTGTTAGGTTTGTAAAGGGTTAGTTTCTCGAGTTTACCGTATATAATTGATATTAGAGCCTTGTCTGATATATTGCTGGTAAATATTTTTCCCAATTATTTGGCTTTCTTTCTAGATTGGTTGCTATTATTTATTTGTGCAGAAACTTTATTTTAAGGTAGTCCCATTTATCAAGTCATTCTCCAATTTGTTGTGACCCTGGGAATCTGTTCTGGAAGTTCCTGCATTTGCCTATAATTCCAAGTCTCTCTCATACTCGGTCCTGCAATAGTTTCAAAGTTTCGGGCTTGATGTTAAGATCTTTAATCCATTTTGCGTTTATGTTAGTGTATGGTGATAGGCTAGGGTCCACTTTTAGTTTTCTGCATGTGGCCAGTTTTCCCAGCACCAGTAGTTGAAGAGGTTATGATTCTTCCACCGTATGTCTTTGTCTCCTTTGTCAAATATCAACTAACTGTACCTATGTGGCTATATTTCTGGGTCCTCTAACCTGTCTCACTGATTTTTGGGTCTCTTTTTGTGCCGGTACCAAGCTGTCTTTGTGATTATGGCTCTATAATAGAGCTTGAAGTCCTGTATCATGATCCCTCCTGCATCCTTTCTTTTGCCTATAATTGTTTTGGCTGTGCTAGGTCTTTTGTTGTTTCATATGAACTTTTAGAATATTTTCTCTATTTCAGTAAAGCAAGTCATTGGAATTTTAATGGGAATTGCATTGAATATGTTTATTAATTTTGGCAGTATGGCCATTTTCACCAAAATTAATTCTGCCTATCCAGGAACATGAGAAGTCTTTCCATTTCCTGGTATCCTCTAAGATTCCTTTTTTTAGGCTTTTATAGTTTTCATGAAATAGACCCTTTACATCTTTGGTTAGGTTACTTCCTAAATACTTTTTTTTGAGGTTATTGTGAATGAGGTTGTTCCCTTGATATACATTTCTATTTGTACTTTGTTGGTTTACAGAAAGCCGACTGATTTTTGTGGGTTAATTTTGAATCCTGGTATTTGCCAATTTGGTTTATAAGCTCTAAGTGTTTGGGGATGGAGCTTTAGGGATCGTTAACTTATAAAATAATGCCATCTACAAAAAGAGAGAGTTTATATTCTTCATCTCCTATGTGGATCCCTTCAATGCATTTTTCTTGCCTTATTACTTTGGCTAAAAATTCCAGAACTATATTGAAGAGGAGTGGAGAGAGTGGGCATCCTTGCCTTGTTCCTGTTTTTAAGGGAATTGGTTTTAGTTTTTCCCTATAAAGCATAATATTGGCTTTTGATATGCCATGTAATGCTTTTATTGTCTTATGAAATGTTCCTTTTATTCCTATTTTTTCCAGAAATTTTAACATGAATGAGTGCTGAATTTTATCAAAATCCTTTTCCAAATCAATGGAGATAATCATGTGATTCTTGACCTTGGATCAATTTTACATTTTACAATGTAATCCAATTGATTGGATCAATTGGATTGATCCAAACCAATGGATTGATCAATATTACACTTATTGACTTACATATGTTAAATCATCCCTGCATCTCTGGGATGAAGCCTACTTGGTCATAATGTATGATTTTTTTATATGTTTCTGGATTCTTTTGGCTGCAATTTTTGGTAATTAATTGGCAAGAAGAGTCTCATTAACTTTCCTCTCCTGAAATGGCTTGACCCTCGATCTATATCTCAGTCTCCTGAGTAGCTAGGATTTACAGGGGTTGAGCCACTGGTGGCATTGGGCTAGAAGCTTTTCTAAAGCAAGAGGTTTTCCCTGCGTTTGCCCTGAGTCCTCCATGCAAAGGCGTCATGAGGGAAAGGAGTTGTGAAAACAGGTTTCCAAACAGAGGAAATGGCTTTGGGTCCCTGGCGAAAAGAAAAGCTATTCTTCCCCTTGGACGCTATTCTGGGACCTCACCCTCTGCCTTGTGACTCATTTAAACGTTGAATATCCTGCCAGACTTTTCTGAAGCGATAAAACCTTCATACCATTCACACGACCTATATTACAACACACCTCAGGACCTTTGTCCATGCTATACTTTGTGCCTGAGGCTCTCTGCCTTGTACCCCATATTAGAACTACTGTGAAATCTTGGCACAGGGTATATCACTTCCTGGAGCAAGTCTTTCCTTCCTTTCTCCATCTTTTGTTTTTTTTTTTTAATATTGAGTTCCTAGAGATGGAATTTGTGCAGGCTGATTGGCAAATGCTCTATATTGGGGTGTGTGTGTGTGTGTGTGTGTGTGTGTGTTTCTGTGTGTGTGTGTGTGTGTGTGTGTGTGTGTGTGCCAATCCTGGGGTTTGAATTCAGGGCCTGGATGCTATCGTATCCCTGAGGTTTTGTGCTCCAGGCTAGCACTGTACTACTTGAACCACAGCTCTTCTTCTGGCTTTTTGGAATTTTAATTGGAGCAAATTTTCTTAAATTGACTTTCCTGCTTGCAATTAGGATCCTTATATCTCTTCCTCCTGAGTAGCTTACAGGGGTGAGCCACCAGCACTGCCCTCTACTCTACCTCTTACCTATAACCTCGGCCCTCCACTGAGTCCCAGAAGCATATGTCTCACCAGGCTCAATTTTTTTTGTCAGTCTTGGTGCTTGAACTCAAAGCTCATACTTGGGAGGGACTCTAAACATGTGAAGACTGTGAAAAATGTTTCCATTTAATTATGTATCATGTTT
The DNA here is from genome assembly GCF_019054845.1 of Dipodomys spectabilis. NCBI lineage: Eukaryota > Metazoa > Chordata > Mammalia > Rodentia > Heteromyidae > Dipodomys > Dipodomys spectabilis. The sequence continues at coordinate 1,397,606 of NW_024870811.1, forward strand.
CAACACTTAATACAATGTTAATGAAAAATGAGTCAATGTCCTAAATTATTGTGTACAATTTTATAATAGATGTGCAAAATATAATATTATGTGTATAATAATACTAAATACAAAAATCAATAAATGAATGAAAGAAAAATCAAATACAAAATCAATAATAAAATTCATAATATGAAATTATCATACATATATAAGTATATATCATGTATTACACATGTGTAGAAATATTTCTTCCATTGCAGGGCCATCATTCAGGCCCTGGGAACTCTATCCTGAATTTCTTTTCCTCAAGGACAATGAGCTTCGCATTCACCCATGGTACAAAAGAGTTACCTGGACGGTGAGCTCAAAAAGTAGCAATGGCAGAAATACTGGCCCCAGTTCCAAGAAAGTGACTTAATTTTTTTAGTGGAAGCAGTTACGATTACTCAGTTCCATACTGAACATTAAAAAAAGCAGTGTAGAGTTTTGTACAGCTATTCAAACATCCTTCCCTTACCTCCAAAGTGCTTCTCTGAGAACTACATTGTTTTTCTTTTTTTTGTATGTTTTTATTGTAAAAATGTTCTACAGAAGGGTTACAGTTCCAGGAGCAAGGTAATGAGTACATTCCCTATTAAGCATTGTTTACTCCTCCTGTGTTTTCCCCCTACCATCCCTTCCCTCCCATCTCCACAACTACCTCCCCCTACTCAGAGGTCAGTGACTTATTTTTTCATTTTTGATTGGCATGGGGTTTGAACTCAAGTAATGGGAACTCTTCGCTCACATTTCTACAGAGTTACTAAGACCCTGAGTTCAATTCCCAGGCTAGAAACGAAAACTTGCAGAAAATCCAAACCAGGGAGCTTTATTTTTTTTAATTTAGTTAAATAATTGTACACACACACACACACACACACACACATATATATGTGTGTGTGTGTGTGTGTGTGTGTATATATATATATCTATATAATATATATCTATATTATATATATCTATATATCTACATCCATACCTATATCTATATGTATTGATTTTGGCCAAGCATGGGTCTTGAACACATGTCATGGAAATTCTACTTCACCTTGAATCTCCCTTGGCTGGGGTGCATTCTCTGGACCCATAGCCGATCCTGGGATCCTGGGCCAAGAGGGCTTTCAGGAAGAAAAAATGGTTGGAAAGCACAAAAAGTGGCGAACTGTAGAGAGCTGGGATTTTATGAATTTTTTCTTTGGACAGTGACCATCCTGGGTCTGAAAGACAAAGCTGCAAAGTGGACCTGACCTGCCATTGCTGGTGGCTGGCGGGCTATCAATGAAGCCATAGGCCAACCTGTCAACATAGGCCCTGGGTTGAAATCGCAGTTCTGACATCAATCGCAGGAGATCACAAGAGACTATTCCTATGCATATGAATACTGATTGAAAGAGTAGTTTATACATCGGTCTTCTCTAAAGTTGGATGCAGTAATCCTAGAATGATGATTGAGCTTAATTAATAGTTTATTAAGCATGAAAAGAACAATATTCCTTCAATGGCGGTTTAATAAATACCTAAGAGTTGGTAGGAACATAGTGGGTGTCAATCTATCATACATAGATGGCTATGGAACTCTTTACAAATATATATATATTTATTTGTATACCTCCGTCTGCCTATCCATGTATCGCTGTTTTGGCCAAACCTGGGGGTCGATCTCAGAGACTGGGAACCACCTGATATCTTCATTGGCGAGAGGCTGCCAAGCTCAATCATGAATTGGGCCTGTTAGGCACTAAGTTCAGATCCTGGCATTGCCAGGCATGATGGAGAGCACATCTAACATCTAGAGGTTATGTGACAGGATGTAAACAATGTAATAAATGGTATAGATGTCATCAGAGTCAATAAAATAATTTCTAAATAAATGAATGACACAAGAAATAAAATAAATAACCACACCAAACACAATATGGACTGAACATCTGTAAGGAAGTATAAATACTATCTTTAAAATATATATAAGGAGGGCTGGGAAGGTGGCACAGTGGTAGAGCTCTTGCCTTGCATGCATGAGGCCCTAGGCTCGATTCCTCAGCACCACATAAGCAGAAAAATAAGCCAACAGTGGTGCTGTGGCTCAAGTGGTAGAGCGCTAACCTTGAGATGATGAGCTGAGGGACAGCACCCAGGCCCAGAGTTTAGGCCCGCAAGTGGACCCCAAAAAATTATATAAGGAGTATCTTTTCCAAGCCTGAGGCTTGAATTCAGTCCCCCTATGCGGAGGGAATGGCGGGAGATCCTGAGGTACTCATTTCTGGCCTGGGAAGAGTCATGGAATGTGATCAATCTCATCCTTGAATGAATAGATTTTGCATGGTGCAGGTAGGAAATGATAGGCAAGACTTATGGGGTATCGATTATTTGTAAAGAAGTTGATGAAGCATGACAATAATCAACATAGTCATGAAATGGACGCATCAGGAAAGAACCAAGAATCAGTAGTCACGCAGATTGGATTCTACAACAGGTTACCATCTCTCCTACTCTATACAAATATGTACTTATTTGCGTACTTCCTTCAGTTTATGAATGGATGACTGTTGTGCTCCCCGCTGTCCCCTCGGGGGGAGGGGGGGCCCAATCGCAGTTTCCAAAGGATGGTGTGCTCATGTGGACCCATTCGCCACTTAGTCCTGCTAGGCACCGAGTTCAGATTCCCCGCCCTGCCAAAAGATTCATCTTGATGTCAGAAGTCAAACATTGCACCTGTTTTCTTTCCTGTGCAAGTCCTGGATCTCAGCTAGGATGGACATTGCTTGGGCCACCCTATGGCCATGGGAATAAGTTGTTATTCATGTCAGCCCAGTTATACCTGTCATCATATTCTCAAAAAAATACACAATACACCCATGAATAGCATAAAAAAATAAAGAGAATAACTACACTCAATGCATGATGCAGTCCACATATGGATGTGAATATACATCCCATGTTTCAATGATCATTGAGGACTATTTTGGCCTCCCTGGGGCTCGATCTCAGTTCCTGGGAATGACCCAGCTCCTTAGTGGCTCACAGTCTGGTGTGATCACGTAGACCCATTGGGCAGTTGGGCTTCCTAGGCCCACAGTTCGAATCCCAGCACTGCCAAAAAAATCACCCTGATGTAAGAAGCCAGTCGTTGCACATGTTTTCCTACACTGTGCAAGTTCTGGGGCTCAGCTAGGAAGGAGAATGTATACACAACTCTATACTCATGGGAATAGGTTGTCATCCAGTTCTCCACAGTTATATCTGTCATCCTATACTCAAGGAAATACACAATACATCAATGAATAAAACACAAAACAAAGAGAATGACTACACCACACGCAAGATGCAGCCCACCCATGTTTGGAAATATATATCCACTGTTTAATTATGAATTTATTACTATATTGGCCCCCACCAGGGCTTCATCTCAGGTCCCAGGAATGGCCTAGTTCCTTAGAGGCTCACACCCTGGTGTGCTCACTTTGACCCATTCACCAATTGGGCCTGCTAGGCTTTGAATTCAAACTCCTGCACTACCAAAAGATTCATTCTGATGTGAGAAGCCTATGGTGGCACAGGTTTTCCTGTCCTGTGAATGTCCTGGGTTTCATTGAGGATGGAGAATGCTATATTGGCAACTCTTAGCCATGGGAAAAGGTTGTCATCCATGTCAGCACAGTTATATCTGTCACCCCATACGCAATAAAATACACAATACATCCATGACACAAAATAGAAAGAATAACTACACTGAATGCAAGATGCATACCACACCTGTAGGTAAAGAGAAATCCTATGTTTTAAAAATGTGGGCTTTTTATTTTGTCCAGTGCTGGGGCTTCAAATCAGGCCCTGCACCAGGCCTGACATTCTACTCTTCAAAGATGGTGAGCTTCCCCTTCTCCCAAGTGCAACAGAGTTACCCAGACCTGAGCTAAAATCCCAGCACTGACAAAAGATTCATACTGATGTCAGAAGACAGTCTTTGTGCCTTTTATCCTCTCCTGTGAAAGTCCTGGGTCTCAAATATGATACAGAATGCATAGACAACACTGTAACCTTGGGAATAGTTTGTCATCCATATCAGCACTGTTATATCTGTCAACATACTTATTAAAATACACAATATCTCCATGGATTAGAGACAAAATAAGGAGAATAATTGCACTGAACACAAGATGCTGTCTACACATGTATGTCAATTTAGATCTTATGTTTAAATTATGAATTTCTGACTATAGTGGACCACCCTGGGGATCAATGTCAGATTCTTGGGATGGCCACATTCCTTAGTTGCTCACAAGTTCGTATGATCACCTTGACTGATTGGCCAATTGGATTTGCTCTGCCCTGTTTTCAGATCCCAGAACTACCAACAAGTGGATCGTGGAGTAAGAAGGAGAGTGTGAAACTTTTTTTCCTTTTCTCTGAGAATGTTGGGGGTCAGGCATGATGGAGAACATTTCTACAAATCTAGGTGTTCTGTCATAGGTCATCATCAATGTAATAAACAGAATGTGTAAATAAATGAATAAAACAAAAGATACAAGGTACAACCACACCAAACATGTATGGACTGAACTTCTATAGGTAAGTATAAATCCTATCTTTACAATATATAGAAATAGTATGTTTCCAAGGCTGGGTCTTGAATTCAGGACTAGTGAACAGGCCTGACTTTTTTATGTTCATGAAAGGTGATCTTCCCTTTTATCCACATTGCTGCAGATTTACCCAGATCCTGAGTTCAAATCCAAAGCCTGTAAGAATAAACTGTGTGAATTGCAAGCCAGGGAGCTAATTTTCTTTTCTCAGCATGGGGCTTGAACTCAGGTTGTGGCAATTCTGCCTCCGCTTAGATCACCCTAAGATGGTGTGCAGCCACTGGACACACAGATGATTCTGGGATCCTACACCCCCACGTGTTGCAGGAAAAACAATGCACAGAAAAAATGTGGCCTTTTATGTTTTCTTCCTTTGCATAGTGACCCTTCTGGGTCTGAATGACACTGTTGCAAAGGGTACTTCACCTTGCATTGCTGAAGGCTGGCAGACTATCAGGGAAGCCATAGGCCCACGAGGCAACATAGGCCCTCATTTTGAATCCCCGTACTGACACCAACCAATGGCAGGAGGTACAAAGAAACTGGTTCCCATCCAAAGGAATAACACTGGAATTTTGTCAATGTCACAGTTGAATGAGTTGATCGTAAATGATGATCCTATAAAATTAAATAGCATCATTTCAGAAGGCTTGTTGATTTTATTTAATATTTATGAAGCATTAAAAGAATATTCTTACTTACAGGAACACAATAATTTCAGGACACTGAGTGCTTTCATTAATATTTTAAGGATGAAAACAATAACATTAATTACATGGACACATAATAAATACCCAGGAATTGGTAGGAATATAGTCTATATAACTGAATAATGTATAGACATCTCTGGCACTCTATAAACATATATGTATGTATGTATATATATATATATATATATATATATATATATTAGCATACTTCCATCTGCATGTCAATCTGTTCTTCTTTGGTTAACCCCTGGGACTCGTTCTCAGGTCCTGGGAACAACCTGTCACCTCAATTTCCCCCAGGATGGCATGTTTGCATTCACCCATTCATGAATTTGGCCTTGTAGGCCATGAGTTCAGATGTCAGTGCTCCCAAACAATGAATCGTGGAGTAAGAAGCTGATGGTGACACATGGTTTCCTTTTCTGTGAATCTCCTGTGTGTCAGGTATGAAGTGGAATACATATGTAGACTTATATCCTATGTAGTCAATGTTCTATGTGCTATAATAGTCAATACAATAAATGGTCAATACATGAATAAAACAAAAAATAAAATAACTACACTGAATGCAATATGGAGTCAACATATATATAAAAATATAAAACATATATGTAAATTGTACATGAATAGGGGGTTTTCTAGTGCTGGTGATCAATTTCAGGCCTAAGGAACAGACTTGAATTTCTTAACTTTAAGGAGGCAAGCTTCCTCTTCCCACACAGTGCAACAGAGTTACCCAGATTATGAGTTCCAATCCCAGTCCTGGTAGAAAAAAACATCACCTTCATAGTATTTGAGGCCCAATTCTTAGGTACTTCATTATGCCTCCATTTGATGAAAGTGATTGCTTAAATGTTTAATAAAATATTAACTAAAATCAATCAGTGTCGTGTAATACAATTGTGTATAATTTTATCCTAGAATCATTCAAGAACTGTTCATTCAATCATGACTTACATCACATTCCGTTGGTAATCATATGGACAGGAAGAATTTTCTTAGGATCTCCTACCATTTGGAGGTGGCATGACCAGGATTCAAATTGTGGGCTCCAGCTCCCGCCACTTCAACCAGAGGATAGGGAACTGACCAGTCTGTCCAAGAACGTCAACAAGACCAAGGATTAGGCAGGCACCAGTCGCTCTCAGCAGTCCTCCTTGATACTTACAAGGCTGTGATAGGAGGATCCTGGTCAAAGTCACCCTAAGCAGGAAAATTCTTGAGAACCCTGTCCAACTTCAGTGCCAACAAAGCCAGAAGCCTTGTGGCCCTAGTGTAGAAGACCAGCCTTGAGCAAAAGCAGCTCATGAACTGTGCCCAGATCCTGAGTTCAAAGTCTGAGACTGACAACAAACAGAACTACACAACAGTCTGTGTAGCCATCCAGTTATAGCAGGTTACCCTCTTGTCTCCAACTGAATTGGACAGAATTCCCTGGGAAAAGGGCTGGGAGAATCGCTGTCATCTTGACTCCGCCCATGCTGCTTGCTTCACAGGATTGTGGGCAAACCCCCATTCTTTCATGCTTCTTTCTGACCAATGGGATACAAGAATGGTGGCCACGCCCACATTCCATGCTGCCAGGTACCACTGGGATTCCCTATGTTAGTTTACACCACTACCAGCATTTGAGGAAGATAGAGATTGCTGAGAGGTGAGGAAGGGACTCGAGGCCACCTGGCCCCTCCCCTCCCTTCACACAGTGCCAGGTTTCAAACCACAATCAATGTCGTGCTGCCAGCCGGCCTAAATCATCGACCTGGTCCTTGCCACTAGTCTTCTGCTCTGGGCCCATATGTCCACAATGCTGCTGCCATCGAGGCTGGCACAATTGGAGCAGCTGTCAACAGCTTCTCCCAGCAGCACAGGTGAGTTTCCGCCCCAACAACAACCTACCCTGGGTCACACACCCCTCTGGGGGCACCATGACCCCCCCTGCTTGTTTCCTCTCCCCGGCTCTGATGAGCCACCTTTCTGTCTTGAGGATTTCTAAGATAGAAACTAAAAATATGCTCTGGCTGGGCTGGATCGCAGTCCTCCTGTGAAAGGTATGCTCCACCAGGCCTGGTCCTCTGTAGTTGGGATGGTAGACATGTGGTATCATGCTCAGTCATCGGTTTAGATAGATTATCCCAAACTCAGTCCATAGCAGCGGATTCTTGACCACACCTGAAGCTCTTGGTAGGGCCTCAACCATTGGACCTCAGTCTCCTCACAGGACAGTAGTGAGGAAACAAGGGCTTTATACAGAGCGATCTCTGGAAAATGGCTAGACAGAGAGGGAGCAGCCTTCAGATAAGTTTTTGGCAATTCTGTGAGCATATGACAGGAAGATACCAGAAAGGGCTCAGGTGGGGCCTGTTATTAATCATGCAACAGGTGTGGGATTATGAACCGAAATATAGCTCTCTTTCATTATTACCCTATCCCAATGAGGAAGGGGATCCTTCACTTTGTTCAGTTTTGCATCTGGGGAAACCGAGGCACAGAGAAACCACGTGACCTAATTATGACCTCAAGTTCACAGGAAGCTTGGCCTGACTTCTCTACCAAGCTCCCTAGGACAATGGGTGCTATTCAGTCCACTTCTTGTGGTGGGAAGTCCACTTCTTTTCAGTCGTGGGTCTTGAACTCTAGGATTGGGCACTGTTCCGGAGCTCCTCAGCTCAAGGCTAGCACTTTATAACTTGAGCCCAGAGTGCCACTTCCAGTTTTCTGGTGGTTCTTAGGAGATAAGATTCTCAAAGACATTCCTGCCTGAGCTGTCTATGAACAATGAGCCTCATATCTCAGCCTCCAGTGTAGTTAGGATTAGAGTTTTATGCCACTGATTCTCTCTCTCTCTCTCTCTCTCTCTCTCTCTCTCTCTCTCTCTCTCTCTCTCTCTCTCTCTGTCACTGTCACTCTCAGGAACTGGTAGAATGGGTGCTGTAGGAGGTGGGCCAACCTCCCCAGGTTGCTGGAACCCAAGATGGCCCACTCATTCTGGAGGTGGTCTGTGGGTCAGGAGCTGTCTCATTCAGCATATTGATACATCTCCATGAGATAAGCCCTCTGTGCCCTTGCAAGACTGTGAGGGTTATTCATTTTCCATCTAGCCTTACTGGATTTATTGTATTCTTTTCTACATTATTTTCTAGCACCTGGCCAATATTATGGTACATAGTTACTGAATGAAAATATAATGTCAAATTAAGAAAGTCATTTAGGGATCTAGGAATGTGGCTTCATGATATGGTGATTGCCTAGCATGCATAAAAGCCTGAATTCAATTCCTCAGTACCACTTAAAAAGAAAAACACTGGAAATGGTGCTGTGCCTCAAGTGGTACAGAGATATCCTTGAGAAAAAAGCAAAAAAAAAAAAAAAAACCAAACCAAAACAAAACCAAAAAACATTCAATTAGTAAATGCAAAATAAAAAACCCATACTTGGAATATATAATTGCTCCTGTCATACTGACACCTGACAATAGTCCCTAATTCATGTACTTTTACTTGTATTAGGATATTGTGTTGAAACAAAGTTTTGTTCATTAGGTCACAGCAATTAATGTCATGAATGTGCTTAGATGTCAGGTGAAGATTAATTCTGGAAATTCAAAGATTCCAGGTTTTTGAATGGTCACTGCCAATCACAATGAGAAGGGTAGTCTAAGTGAGATTTGGAAATCTTTTTGGTTATTCATGGCCCCAAAACGGCAGAGGCAAATTAACAGTTGTGACAGAAGAGAAGGAATAACTCCAAAGTTAAGTAATAAGTGATAGTAACTAAGTTATACCAGAAACTTTTTTAGAGAACCATTTTTGGTTATTGAACAAATAGTTATCAACTAGTCTTATACCTCATTACCTTTATCATTCTAAATCTCTTAGGCTACTTCTTAATCTCTGTGTAATAAATGTATGTCCTTCTGTGCTGTTTTATCTTACCTTAACTTCTTTGCTTTTTAAAAATCTCAGTCTTTCTATATTTCTCTATGAACATTTCCTGATATTAAATAAACCTACACAGATGGCAGAGAATGATTATTGAGGGTCCCATAGCTCATGAGTTATTAATGAAACAACGTGGAAAAGGAGGACATATTTATTGTTACCTCAAATTTTCTGAAAAGCTCCAATGCCATCATTTGATTCAAATTTCCATTATTTGTCTACATAGTGTCATTCAGTGCACATAAACGCAAATATGAGTTTTGCGTGCTGGTGGATCACACCTGGAATCCTAGCTATTCAGGAGACCAGAGGATTGTGGTTCAAAGCTAGCCTGTTCAGGAATGTCCATGAGACTCTTATCTTCCATTAACCACCAGAAACCCGGAAGTGGTGCTGTAGCTTAAGCAGTAGAGCACTCAACTTGAGCTGAAGAGTTGAGGGAGTGTGCCCAGGATCAGATTTCAAGCCCCACAACCAACAAAAAATGCAAATATTACCTTAAGTTTTCCCAAAAAGAAGGACAAGATCAATAATCTTCTCAAGGAGAAAAAATAATTTCAAAATGATTCAGTGCACCTACTTATGCTGAGTTATTTAAGTTATGGCTTCTTTGCTAGATATATTCTCTTCCTTTATAAATTGTCAAATACTAGCTTTACAATAAGCTTCATCTAATATTTCTTGTTTCAAAAGAGAAGTCTATACAGTTGATGTCACTTAGCTTTCTTACTTTCTTAATTCAAAGCCAAACCAGGCAGGAGAGTCTGGCAAACTCCTATCACAAATTGAACACCAAAAAACCAGAAGTGGAGTTTTGGCTCAAGCAGTAGAGTACTACCTTTGGGGGCAGGTGGGCAGGAAAGACAACTGTTCAGGGACAGGATCCACCCTCTGGGTTCAAGACCCAGAACGAGCACAAACTAAACAAACAAGCAAACAAAAATCCCAGATAGTTCTTTGGGACCCTCCTTAAAGGTGTACTGGTCAGAGAAGAGGCTTCTTTTGCTGATCATATTGACTGGATCCTGCTTTTTTGGAATCCTTATTGCTCTGGAGAACTCAGTAGCAGAACAAAGGAATTGATAACTGACTCCTGCATCAAGAGAATCATCTCAGGCGTGAAATATCCATCCATAAGACACTTTAAAACCTCCATGTCTTTGTTCCTTTAGAGGAGAACACTTTTAAAACAACGTTACTTCCTTTTGTTCTATGCTGGCCCTCAAATGGTACATTATTTCTTTTTATAACACTATGAACTAGAAGTTTACAGAAAAAATTTATATGAGTAAAGAACACACTCGAAAAAGCCGGGGACAGAGTTTCCTTCAAGCCTTGGGATACTTTTCTTGTACAGTAAAAAGGAAAGCACAAGGTAACTTGAACTTTGTTTTTCCTCTATGTTCCATTCCTCTCTTCGGGTCAGTTTCCACATCCAGTAACATTTACTTCCAGTAACAATCGATGGTGCTGCTTGAAGTTTAATGAATGTTTTCTGGCTTCACTGCAATAACACTAGAACACCTATGGACCTGAGGTAACACGTGTTTCAGAGACAACTTAGTAAAGAGAAAATATGAAATTTATATTGCTTATAAATACATTATACATGAGTACATTGAGTTCAAACTTTGTAAGTTCTCTGTAAATTAAGGCGAATTTTAAATGAGAAGAAGGTTTTCAGAACATTCTTTTTGTGAGTGTACGTGCTGTTCATTATTTCCCAAGTGTACATGAGCTAACAGTAAGGGAAACAATAGCAATAATAGGAGAAAGAGAAGTTCTGTGTTTAAGTGTAAGGGTTCAATACACTATAGAAGATTCTACAAATAAGACAACATTGAAACAATAAGGCCAAGTCCAGTATGTAGATTTATGGGAGTGATATACAGAAAGCAAGACACCTACGTGGAACAAGAAGTATGAGGCCACTGCCATTCTAAATCATGCTTGCTAATCATGCAACTTTGTAGAAAGTAGAATGGAAGAATAATTCTGTTTCCAATGCAAGTCGGATATAAGAGCATGGATTTAGCTGGAAAAATGTCCATCTTGTGAGAGCAGGGGTTATGCTAGCAATGAACTGGTGGCTAAGATCACATTTCTTTTTTTTCTTTAAAACACACACACATACACACAGACACACAGACACAGACACACACACACACACACACACACATACATATATATATATATACATATATATACATATATATATACATATATATATACATGTATATATATATATATATTTGTTGGCGGTGGTCTTGGCACTTTAACTCTGGGCCTGTGAGCTGTGTCTCTGCTATTCTGCTCAAGATAATGCTCTACCACTTAATCCACAGTGCCACTTCCACTTTTCTTTTAGTTTATTCGAGAAAAGAGTCTCTGGACTTTCCTACCTGGGCTGGCTTTGAACCTCAATCCTCATATCTCAGCATGAAGATATGTAATGTGTCTGTTCATCTATCTTTATAAGAATTCTTTAGTTAGGGGCTGGAGAGGTGGCTCAGTGGTAGAGCGCTTGCCTCACATGCATGAGGCCCTTGGTTCGATTCCTCAGCACCACTTAAGCAAAAAAGAAAAAAGCCGAAATTGGCGCGGTGACTCAAGTGGTAGAGTGCTATCCTTGAGATGAAGAGCTGAGGGACAGAGCCCAAGGACAGTGTTCAGGCGCCATGACCAGACCCCCCACCAAAACAAAAAGAAAAAGAATTCTTGAGATAAAAATCTGGGCTACAGCTTAGACGTTACCCTCACAAAAATGTTTATAGTTTAAAAGTTGATACTCCTGGAGAAATAAAACCTAAGAATTTGAAGGAGTCTGGGAAGTTCAATTTGCATCCAGCCTGGGCATAACACTCTTTGCAACAGTATATAAAATTAAGCAGTCCAAATCTGGATTGGAAGAATGGCTCAAGTGATGGAATACCAGTCATGAGCAAGATTGCTGAATAAGAGCTTGAGGCTTTTGCATATATACATACAAACATACACATACACCCAGAGGCACTTATATGTGCACACACAAATACACAAATGAAACAACTCTCAGAATGTATAGAAAAGTTAGAAAACAATAAATATATGTCCTGAATAAGACTAGAATCAAGTGATAATTTTTAATATTAGAAAGTCCGCAAATGAACTTCCTTCAAATAAGTTTGAGAATATTACATTGGTAGGGATCAGAGATAGTAAGAGAGTCAATAATCATTATTAAAGGGATAGGATCCATGGAGGAATGAATCAGAGATCCCGCAGGGGCGTCTGAAAATGTTCATATCCTGTATCAAATGTTAGAACATCTTTGAAAATTGTAGATAAAGTCAAAGTAGTCATTCTGGTGTATAATATCACTGGAGAAGTTCAGAATTGGTAGTCTGTATCTAGATTAAATAAAACAAGAAACTATTGCAGGACAATGTGATACAAGCCTAGAATTCTAGCACTGAGATTAAGACAGGAGATTAGAGAATGGAATTACATAGTTATACCTTCCCTGGACCAAGGTGTAAAATTTTGTCTTAGTAAAACAAAACAAACAAGAAAGGAATACGTAGTTGGACGGTTGGGCTAATTTTGTCATTATGTTTTGAGAAGTCAAATTTCCTGTTGAAATGCAACTCATAGTTAATCCTCACTTGTGTTTTAAATTTTCTCTTCATTACAGAACATTCCTAGATGCAAAATGACTCATGATTCCCATCCAAAATTTGAAAAAGTAAGTTATCATCATTATATTGTATCCCAAAACAATGATGAAGAATTACAAAATCTTAAGCCTGGAAAAATAGCAAAGTTCGTCGAATGTAGGATTTTGAAGATCTTGCTAAATTAGAATTTAGATTTAAAATAAATATTTTGGTTTTGTTTGTAATTTTATATTCTGTAGGATTCTACAAAATTCTTTTTAAGTAGAGTGTTTAATTGACATTCACAAATGATTTTGCATTCTATGTGCCTAGAATATTCTTTCAAGAGAGTTATAATTAGAGCTTAGTTAATAGATGATTCCAACAGTTCATGTATAAAATGATAATGTGAAAGTTGTAGACAGAGTTGTCAACAAATTGATGATATTAATTTATAAATTTAGAATAAGAGCAATTTTTGGAGTCTTTGGTATAACATGTTATGAAGAGAATAATCGTGTGACATCTTCTTTCTTCTACCTGTATGTAACACAGGAAGCAATTTCCTTAATTATTTGCTCCTGTATACACTGAGAAAAATGTTAGGTTTGGAGTTTGTTTTTATTTTTGATTTTGTTTTATTGGTTTGTCCTAGGATTTTTAATCTGGGCCTAGACACTGTCTCTGTGTCTGTTTATGCTCAAGTCTCGTGCCCTACCACTTCAATCTCAGTGCCACTTGCGTCTGGCTTTTGCTGAGAAGTTTATTGGAAATAAGAATCTGGGGAATCTTCCTGCCTGGGTGGGCTTTCAAGTCTAATCTTCCAATTTTAGCATCCAGAATTTATATGATAGCTAAAAAAGTATAAATATAAATAATATTTGCAAGTGTTCCGATCTCAAGAATACCAGTGGGGGGGAAAATGATGCAACCCAGTTTATTGTGGTGTTCTTACCAGAACATGTATGGCATCACATTAGCAGAGTTGTATTTTTTCATAATAGAGATAAGCTATTCATGATATGAATTAAGGGAAGTTTGAGGTGCACCCTAAAAGTTGGAAAATTTTGGGCTAGGATGACTCTATATCATAAATATTGGTATTGGTGGTCATAAAAATAATAGCTTATTGTGATAAACAATTGCTTACTCTTGAAGAATTAATTTTTACCGATGCTACATAGTTTTATCCTTTACCAGAATGTGGTTATTTTTCTGTTGACTCTCAATCTGTAATACCCCATTGGAAAATGCATCTATTGCAGAATTACATAACATGCAAGCCAGTATTGTTTTGAATCTCTCAGGTATGGAATCTTCCGAATTTGAAAATGAGTAGATACTAGTCATTGGAATGTTGACAAACACATATATTCTGTCTTCTTAACAACTTATTCACTTTTACAAGTTATTGGTTTCCATAGAATTAAACTGTTTCTGCTTTTAGTATGAGAAAGTACTATATTCTTTTTTCAAAATATTGGTAAGTATATTGTGAAAATATTGTCTAGTCGGAGAGCATTAAAGTTGATGATCCTCTAATTTAAAAGGGGTAATTAATTCAAATGAGACACCAAATAGTATGTGTACTATACCAATACAGTGAAATTTGATTTCATGCAGGTTATTTTTTAAATTTAATTTTATTGTCAAAGTGATGTACAGTGGGGTTACAGTAATTTTAAGTTAGTGAATACATAACTTGTCAAACTTGTTACCCCCTCCCGCATTTTCTTCAGTTTTCCTTCACCCCAATAGCCCTCACAAGTTGTAATGTACATTTCCAACATATTGTCTTCTGAGTATTGATATTGCATTGGTTTGCCTTTGTCATCTGTCTCACCATTTTGTTGTTCCTCTTCCCTTCCCTAATTAAGGTAAATATATACCCAATACACAGGCTACCAAAATCAAATACAGCAGGGAATAAAGCATAGGGGAAAAACCCAAAAGAAAATAGAAATCACATAGTACATTAAAAACAACAACCGCAAATAACACTTCCTATTTCCATATCTTGGAGTTCATTTTGCTTAGCATCAGCTTATAAGGTTAAGTATATGCATAACAAAGACACTGGAAAATAATAGTTTCATGGACACTATATCATGAAAACAACATGTTAACTGTTTTTGATGATAAAAGAGGAGTTAGGATTGATGAATTCACGGTTCCAATAAAGGAATTTCAAAAGAGTTTTAAAATTATGACAGGTGGGGCTGGGAAGGTGGCACAGTGGTCGAGTGCTTGCCTTGCATGCCTGAGGCCCTGGGTTCACTTGCTCAGCACCACATAAGCAAAAAGAAAAAAAGCCGGAAGTGGCGCTGTGGCTCAGGTGGTAGAGCGCCAGCCTTGTGCTGAAGAGCTGAGGGACAGCGTCCAGGCCCAGAGTTCACCCCACGAATGGACCCCCCAAAAAAATTATGACAGGTAAGTTTTAATTTGTTCAAACTTTTTAACAACTTAGCCTATTATGAAAATTTAAAATTGCTTGGGAAAATAGGCTTTCATGCAAAGTAATCAATGGAGACTTAGCTGAGAAGGAGCAAAGTGGGTGAAGATGGCTCATTTTCACACTAAACAAACAAACCTCAGAAACCATGCTATAAATCCTGTAGGTTGCCTTAAGAATTGTCCTTACCCAGGAAATCTACTCACTGTGTGAAACAAGGTTGTAGTAGAATTTAAATTCAACCTTCTTATAAAAAAAGACATCTTTAAGTCTTTCGCCCACTTATTTATTGGGCAGTTGTGAAAGACTTAAAGAGAAACTTCTCTGAAGAAGAAAGAAGGATGGCCAATAGACACATGAAGAAATGTTCAACATCCCCAGCCATAAAAGAAATGCAAATCAAAACAACATTGAGATATCACCTCACTCCAGTTAGAACGGCAAAAATCAAGAACTTTAACAACAACAGATGCTGGAGGGGATGTGGACAGAAAGGAACCTTACTTCATTGTTGGTGGGAATGTAAACTTGTTCAACCACATTGGAAAGCAGTATGGAGGTTCCTCAAAAGACTTCACATAGAACTCCCCTATGACCCAGCAATCCCACTTTTGGGCATTTACCCAAATGTTTACAAACAAGACCACACTAAAGCTACCAGCACAACTATGTTTATTGCAGCATTATTTACTATAGCTAAGATATGGAACCAACCCAGATGCCCCTCAGTAGATGAATGGATCAAGAAAATGTGGTATATATACACAATGGAATTGTATGCCTCCATCAGAAAGAATGACATTGCCCCATTTGTTAGGAAATGGAAAAACTTGGAAAAAATTATATTAAGTGAAGTAAGCCAGGTCCAAAGAAACATAGGTCCCATGGTTTCCCTTATTTGCAATATCTAGTATATGTATGAGTCAAGCGGAAAAGGTCAGATAATGTGATGTCAGGAAAATGAACCCTTAGATATGTATTTTAATGTTTTTTTCTTTCATGCATGTGTTTCTAATGCATTTATAAGATTATCTCTTTGTTTCTTTTTATGTCCCTCCCCCACAGTATAACCCCTGCTTCACTATATTTGATGTCTGTATAACTTGTGGAAGAGATGGGGAAAAACCAGTTGTTTAAGGATAGAGGTGGACGTGTTGCAACAATGAGAAGTACAAGTTGTCATGTCCAAAATGAGCTTTACAACGTCGGTGCGGGGGGGGGGGGGGGGAGGGGAAGGGGGGGTAAGGAGAAGGATTGGGATTGTGGGGGAGGGGGGAAGCTGGGAAGGGATGTGAAGGGTAAACAAAGGAGGAGGCTGCAATGCTTGATAAGAAATGTACTCATTATCCTGCCCATGTAATTGTAACCCCTCTGTACAGTATGTTCACAAATAAAATAAAATTAAATTAAATTTTAAAAAGACATCAAAATTTGTGAATTGACTTTAATTAGCAAAAAATAATTCTCTGAAAAAGATAATTTGGGTCAATATATTTAGGGAGAAAGTGACTTCAACAATTAAAGTAGTTATTGGGTTTACACTTTTCTGTTTGTAATACTTTCTACAATGTCTTTGCATGTGAAGCACTGAACTACAGAAAAAAACCTGATTGGATACTTGAAACCAATGATTTCACATTTCTTATTAGCTCATATATATAATATCCTTATTAACATGAGATAGTGAAGACTTCCCTTATTACATAAGCCAAAAAGTTTTGGGATCAGAAAATAATTGAGCAAATTGAAAAGGCAAGAAAACGGGTTCTTAGAGGCCCTAGCTAAGCTATTAGCTTCATCAGTGGAGGGAGGCCAAATTTTTGATATATTGTCTTAATATTTTTGTTACCTAAAGTGATTTTACAGAGCCTATTTAGCTCACTACAATTTAGAACGGATTGAATGAAGACATGAAAATAAATTCCACATCCAAATATAAGACTTTTAAAAGAGAAACCATGAAGATGTAGCAGTGGGGAAGGACTTATAGTCCTTCACCTTCAATAGACTTGAAGCCAAGAATCTGTGATTAGTTGGAAATCAGGCAAGAGCTAAGAGGAGGACAGAGCAATAGGACATAGGAGCACTGTCCTTTTGTAACAGACACTGTCATCCAAGGTATGGATGATTTAACTCTATTCTTTTCCATACATCCTTCTGAGCAAATGCAAGACCGAGAGAAAGATGATCTATTGAAATAATTTTGGAAAGAATAACTTCACTGATGCTGATATGGTATCTAGGGAGAAATTTAACGAGAGAAGATAAAAGTGAAGTATTCTTCGGTTTCCTCTAAGCATCTTGTTAGCAAATTACATCTTTGAGGTTAGAAGGATTGAACCAAAAAGTGGTGGAGTTCCTATTTTTGAGGGCACTTTAGACACTTTAGAAGACTTTTAAGGTAAAAGAAAAAGAAAAAAAGTAAAGCTAAATATTTGTGATTACAGCTTCTTGGACTGGTATTTTGGAGACAAAGTTTTACAATAGAGATTGTCCTCATTAACATTGATGCTGAGTTTCCGTGGCACCCAAATGAAAGGGGAAAGTTTAATGGACTCACTTGGACAAGTAAACAGCATGATAGAAAAAATGGCAAATAATATTTATTAAATTACTTTGAACAATTACTTTGCCAGAACGAAGAAGGAAAAAATATAATTAAAAATCACTTGACTTAAAATTATGAATAAATGTAGTCAAGAGAAATGAGAGAAAACATAGAGGACTGTTTTCTCTCCAGTGGAGTAATGGGTTCTTGATATTGTTTCTTCCATTCTGTCTTCACAAGCTATCAAGTGTGGCTCAGGAATGGAGTATCCAGTTCAGGCCAAGAGAATTCGCAGAAGAAAATATTTGCAGCAGATGTAGGTCATTTATAACCTTAGACAATCTATTTAAATCTGTTAAAAATTCTCCTCTACCCTAAACTGCCTACTTTTAACAGCTTTGTATGCTTTTCCCAAGATTGTCCTTCATTAACTATTTAAAATTTTGAGAGGTCATAATCATACTTTATAGAGATTGCTCTTTGGTTGTGCTTTTGTGTGTTTTTGTTTTTTGTTGTGTTTTTTCACTGAATTTCAAAAGGTTGTGCAAGTGTGTTACAATTAAAGATGTCCATCTAATTGTCCAATGTTCCAGGATCAGAGTCACTCCTTCTATCATTCTCAACCAACCCCTTCTAGAAGATTTATTTCCGATTTACCACGTCCTTTGTCACATGTGCACATTGAGTATTCTAGCTGTACTTGCTCCTTGTTCCATTTTCATTCATTCTATGTCTTTACTATTATTCCTCTCTTGTTTCAACTTCCTGATAGTCATTCTGTTAAACTGTCTGCTAGTACTTTGAAAGGTTTATATACATTCCATGGAGTTTATATCCTGCATATATTTGAACTGATGTCAGCTTATATTTCCATAATTCATTCATCTGAAGTAACAATTTGTAAAAGTGGAGACATGAAGCACCTAGACATGATTTTATTCCCCTCCATTTGGAACATTAATCTGTAGTCAACAAGAAAGTTTAAAAATGGCTTAGAATGTATTCCTAACTACAAGTTTTGTAAATGGTGTTGTACAATGGTTTGTGATTATTTTATTTTACTGGGATAATATTTTCTACTACCTATAAGTTTTGGAAAATGAAGAAAATTAAAATTTACTACTGCAGAGGAATATGATAGAAATAGAAGACATATTTTATGTTTGTCAAATCTCTGATGAGTACCCATATTAAGACTTAAAGTCATATTTCTTATTATGTTAGACACATAGGGAAAACATAAAACACCATATGATAAGGCAACTATTCATGACTTTTTAAAATGTACTTATTATGTGATGAAATTTACTTTGTTAGCTAATATTTTGGTTTGAAATATGGGAGGCTGATGTATTTAACAAATTTTCGAAGTCACCTACTGAAAAACACAAATGGTGGGGGGTAGTATTTCTACACTTTAATGAATGGTTGAACCTGTTTGGCCTTAGTGCTGGGTAAATAAATCAACTTTATTGTAACTTGCTCCCTACACTTGAAAAACTTGTAACGTCACTAAATATTATCTACTTGTAAAGTGTTATTTTGGCAAATGTGATTTTAAAAAGTTTGTTTGAAAAGGAATATACTTTCAGGAGATTAAATGTAGGTTATCATTTGTTTGAGAATGACAACATTTTTATACTACAGAGCCAAGTTTTACTGAAGTACCAGGGTTTTGAAGTACTAAGGATCTTCTCAATTAATGTTTTTCTGAATTATATTTGACTTCTATGTCAAGTTTTCCTAGTCTTTGTAGACCAATTATGGATCTATCATTCCAGGAACTATTTTTTGGCCTGATGATGCTGGACTGAAATCATTCATTAATCATTAGGAGAGGGGTATTACAAATAATCTTGTGACATTTGTGGTCTTGTTCACTCACATGGGATGGTCATCTGAAAATTGAAAGTTTGAATTACTGTACTTTCACATTTTGTGATTTCATCTTGCATTTTAAGTTGCCTTGCATTTCTCAATTGCTTACCGCTAATTCCTGCATTTCAAGGAATTGGGGCCCTGAAATAGAGGAAATGAGAAATTGAGATGGGTCTTCAATTACTTTCTGTTGGCATGTTGCATGGGCCTAGGTAAGAACTCTTGCCCTAGTTATCTGATGATGCAGATAACTGGGACCTGGCATCCTAGGACCCGTGGATCCTGTAGAAGAAAAATACCTTTTAGGTATCATATCAGCAAAATTTGGGTATAATCAGTAGGAATGCTTCAGAAATATGGAGAAAAACAGTTCGGGATCAGCAAGTTAAAAAAATAGAGCAGCAGAGTAAAATCCCTTATAGATTGGAGGAAAACAACATTTTTTTTTTAACATGTGAATTCAGAAACCAAGAACACTTAGAAGGTATCACAGTTTATACCGAAAATATTGTTTTGATACTTTTTATATTTTAATATATATTCTAACCTGATTATTTATATTCCAATCTATTTATTGGAATAAATATCAAGTAATTTGTCAAATTATCAATTAATTCCAGTAAGATTCACTGTGTGAAATATAAAATCAGCACATATAAATATAAAATATATAAGTATATATAATATAAGAAAATGTTTTACATTGTTCTGTTGTGGTTAGAGTAACAAAGGCAACTGTTTTAAAATATATTTCCATTACCTCTACCTCATGTTTGGTAGAATTAGACCTAAAGCTTTACCATTTGGACATGTACAGCCTAGAAGCAAGAGGAAACACTGTGATTAAAACATTACCAATTTAAGGCCTAATAATGAGGAGAAACATGGACTTCTCCTGGAGCTATGGAATATATTTGGTGATAGAAAATCAGTGGTGTAAGTTCCTGCCTGGTTGGATTTTAGACAGGCCAGGACACTAGGTAATCATGCATATGAAAATTTTTTCACCTTCTTGGCTTTAGCTATTTTTGAAATGGTAGGGATAATAAATAATTATATTTTGACTAAAATACGTTCTAATCTGAACAGTTCTGTCTGAACTGTTCATCTCTCTATGATCCCCTATAACTAAGATTAGTTTTGCTCCAGTAAGACAAGCTATGCTGTCAGAGTAAGGTATTCTGGTTGGTCTGTTCCTACATGAAGCAAGGGTAATGGGTCAGGCAGACATTTGTGCCAGTAAGACCTCATTTGTGACATTTTTAAGTTGGAGAATTTTAGAAGTAGCTCTGAAGCAAGGCTTACTTTGAATCCATTAGCTCCACAAAGCTAAATCAGTTGATAAGTAAGTACTTGAAAGGCCATCACCTTTGGACCTAGCTATAAAGGCTTCAAAGTATGATCAAATTTCAAATGAAAAAGACTTAAAATAGTTATTGACAAACATTGCAAATGTGAACAATTGAACAAAAAATAACAAGCAATTTAGGTAACAATAAGGTTTCCTTGTTACAAATAGGCAACCAAGGATATATGCCTGTCTTAAGATTGCATCATTAATTACTTAAATTTACAGGATACTACATGCTTCAGCAGCACGTCTACCCGAATTACAATGCTCTTGTGCAAGAGCCATGTTAATGATATGAAAATTTGTGAAGTATTCCATATTTTTCATTCTTCGAATGCAAGAAATGAAAAACAGTTATTAAAAAGTTGATTACAAATATACAAGTGTAATAATACATGTAATTCATAGAAAAAAAGTAAGTTTGACATCAATGTATTCAATCTTCACCTTTTCAGAAAGGCCTTTACATAGCATAACTTTTATAAAACTTTTGAAATAAGATAACATTGTCATTTTATTCCAAACAAATAAAATTCCATAAGGACCTAGGAATTAAAGGAATCTTTAACTGTTTCTATATCGAATGCAATCTGAAAGGACACGTTTATTAAGAACCTATATATTATAAAACAATGTCGAATTCAAAGTATTATATCAAGGAGAAAATGAAATAGATTATGGATATTATACAAACAGAATACTAAATATTTTAAAATACACTTTTTTCAGACAAGCATCAGAAATATCTTTAGTTTCTGTACTACTCATTTCAACAGATAAGTTAAAATTATTTCTTATTAAAAAATCAAAAACTCTACAGAAATCATTAGTATACAAACAACTCGAATATATATTTTGACATCAAACTCAGGCAATTCACTTGGAAGAATACCTTGCAATCCATGAATTTTTAAAGTAAGATATTGTTGTTGCTTTGTATTGTTAAAATATTTTGTATGGACACATAGGATGGACTGGCAATTTTGAAGTTTAAGAAACTTAACCAAACCATTAGGACTTTAGAGAACAATTTGTACAGCCTTCCAGAACTTCAAAGAAGTAGTGATACATACTTATTCTTTTGGCAATATCAAATACAGTTTCTTCCAAGTTGTGCTTCAGACCTGGTTTGATATAATGGTTCAAGAGAAAGAGATCTAGCATAACTTTGCTGTTTCTATTCCCAGCAGCAAGATGCAAGGGGGTCAAGAGGCCTTTAGTTTGTCCATTGGTATCTGCATCATGATGAAATAAAGAAGCCACTCTAGTATTATTCCATGTATAAGTACTGTGCAGGGGTGTCCAGCCATTGACAATTATTACATGAATATCTACCTGGAGCCACCAACTCATGGACAATGTCTAAGTGTCCACTGTAGGCTTCTCGATGAAGAGGGGTATACTCATTGTTATCCCTAGTATTCACATGAGTGGCCTTTTTGGAAAGTTGTCTCTGCACTGTAGTAAGGCGATTATTTTTGGCAGACCAAAGAAGAAATTTGATTGAATCCTTCTCCATTTTTTCTTGCAATTGATACTATTTCTCACTTTCTTTTCTTATTCCTCATCTTCATCAGAATTGCCTAGCCAGAAACTTTGAGTGCCAGTGAGAATGAGGTGTCCATGTATTTCCCCAATAGTTCACATTGGATGAACTGGTCAAAAAAATCCGGTGAATTTTCTGCATCTGTTTGTTTCACTATTATTTATTTTCTCTTTTATCCTTTTTACTATTCTAAATTATTCTAACTGGAGAGTCGGGAATTGGTAGAGAGCAGAGGAAAGATTTTCCTCCGTATTCAAAGGTACAGACTGAAAATGAGGACCAGTGGTGTCTTCATGTGCAGCTTATTCTAGGAATGAGAAAATAAGAAATAAAGCCTTCTATGTAAATTAGTTGGGAAATGGCAGAGCAGAAAATGAAATGATGCAACCAAAAATATAAAAGCAAAATAAATTAGGATAATTATAGAGCAATCATATTACCTATGTGAACCATGAAAGGGAGAGAAGAAGAGAGAGACAGATGTGCAATGATCTAGCTAGCCACAAAATACATCCCTCTGATGAATTTATAGAGCAAACAATTTTATTTTTTAAAAGAGATGGAAATAAAATTTAAGATCAGATGTCTCCATTGTTTTTAATTATATTTTTATTATCTTAAATACTTGGACAATGGAATTTCCATTCAACAAATCAGTTTTTTTTAAGTATAATGGATCTTTATATAACTTTTCCACACCCTTCCAAACCTCACCCCACCTTAATTTTTCCTAGTTTCATACTATGTACATTGAATATTATACTTTCCCTCTCTTCCTCCATAACTCTCTTTATTCCTTCCTTTTGACTTCCCCTCACATCTTCCAAGTGATAGTTTCATGATATATATTTTGTTGGATTAAAAGTTCACTTTTATAAGAAATTACACCTTTGAAATACTCCGCCACAAATAGCATGCTTTGGTTAATATTTTTGTGTAAACTTGTAATAAAGTTCTAGCTTCCAAATATGAGACAGAACATGGGTCCTTTGTGTGTCTGGTTCTGACTTAGTTTAATTGATATAGTTTTAGATCTATCCATTTCATTGCAAATAATGTAACAGTCTTCATAATGGACGGATGCAATCCAATTTTGTATAGGTGCCACACTTTCTCCAACCATCACTCCTCCAAAGAGCATCTGGGCTGTTTCTGTAACTTGGTGAATATTGCAGCAGTGAACATGGTTGTGAAAGTGATTTTACTGTAACTTTTTGGAAGAATTCATCACTGCCTTTATGGGAGCAATCCTCTAGCCAGTTTTCCAGAATAAGCACATCCCTCCCTTCACCTTCATCACAATGTATTGCAAGTCTTTAGAAACACAATTCCTCTTACAGGTCTCAATAAGCTAAAACCACACTGGGCCCATATTCTTTCAATACATTATTTCATAAATGTTCATATAATTTAGTGAGAACCTTCTATGTACTTTCCTAATGTGGAAATGAGGGACATGACAGAGTAAAAGTAAGAAATATGCAATTTAATTAGGTATTATCACATTTAAAATCATTTTCAGCTCTAATTCATAGCCTCACATAATATTATTTTAATCTTTATTTGATTACTTCAACTAACCCGTAAATTATAACAAGTGAGTTAAAAGTAAAGACAAAAAGTGTGGTTTGATTTTGACACTCATGTGTGAGGTTGCACAATATGGGCAAATAAATTGATTGGAATTAATACCTCTTATCCATTTTGTTAACGTAGAGATGGTTTTCCCAAACTTATTCTCGCAATTCGTATTCCATTCAACAACAAGAAACATGTGATAATTTCCTTTGTTTTGCTCCTTATTAACTTTTGTTTCCATTTTATTTTATAATGGATGGTTTTATAAATCTACTGTAGATACAAAAATATGTTAAAATATTTCTATCCATATGCATTGATATATATATATATATACACACATATATTACACAGGTTATAATGATAATGAATAACTTCAGTAACTGTACAATTTACTAAATTATTATACTATCGGCGGCTATTGCCTGGCATCCTGGTTGCTCGGGAGGCTGAGATGTGACAATCATGTTTTGAAACAATCCTGGACAGGAATTTCCAGGAGCCTCTTATCACCAAACAACCAACAGAAAATCAGAATTGGAACTGTGGCTCAAAGTAGTAGAGTGGTAGCCTTGATAGAACAATCTCAGGGACATCATCCAGGCTCGTAATTCAAGAAAAACAATCTACCCAAATAAAAGCTATTCAATTTACACTTGTGTAAGTAAAATATTTCCATCACTCAAATGCACAACCATGTTCATTTGCAAGGTAACTCAGTTTTGTCTAAAGTACCCCAAAACATTTTCACTTAAGTTGAAAGCATTGCACCATGGGTTCATTCTCTCTCATGCATTTTTCCATTCAAATACTCAAATCTGACAATTATTCCAATTATTTAAAATCATAGCTTTTTACTTTAATACCCATAATATTAAAGTTTGAATTGAGTGTCTTGTGCCCCCTAAATGGGTGTTCTTATCACTTTGTCATGTCTCCAGCCCTAAATTATCCTGATTATCTTTCAGATACTTGTGTATGATCTTGGGCTCAGTCCACGTTATGTTATTCTTCCTGGAATTTAGAATAACAGGTGTATGGCATTGTGTATATATCTTTCTGTCCAGTCTGGGCTTTAACCTCTATCCTCACAAGAGTAGACTCCCATGTAGTCAGGATTTTCATAAGCTTGTCATAGCTGATGTTT
Source organism: Dipodomys spectabilis (assembly GCF_019054845.1). Classification (NCBI taxonomy): domain Eukaryota; kingdom Metazoa; phylum Chordata; class Mammalia; order Rodentia; family Heteromyidae; genus Dipodomys; species Dipodomys spectabilis. The sequence goes on from NW_024870811.1 coordinate 1,422,993, forward strand.
TTTTAAGTCTTTTATTTCCTGCAAGTTCTTGAGTAATGAATTAATTTGTTTCCTTGGGTTGTTTTGTTTCATTTGAATGTATGTGTTGAGTTGTTCCTCACTTTTCCTTTTGTTTCTTTCAATCAAGTTCTTACCTAAAGTTCTGAGAAACCAATTCTTATTTTTCAAGATAGTCAATGTGAACATGCTGCATTCCAAAGCAATTTCAGTAATATTTAAACACCTTCATATCTATGAATGGTATATTAATGATAAGTGCTGTGAAGGGTCTTTTTATTTTCACAGCAGTCTTTGTCATACACAGACAGACCATGAAACGTATGAAGATAATAAAACTACAGATGCTAGCAAGGAGAAAAAAAACCTATTATTAATTGTTTGACAGAGGCTTCCCTTCTAGTGAAAGAAATACATTGCTTGATGCAGGATTTCACAAAATTATATTGCTTGGAGGAAGCTAAACAATCATCTAATTCTACAGAATTGAGGGAGATGAATCGACCTTCTGAATAATTTACATTTGGGTCAAATAAAAGCCTGCTTCCAAAAAGAGAGTTGACTTTAGAGAAACAAGGTGAGTTGTATGTAAATAGGTTCTTAGCTGATTTTGTTAATTTGTAAACTAATACTGGGAAATAGATTACAGCAAGGTAAAAAAAAAAGAACTTCGCATTGAAATACTCATTTGTGTGTGTGTGTGTTTGTGTGTGTGTGTGTGAGAGAGAGAGTGTGTGTGTGTACACATGCACGCATATACACGCAGGGGCATGTGCAAGTGCTCATTCATTCATTCATCATTCCTGAGGCTTGATAGTGCCTAGGCACTCTCCCTAAGCTTCTGTCACCAAGGATAGTGGTTTAACCCTTGAGCCATTGTTCCACTTTTGTTTTTTTGAGATAATCGCATTTATTTTCAAGATTGGACTGGCTTTGAATAGTGGTCTTCATATCTCAGCCTCCTGAGTAGCCAGCTAAGCTTATTCAGCCTCTAAGTAGCTAGTTAACATTGGGCCTGTCCTCTATGCTTCAATGCTCTTTTATTCATTCTTGTCCTGAGGTGTTCACATGCCTAAGTAATATATATGTCTAGTTGCTTTAAAAAATACTCTTACTGCTTGGCAGTAGTGGCTTCTATCTGAACTAACTATTGAGGAGGCTTGAGAACAGAACCCAGGCCAAAAGTTTAGTGGACTTCCTTCTCAATCTATAGCTGGCTGCATTGTATTATTTCCTCCATCCTGCACTATTTACAGGTTAAGATTGGAAAGACTGCAGAATCCAGGCCAGCCAAGGTAGGAATCTAGACAAGTTGGTTTGCAACTCTTATGCCATTGGTAATGAGAAGGCTAAAAAGACAGATCAGGTGCTTGTTCTTGTGGAAAGGGAACCCCTATCCTAAAATTGACCAGTCTAACAAAAACAATACCCCATGTTGAACACAATTTCTCACAACCAAAATAAGTATATACATTAACATCCAAAACTTACTACAATCTGCTCTTTGTTCTAATATCAGCTTCATCTGATTATCATATGATGTGAAAGAATCGTTTCTTCATTAAACTTATTATATATTTAAAAAGACCTAGAAAATTCTTTCTCACTTATTAAGTGCAAACGAATGGCAAATTGCCTCATTTCTTACATACTTAACTACCACTATAAATTCATCTTATGATTATTATTAATAGTAATATATTCTGATTTATTACTTTAGTTTGTAACAGTTTTTAATCTTTTAGCTTCTCTGTTGAAGTTGAAATATTTAAATACTATTATCAAATTATATTACTTGGGTACTTAGGACAGTTTTCTAAAAAGTTTTTAACCAATGGCTTCTAGTAATTATGTTTTTTTGGGGGGGGAGGGTGTCTGGTCCTGGAACCTGAACTCTGGGCCTGGGCGCTGTCCCTCAAGGCTACCTCAAGGCTAGCACTCAACCACTTTAGCCACAGCGCCACTTCTGGCTTTTTTTTCTGTTTATGTGATTCTGAGGAATCGAACCCAGGGCCTCAAGCATGCAAGGCAAGCGCTGTACCAGTTAACCAACTTCCTAGCTCTCTACAAATTCTTAATTGGTATATTATTTAGTTTATTTTTAATTTCAATTTAATTTTATGGTAAAAGTAATGTACAGAGGGGATACAGTTACTTAAGTAAGGTAATGACTACATTTATTATGTAAGGAACATTGTTATCTCTTCCATTGATTTTTTTGAACACACAAAAAAAAACTACTGATGTTTCTCCTGTTGTTATTGACCAATGGATACTTTTCTTTCTTTGTTCATGCATTTTTTATTATAAAATTGATATACAGAGGGTTTACCGTTACTTAAGTCAACTAAAGAATACACTTTATTATCTAAATATCAAATTTTGAACTTCTTTTGTTTTGTTTCTTTAGTGTAATTCTTTTTTCAGAGTTGCAGATTAGTTAATTTAGTTTTGCATAATTATAACACATGTAAATTATTCAGACATATATTTTGCTTTCAAAATAGTTAACATGTGAATATGTAAAAAATTATTTTCTTAAATTTTATATGGTTGGTGAATTTAAATAATTTTATTTTGTTATAGTCCTAAACATATTTGTCCATGTAACAAATGCTGTATTTTCAAGAAGCACATACTTTATTAAAAAGGCCTTATTACCTGGTCACTTTTTGGAAATATTTGTACTTGAATTAAAAAAAAAATGTTTGAGCTGAGCATAGCAATTTGTGGTTTCAAATTTCTAACTATGGTGGGAAGTGTAAATAGGGTTTGTAATTCGGGAGAGATTGAGGAATTATGAGACCTTATCATAAAATTTCCAGAGTGAAATGATTAGAGATATAGCTATCCCTAGCAAGATATAGAGCACTTGGTTATCATCTTCTAAATCTTGAGTTAAAACACCAGTAACATCAATCTTTTGTCAAACTAAAAGGACAAATATTTCAAAATGTTTATTATGTAAAACTTGTTTGTAAAGTTCTCATGTCTTTTATTTCTTAATTTTCAATTTACTCAATCTATAAGAATCCAAGTATCTTGTGACTATTTTATTTCTACTAAACTTTTAAATAGTATGAGCAATACTATGATTTCATATATTAAAATACTTTTACTATTTGTGATAATTTCCTTTGTTTAATATAATAACAATATTCCAAATGTGTGTATGTGGTGTGCGTGTGTGTTTATGTGAATTTTGTGTGTGTGTGCTTTGTGTGTACTTTGCAATGCTTGGGAGATCACACAATTGCTTCACATATGTTAGGCCAATGTTTTACCACTGAGCTATTCTATCAAGTTATAATACAAATTGTATTATAAATTATGACTTTTAAATTTTCATTCCTAGTATGTTTTTTCAAAATTGTATATGATAAAATGTGATCCATCTTCTATCCACATTAGCAATTGTTATTGTTATTCTTTCTCTTATTTCTTTGAAAATGAATTATATTACTATTACAATTTCTTTACATTGTAACAGCTTTATACAATGCTTTATTTTCTATTTTATTTTTCCCATGTTATCTGACTTTCAGTCCAAACTATCAGGTGGATTAAAAAGAAACTAGATTCAGGACACTTTATTTTTCTCCTTGTCTTCTCTGAAGTCTTTCTGTGTTTTTGGAACAATACCAATGACATACAGCTCCTATATGGTCCCCCTCTCGCTCTCTTCTGCAGTATAGCTCAAGTCGTTATCACTAAGCTTTATTATGCTGTACTGTTATCTAAATCTTATCTCATTCCTTAATTAATTTTAGTTGCATTGAGCAGTCTCTAAAGACATTTTCCATATATAATATCAGGGGTGTGTATTTTCACAAGGTGTGAAATATGAGTGACTATGAAATATTTAGATATCTCTAGAATATTGGTCCACCTGCTCAATAATATCGTATGTAAATTCAAGGAATACAGGTCAGTCAGAGCAATCTTGTAAAATGGTGTAGCTTGAGCCTTCATACAAATTTGAATAGTATTACCATGTTTAGTAGTGAAGACAACATAGTTCAACTATAAGAACAGACACATAGAATAAGGTAACAGATTTGTCAAAAATAAATTCTTAGTTTTATGGTCCACAGATTTTGAATAGGATGTTATGATTTTATGAAATAAAAACAGAATCTTAAATGGTTGTATTGGCACTATTGCCTCTCTAGATTTAAAGAACGATCTTAGACTACAACCTCAATCCTTTGTTTTTTTGTTTGTATGTCAGTCACAGGGTTTGAACACTGGGCTTTTGAGCTATCCATGTGCTCTTCAGCTCAAGGTGAGCACTCTACCGCTTGAGCAACATCAAAACTTCCAGTTCTGTAGTGGTTTATTGGAGATAAGTGTCTCATGGACTTTCCTGCCCGGGCTGGCTTTGAACCACGATCCTCAGATCTCAGCTTCCTGAGTAGTTGGGATTACAGGCGTGAGCCACTGGCACCTGGCCTACCTCAAACCTTATAAAGAATGACTATCAAACTAAATGTGAGATGTAAAAACCTATAAAACCTAAATGTAAAAATTCATGACATTGATCAGTAAAGGTTTCTAAAAATTTGACATGGAAAATATTACTGGCTAAAGAAAAGCAAGAACTGGATTATATCAAGTGATAACCTTTCATAATTCAAGGGACACTATAACAGAAATGAAAACATATCCAACAGAGGGCACGTATTTGTTAATGCTACAATGTTAATGCTACAATGATTCTGAAACTTAAGTATTTTTATATCTTCTAATCTATATAAATTTTTCCTGAATAGGATATTTCTTTAAATAACATATGTAAATCAATAGCCAATAGGAGGAGCATATGAATTAAGCTCTTTTTTAGTGTCTAAGAAATAATAAAAAGAAAATTCACTAGTATGACCATAATATAAAAAGAGGAGGCAAAATACAGTAATGCATTTGTGGAGAAATTGATATATTTCTTATTGTGATCGATTTGTATAATACTGCAATCATTTTAGCAAACAAGTTTTCAAGCCTTCAAAAGGTGAAAAAGAATTGTATAGGATCCACGCATTACACTTCTATGAATGTATTAAACAGAAGTAAAAAACATTTTTGGACAGAGAATGTAGTTAATTGACAGTGAACTTGTATAGTATGTGTGAGACCCTGGAAATGATCCCCCAAATATAGAGGATGTATGCTGGGCAAATTCCGGTAACTGAATTTTATATCTATTTTAATGTCTGTTCTAAAATTTACAGCATTTCTATTTGAAGAAATGCAAGTTTGTGAAAATTAGGCTTTGAAAACCTATGAAGGTACAATTTACTTCCAAATCACTAAAATGTATACAATAAAAGGTGATAATATATTGTAAGTGAATTACATGTCAGGAAAAAAAAAATATTGTTAAAACTTCTTCACACAAAATGCAGAATAGCTAAAAAGATGTTTTTGGTGTTGGCTAAAAACTCTTTCTAAACTACTGCATTTAAAACAAAGATGTGGGGCTGGGAACGTGGCTCATGCTCAAGGCCCTGGGTTCGATTCCTCACCACCACATAAGCAAAACAAAAAAAGCCGGAAGTTTGGCTGTGGCTCAAGTGGTAGAGCGCTACCCTGGAGCTGAAGAGCTCAAGTGCCCAGGCCCAGAGTTCAGGCCCCACGACCAGACCCAAAAAAAAAAACAAAAACAAAAAACAAAGATGTGATTTCTGTTTATTTTGAAGGTATTTTGTCCGTTTGAATTTATACAGAGATAACTTAATCCAAAAGTATATGTGATAACTGGAATACCTATACCTAGGAATTATGCATCACTTCTAAGTAATTTATTTTTATTTTTATTTTTTTATTGTGAAAATACTGTACAGAGGGGTTACAATTACATGGACAATTTAATGAGTATATTTCTTATCAAGCATTGTAGCCTCCTCCTTTGTTTCCCCTTCCCATTCCTTCCCATCCTCCCCCGCCGCCCCACCCAATCCTCCTCCCTACACCCCCCCACCAAAGTTGTAAAGTTCATTTTTTGACATAAGGACTTGTATATCTCATTGTTGCAATGGGTCCACCTGTATCCCTATTTCTTTCCCATGGTTTCCCTTATTTGCAATATTTAGTATATGTCTGAGTCAAGCAGAAAGTTCATATAAGGTAATGTTAAGGAAATGAACCCTAAGATATGTATTCAAATGTTTTTTTTCTTTCATGCAATTGTTTCTAAAACATTTATAAGATTATTTCTTTGTTGTTTTGTATGTCCCTCCCCCACAGTATAACCCTTGCTTTCACTGTATTTGATGTCGGTATAATTTGTAGAGGGGAAGGGGAAAAACTTCTAAGTAATTGAGAAACTTTTCTGGAAGAAACTTTTAGGAAATGACAGAAGACATCTATGCATCTGCATTTTATGAAAGTCATATGTTACTTGCTCAATCAAATGGCTTATCTCTACCTTACTAGGAAAAACGTATTATCAAGATAAGAGCCAAAAGCAGTGAAAAGAACAAAATACACAATCATCTTGATTTATTTGTGAAAGTAACAAATGAAATAAAACAATTCCACTCAAGCGACTCCAATATTAGTGTATGTGAAGATGTTCCTGAATGCCAATATCCATTACATTTTTGGAATTTTAATTTCTACTAACATATGAAAACTAGAAGAAGAAAACAAACATAGAGTGAACCAGCCTTGAAATCATTTTCTTAATTGTTTTGAAATTACAAAAGAATTGAGACTCCTTTGCTTTGGAAACCATTTAAAAATATTTATCAAATGATAATTCAAATACCAAGCAAGAGTAATTTTATATAATCATTATAAATATCATTTTATTACTTTTGTAAAATAGAATAAAATAAACCAGTCCCAATACATGACCTACCTATCATTATTATTAACTTGTAATCATTACCTAAATATCTTAAACAATCTAAATAGTCATGTCTTTAACATAGACGTAAATATTCTATACTTTTTTACTTAACATTTTTCAAGGGTATGTATTCATGTTTCTAAGAAATATTCACAGCAGTTAAAAGATGCTTTTGTGAAATTAATGTGATACAATTGTTGTTGTGGGTGTTGTTTGCAAGGCCTGGGCATTGTCCCTAAGCCTTTTTATTGTCAAAGACAACACTCTATAACTTGAGGAAAAGAGCTAATTCCTGTTTTTAGTGGTTAATTGGAGATAAGAATCTAACAAGTACTGTTCGGTCTGGGCTAGTTTCGAAAACAATTCTAAGATTTCAGCACACAGAATAACTCGTATTATAAGGGTGAGTTACCGGCACTTAGTTTCATGAAGTTATTTATTAATTATAATTATGTTTTAAGATCACTATGATGTATATCATTGTGCAAATAAATTTAGATATATGTATATATTTCTGATGACAAATAATCTCTAAAAATGAACTATTCTACACATAACATATATATATATATATATATATATATATATATATATATATGACAGACTCCCTCTAAAACATTTATGTTAGTATTTTTACCTTTTTCATTTCAAAGATATACAGTCTATTTTTCTAAAAGTTTCCTAGAATAAAATATCTAATATTTCAATATAAAGTAGAGTTTATTACTTTCAAGGGAATTTTAGATATACACATGATATTGTAGTTACATTTACAGTATATTACTTGAAAAGGTTCTGCCCAAACTCTTAAATATTTGTTTGTAGTTAAGGAGAGAAAGGAAGTTAATTAATACTGATTAGGAATTTGCAATGCTTCAAAAAAATCTATTCCATAATTTGTTATAAGCACATAGTCAAGTTACCTGATATGGTTTAGTTTTTTTTGTTTATTTGTTCAAAATTTCAATATGGATGCATGCACAGTGGTAACATTAATTATCTTTGAAGTTAAATTTCCCACATTGAGTGCATAGTTATAAACAGCGTTGGATGACATACAATAACAAGAGGAAGGCTGGGAAGGTGGCTCAGGGGCAGAGTGTTGGCCTTGCCTACATGAGGCTCTGGGTTTGATTCCTCAGCACCACATAAGCAGAAAAGGCGGGAAGTGGCACTGTGGCTCAAGGGGTAGTGTACATTGAGCTGAAGAGCTGAGGGACAGTGCCAGGCCCAGAGTCCAGGCCCCATGATGAACCAAAAAAAAAAAAAACAGAATAAAAAGAGGAGAGTTTCAATATCAAGAAATACAATCACATAAAAAGTTAGAGACAGTAAAAACCCTAATGTTATGCCAGCAGTCTTTCTAATGTATACTCACTGTTCTTGGTGATATTATTTTCTTATAAATAAAATCTATTATTTCCATATTTTGATGGACTAAGATGTAGGTTTCAACTTAATGTGATTAGTTCAAATAACTTTCTCATATAGACACTACTCAATAACCAATGTTTCCAATGATATATTAAGAGTATGTTCTTCATTACAGCTGTAAATACAAGACACAATATACATAATACCACTTACTTATCTGCAGTTACCATAAAAGGACACAAGCTGCAGAGCCAGGAGTTAAAATTTATTTTTATTTCTTCAGGAAACTATTTTTGACTTTATACCAACAAACTGAATTTGACTCTTTCCTTATTTGTAAGCTAAGGTAGAAAATGTAAGGACTGTTTACTTTCTTTTTCCTTGCTCTAGAAGTCAATATTTATATTCTTCAATATTTCTAGTAGATTACATCCATTTACAGATGAGAAATGTAAGACCAACAGTTAATGTTGTGAGTAAATAATGGTACTAGAATTTTTGTCTGAGTTCTTCACTCTGTGTGCTTACAAGGAGAGCCATTTGGTGATGGAGAGGACCAATATGAAAAGACTATGGGGAAAAATGCATACTTTGTAAACAGTTGTTTTAGGACTGAGTGACTGGTGATGAGTATTTGCAATAGGCTGGTGTCAGGGGTATAAAAAGGAGTACATAGAAATTACATTAGTTAGAGAAACTGAGAAAATCTTGATCGTTCATCTAATGGATGGAGGTAGGGTAAGAGGAACTCTAAAGTGTTTCCACATGTCTGTCTCCTAACTATGTTAGTTACATTCTTGATGATAAGGACTACAGGTGGAAAAGATGGATTTAGAGGAAAAAACTCTCTGATTGTTCTAAGGTTTATGTAAACAGATGCAAAAATAGGTCTGTTTGAACATCATCAAAATATCCACAAACATGAATATGAAAAATAATAATAAAATCAGGGACATTATTAAAGGGAAGAGGAAAAGGAAAGTTCTGCTGAAAGTGTGAACAATGTGAGTATCAGTGTGGATAAGATTGGAGGAAAGAGATAAATAAGGAAACAAAAAAGTAATAAACACAGATTTACAGAAGAAAAGAAAGGAAAGAATTTTCAGGAAGATATTGAAGAAAATCTACTATTTGGATTTGAAAAGTAAAAGGACATAGACAAGATCAATAAGAACAGTGTTTTGGTGAAAGTCATATTAATAAAATGTTGAGATATGAATGTGAAGACATAAAATTCTGGATCCATAAATTCAACAGGTCCTGTTGATTCTAAATGTTGGGAACAAATGCTTTTATCCTGACCTTAGAAATATTATCCAACCAATTACATTTTACAATGTAATCCAAACCACCAACCCCCAAAATTACAATATCCAAAGTTCCAAACATCAAAGGGAAAGCCTCTTTTCCTCTTCTCTTTATCTCTCCTTCGCTACACACCTATACTTCTTTTGAGGTCTTTTCCTTTTTCCCCATCTACTAGTTCCTTTTTATCTTTAGGACTCTCCACTCTCCACAGACCTGAACTGCTTTGCAAGGCTCGTCAGTTGCCATCCTTCACCTTCGGCCCTCCCTCAACTTCCTCTCCACCCAGGTCTTTCCCCTTAGGCTATCACACCACTTCTTCCTTCCAGGACTTTTTCCTTTTTCTCTCACCTTCTATTGCTCTGAACAAGCAGCCTATATAAAGTCTGTACCCCTTCTCTACCTCAACTGCCTGTTTTCAACTATCACATCCCAAACTTCCCACAGCCCAATCACTTCTTAACAGCTCAACACATGATGATTAATGCACCAGTCCCGCCCACAGGATGCCTCACCTTCTTTGTTGGCATTCTTTGTCCACTCCAGCTGGCCAGGAGATGGGCCCATGCTGATTATCAGACCCTATAGATTATCGGGCCCTGCTGATTATTACAGTATCCTCCTTGTGAACTAGTAGCAATTGAAATTGTAAATTTGATTGTGATACCTCAAACCCATTTTGACATCATCACCGCCACGACATCACAAAGCCATTGTGACAACATTGTCATTGTTACATCATGATTCCATTGTGACATCTCATATCTATTATGACCTCTTAGCTCTTTTGAAAATCACATGCCCTTTTCAACATCACAGTCCCTTTGTGTATCCATATCCTTGTTGTTAAGTAATGACAATTGAGATCAGACATGCCATTATAACATCAAAAAGTGTTTGTGACATCCTCAACAGTGTGACATCACATTTTCATTATGAGAGCATCAGCTCATTGTGACATCATCAAACTCAATGACAGAATCGCATTATGACAATTCTCCTTTTGACATCATAGACACATTGTGAATGCCTATTCTGTGATTTCATTGTATTTCAAATGTGGCATGAGAGTTGATATCAGAAATACAATTTTGTACCTACACAACATTTTGACATCATAATCACTTTGTGACATCACAGTACCATTGTGATATCACTAACACAATGTGACATCACAAAGCTCTCCTGTCCTCATAACTTTTGTGACTTGCTGACATTGTGATATCTTAGACCTTTTTGCCCTCATAATTTTTTCAATCTCATATTGCATGTATGACTTGAGATAACAGAAATCAACTGTGACATCATGACCATTGTGACATCACACTGACAGATATCATGATCATCATGTCACATTGTGACATCACAAAAGGTTTTGATGTCACAATTAATTGGTGATGCCATACGGTAAGGGGTCTATGATGTCACAATTGATTAGTGATATCCAAATGGCATAACATATCTCATTTGTCATGAAATCACAGAGAATATGAGTTCACAACAGACTGTGGTATCTCCAACGTCATGTTTTCACAAATGTTATGAAGTCCTAGGAGGATTGTGATGTCACAGTGTGACACAATGATGTCTGTCAGTGTGATGTCACAATGGTCATGTTGTAACAGTGGATTTCTGGTATCATATTTCTTTTTTTTTTTTTTTTTTTTTTTAGGGATAACGTATTTATTATATAACAATACATATCAGAAAGACTTGTTTAAAAGGTATAAAAGTACTTTTAATTATCTTAGTAAATTTATTTAATTCTTCATTCTGACATATGTGTTTGGTTTATCTTTTTTTCTGACATATCTTTTATTCTACAATAGTATAATCAAATGACAGATTTCATCGTGAAATGATCACAGGTTTACTACCAACAGAGTTTGCATTACAAAAGAGATAGAACTCATTTTATACTTGAATCAACTAGGTCATTTGAGCACTGTATAAACCAATGGACAGATACTTGGATAGAATAGCTCAATGCAAACATTGTGGTTATACCAATGCAAAGAAAATACTTTGAAAATGGCCAGGATCACAATGTGTAGTGGTACACATTCTGGTATCATATTTCAAAACTGTAATATTATAAGGTTGAAAGATTACGAGCTGTAAAGGGCCTAAGACATCACAACTGCTGCACATCACAAGACTTATGAGGACAGGGCAGGTTTGTGATATCACAGTGTGTTAGTGATATCACCATGGCACTGTGTTGTCACAAAGTGATTGTGATGCCATATATTTATGAGATCACAATATATTTCTGACATCAACCCACATGCCACATTTGAAATAGAATGAAATAAGAGAATAGGCATTTACAATGTGTCTATGACATCACAATGACAATAAATGTCATAATGCTATGAGGTCATTGTAAATTGGTGATGTTGCAGGGAGGTAATTGTGTAATAATGAATATGTGTTGTCCCACTGGTGATGGGGTCACAAAGTGTTTGTGATGTTACTATGGCATATATGAATTCAATCGTCATGTATTCACAATGAGGATATGGGTACACAAAAGGACTATGATGTCACATATGCCTTGTGTGTTTTCAAAGGTACTTAGGGGTCACAATAGCTTTATGATACACAGTTGTGATGAGGTCACAATGGGTTTTTGATGTCACAATGATTTTGTAATATCTCAAACACAATTCCATTTTCAATTGTTACTATTTCACAATGTGCATACATGTTCACAGAATGAGCTGGAAGTACTAATGGACATGAATTTTTAAAAATGTTAGGAGGTCATTTTAGTTTTGTGAATGAACAATGGGACAGTGATATCACCATGACAATGTCAACTCATCACATCATGTCAAAATATTTTTTTGTTGTCACAATTAGTTGATGATTCCACATTGGTGGTGAGGTCACAAAATATTGGTGATGTGTTGGGCATGTCACAATGACATGATGATTCTCATTTGTCCAAACTTACAATGAGTATATGAGTTCCCAAAGGGACTGTGGTTTCTCCAAAAGTATGTGTTGTCACACATATATTGAAATCCTAAAAGGTTTGTGATGTCAGAATTTGACACAATGGATATGACAGCTGGCAGTATGATTCCACCATGGTCATGATGTCACTGGGAATTTGTGATATCAAATGTCATATGTGAAATCTAATGAGGTCAACAGATTATGAGGACAATAAGGCCTAAGGTATCAGAATTGCAGCATGTCACAAAAGTTATCATGAAGGGATAGGTTTGTGATATCATGGCAGGTTAGTAATATCACAATGGCAACATGATATACAAAGGGATTGTGATGTCACAATGATTATGAGTTCCTGATTTGTTTATGATATCAACCTACATGCCACATTTGAAATAGAATGAAATCACAGAAAAGGCATTCATAATGTGTCTATGATGTCACCATGACAATGTGAAGTTATAATTCTATCATATCATTTTAGTTTTGTGATTTCACAATGAGTAGATGGTATAAAAATAATAATGTGATGTCACAATTATGATGATCTCACAAACTGTTTTGGATGTCAAAATGTCATGTCTGATTCTCAATTGTCAATATTTCACAGTGGGGCTTTGGGTACACAAAGAGACTCTGATATCACAAAGCTATGTATTTTTCAAATGTTATAAGAGGTTATAATAGATTTGAAATGTCACAATGTGATCTTGGTATCAAAAACAACAATGTGAAGTCACAATAAGTTTGTGATGGCACAGTGGTGATGAGGTCACAATGAGTTAGTTCTGTCACTAGTTTGTAATATCACAATTGTTTGTCCAATTTCAATAACTACTAGTTGACGATGAGGACACTGTAATAAACAGCAGTGCCCCTATAATCCATGGGAACAGATAGTCATCATGGCCTCCTAGTCTGGACCAATTGAATGGGGGAGTGCATGACACTGGAGGGGGCAGGACATGCTGCTGAAGGAGATAGGATGTCAAGCCCCACATGGTCAGCTGCCAAGAAGTGATTGGACATGGACATTTTGTAAGTGATCATTGAAAACTGGAAGGCAAGAAATTATTGCTGTTGGGGAAGGATACAGCCTATATATAAGCTGCATTTTCAGAGCAAGAGAAGGGGAGAGAAAAAGGTTAAAGGCCTGGATGGAAAGAAGTGATGAGACTGCTGGAGGGCAAAGACCTGGGAGGACCTGGGAGGAGAGGAAATTGAGAGAGAGCAGGAGGTGAAGGACGGCAACTGGCCACCTGGACAAGTCAGGGCAGTCCTGTCAAGAGCAGAGCAGCCTGAAAAGAATAATGGAATGGTGGAAGGAAAAAAATGAAAAGACCTGAAAGGTAGGACAGATCTGTAGAGAAGGAGAATGAAGAGAAAGGAAAAAGCCTTGTCTTTTGAAGTGTGGAGCTTTGGAGATCATTATTTTGGCGGTTGGTTGTTTGCAGACCAGTTAACAAATGGCTGAACTGCTCTTTGAAGGTCTGAGGGTTCATGGTTGAGACTGAATTTAGCTCTCCGCATCCAGCCCAGCCAAGGTAGTCGCTTGTTACAAAATTTATGAGGACAAGACAGTTTTGTGATGTTACATTGCATTAATGATATCACAATGTCAATATGAGGTCAAAAAGGGATTGAAATGTCACAATGATGGTGTGGTCAAAATGGGTTTCTAAAATCAACCTATATGCCATATTTGTGATACAATGAAATCACAGAATAGGCAATCACATTGTCTCTAGGAATTCACAATGAAAATGTGATGTCATAATGCCATGATGTCATTGTCATTTTGGGATGTAACAATGGGCTGATGGTATTATAACAACAATGTGATCTCACTCTGGAGATGATGTCACAAAGCGTTTATCATGGTACACTGGCATGTCTGATGTCAGTTGTCTTTGTTCATAATGACAACATTGTTACCCAAAGGGACCATGATATCACAAACACCACGTGCTTTTTCAAAGGTGCTAAGCGATCACAAGAGTTTTGGGATGTCACACGGTGATCATTATATCACTGTGGCAATATGATGTCACAATGGGTTTGTTATGTCAAGTGGTGATAAGGGCACACTTGGATAGTGATGTCACAATGAATGTGTAATATTACCATTACAGGTCCAATTTCATTCTACTAGCTCACAATGAAGATATGAGTTCACATAAGGAGGTAGAAGTCAGAAAGGCGATGAATTTTCTAAAATATCATGAGGACATAATAGGCTGGTGAAAATGCAATGAGACAGAGTTATCCTATTGGCAATGTGATGCTACCATTACATGAGATAGTATTGTTTTCAAGTTACAAATGGTGATGCCATACAGGTGATGAGGTCACATAGGTTGGTGATTTCACAATGGGATGGTGATGTCACAATCTCATGCCAGATCTCTAATTGACAATGAATATATAAGTTCACAAGGGAAAATGATGTGTCCAAAGGCATATGTTGGCACAAGTGTAATGAGTCTTAACATGTTTGTGTTGTCCTCATGTGACTCAATGGTCAAGAAATCTGGCAGTGTGATGTCACGGTGGTCATGATATCACAGTGGATTTTTGATATCACACGTCATGCCAGAAGTATTATGAGTTAAACAATTTATGATCTCAGAGAGGCCAAAGAGATCACACTGGCAGCATGTCAAAAAATTTATGAGGATGTCTGTTTTGTGATGTCACAGTGCGTTAGTGATATCATAATGGCAATGTGGTGTCATCAAGGTATTGTGATATTATAATGCTTATGTGGTTACAATGTATTTCTGATATCAACCCACCAGCAATATTTGAAATAGAATGAGATCACAGAATAAGCATTCCAATGTATCTGTGACATCACAATTACATGTGCTTAGAGATCATTGTTGTTTTATGATGTCTTGATAGGCTGATGTTATCATAATGACAATGTGATGTTACACTGGTGATGATGTCACAAAGATTTTGCGATGTTAAAATGGCATGTCTGATCTCAATTGTCATTAGCTCAACATGAGGATATTAGTACACAAAAAGCCTGTCATGTCACAAAGGTCATGCTTTCTTTCAAAACTTCTGAGTTCATAATAGTTTTTGGATTTCACAATGTGATCATGTTGGTACAATGGCAATGTGATAACACAATGAGTTTGTGATGTCTCCGAGGTGATGAGGTCACAAAGAGTTAAAGATGTCTCATCAAGTTTGTAATATAACAGTGACATATACAATTTCAATTTCTTCTAATTCACTATGAGGATACTACAATAACCAGTGGGGCCAGAATTATTTGTGGGAGCCGATATTCATTGTAAATTCTTGACTTGGCCCTCCGGAGAGTGTGGGGAATGCCGCCAAAGGTGGAGGTGTCAAGCCTCACACAGTGAGCTGTCAAGAAGTGATTGAGCATTGGGCAGTTTTGGAAGTGATGGCTGAAAACTGTTAAGCTTGAGATCCATTGGAGGGAGGACGGGTACAACCTAAATATAAGTTGCATTTTCAAGGCATTGTAAGGCGAGATGAAAATGGGAGTTACCTGGATGGAAGAAAGTTGTGAGACAGCAGGAAAGGAAAAACCTGAGAAGGGAGGAAGCTGAGGGAGAGCAGATGTTTGGCAATTGGTCACTGGGGCAAAGTAGGGCAGGCCTGTGGAGAGTAGAGAGGCTTGAAGAGAAGAAGGAAGTGGTGGAAGGGAAAAAGGGAAAGACCAGGAAGGAATGACAGGTCTGTAGAGAAGGAGGGAAGAATGGAAAACTAAAAATCCTTGCCCATTGAGCTTTGGAGCTTTGGAAATCATAATTTTGTGGTTTGTGGTTTGCAGAACAATTAAGAAAGGGTGGGGTTGCCCATTGGAGGTCTGAGGTTTGGTGGTCAAGGCTGCTCTTGAACCTGGGTATCCAGTCCAGGATAAGTTAATCACAGTCCCCTTTCTAGTGAAAAATGGTTTATTATATTAAATATGACTCGATGGTTTGTTTCCTTGCCTTAGAGGTCATATGTACATGAGTACAGAGAAAGAGCTTGAAGTCTCAAAGTCCATGAATTTTCTAAGATCTGATGAGGCCATAACAGGTTTGTGAAAACACAATGGGAGAGTGATATCACAACAGCAATACCACAATATCATGTCAAAATAATGATTTGATATAACAATTAGTTGTTGATTCCATTCCCGTGATGAGGTCACAATAAATTTGTGATGTCACAATGGGTTCATGATGTCAGAGTGGCATGGGAGATCTCAACTCTCATTAATTGGCAATGAATATATGAGTTCAAAAAGGGACTGTAATGTCTCCAAAGGCATGTTTTGTTAGAAATGTGAGATCACAATGTGACAAAATGGTCATGACATCTGGCAGTTTGTTGTCAATGGGGATTTCTGATATCACCTGTCATACCCAAAATATCAGATTGAAAACAGATTATGAGCTCACAAAGGGCCTAATATATGGCAATGGCAGTATGTCACAAAACTTATAAGGACAGGACTGGTTTGTGATGGCACAGCAGGTTAATGATATCACAATGGCAATGTGATGTTACAAAGGGTTGTGATATCACAATTGTTATATGGTCAAAATGGGTTTCTGATATAGAATGAAATCACAGAATAGGCCTTCACACTGTTAAGTCTATGAATGTAACAATGTCACTGTGATTTATAATGCTATGATGCCATTGTCGTTTGGTTATGTCAAAATGAGCTGATGGTGTCATAATGACAATTTGATGTCATTGCTGATTTATGATGTAACAATGGTTATGAGGTCACATTATGTTTCTGATATTAACAGGCAGGTCAAATTTGAAATAGAATGAAAAAGCTGGGCGCCGGTGCCTCACGCCTGTAATCCTTGCGACTCCAGAGGCTGAGATCTGAGGATCGCAGTTCAAAGCCAGCTCAGGCTGGAAAGTCTATGAGAATTTTATTCCCAATAAAAACCATTAGAAAACCGGAAGTGGCTCTGACTCAAGCGATAGAGCACTCACCTAGAGCTGAAGAGCAGGGATAGCACCCAAGCCCAGAGTTCAAGCCCCACAACTGACAAAAAAAATGTTAAAAACAGGCATTCACAATATAACATCACAATGACAATGTGATCTCATAATGCTATCTTGTCATTGTAGTTTTGTCATGTCAAAAGTAGTTGATGCTGTCATAATGACAATGTTATGACACTCTGGTGATGTCACAAAGGGTTCATGATGTTAAATTGGCATGTCTGATATCAATTGTCAGTTCATAATAAGGGTATAGTTCCACAAAGGGACTGTGTTGTCACAAAGGGCATGTGTTTTTTCAGTGGTGATAAGAGGTCCTAATAGGTTTGCGATATCACAATGTGATAGTGATGTCAAATGGCAATGAAAGCATACAATGGTTTTGTGATGACACATTGGTGATAATATCAAATAGTTTTGTGAAGTCACATCTCATAATCGCATGTCCAATTTCACAGGTCCAATGAGGATATGAGTTCACAAAAAAAGACAAGTATAAATGGCCATGAATTTTCGAAAATGCTATGAAGATATACTAGGTTTTTGAAAACACAATGGGACAGTGATATCACGATGGCAATGTGATGATGCAATAGGATGACAATAATGTTTTGATATCATAATTTGTGATGCCACACTGATGAGTTCACAAGAAGTGTGTGATGTCACAATGGGTTGGTTATATCAAAATGACACATGTGATTTCAATTTTCATTAACTCACAATGAGTACATGAGCTCACAAAGGGACTCTGATGTATCCAAAGGCATGTATTTTCACAAAAGTGATGAAGTCCTAACAGGTGTGTGTTGTCAGAATGTGACAAAATGCTCATAACATCTATCAGTGTGATGTCACCATGATCTAGATGTCACATTGGATTCGAGTATCACATTTCATACCTGGATTTGGTTTGAGAGGATTGGAATTTCACAGTGGGTTAGTGTTATCACTATGGAAATGTGGGGTCACAAAGGGATTGTGCTATCACAATGGCTATTAGATCACAATGTGTTTCTACTATAGTAGGTTTGTGCTGTCACAGTTGGTTGGAAATGTCACAATGGCATGCCAGATCTCAAATGTCATTAATTCACAATCAAGATATGAGTTCACAAAGGGACTGTGTTGTCTCTAAAATCATGTGTTTCACAAATATGATGAAGTCCTAACAGATGTGAGTTCATAATGTGCCACCACCGTCTTGATGTCTGTCAATGTGATGTCACAATGGTCATGATGTCACAATGTTCATGATGTCAGAGTCAATTTCTGACATCATATGTCATACCTGAATTATGAGTTTCAGAACAGATTATAAGCTTACTAAAAGCCTAAAATATCCTAATGGCAGCATATCACAGAAGTTATCACTAAGTTATGACCTCCTCATCAGTATGGCATCACCAATTGTGACATCAGAACATTATTATAACATGATGTTGAGACACCACATCATCATTGTGAAATCACTGTCCTATTGGGTTTTCACACTATGAAGCTTCTTCTATCAATTCGTATCCTCATATTGAATTAAGAGTAATTGAAATTGGATATATCATTCTGATATTACAAACAAACTGTGACATCACAAAGCCATTGTGACCTCATCACCACTGTGACATCAAAAACCCAAAGGTATATCTCATTCCATTGTGACATTATGAATCATATTGTGCCAGTCCAAAACTATTATAACTTATAACCACTTTTGAAAACACACATGGCCTCTATGACATCACAGAACCTTTTTTGTATCCATAACCTCATGGGGAACTAATGACAACTGACATCAGACATACTAAGGAAACATAACAAATCCTTTCTGACATCATAATTGTGACATCATGTTGCCATTATGACACCATCAGCTCATTTTGACATGTAAAACTACAATGACATAATAGCATTGCAACATCACATTTTTATTCTAATGTCATAGACATTGCGTTTGCCTATTATGTTATTGATTCTATTTTTAATGAGGCATGTCGGTTGATATCAGAAACCCATTGTGTGTTCATGACCATTTTGATATCATGATGCCTTAGTTCCATCCCATTGCCATTGTGATGTCACATTGCCAAATTGATGTCACAAAGGGATTTTGATGTGACAATGGTTGTGAAATCAAAATGAGTTTCTGATATCAACCCACATGCCACATTTCCAATGCAATGAAATCACAGATTAGGCATTCATAATGTGACTATGATATCACAATGACATAATGGCAAATATTATAATGTCAGTGCCATTTTGTGTTGACACCATAAGCTAAAGATGTGATAACAACAATGTGATGTTACACCAGTTATGACGTCACACAGGGTTTATAATGTTACAATGGTTATGAGGTCACAATGTGTTTCTGATATCAACTGACATGCCACATTTTAAATAGAATGAAATCACAGTATATACATTAACAATGTGTCTAACACCACAAAATGGCAATGCAATGTCATAATGCTATGAGGTCACTGTAGCTTGTAGATGTCATAATGTGCTTATGGTGTCATAATGATTGATATCACACTGGTGATGATGGCACAAATGGTTTGTGATGTCACAATGGTATGTCAGATCTTAATTGCTATTAGTTTACAGTGAGGACATGAGAATGAATTCACCATGACCTATACAAATGAACTGTGATGACACAAACGCCATTTTTTTTGTCAAAAGTGCTTAAGTTCCTAACAGGTTTTGGTTGTCAAAATGTTAATGATATAAAAATGGGTTAATGATGTCAAAACTATTGCTACAAGTTCATGATGATACAAATTCACAGAAGGAGCTTGATGTCCCAAAGGCCATGCATTTTCTAAGATGTGATTAGGTCATAATAGGTTTGTGAAAGCACGATGGTACAGTAATATCACAATTGCAATATGATGTTAAATTCTAATTACTTGGTGATGCCATAATAGTGACGAGTTCAAAATTGTTTTGTGATGTTGCAGTAGATTGATGATGTGACAATGGCATTCCAGACCTCAATTATCATTAACTCACAATGAGTATATAAATTTAGAATGGGCTTGTGAGGATTCCAAAGCATTTGTTGGCACAAATGTGATGAAGTCAGAACAGGTTTGTGATGTGACAATATGACACAATGGTCATTACATCTAGCAGTGTGATGTCACTATGCTCATGATGTCAAAGTATATTTATAATATTTCATGTCATTCCTGAAATAATATGAGGTCGAAAATAGATTGAGCTATCAAGGGGCCTAACATAACACAGTGGCAACATGTCACAAAACTTTTGAGGACAGGACATGTTTGAGTTGTCACAGTTGTTTAGAGATATCACAATTTCAATGTTACATCACAAACGGATTGTGATGTCACAATGGTTATGGTCAAAATGTGTTTTTGATATGAACCCACATGCCACATTTGAAATGTAATGAAATCACATAATAGTCATTCAGACTGTATATATGATGTCACAATGACTATGTGATGTCATAGTGGTATGATATCATTACAGATTTGTGATGTCACAATGAGCTGATGTTGTCACAATGACATTGTGATGTCACACCCATGATTATATTGTAGATACTTTGTGATATTTCTTTGGCATATCTGATCTCAATTGATATTTCACAATCACAAAGGTCATGTGTTTTTTCAAAGGTGCTAAAGCTGTCATGGGAGGTCTCAAGGTGATTGTAATGTCACAACAGCAATGTGATATCACAATGGCTTTGTGATGTCACCTTGGTGATGAGGTCAAAATGGACAGGACCAGTTTGTGATGACACAACAGGTTACTATCACAATGGCACTGTGATGTCACAAAGTGCTTTTCATGTCACAATGGCTTTGAGGTCACAATGGATTTCTGATATCCACCAATTTTGCTCACTTAAAATAGAATGAAATCACAGAATAGGCATTCACAATATGTCTATAATGTCACTAGGACATATGATGTCATAATACTATGATATGTAACTTTAGTGATGTTAAAATGGCATGTCTTATCTTATTAGTCATTAGATTACCATGAGGATCCCAAAGGTTGCTATGTGCTGAGTCCTTCAAAAGGCTCATTGTGCTGATTCCATTACACAGGGTTCTTTGTACTAATTTTTTAAATTGTTCTGAGTCCTTGCGAGGTAGGTATCCCCAACAATCACACACACATACACACACACACACACACACGGAGAGGGACATCTTGCACCTGCTTGGTGTGTGGGGTGGATGGAGAAGAGTCCCCCAGCATTTGGGCTGAGGGGAGATTCGATCCCCCCCACTGGGCAGCTGCTGGGGTTGGAGGGAAGCACGGACCTGAGGTGAGGCTGCTTCTGCCATAGCCTGGTAGAGTCAGGACAGCACAAAGCCAGGGATGGGGGTGTGGCTGAGGGAGGGAGGAGGCGTGACCCAGTGGAGGACAGGGTGTGGCTGAGGGGGTACATATCTGCTGCAGCCAGGGGCACATAGAGGCTAGAGCACTTGTGCAGCAGAGGCAGGGCAGCCCCGGAGAGAAGTTGGGGCAGAGAGAGCAGAGAGAAGAGCAGGCCGATGCACCAGGGATGGCGACCTCAAAGACTCTGATGCTGTAGGAGCATTGGTCTGGGCCAGGAGCACAGAGCACAGAAAGCCAGCACATCAGGCACATCCCTCGCACCATTGCTGAACGCTGTACACAGAACCACAGCCTACAGATTCTACCAGAAGCACAAGTTAGTGGCTGCCCACAGGTCACCACCTTGCGACCTCCCCCTACCACTCCTGTGGAGAGCTACAGGGGCCGCGACCAAAGATGGCACTGGCTTCCACCTTCCGCCTTCCCGATGGCGAGTGCTTTCTGTGAAAAACAACTCCTTATATGGCTATGGCTTGGCTACTGGCTTGCTTCCATGTTTGCAACCCTATTAGTATATGCCGCGTGGCACCTTGGGATTGACCATCTAGGAGGCTTATAACTGGAGCACGGGTGCGGGGCGGGGAGAAGCTTGCAGTCAAGGTTCCTGAATAAACTGCTTTGAGAAGAATCCCGGGTCTTGTCTTCCTTGCTGGTGGAGGTGGTCGCCACAAATGGTGGCCCGTACGGGGAACTAACTCCACAAGGGATTCAGAACTCCTGACAGTCAGGGTGGTGCACCGGTAAGTTCCCAGGTAAGTGGGAATCCGCGATTAAAGCGGGCATAATACGGGGCTCTTCTCTGTAGATAAAGAGAGAGCGGGAACCCGGGAAGAAATAATATACAGGCCTAAATGAAAGTAAAAGAAAATAAAATTTTTAATAACTGAGATGGGCACCGCGACGTCACATCCAATTTTTCTGGCCCTAGAAAAGCTACTAAGCTCGAAAGGACTAAAGTTAAAGAAGGGTACCTTACAGAGGTTCCTTGATGAATGTGATATTGTGGCTCCTTGGTTCATAGTGTCCGGGAGCCTTACAGTAGCCTCATGGGACAAATTAGGGAAGGATTTGGATTTTGCCTATGAACAGGGCACATTAAAGACAGGAGTCCGCCCCATTTGGAAATTGATTAGGGGCTGCCTGGAGGACCAGCGCTGCTGTGAGGTTATCGAAAATGGACAGTCAGCACTGGAGCAGTTACAGGAGGAGAGGTCAGAGAAGGCGATCAGTGAAAAGGGAGACAGTGAACAGGGCAAAAGGGGGCGACTATATCCAGATCTGTCAGAGCTAAAATCAGAAAGAGGAAGTTTCAGCGAGTTAGAGGAGGAAGAAGTGAGAGCACTTATTCAACAGATGAAAAGGAGCCGTATAAAAAAGGGGGAACGTAAGCTAAGCCAACCTGTGCTTAATGAGGACTTAGAAAGAACTTCCGGTCAGACCCATTTAGATCCTCCTCCATATCAATATGGAGCCAATGGGCATACGTTTTGCCCGGACACTTGGTGAACTGCTCGAGCAGAACTCGATAATCAACAGAGATTCCATGAGCCTCTAGAATTTAAAGTAATTAAGTCCCTGGCTGAGTCTGTTCGGACTATGGGATTACAACCTCTTTTACCGTAGCTCAAGTGGAAGCTATAAAGAGATACTGCATGACCCCCTCTGATTGGGCGAGCCTAGCACGGGCATGTTTGAGTCCAGGCCAATACTTGGATTGGATGGCATTTATGCTGGAATTTTGTAATGAACAGGCAGCCATCAATCAAGCGAACAGACACCAGGCTTGGGACAGAGACATGCTCTTAGGACAAGGCCGCTTTGCTAATGCTCAGACAGGATATCCCCCTGAAGTGTATCAACAGATAAATGATGTTTGCATTATGGCGTGGAAATCACTACCAAATAAGGGGGAAGTTAGCGGCAATCTCACCAAGATCGTGCAGGGGGCTACCGAGCCTTTTTCGGATTTTGTGGCCAGAATGGTAGAAGCAGCAGGCAGAATTTTTTGGGACCTGACATGGCCATGCCTCTTATAAAACAATTAGTCTATGAGCAATGCACCAAAGAATGTAAAGCCGCCATTACCCGGTATAAACATAGAGGATTGGAGGCATGGATGAAAGTATGCAGAGAGCTGGGAGGACCTCGAACTAATGCAGGCCTTGCCGCCGCAGTACTCCAGTATTCAAATAGGCGGGGGGGGGGGGGGGGGGGGGGAAACTCTGGAGTGACATCTGGAGCATGCTTCAAGTGTGGCAAGGCTGGTCATTTCAAGAGAGATTGTCCAGAGAGAAAAGGAACCGGAAGAGCTGGAGGAGTTACAACGGGCAAACAGCCAGGGCTGTGCCCCAGATGTAGAAAAGGAAAGCATTGGGCCAACGAATGTAGATCAGTCAAAGATGTTAACAGCCAGCCCTTGGGCCCCATCACGCAGCCAAAAAATGGGCAGAGGGGCC
The DNA here is from genome assembly GCF_019054845.1 of Dipodomys spectabilis. Classification (NCBI taxonomy): domain Eukaryota; kingdom Metazoa; phylum Chordata; class Mammalia; order Rodentia; family Heteromyidae; genus Dipodomys; species Dipodomys spectabilis. The sequence goes on from NW_024870811.1 coordinate 1,447,329, forward strand.
CCCGTCCCCAGGGCCCGCAAATGTATGGGGCAATGGAGAGCCCAAACGAGGAAATTTCCCAAGAAGGATAGCCTACCCTGAGGCATCCCAAGAACCGCGCGGAGCCACTACAGGCTCAGCGGGACTGGACCTCCGTGCCACCACCAGACTCGTACTAATCCCGCAAATGGGCATTCAGTTAGTAGAGTCAGATTTTCAAGGTCCTTTGGAACGGGGCACAGTGGGGTTACTAATTGGCCGGTCTTCCGTTGCCCTTAGAGGGCTTAAAATTCACCCAGGAGTTATTGACCCAGATTATACAGGTATGGTTAAAATCATGGTAGAAGCTCCAAAAGGCATTGTAGCAATTTCCCCTGGAGACAGAATTGCCCAATTGTTACTCCTGCCTAGTCTACATGAAAAATTTCCTGCCATACAGTCTGAGAGAGGTGGAAAGGGTTTTGGCTTCTCCAGAATTGAGTCAGTGTACTTAGCCTTGGATTTAGACCAGAGACCCATGCTTGAACTGGAGATTGAAGGAAAAAGGATTATAGGACTGTTAGACACAGGGGCCGATCGTAGCTTTATTGCAAAAAAGGATTGGCCGAGAGGGTGGCCATTACAGGGCTCAGAACAAACTCTGAGAGGGTTGGGCTATGCCAAAGCTCCTGACCTAAGTGGAAGACCCCTCAACTGGAAGGATGGAGAAGGACACTCTGGAAACATCCAGCCTTATGTTTTAGAATTGCCTGTCTCCCTGTGGGGTTGAGATTTACTAAAAGAGATGGGGTTTTGCCTTAGTAATGAATATTCTCCTACCTCAAAGGAAATGATGTTACAAATGGGCTACTGCCCAGAGCAAGGACTGGGAAAAAACTTGCAAGGCCGTAAAGAGCCTATTGATGTCCACCAAAAACTTGATAGACATGGGCTGGGTTTTTCATAGGGGCCGCTGAGGATCAAGTTCCCATTACCTGGAAGACGGAGGAACCGGTATGGGTAGCTCAGTGGCCTCTATCCTCTGAAAACCTTTCAGCCGCTCATAAACTGGTAGAAGAACAAGTAGCCCTGGGCCATGTGAGACCCTCAGTTTCACCATGGAATACTCCAATATTTGTGATAAAAAAGAAGTCGGGTAAATGGCGATTACTTCATGATTTGCGTGCCATAAACACACAGATGCAAATTATGGGCCCTGTAAAAAGAGGGTTACCTTTGCTTTCCGCACTTCCTGCCCATTGGCCTATTATAGTAATAGACATAAAAGATTGTTTCTTTTCTATCCCCTTGCATTTCATTGATTGTGAGTGCTTTGCCTTTACTGTGCCCTCTTGTAACCATGAGGAACCTGACCAAAGATATGAGTGGGTCGTGCTGTCTCAGGGTATGGCCAACAGCCCCACTACGTGTCAGCTGTTTGTCGGCAGGGCTATAGCTCCTGTTAAGAAAAGGCATCCAAAACTCAGGGTGGTCCATTATATGGATGACATTTTGATAGCTCATAAGGAAGAGGCTGGGTTACAAAAGGCCTATGCAGAATTGGTTTTTGCCTTAAGGGAACAGGGTCTTTATCCGGCGCCAGAAAAAATACAAACAGGCAGAGTGGCGGAGTATCTGGGAGCCAAGATACATCCCAGGTCGATCATGCCCCAAAAATTGACCCTGAGAAAAGATAAAGACTTTAAATGATTTTCAAAAATTGTTGGGGGATATTAATTGGATAAGGGGGTATTTAAAATTGCCAAATTATGAATTAAAACCCTTATTTGATATGCTAAAAGGAGATATAGATTTAAACTCCCCACGAGGCTTGACTGAGAGCACCCGATTTGCTCTCAAAAGGGTGGAGGAGGCTTTAAGTGCTGCCTGTTTAAACAGGCTACAAGATGGCCAACTCTTTGATTTATGCATTCTTCCCACTGAGACCCAACCAACTGGGGTACTTTGGAAAAAGGGGCCGTTGATGTGGTTACATTCTCATGTTTCCCCTGGAAAGACGCTGGAGTATTACCCTGAGGAGTTAGCGGACTTAGCTCTGCAAGGAGTTCAACACAGTTTACAATTTTTTGGAGTTTATCCGCACTCCATCATTGTTCCCTACAGTGCCTACCAAGTTCAGACTTTATGTGCCACTATTGATAATTGGTCCATTTTGAGATGCATGTTTCCAGGAGATATTGTTAATCATTTGTCCAAAGACCCCCTACTAAGATTTGTAAAGGAACATCCAGTGATTTTTCCAAAGGTAACTGCCCGAAAGCCTATTAGAGGGGCTATAAATATTTTTACGGATGGCTCCAAAACGGGATGCGGGGTATACGTTGCAGGTAACCAAGACCCCGTGCAGCATCAATTTGTCCCCGGTAACCCACAGATTGTTGAGTTGATGATTGTAATTGAAGTATTTAAAGCTTTCTCCTGTCCCTTTAATTTAATATCAGATTCAGCCTATGTAATAAATGCTTTAAAAATATTGGAAGCGGTTGGTACAATAAAGGCTACCAGTTCTGTTCTAGCTCCCTTTACCCGGCTACAGTCCTTTATATGGCAACGCAAGGAACCCTTTTTTCCAATGCATATTCGAGCACATATGGGCCTCCCAGGACCACTGACAAAGGGTAATGCCCTAGCTGATGCACACACTCGTGCTGAGTGGGCGCTCCATGCTTCTGTTGACTTAGCAAAAGATTTTCATGCCAAATCTCATGTAAACGCCAGGACTTTACAAAGTCGTTTTATCACGTCAAGTGATAAAGGAGTGTCCCCGATGTATTATTTACCATAAGCCCCCTACGTTTGGAGTTAATCCACGAGGTTTAAGACCCTTACAAGTATGGCAGATGGATGTAACTCATGTACCTGAATTTGGCCGCTTAAAATATCTACATGTTTCTGTTGACACCTTTTCGGGTGTTGTACTTGCCACCCCCCTGCCAGGGGAAAAGGTTACAGATGTAATATCTCACTGCTTGGAAGCGTGGGCGGCCTGGGGAATGCCAAAACAGCTAAAAACTGATAATGGTCCGGCCTATACTGGGCAGCGCTTTGTTTCCTTTTGCACTCAAATGGGTATTACCCTGGTGCATGGACTGCCCTATAACCCTCAAGGACAAGGAATTGTGGAAAGAGCTCATCGCACTATCAAGGAAATGTTACAAAAACAAAAAGGGGGAGCTGGACCCCTGATGGCTACAGCAAGACAAAGAATAGCCATGACACTTTTCACCCTAAATTTTTTGAATTTGGATAACGCTGGTCGCTCAGCGGCGGATAGGCATAACAGTTCCACTCCTTCGGCCTTAGGATCGGCTTTGTGGAAGGATGTGCTCATGGGGCTCTGGAACGGGCCTGACCCCGTGCTGGTACGAGCACGAGGATCTGTTTGTGTTTTTCCTCAGAATCGTTCGGATCCAGTGTGGGTGCCCGAACGACTTGTGCGGCGAGTCCAAGATGAACGGAACCTGGAAGAAACAAAAGATTGCGTTGCTGATCATACAGCTCCTGATGATCCAACAGGGGCAGCCAGTAGCGAGATGGGGAATACTGTCCGCATTCCCGAGGCCCATGCCTGTGAGACATGACGCCTCTCTTTTCCCTAGATTTTTCACCACAAATAAGACTCTTAACCTTCCCTTTTACCCAGAGGATAAAATAATGGCAGGGGTTGGTGAAGCTAGAAATATTAGCTTGATGGGCACGCTATGCTTTTGCTTAAGTGATGTTACCCTTAATGGTAGTTGCATAACCTTGACTCGTTCCCCGGCCGCTTATTTTAGATATTGGTATGGGAATCCGGGATCAACTGAGGTTTGGGCAAATGCTACTGGATTTGTTGGTACTGTTTTAGGCAGAGATTATGAAAGCTTAAAGTTAAGCATCGACCCGTGGAGTGTAAAACAACCTAAATGGGCCCCTTTTTGCTTGCCTGACCGTATGGGGAGGCTTGGACTTGGACAGGTTGCCAATCACGACAAGTTGTTTCAGCTGATGAGTCTAAGCATTTTTCTTTCTCCCCTAGTGTTTTGTCCAATGCTAGTTTACTATTTAGGGCTGGAATTAATCCCTTTAATAATTGGCTGTTATGTGGTCTTAATGGAAGTTGCTTGCAGGCCGAACCTATAGTTATGCTGCAAGGGGGTCACTTTTTTTATAGCAAACATGACTTGCAATTTGACTAGTACTGCCCGTACTGTGGGTACCAATTGTCATTTTAGTAAAAATTATACGGTATTTAGCTTTCAGCCTACCCCCGTGTGTGTGGTTTCCCCTTTTGTGTTTTTGGTAATTAACAACACCTCTGTATGTTCAGATGATGTGTGTGCTTGTACTAATGAAACCTGCTATTATGCTACCTGCTGGAGTTCTCAGTATCCATTAGCTATAGTTGCACGCATTCCGCGTTGGGTGCCTGTGCCAGTAGATGCTTCTCAAGCTGTAACCTTGTTTAGGCATAAGAGAGATTTTGGCATCACTGCGGCCATTGTAACTGCTATAGCTGTGGCTGCCGCGGGTGCGACGGCTGCCGCTGTCGCCATTTCACATACTGTGCAGATGGCTCAGACTTTAAATAACCTGTCGGCTACTACAGCCAGAGCTCTGGATTTACAACAAGTGACCAATGCACAATTAAAAGGAGGACTGATGCTGTTAAATCAAAGGGTTGACCTTGTGCAGGAGCAGGTTGATATCATGTGGCAGTTGGCTCAGCTGGGATGTGTTCAAAAATATGAAGGGCTTTGTATTACCGCTGTTCAATATTATAACTATACCCAGGCAGCAAATTTGTCTAAACAACTGTCAAGTTATCTTTTAGGCAACTGGACGGGGGAATTCGACCAATTGATGTTACAGCTACGATCGGCCATTGTCGCAGTAAGCTCCACCCAGATGGATGATGCCCTGTTACAAGATGTTTCCTCCTGGATTTTGACAGCTGTGGATCATTTGAAGGAGTGGGCGGGAATGGGCTCCCTTATCGGTATCCTGGCATTGGTGATCTTGCTGTGGTGCATATGCCGGATTAGGAGCTCACAGCGCAGGAGTATGGCTATGGTGGTCCAGGCCTTCACTGCCATTGAGGCCGGACAGTCCCCCTACGCGTGGCTTGCCCCCTTAAAGGAATAGCACAGGGTGTAAGGCAAACGCACTGCACTTGGGAATCACTTCCCAGCGTGAGCCCAAGAAAAGCATGTTGGGTTGCAAGTGGGTTGATGCCCAAGATCCCACCTCTGCAAAAAAGGCATCGGACAGGCCTGGTCGTCACTGGGGAAGGCGCCCCTCAGGCGAAGACCAGTGCAGGGTCCTCTCATTAATGTTTTAGACAGAGGCCCAACCTATACTCTTACCTGTCGCGTAATAAATCAAAAAGGGGGAGTTGTGGAGAGCTGCAGGGGCCGCGACCAAAGATGGCGCTGGCTTCCGCCTTCCGCCTTCCCGATGGCGAGTGCTCTCTGTGAAAAACAGCTCCTTATATGGCTATGGCTTGGCTACTGGCTTGCTTCCTTGTTTGCGACAATATTAGTATATGCCGCGTGGCACCTCGGGATTGGCCATCCAGGAGGCTTATAACCGGAGCGCGGGTGCGGAGCGGGGAGAAGCTTGCAGACAAGGTTCCTGAATAAACTGCTTTGAGAAGAATCCCGGGTCTTGTCTTCCTTGCTGGTCAAGGTGGTCGAGACACACTCCCATTCCCCCACCTGCAAATCCCGCCTTCCTTCTTGTGTCCCAACCACGCCTCCCCAGCACCAGGCAGGCCATCCCTGACTCTTCCACAAATGCACCCCAGGAGTGGGCGGTTGGGGAGTGGGTGTTACTCTGGGAACTCATCCCCATCCGTAGTGGCCAGTATCCCTGGAAATGGGGAGATGCAGGAATGGGTGAGAAGGGGTCACCACTGAGCCCCTGGCTGGAGCAGTGGGAGTCACACAGTCTCACATCTGCACCCTTCCTCTCCCTGGTCGGACCTGGTGGCTTTAGTCAGAGGTGGGGAACATCACCTCTGCACCTGCCTTATTGGGTCTTTTCCTTTTTTTCTTGGAGTGGGGGATGTTGGAGGCAAAAGATAGGCCTCCTTTGCTGTGTGAGCCCTTGTCCTCTGTGCGCAGTCACCCTTTCATCTGAGGAGCGTCCCAGAAAAGCCCACTAGGGAGGTGAGGGAACTGGGGGTCAGATAGTAGGTGAATATATGGGAGGAACACACGCCCTCAGACACACATATACCTGGCCTATCCCCCACCCCAGGTGTCAACAGTACTCACATGGTGATCACATTTCCCAGCTCTGCCAGCATCTGCGGGTGCTCCCTGTCCATCTGGTCTCCTTGTCCTCCCCAAGAATCTTCCCAGTTGCCCAGAAGCATCTAGGCTGGAAGTAGGAGTCTGTCCATGTATGTAGCCTTTAGGACACCATCCATTTCCTCAACACCGCCCCCACCTTGGGTCAGACACCCCCCTTGGGAACCCATGACCCACTGCTTGTTTCAGTCCTGCTCTGAGGAGCCACCTGTTTGGGGATTCCTTCACCCAGCGTCCTGGCCTATGGTTTTGGTGAATGGGGAGTTAAGGCTGGTTGTTCGCAAGGGGAAGGGTCTGGCCCTGGAGAAGGGGAAAGGCAGGGTCGTGCTGTGTCATTAGAGTGGTGCTCCCCTTGTGTGGGAGCCCTTGGTTCGGACAAGGGAACAGAGAATGGGAACCCGTGTGCTCTGATGAGGAACCAACAAACTTAGGAGAGGTATTACTCTGAGTCTGTATGTGTGTGTGTGTGTGTGTGTGTGTGTGTGTGTGAGAGAGAGAGAGAGAGAGAGAGAGAGAGAGAGAGAGAGAGAGAGAGACAGAGAGAGACAGAGAGAGAGAGAGAGAATCTTTCTCCTTCTACAGCCTGACTGTCCTCAGGTGAGTGATCAGGTGGCAAATTGCAGGTGCTGCATGGAAGAGTCATCTGTCACCATTCTGGAGGTGTGTGTGTGTGTGTGTGTGTGTGTGTGTGTGTGTGTGTGTGTGTGTGTGTTGGGAGAGCAGGGAGATGAGAACAATGAAAATATATTTAAGTCACCATGTCTAAAAACAGCAAAAGCATTATATTTCTCTGTCTCTCCTTGTGTGTGTGTGTATTTGTTGTTGTTTTTCTTCATCAATACCAAGCACAAGCCCACCCACAATTTTCGTTTTCTCCTTCACAGTTCCATGTCTCCTTTATGGAAGATTTCAGTAGACATTACTTTCCACCTCTCTCTTCCCCCTTTCCTGTAGCCCACAGTAGCTGCTGGGCCTGAGTGGGCCTCCCCTAGAAGAACTGTGTGAACCCTGGACTTGAGTGGAAGCCTGTCCTTCTATCCCCTGCCAGAAGTTTGGTGAGGCGAATGAGATCACAGCCACATTCTTCCAGCCAGACACTCTGCTCTTGTGTGTTTAGTTGGAGGTAATTCAAGGGTTGCAAATGTGTTTGCCCAACATAATTAGGGAACGAGATGAGGAAAATGATAAGGCAGGGGCTGTTAAGCAATGAGGTTTTGGGGACTGGCGTGTGGTGTGACATGGCAGATGGTTCATGATGACAATGGATGGGAGGGAAACCATATATAGGGCATTAACGGTCTCTGTGGGCATCCTGGCACAGGGCTGTAGGCCCCAACTGGTGGTGAGGATACCCTCCTGGGGTAGTGCCAGTGTCAGTCCTCCCTTGAGTCCTGCAGAATCCAATCTGTGTCCCACCTGGGCTGTTTCCAGCTGGGCAGTGGTAGGCAAGTCAATTCCCTCTGCTGGAGCCTGCTCGGTATCAGGGGGTGGCAGTTAGCTAGGGCTCGTTGAATGCCAGTTTCTGTAACCTGCTATAGGCTGTGTGGAAGGAAAAGGGGACCACTGACTTTGGAAACCTTTAAGTTTGATTGGGACAAATTAAATACTACATTTTCCAGGTTTTTTTTTAAATTAAAACTGGCAATTTCCACTAATGCCTGGGATTATGGATCAAATTAGATGGATGATTTCAGCCATCAAACAATGATGTTCAAAGCGGCACAGGCAGAGTTCCCAAGCCAGATTGTCTCCTGCTTTGAACGTTGTGCCTTGACTGCCTTTCTTCGGCAGCTATTGCATCTCTCTAGGGTGACGACCCCACTCGAGGACATTGTGGGGAGCCATGATTGTGACCTCCCATCCCCAGCATGGCAGCATTAAGCAGAGATGATTCCCAGCACCTGTACTGGACTCTGGGAGATTCAGAGAACCCAGGCTGCCTCAAGAATCCTTCCTCTGCAACATGAAATTTAGGGCCCAGATGTGGTGGATGATCCTGGCTGGCCCCAGGGGGAGTACAGGAGTCCCCTTGAGCCAGGCATTCAGCTCACAGCAAACTCATTCACACCTCCATGGGGAATTGAGTGCCACAGAGCTGGTCAAATGCTGGACAGAGATCTTTGAGAAGATGGCATCCCAGAGGCCCTGGAATGTAGCGAGTACATAGTGGCTAACACCCTCAGAGCCAAAACAGTTAAGTGTTGTGGCACCAGGAGTGGGTAAGAGGGAGGAGGGAGAACTGTTGGAGAGCTACATCAGGCTTTGTCCCCACTCCTCGACAGAGGATTCTTACCTGAATCAGATGGGAATTTTCTGTAGCATTGTCATAGACAGATGCTTATTTATTTAACCAACTAACCAATACAGTGTGCAACAGGCTCTTGGGGGTCATAGACAACGAAAAGTTCCAGGACTGGTTCCACAGCCCATGAGGAAACCTTGGATTGATCTGGATGCCAGTGCTTCAAGCCTGTCATCCTACTTACTTAGGAGGCTGAGATCAGAGGATTGAGGCTTTGGCCTGGGCAGGAAAACCTGTAAGACTCTTGTCTTCAACTAACGACCAAAAAAAAAAAAAAACCACCAGAAGAGGATGTGTGGCTCAAGACATAGACTGCTAGCCTTGAGTGAAAAGGCTTAGGGACGGCACCTAGGCTTGCAGTACAAGGCCCAGAACTGACACAAAGAAAGTAAAGAGAGAAAGGAGGGAAGGACAGAGGGCGAACAAGAGGAAAGGAAGGAAGAAGGGAGAACATACAAGCCTTGATTTGGAGTCCCTGGATAAAGGGAGCCAATTATTCACAATCTCTGTGGGGACAGTTTCAGAGCCTAAAGCCAGTATGTAGGACCAAGCCACTGACCACTCAGTAACTTTATGCCATCCAGGAGCTGTGTGGTCACCAACTAAAGAGGGAACTAGCCTCGGGTAGATCCTAAGGCTCAGAGTGGGTTACCAGGTTTCAGTTATGCCCAGCCTCATCGAGTTAATTTTCTGATCAGATAAGAAGATAGTTTCCAAGGAATAGGGAGGTATTAGAGTGAGAGAGTTTCAAGGCTGGGGGATTCAAAGTATAAGTAGGAATTTGAAGAGAGAGAATGATCCTAGGTCACGTGTGTCAAGACATTGGAGCCATGACCTCGCCTGACAACATAGACTAACAGCCTTTGATCCAGCCACACTGCTATTAAAAGTCCTGCCACCTTGGATTCATCATTGACAACCTGGCTGCCATTCACTGCAGGATGCCTGTGCAGTACATCCTTAAGGACTAGGACTTTCCAGGGCTCAATCTGACGATACCACTCCCGGTGTTCATTCCTTCACCAAAGACTGAGATAAGCATGCCACTGCCACAGGACAGACTGGGAATGAGGGCAAGAAGTGGGTCTCTTGGCTGGCTCACTCTTTATTATAGATGGCAGATCTGGGATTCAGAGAGAGCAGGCTGAAGGTGGGGGAGAGCTGGGTAGAGGCTGGTGGGAAAATCAGAGGCACTGTGGTCTGAGCAGGGTTGTTTCTTTGATAATACTCACAACATAGGAAAATTTCTGGGATAGAGCAGCCCTTTTCACCTCCCCAAGATGGAACTATATCCTCCCAGTCTCAGTCCCTTGACCGGGAATCCCTTTGGTTCCCATATCATGTGGTGGAAAACTAGACCTTACCTCACTGCCCAGTGTTCAGGCAGGACAACGAGAGACCTGAGTCTTTGATAAGGACAGGGGATCTTCAGTATGAGATTGCACTTCAATGTCCCAACTTGGTGCATGGTCAGTCCCATCTAAGTCTGCCATGATGTAGGACATAGAATCTAGAGAATCAGAGCTGGATGGGGTCTGTTCTGGGAGTCCTGAGTATTATGTGTTAGCTTTGAGCTCCCTGTGTGCCCACTTGCTTCCCTGTCTTCGTTGGGTCTATGCTAGAAAAATGTTGAAACTAGGGCGTGGATCTTGTCTTTTATGCTCCTAGATAGCACTCTACCATTTGAATCACAGCTCCACTTCCAGCTTTTTGGGGTGTTTAATTGGAGATAAAGAGTTCTCACGAGCTTTGCTGCTAAGGGGCATCCAACTGCAGTCCTCAGATTTCCATCTCCTGAGGGGAGAGGATGACAGGAATGGAAAAGGTTGTTTGGCTGGGTGCCAGTAACTCATGGCATTTATCCTAGGTACTCAGGAGGTGAGATCTGAGGATCACGGGTCAAAGCTAGCCTGGTCAGAAAAGACCCTGTGTCTCTTACCTAAAAGGAATTGCCAGAAAACCAGATGCTGTGCTGTGGCTCAAGCAATTGAGTGCTTGCCTTAAGCTGAAAAGCTCAGCGACAGCACCCAGGCCCAGAGTTCAAGCCCCACAACATAAAAAAGAAAGAAAGTAAGACATCTTTGCCTGCAAATGATGGTGGAGGTGTGGGGGTGTGGGGAGGGTACTGTGTTTGGGAGACCAAGTGCTGGCCTCACTGTACAGATATTTGTAAGAACTCCCCAAATTTGCTCCAGTTTGAAGCCACAGCTTTAAGAGGAAGTGTCTTGTGACAAGCAGGGAGTGGGCGACGCGGTGCAGGTGTGATTGTTGTGTCTTTATTTTCTCCATTGAAGGATAGATTTGGATGCTGGGTATCAAAATCTGAAGTGAAGGTTTGCAAAAAGTTTGTGGCCTGACGACATGGGTTTCCTCTGTGTATATGAAGGTGGCTGAAGCAGGAAGCCACGCGTGGCTCACAACTCTCATCCTAGGTACTCAGAAGGCTGAGATGTGAGGACGGTGGTTACAAGTCATCTTGGGCAGAATAGTCTGTGAGATTTGATGATAGACCACTAGAGAACAGGTAGTGTTGCTTTGGCTCAAGTGGGAGAGTGAACACCTTCAGCTGAATTGCTGAGGGACAGCACCTTGACCCTGAGTTCAAACCCCTTGACCAACAACAAAAAAAGAGTTGACTAAGTTTTCCACGAAGCAGTGCGTATGATAGGAAATGCCATTATGGTCTATGAGACATTCCAGATATGTGTGATGCTCAATGTTTTGTCTACCGTGGGTCTGATGTCAATACTGCCACCTTCTACGGCGTGGAATCTGATCCTAATAGAGGGAGTTCATGTTTCTGTTCTCAGGGACTGCTGAATCCTTGGGCCATTATTTGTGTGTGTGTGTGTGTGTGTGTGTGTGTGTGTGACTGTGTGTTAGTCGGACTGTCTGTGTCTGTGTCTGCGTGTGTTTGGAGGTAGAAGAACTGGGACTTGAATTCAAGGCCTAGGTGCTGTCCCTGAGATATCTTGCTCAATGCTAGAGCTCTGACACTTGAACCATAGCTCCAACTGTGGCTATTTGGTGGTTCAGTGTAGATAGGAGCCTCACAAACTTTCCTGAGTGGCTGGCTTTGAACAATGATCCTCAGATCTCAGCCTCCTAAATAACTAGGATGACAGACAGGAGCCACCCATGATGGCTCTGTGTGTGTGTGTGTGTGTGTGTGTGTGTGTGTGTGTGTGTGTGCGTGTGTATAGAAGTTGGTTGTTACAAGGAGTGCTGGACCCTTTGGTAACTTCTAACCGCTGTCTTGGGGGGTGCATGGACTTTGTGTCTGAGGTCTGGGGGCTTGGAAGGGTGAGATGTTTGAAGGGGACTCAGCACCTTTAAATTATAAGAGCAAGGGATCTTTGTATACCCGGAACTGTCTACTAACTTGGGCCTGGTTGGTGGCAGAGGGAGCACGGGAGGACCTGGGGGTGGGGCCCGAAGGAGTTGTCTCCCCAGGGGACAGAGAGTGTGGTCAGCACTTATTAAGGCTGTGGGCCCTGTTAATATGGACCTTATTGGCATGGGTCAGACTCTGGGTCATCTCATCATGACGTCTGATGGGCAAGGCCAACCCTACTTTAAATCTTGACCTGTGATCCTCAGAACTCAGCCTCCTGAGTAGGTAGGGTTATAGGCATGAGCCTCTGGCACCGGGCCTCAGATTCTTTTTGGTATATTAAGGTTTGAAATCAAGAGCTTAGACTTTCCAATCAGGTCTTCTTCCATGGGAGCTAAGCTTTTCTGTCTTGGGCTTTTCTGAGATAGAGACTCCATATATGCTCAGGCTTGGCAGGATCATGGTCCTCCTGTGACAGGCAGGTGTCACAATGCCTGGTCCTCTGTAGTTGGGATGGTAGATATGTAGCACCATGTTCAGTCATCAGTTTAGATTACTGTCCCAAACTCTTAGTCCACAGCAGCCGATTTTTGACCACAGTTGAAGCTCGGGGTTCGGCCTGGAACCATTGGTCCTCAGTCTCCTCACAGGATAGTTGTGAGGAAACAAGGGATCAATACAAGGGGAACTCTGGGGCAGAGCCAGGCATAGAGCCAACAATAATCAGATAAGTCTCTTGGCAATTCTGTGAGCATATAACAAGAAGATACCTGGAAAGGACTTAGAAGGGGCCTGTTATTTATCATGCCACAGGTATGGGATTATGAAACAAAACATGGCTCTCCTCATCCTTACCCTATCCCCATGAGGAAGGGGATCCTTCACTGTTCAGCTTTGCAGCTGGGGAAAACGAGGCACGGTAAAGCTGGGTGACCTACTCATGATCCCCAGGTGACCAGAAGCTTGGCCTGACTTCTCGGCCATGCTCCCTAGGACAATGGGTGCTATTCAGTCCATTTCTTGTGGTAGGAAGTCCACTTATTGTCAGTCATGGGGCTTGAACTCTGGGCCTGGGCACTGTGCACAAGCTGCTCAGATCAAGTTTACGGCTCAACCAATTGAGCCATAACACCACTTCTGGTTTTCTGGTGGTTCTTTGGAGATAATCGTCTTACAGACATTCCTGCCTGGGCCAGCTATGAACCATGATCCTCATATCTCAATGCGTAGTTACCATTGTAGGCCTGTGCCACCGGAAGCCTGCTTAAGTGTAATTCTCTCTCTCACTCTCTCTGTCTCTCTCTCTCTGTCTCTCTCTCTGTCTCTGTCTCTATCTCAGTAACTTGTTGAATTTGTCGTGGAGGAGTTGGCTCAGTGTCCCCATGTGGCTGGGACCCATTGCAACCCTCTCATTCTGGAGGTAGGCTGTGTGTCAGGATCATTCTTGCTTGGACTGTGGAACTAGCTCCCTTTGGTAAGCCCCTATGTTTCTGGGGTAGACCGTGATGGTTACTCATTGTCAGTCTGTCCGGTGAGTCCTTCCCCACTACCCTCTGCTAAGATAGTTAAAGGAAAGTGGATGAGCAGGCATCTCATTGCCCAACTGCACAGCACTATCCCGAGCCTCTGATCCTCACTGCCACCTATCTGGCCAGACCCTAATTAGAAGAAACTGAATTCACTCTATGTCTACTTCACGATGCTGTAGTGTGTCGTTTTTTGGGGAATAGACTCAGTGTGCAGAGGAAAGACCCCAGGTCCAGCACCTCTTGGGGGACATTTGTTCTGTGACAGCGCAAAGTCATTGCTCTGAATAAGGAGGAAGCCGGCATCAGACTGAGCCAAAACAATGCTCAAAGGTAGGTAGTCTGTTGAAGTACCAAACACACCCAGGTCTGCTTCCCACTCACAACAAGGAGGGTGCAATGCAGGTAGCCCAGCACTGGCCCTAGGGAGCTATCAATGGATGGTGATGGTCAGGTGCCAGTGGCTCTCACCTGTCATCTTGGCTATTCGGGAGGCTGAGTTCTGATGGTCGTAACTCAGAGCCAGCCCAAGTGGTAGAGTCTGTGAGATATTTTTTTTTTTGGTCCAGTCATGGGGTCATGGGTCCTGAACTCTGGGCCTAGGCACTGTCCCTCAGCTCTTCAGCTCAAGGCTAGCGCTCTGCCACTTGAGCCACAGCGCCACTTCTGGCTTTTTTTCTTTTTCCTTATGTGGTGCTGAGGAATCGAACCCAGGGCCTCAGGCATTCAAGGCAAGCACTCTGCCACTGAGCTACCTTCCCAGCCGCAAGTCTGAGATTCATATCTGCCATAAGCTAACTCCCCCCCCCCCCCGAATAATGCCAGTTTTGCTGCTGTGGCTCAAGTGATAGAGCCTCAGCCTTGAGTAAAATAAGCCCAGGGATGACACCGAGTCCCTGAATCCAAGACCTGGGATTCACAAAAAATAAAATAAATGAATAGTGGGCACTTGTTATGTTACTACCAAAAAGGATGGATACATTCTTCTTTCTGGTACTTGTAGACAAAGGTAAGGGGCTTCCCTTGATGTTTCTCTCAAGCTCTCCTTCTCTCTATTATCACCCTGTCTTCAGTTGCAGGATAGAATTCAGATCATCCCACTTGCTGTAACCTTAAGTACCCTCCCCTCCCTGCCTTTTTTGGGGTGGGGATCCTGGATGTACTCACCACTGGGTGAAAGAAGCACCAGAGAGTTGGAGGTAGGTATCCCTGAAACTTATACTCACACACACACACACACACACACACACACACTCACCTAGGTCTACTCTGACTAGCGTTTTCCAAAGATATTTTATCTCCTTGGATTAACTGACCTAGGAGAGGAACTTGATCCCCTATAAATTACTATTTTAACTAGGGCTTGCTAGTTGGCTCGAGATAAACAGAAGCTCAAAGGAAAGGTTCTGGAGCCTGTCTAGCTCAGGCTCACACTTGAAATCCTGGCTCCTCGGTAGGCAGAGATCTGAGGATCAAAGATCGAAGCCAGCCATAAGCTGGAAGGCTGATAAGACTCTTCTCTGCCTGGAACCACCAAAAATCCAGACGTGGAGCTGTGGCTCAAATGGTAGAGTAGCAGCCTTGATTGAGCATGAAAACTCAGAAAGACAGCTCCCAGATCCTCAGTTCAAGCCCACACAAGAACTGGCACCATTTGTTGCCCCCAGACTGCCTGGGCCTCAAGTGCCCTCTCACAGAGTGTGATACCGCACTGGTTCCTGGGTAGTGTATCAGAGCCTTCAGAAATTGGGTGGTGAAAGCCAGGCCTACGCCTTTGTGCACTCTCAACCCACACCAGCTGGAAGGCAGAGCATGACAAGGCCAACATCCTGCAGATTGGAGAAGATCCGCCTCTGCCAGGGTGATTGGAGCGGGCTTCTTAGAGGCAGCAGTTGAAAGGAGATCTTGCTTAACAAGGAGGATATGACAGGAAGCATAAAGAGAAGAGATCCCATAGATAAAGGACAACATAGCGGAGCGTGTTCTTTTCCGGCCAGGGCTGCTGGTTAGAAACTCAGTAAAGCTGGCAAGACTGTCTGAGACAGGCCCCAGGAGTCACAGAACAGCTATCCAATGTTGGGATTTTGTCTTAGCAGGAGTGGGCTCACTTAGCACACAAGAAACCCTGGGTTCCAGTCCTAGGTCCAACATACACAGAAAAAGCCAGAAGTGTTACTGTGGCTTGTGTGGAAGAGTGCTCACATCAAGCAAAAGAAGCTCAGTGATAGCGCCTGGATACCAAGTTCAAGCCCCAGCATTGTCAACGTAAAACTGCACTCCAAGGGACCTGGGTGACAGGTGGATGGCTGTGCCCTGTAGCTCTTACTAGATCCATCCACGCTTTGTGTCTCCTTCTTTGACAAAGAGAATCTGGACACTCCTTCTGCCCTAGGCACCCCTGGACCCAGTTATCAGCAACCTTCCAACGTCTTCCACTGGGACATGGAGTAGCTTGCCCCAGAAATTCTCAGGTACCAGTTGGATGTGGCGGGGGATACAGGGCAGGCCTACGAAGTCCTAGTGGGTCTGATATGCCCCAGACAACCAGGCCATCCAGAGGAAGCGGATGGGAGCTTAGAAAGGGGTAGTGATGTGAAGGGGGCCCTTTAATGCCCATGGCCCTCCCCAGATTCTGAGCCTCCCTTTGCTGTCCCTGAGGGAGGTAGAGGAGGGTCTAGGTGGTAGTGTCTAGAGGAAGACTAGTTGGAAATTGTAAAGAATGAGACACCATAGGCCATGCGCTGATGGCTCACGCCTGTCATCCTGGCTACTCGGGAGGCTGAAATCCAGAGGGTCTTGTTTCCCAGCACATCCAGGGGATTGTAGGTCTCTCCTGCCTCTGGTGGTGAGGGTGACTCATGCTGTGTCCTATCTTTTTCTCAGCTAGGACCCTGGCTGCATTACCCAGCATGCTGGTAGTGGTGTGGGGGAAGGGTGGTTGCCAGTGGCTCTGGCCAACTCGACCTTGATAGCTGACTGAAGGCTCCCCATAAAAGGATAATCTGGGGCTACATGAGAGGTGAGCCCATGGTGGCTTGGATGTATTGTTCGATGTCTAGGAAATGTCAACATACCTTATCGTAGGCAAATCTAACTTCTGGCAACAACTGGGCCTCTCAGGTCCTTCTAGTCAATTCTGGATTCCCAGAATACAGAGGCATATACTTTAGATTCCAGACCCAGGGAACTGGGGGATGAGAGACTGGTATAGTACCTCAATGTTCTGGGGCAGTACTTTTGAGCTGGATGAGCTGAGCTACAACTGGGGGGCAGTTCTGAGTCATAGTCAAAGTAAACTCTCAAGCCAGATCAAGTGGTTTCTCCCTAATTCCTTCTTGGGCTGAGGGGTTTGGGCCATGTCAGTAAGTTCCATGGAACCTGCCCCTCGATCTCAACATGGGGCTACAGGATCAAGGGAAGGACACTAGGGTTCCTCCTTGATTGTCGGCCCATGATTGCAGACCTTCATCTGCCCCCCTTCCCCAAGCACTGGTGAGGAAAGCAGGGCACCGAGTCCTCCGACTCCTGGGATAGTGACTGCTACAAGCAGCAGCCAGTTGGCTGTGGATTCCTCAGCCTACAAAATTTTCATGAGCCCAACTCAACACCTGCCCAAGGTCTGACTGACAAATTTGCACTCTTGTGATACTCGTGTGACTAGACATTATCTGGTATGACATCTTACAGCTCCTGCCCCTCCAGGCCCCAAACTGTGGTCTGAGACAGTGACTTACTGCTCTGATCCACATTGCACCCATGACAGATGCCATTCTGATGAACTTCATGCCCCACGGCTTGATACTTCTCTGAATCTGTGGCCTGCTCTGTAGGCAATGGCCTCCAGACAGGCTTCTATCAAGACTTGTAGGACACCTAGACATTAGGGGACCCTCAGGGGCCCACTGCAAAGAACTCTGCCTAGAGCTACAGAGTAAGGTCTAAGCAGGCCAGGTGTTGGTCATGGGGCTTGAACTCTGGGCCTGGGCTCTGTCCCCCAGCTTTTCACCTTACCACTTGAGCCACTGAGCAACTTCTGGTTTTCTGTAGGTTCCTTGGAGATATGAGTCTCCCAGACTTTCCTGCCTTGGCTGGCTTTGAAAGGTAATCCTCACATCTCAGCCTCCTGAGGAGCTAGGAGGACAGGCTGAGCCACCTGTGCCTCGATGATCTGGCCTTACACCACAGTGGACTAGGAGCTCCTGAAATCTTTTCTTTAATTTTCCTGTGCTAGTATTGGGGCTTGAACTCAGGGTCTGGGCTCTGGTCTCTAAACTTTTTCCTTCAAGGTTACCACTTTACCACTTGAGCCACAGCTCCATTTCTGGATTTTGGTAGTTAATTGGCAAGAAAAGTCTCATTAACTTTCCTCTCCTGAGCTGGCTTGACCCTCAATCTATATCTGAGTCTCCTGAGTAGCTAGGATTTACAGGGGTTGAGCCACTGGTGGCATTGGGCTAGAAGCTTTTCTAAAGCAAGAGTTTTTCTCTGCGTTTGCCCTGACTCCTCCATGCAAAGGAGGCCTGAGGGTCAGGAGTTGTGAAAACAGGTTTCAAGCCACAGGAAATGGCTTTGGGTCCCTGGCGAAAAGAAAAGCTAATCTTCCCCCTGGGCGCTATTCTGGGACCCCACCCTCTGCCCTGTGACTCAAGTCAACGCTGACCCAGCCTTGAATATCCTGCCAGACTTTTCTGAAGCCATAAAACCTTCATACCATTCACACCACCTGCACTACAGCACACCTCAGGACCTTTGCCCATGCTCTACTTTCTTCCAGAGGGTCTCTGTCTTGTACCCTCATATGCGAACTACTGTGGAATTTTGGCACTGGGTATATCACTTCCTGGAGAAAGTCTTTCCTTCCCTTCTCCATCTTTATTTTTTTTTTAATATTGAGTTGCTAGAAATGGAATTTGTGTAGGCTGACTGGCAAATGCTCTATATTGGTGTGTGTGTGTGTGTGTGTGTGTGTGTGTGTGTGTGTGTGTGTGTGACTGGTAAATGCTCTATATTGGGGTGTGTGTGTGTGCGCGCGAGTGTGTGTGTGTGTGTGTGTGTGCGTGTGTGTGTGTGTGTGTGTGTGTGTGTGTGTGTGTGTGTGTGTGTGTGTGTGTGTGCCAATCCTGGGGTTTGAATTCAGGGCATAGATGCTATCCTATCCCTGAGCTTTTGTGCTGCAGACTAGCACTGTACTACTTGAACCACAACTATTCTTCTGGCTTTTTGTGTGTTTAATTGGAGAAAAGTTTCTTAAATTGACTTTTCTGCTTGCAATTAGGATCCTTAGATCTCTTCCTCCTGAGTAGCTTACAGGGGTGAGCTGCTAGCATTGCCCTCTACCCTATCTCTTACCTATAACCTTGCCCTCCTCTGAGTCCCAGAAGAATATGTCTCACCAGGCTCATTTTTTTTTGCCAGTCTTGGTGCTTGAACTCAAAGCTCATACTTGGGAGAGACTCTAAACATGTGAAGACTGTGACAAATGTTTCCATTTAATTATGTATCATGTTTCAACACTTAATATAATGTTAATGAAAAATGAGTCAATGTCCTAAATTATTGTGTATAATTTTATAATAGATGTGCAAAATATAATATTATGTGTATAATAATACTAAATACAATAATCAATAAATGAATCAAAGAAAAATAAAATACAAAATCAATAATAAAATTTATAATATGAAATCAACATACATATATAAGTATATATCATGTATTACACATTTATAGAAATATTTCTTTCATTGCAGGGCCATCATTGAGGGCCTGGGCACTCTATCCTTAATTTCTTTTTTTTTTTAATTTAGTTTTATTTTTTTTTGTAAACATACTCTACAGAAGGGTTACAATTACATGGGCAGGATAATGCGTACATTTCTTATCAAGCATTGCAGCCTCCTCCTTTGTTTACACTTCACATCTCTTCCCAACCTCTCCCCCACCCCCCACCAATCCTCCCCCTTCCCCCCACCCCTCACCAACGTTGTAAAGCTCGTTTTCGACATGACAAATATGGAACCAACCCAGATGCCCCTCAGTAGATGAATGGATCAAGAAAATGTGGTGTATATACACAATGGAATTCTATGCCTCCATCAGAAAGAATGACATTACCCCATTTGTTAGGAATTTGAAAAACTTGGAAAAAATTATATTAAGTGAAATAAGCCAGGCCCATAGAAACATAGGTCCCATGGTTTCCCTTATTTGCAATATCTAGTATATTTATAAGTCAAGCGAAAAATTCAGATAATGTGATGTTAGGAAAATAAACCCTTAGATATCTATTTTAATGCTTTTTTCTTTCATGCATTTGTTTCTAACGCATTTATAAGATTATCTCTTTGTTGCTTTGTATGTCCCTCCCCCACAGTATAACCCCTACTTTCACTATATTTGATGTCAATATAAGTTGTGGAGGAGATGGGGAAAAACAAGTCCTTTAAGGATACAGGTGGATCTATCCTGAATTTCTTTTCCTCAAGGACAATGGTCTTCGCTTTCACCCATGGTACAAAAGAGTTACCTGGACGGTGAGCTCAAAAACTAGCAATGGCAGAAATACTGGCCCCAGTTCCTAGAAAGTGACTTAATTTTTTTGATGGAAGCAGTTATGATTATTCAGTTCTATACTGAACATTAAAAAAAGCAGTGTAGAATTTTGGACAGCTATTCAAACATCCTTCCCTTACTTCCAAAGTGCTTCTCTGAGAACCGCATTGTTTCTCTCTTTTTTTGTATGTTTTTTATTGTAAAAATGTTCTACAGAGGGGTTACAGTTCCAGGAGCAACGTAATGAGTACATTTCCTATTGAGCATTGTTTACTCCTCCTGTGTTTTCCCCCTACCATCCCTTCCCTCCCGTCTCCACAACTACCTCCCCCTGCTGAGGTCAGTGACATAGTTTTTCATTTTTGGTTGGCACGGGGTTTGAACTCAAGTAATGGCAACACTTCGATCACATTGCTACAGATTTACCAAGACCCTGAGTTCAAATCCTAGGCTAGAAACGAAAACTTGCAGAAATTCCAAACCAGTGAGCTTTATTTTTTTTAATTTAGTTAAATAATTATATATATATATATATATATATATTGATTTTGGCCAAGCATGTGGCTTGAACACAGGTCGTGGAAATTCTAATTCAGCTTGAATCTCCCTTTGCTGGGGTGTAGTCTCTGGACCCATAGCCGATCCTGGGATCTTGGGCCAAGAGGGCTTTAAGGAAGAAAAAACCGTTGGAAAGCACAAAAAGTGGTAAGCTGCAGAGAGCTGGGGTTTTACGATTTTTTCCTTTGGACAGTGACCATCCTGGGTCTGAATGACAAAGCTGCAATGTGGACCTGACCTGCCATTGCTGGTGGCTGGTGGGCTATCAGTGAAGCCATAGGCCAACCTGTCAACATAGGCCCGGGGTTGAAATCGCAGTTCGGACAGCAATCCCAGGAGATCAAAAGAGCCTCATTCCTATGCATAGGAATACTGATTGAAAGAGTAGTTTATACATCGGTCTACTCTAAAGTTAGATGCAGTAATCCTATAATGCTGATTGAGCTTAATGAATAGTTTATTAAGCATGAAAAGAACAATATTCCTTCAATGGCGGTTTAATAAATACCTAAGAGTTGGTAGGAACATAGTGGGTGTCATTCTGTCATCCATAGACGGCTATGGAATTCTTGTTTTTTTGTTTTTTTTGGTCCGGTCGTGGGGCCTGAGCTCTGGGCCTGGGCGCTGTCCCTCAGCTCTTCAGCTCAAGGCTAGCGCTCTACCACTTGAGCCACAGTGCCACTTCTGGCTTTTTTCTTCTTGTTTATGTGGTGCTGAGGAATCGAACCCAGGGCCTCATGCATGCAAGGCCAGCGCTCTACCACTGAGCCACCTTCCCAGCTAGGCTATGGAATTCTTTACAAATATATATATTTATTTGTATACCTCCGTATGCCTATCCATGTATCGCTGTTTTGGCCACACCTGGGGGTCGATCTCAGAGCCTGGAAACCACCTGACATCTTCATTGGCTAGAGGCTGCCATGCTCAAACTCACCCAATCATGAATTGGGCCTGCTAGGCACTAAGTTCAGATTCTGGCACTGCCAGGCATTATGGAGAAGACATCTAATATCTAGATGTTATGTGACCGGATGTAAACAATGTAATAAATGGTATAGGTGTCATCAGAGTCAATAAAATAAATTCTAAATAAATGAATGACACAAGAAATAAAATAAATAATCACACCAAACACAATATGGACTGAACATCTGTAAGGAAGTAAAAATACTATCTTTAAAATATATATAAGGAGGCCTGGGAAGGTGGCTCAGTGGTAGAGCTCTTGCCTTGCATGCATGAGGCCCTAAGCTCGATTCCTCAGTACCACATAAGCAGAAAAAAAGCTGGCAGTGGCGCTGTGGCTCAAGTGGTAGAGCACTAACCTTGAGATGATGAGCTGAGGGACAGCACCCAGGCCCATAGTTTAGGCCCACATGTGGACCCCCCAAAAATAATATAAGGAGTATCTTTTCCAGGCCTGAGGCTTGAATTCAGTCCCCCTATGCGGAGGGAATGGTAGGAGATCCTGAGGTACTCATTTCTGGCCTGGGAAGAGTCATGGAATGTTATTGATCTCATCCTTGAATGAGTAGTTTGTGCATGATGCAAGTAGGAAATGATAGGCAAGACTCATGGGTTATCGATTATTTGTAAAGAAGTTGATGAACCATAAAAATAATCATAACAGTCATGAAATGGAGGCATCAGGAAAGATCCAAGAATCAGTAGTCACGCAGATTGGATTCCACCACAGGTTACCATATATCCTACTCTATACAATTGTGTACTTGTTTGCATACTACCTTCCTCTTATGAATGGATGACTGTTGTGCTCCCCGCTCTCCCCTGAGGGGCAGGCTCAATAGCAGGTTCCAAAGGCTGGTGTGCTCATGTGGACCCATTCGCCACTTGTTCCTGCTAGGTCCCGAGTTCAGATTCCCCGCCCTGCCAAAAGATTCATCTTGACGTCAGAGGTCAATTATTGCACCTGTTTTATTTTCCTGTGCAAGTCCTGGATCTCAGCTAGGATGGACAATGCTTGGGCCACCCTGTGGCCATGGAAATAAGTTGTTATCCATGTTATACCTGTCATCATATACTCAAGAAAATACACAATACATCCATGAATAGCATACAAAATAAAGAGAGTAACTACACTCAATGCACGATGCAGTCCACATACGCATGTGAATATACATCCCATGTTTCAATGATCATTGAGTACTATTTTGGCCTACCTGGGGCTCGATCTCAGTTCTTGGGAATGGCTCAGCTCCTTTAGTGGCTCACAGTCTGGTGTGATCACGTGGACCCATTGGGCAGTTGGGCCTCTTGGCCCAAAGTTCGAATCCCAGCATTGCCAAAAATTCACCCTGATGTAAGAAGGCAGTCGTTGCACCTGTTTTCCTGTCCTGTGCAAGTTCTGGGGCTCAGCTAGGAAGGAGAATGTATACGCAACTCTATACTCATGGGAATAGGTTGTCATCCAGTTCACCACAGTTATATCTCAAGGAAATACACAATACATCAATTAATAAAACACAAAACTAAGAGAATGACTACACCAAACGCAAGATGCCTCTCACCCATGTTCAGAAATATATATCCACTGTTTACTTATGTATTTATGACTACATTGGCCCCCACCAGGGCTCCATCTCAGGTCCCAGGAATGGCCTTGTTCCTTAGTGCTCACCATTACCCATTCACCAATTGGGCCTGCTAGGCTTTGAATTCAAATTCCTGCAGTACCAAAAGATTCATTCCGATGTGAGAAGCCTATGGTGACACAGGTTTTCCTGTCCTGTGAATGTCCTGGGTCTCATTGAGGATGGAGAATGCTATATAGGCAACTCTTAGCCATGGGAATAGGTTGCCATCCATGTCAGCAGTTATATCTGTCACCCCATATGCAATAAAATACACAATACATCCATGAATAAGACACAATATAGAACGAATAACTACACTGAATGCAAGATGCATACCACACCTGTAGGTAAAGAGAAATTCTATGATTTAAAAAGGTGGTCTTGTTATTTTGTCCAGTGCTGGGGCTTCAAATCAGGCCCTGCACCAGGCCTGACATTCTACTCTTCAAAGATGGTGAGCTTCCCCTTTTCCCACAATGCAACAGAGTTACCTAGACCTGAGCTAAAATCCCAACACTGACGAAAGATTCATCCTGATGTCAGAAGCCAGTCGTTGTGCCTTTTATCCTCTCCTGTGAAAGTCCTGGGTCACAAATATGATGGAGAATGCATAGACAACACTGTAACCTTGGGAAAAGGTTGTCATCCATGTCAGCACTGTTATACCTGTCACCATGCTTTTTAAAGTACACAATATCTCCATGAATTAGAGACAAAATAAGGAGAATAATTGCACTGAACACAAGATGCTGACCACACATGTATGTCAATATAGATCCTATGTTTAAATTATGAATTTCTGACTATAGTTGACCACCCTGGGGATCAATGTCAGATTCTGGGATTGGCCACACTCCTTAGTTGTTCACAGGTTCGTATGATCACCTTGACTGATTGGCCAATTGGTTTAGCTCTGTCCTGAGTTCAAATCTCAACACTATAAACAAGTGGATTGTGGAGTAAGGAGAGTGTGAAACTTTTTTTCCTTTTCTCTGAGAATCCTGGGGGCCAGGCATCATGGAGAACATTTCTACAAACCTAGATGTTCTCTGATAGGTTGTCATCAATGTAATAAACAGAATGTGCAAATAAATGAATAAAACAAAAGATACAAGGAACAACCACACCAAACATGTATGGACTGAACATCTTTAGGTAAGTATAAATTCTATCTTTACAATATATAGATATAGTATGTTTTCCAGGGCTGGGTCTTGAATTCAGGACTAGTGAACAGGCCTGACTTTTTTTATCTTCATGAAAGGTGAGCTTCCCCTTTATCCACATTGCTGCAGATTTACCCAGATCCTGAGTTCAAATCCAAAGCCTGAAAGAATAAACTGTGTGAATTGCAAGACAGGGAGCTAATGTTTTTCTCAGCATGGGGCTTGAACTCAGGTCGTGGCAACTCTGCCTCAGCTTCGATCACCCTAGGATGGGGTGCAGCCACTGGACACACTGGTGCTTCTGGGATCCTAGACTCCCACGTGTTGCAGGGAAAACATGCACAGAAAAATTGTGGGCTTTTAGGTTTTCTTCCTTTGCATAGTGACCCTTCTGGGTCTGAATGACACTGTTGCAAAGGGTATTTGACCTTGCATTGCTGAAGGCTGGTAGACTGTCAGGGAAGCCATTGGTCCACGTGGCAACATGGGCCCTCATTTTGAATCACCATACTGACACCAACCAATGGCAGGAGGTACTAAGAAACTGGTTCCCATCCAAAGGAATAACACTGGAATTTTGTCAATGTCCCAGTTGAATGAGTTGATCATGAATGATGAGCCTATAAAATTAAACAGCAGCATTTCAGAAGGCTGATTGATTTTATTTAATATTTATGAAGCATTAAAAGAATATTATTACTTACAGGAACACAATAATTTCAGGACACTGAGTTCTTTCATTAATATTTTAAGGATGAAAACAATAACATTAATTACATGGACGCATAATAAATACCCAGGAATTGGTAGGAATATAGTCTAAATAACTGAATAATGTATAGACATTGCTGGCACTCTATAAACATATATATATATATATATATATATATATATATATATATATATATATATATTAGCATACTGCCATCTGCATGTCAATCTGTTCTTCGGTTAACTGCTGGGGCTCGTTCTCAGGTCCTGGGAACAACCTGTCACCTCAATTTGCCCCAGGAAGGCATGTTTGCACTCACCCATTCATGAATTTGGCCTTGTAGGGCATGAGTTCAGATGTCAGTGCTCCCAAACAATGAATCGTGGAGTAAGAAGCTGATGGTGACACATGGTTTCCTTTACTGTGAATCTTCTGTGTGTCAGGTATGAAGAGGAATACATATGTAGACCTATATCCTATGTAGTCAATGTTCTATGTGCTATAATAGTCAATACAATAAATGGTCAATATATGAATAAAACAAAAAATAAAATAACTACACTGAACGCAATATGGAGTCAACGTATGTATAAAAATATAAAACATATATGTAAATTGTACATGAATAGGGTGTTTTCTAGTGCTGGTGATCGATTTCAGGCCTAAGGAACAGACTTGAATTTCTTGACTTTAAGGAGGCAAGCTTCATCTTCCCACAGTGCAACAGAGTTACCCAGACTATGAGTTCCAATCCCAGTCCTGGTAGAAAAAAAGTCACCTTTATAGTAATTGTGGCCCAATTCTTAGGTATTTCATCATGCCTCCATTTGATGAATGCGATTGCTTAAATGCTTAATAAAATATTAACTAAAATCGATCAGTGTGGTGTAATATAATTGTGTATAATTTTATCCTAGAATCATTCAAGAACTGTTCATTCAATCATGACTTGCATCACATTACATTTGTAATCATATGGATAGGAACAAGTTTCTTAGGATCTCCTACCATTTGGAGGTGGCACGACCAGGATTCGAATTGTGGGCTCCAGCTCGCACCACCTCAAACCGAGGATTGGGAACTCACCAGTCTGTCCAAGAACGTCAACAAGACCAATGATTAGGCAGGCACCAGTGGCTCTCTGCAGTCCTCCTTGATACTTACAAGGCTGTGATAGTAGGATCATGGTCAAAGTCACCCTAAGCAGGAAAATCGTTGAGACCCTTGTCAAACTTCAATGCCAACAAAGCCAAAAGCCTTGTGGCTCTAGTGTAGAGGACCAGCCTTGAGCAAAAGCAGCTCATGAACTGTGCCCAGACACTGAGTTCAACGTCTGGGACTGGCAACATACAGAACTGCAAAACAATCTGGGTAGCCATCCAGTTAAAGCAGGTCACCCTCTTGTCTCCAACTGAATTGGAGAGAATTCCCTGGGAAAAGGGCTTGGAGAACTGCTGTCATCTTGACTCCGCCCATGCTGCTTGCTTCACAGGATTCTGGCCACAACCCTATTTTTTCATGCTTCTTTCTGACCAATGGGATACAAGAATGGTGGCCATGCCCACATTCCATGCTGCCAGGTAGCACTGGGATTCCCTCTGTTAGTTTACACCACTACCAGCAGTTGAGGAAGTTAGGGGTGGCTGAGAGGTGAGGAAGAGACTCAAGGTGACTTTGGAGTATAGTAGAAAATTGATGCTCCCACCCCCACCCGGCCACGCCCTTCCCTTCACACAGTGCCAGGTTTCAAACCTCAAGCAATGTCATGCTGCCAGCCCGGCCAAAAACCCTGACCTGGTCCCTGCCCCTATTCTTCTGCTCTGGGCCCAAGTGTCCACAATGCTGCTGCCATCGATGCTGCCCCAATTGGAGCAGCTGCCAACAGCTTCTCCCAGCAGCACAGGTGAGTTTCCACACCAACAACAACCTACCCTGGGTCAAACACCCGTCTGGGGGCAACAGGACCCCCCTGTTTGTTTCCTCTCCCTGGCTTTGATGAGCCATCTTTCTGTCTTGAGGATTTCTGAGATAGAAACTAAAAATATTCTCAGGCTGGACTGGATCGCTGTCCTCCTCTGAAAGGTATGCTCCTCCAGGCCTGGTCCTCTGTAGTTGGGATGGTAGACATGTGGTGTCATGCTCAGTCATCAGTTAAGATGGATTATCCCAAACTCACTCCATAGCAGCGGATTCTTGACCACACCTGAAGCTCTTGGTAGGGCTTCAACCATTGCACCTCAGTCTCCTCACAGGACAGTTGTGAGGAAACAAGGGATTTATACAGACCGATCTCTGGAAAATGGCTAGACAGAGAGGGAGTGGCCTTCAGATAAGGTGTTGGCAATTCTGTGAGCATATGACAGGAAGATACAAGAAAGGGCTCAGGTGGGGCCTGTTATTAATCATGCAACAGGTGTGGGAATATGAACCGAAGCATGGCTCTCTTTCATTATTACCCTATCCCAATGAGGACGGAGATCCTTCACTTTGTTCAGTTTTGCAGCTGGGAAAACCGAGGGACAGATAAGCCAGGTGACCTACTTATGACCTCAAGTTCACAGGAAGCTCGGCCTGACTTCTCTACCATGCTCCCTAGGACAATGGGTGCTATTCAGTCCACTTCTTGTGGTGGGAAGTCCACTTCTTTCAGTCGTGGTTCTTGAATTCTAGGATTGGGCACTGTTCCTGAGCTCCTCAGCTCAAGGCTACCGCTTTATCACTTGAGCCCACAGTGCCCCTTCCACTTTTCTGGTGGTTCTTTTGAGATAAGATTCTCACAGGTGTTCCTGCCTGGGCTGTCTATGAACCATGATCCTCATATCTCAGCCTCCAGTGTAGTTAGGATTAGAGTATTATGCCACTGGCACCCGATTTACATGTAATTCTGATTCTCTGTCTCTGTCTCTGTCTCTCTCTCTCTCTCTCTCTCTCACTGTCGTTCTCAGGAACTGGTTGAATGGGTGCTGGAGGAGGGGGGCCAACGTCCCCAGGTGGCTGGAACCCAAGATGGCGCACTCATTCTGGAGGTGGGCTGTGGGTCAGGAGCTGTCTCATTCATCGTGTTGATACATCTCCATGAGGTAAGCCCTCTGTGCCCTTGCAAAACTGTGAGGGTTGTTCATTTTCCATCTAGTCTTACTGGATTTATTATATTGTATTCTTTTCTACATTATTTTCTAGCACCTGGCCAATATTATGGTACATATTTGCTGAATGAAAATGTAATGTCAACTTAAGAAAGTCATTTAGGGATCTGGGAATGTGGCTTCATGATATGGTGATTGCCTAGAATGCATGAAACCCTGAATTCAATTCCTCAGTACCACATAAACAGAAAAACACTGGAAATGGTGCTGTGCCTCAAGTGGTACAGTGATAGCCTTGAGAAAAACGCAAAAAAAAAAAAAAACCCAAACCAAAACAAAACCAAAAAACATTTAGTTTGTAAATGCAAAATAAAGAACCCATACTTGGAATATATAATTGCTCCTGCCAAACTGACACCTAACAATAGTCCCCTAATTCATGTACTTTTACTTATATTTGGATATTGTGTTGAAAAAAAGTTTTATTCATTAGGTCACAGCAATTAATGTCTTGCATGTGCTTAGATGTCAGGTGAAGATTAATTCTGGAAATTCAAAGATTCCAGGTTTTTGAACGGTCTCTGCTAATCACAATGAGAAGGGTAGTCTAAGTGAGATTTGGAAATCTTTTTGGTTATTCATTGCACCAAAACGGCAGGGGCAAATTAACAGTTGTGACAGAAGAGAAGGAATAACTCCAGAGTTAAGTAATAAATGATAGTAACTAAGGTATACCAGAAACAGTTTTAGAGAACCATTTTTGGTTATTGAACAAATAGTTATCAACTAGTCTTATTCCTCATTACCTTTAACATTCTCAATCTCTTAGGCTACTTCTTAATCTCTGCCTAACAAATGTATCTCCTTCTGTGCTGCTTTTTCTTACTTTAACTTCTTTGCTTTCTAAAAATCTCAGTCTTTCTATATTTCTCTATGAACATTTCCTGATACTAAATACACCTACACAGATGGCAGAGAATGCTAATGTAAGGGTCCCCAAGCTCATGAGTCATTAATGAAACAATGTGGAAAAGGAGGACATATTTATTGTTACTTCAAATTTTCTGAAAAGCTGCAATGCCATCATTTGATTCAAATTTCCATTATTTGTCTTCATAGTGTCATTCAGTGCACATAAACGCAAATATGAGCTGGGTGCTGGTGGATCAGGAGACCAGAGGATTGTGGTTCAAAGCCAGCCTGGTCAGGAATGTCCATGAGACCCTTATCTTCAGTTAACCGCCAGAAACCCGGAAGTGATGTTGTAGCTTAGCGGTAGAGCTCTCGACTTGAGCTGAAGAGCTAAGGGAGTGTGCCCAGGATCAGAGTTCAATCCCCACAACCAACAAAAAGTGCAAATATTACCTTAAGTTTCCCCAAAAGGAAGGACAAGATCAATAATCTTCCCAAGCAGAAAAATAATTTCAAAATGATTCAGTGCACCTACTTTTGCTGAGTTATTTAAGTTATGGCTTCTTTGCTAGACATATTCTCTTCCTTTATAAATTGTCAAATACTAGCTTTACAATAAACTTCATCTAATATTTTTTGTTTCAAAAGAGAAGTCTACACAGTTGATGTCACTTAGCTTTCTTACTGTCTTAATTCAAAGCCAAACCAGGCAGGAGAGTCTGTCAAACTCTTATCGCAAATTGAACACCAAAAAACCAGAAGTGGAGTTTTGGCTCAAGCAGTAGAGTACTAGCTTTGGGGGCAGGTGGGCAGGAAAGACAACTGTTCAGGGACAGGATCCAGCCTCTGGGTTCAAGACCCAGAACCAGCACCAACTAAACAAACAAGCAAAGAAAAATCCCAGATATTTCTTTGGGACCCTCCTTAAAGGTGTACTGATCAGAGTAGAGGCTTCTTTTGCTGATCATATTGACTGGATCCTGATTTTTGGAATCCTTATTGCTCTGGAGATCTCAGGACCAGACCACAGGAATTGATAACTGACTCCTGCATCAAGAGAATCATCTCAGGGGTGAAATATCCACCCATAAGACACTTTAAAACCTCCATGTCTTTGTTCCTTTGCAGGAGAACACTTTTAAAACAACGTTATTTCCTTTTGTTCTATGCCGGCCTTCAAATGGTACATTATTTCTTTTTGTAACACTATGAAGTAGAAGTTTAGAGAAAAAATTTATATGAGTAAAGAACACACTCAAAAAAGCCAGGGATAGAGTTTCCTTCAAGGTTTGGGATACTTTCCTTGTACAGTAAAAAGGAAAGCACAAGATAACTTGGACTTTGTTTTTCCTCTATGTTCCATTCCTCTCCTGGGGTCAGTTTCTACATCCAGTAACAGTTACTTCCAGTAACAATCGATGGTGCTGCTTGAGGTGTAATGAATGTTTTCTGGCTTCATTGCAATAACACTAAAACACCTATGGACCTGAGGTAACACGTGTTTCAGAGACATCTTATTAAAGAGAAAATATGAAATTTATATTGCTTATAAATACATTATACACGAGTACATTGAGTTCAAACTTTATAAGTTCTCTGTAAATTAAGGCGAATTTTAAATGGGAATAAGGTTCTCAGAACATTCATTTTGTGAGTGTACGTGCTGTTCATTATTTCCCAAGTATACATGTGCTAACAGTAAGGGAAACAATAGCAATAATAGGAGAAAGAGAAGTTCTGTGTTTAAGTCTAAAGGTTCAATACAATATAGAAGACTACAAATAAGGCAACATTGAAACATTAAAGCCAAGTCCAGTATGTGGATTTATGGGAGTGATATATAGAAAGCAAGACTCCTACGTGGAACATGAAGTATGAGGCCACTCCCATTCTAAATCATGCTTGCTAATCATGCAACTTTGTAGAAAGTAGAATGGAAGAATAATTCTGTTTCCAATACAAGTCAGATATAAGAGCATGGATTTAACTGGAAAAATGTCCATCTTGTGAGAGCAGGGATTGTGCTAGAAATGAACTGGAGGCTAAGATCACATTTCTTTTTTTTCTTTACACACACCCACACATACTCACAGACACACACACACACACAGACACACACCCACACACACCCACACACACACACATACACACACACACACACACACACACACACACACACACACATATATATATATATTTGTTGGCGGTGGTCTTGGCATTTTATCTCTGGGCCTGTGAACTGTCTCTCTGCTATTCAGCTCAAGCTAATGCTCTACCACTTGATCCACAGTGCCATTTCCAATTTACTTTTAGTTAATTCGAGAAAAGAGTCTCTGGGCCTTTCCTACCTGGGCTGGCTTTGAACCTCAATCCTAATATATCACCATGACCCAGCTTGTGATCACATTCCTAACAGTGTACACTCAAAATATGTAATGTGTATGTTCATCTATCTTTATAAGAATTCTTTAGTGAGGGGCTGGGGAGGTGGCTCAGTGGTAGAGCGCTTGCTTTGCATGCATGAGGCCTTTTGTTCGATTCCTCAGCACCACTTAAGCAAAAATGAAAAAAGCCGAAATTGGCGCTGTGACTCAAGTGGTAGAGTGCTAGCCTTGAGCTCAAGAGCTGAGGGACAGAGCCCAGGCCCAGAGTTCAGGCACCATGACTGGACTCCCCACCCAAAAAAAAAAAAAAGAAAGAATTCTTGAGTTAAAAATCTGGGCGACAGCTTAGACATTACCCTCAAAAAATGTTTGTAGTTTAAAAGTTGATACTCCTGGAGAAACAAAACCTAAGAATGTAAAGGAGTCTGGGAAGTTCAATGTGCATCCAGCCTGGGCAGAACACTCTTTGCAACAGTAAATAAAATTAAGCAGTCAAAATCTGGATTGGAACAATGACTCAAGTGATGGAATACCAGTCATGAGCAAGATTGCTGAATAAGAGCTTGATGCTTTTGCCTATATACATACAAACATATACATACACCCAGAGGCACTTATATGTGCACACACAAATATACAAATGAAACAACTCTCAGAATGTATAGAAAAGTTAGAAAACAATAAATATAGTGCTGAATAAGACTAGAATCAAGTGATAATCTTTAATATTAGAAAGTCCTCAAATGAACTTCCTTCAAATAAGTTTGAGAATATTACATTGGTAGGGATCAGAAATAGTAAGAGAGTCAATAATCATTATTAAAGGGATGGGATCCACGGAGGAATGAATCAGAGATCCGGCAGGTGCATCTGAAAATGTTCATATCCTGTATCAAATGTTAGAACATCTTTGAAAATAGTAGATATAGTCTAAGCAGTCACTCTGGTGTATAATATTACTGAAGAAGTTCAGAATTGGTAGTCTGTATCTAGATTAAATAAAACAAGAAACTATGACAGGGCAATGTCATACAAGCCTATAATTCTAGCACTGAGATTAAGACAGGAAATTAGAGAATGGAATTACATAGTGATACCTTCCCTGGACCAAGGTGTATAATTTTGTCTTAATAAAACAAAACAAACAAGAAAGGAATTTTGTCATTATGTTTTGAGAAGTCAAATTTCCTGTTGAAATGCAACTCATACTTAATCCTTACTTGTGTTTTAAATTCTCTCTTCATTAAAGAACGCTCCTAGATGCAAAATGACTCATGATTCCCATCCAAAATTTGAAAAAGTAAGTTATCATCATTCTGTTGTATCCCAAAGAAATGATGAAAAATTACAAAAGCTTAAGCCTGGAAAAATAGCAAAGTTCGTCTAATGTAAGGTTTTGAAGATCTTGCTAAATTAGAATTTAGATTTAAAATAAATATTTTGGTTTTGTTTGTAATTTTATATTTTATAGGTTTCTACAAAATTCTTTTTAAGTGGAGGGTTTAATTGACATTCACAAACGATTTTGCATTCTATGTGCCTAGAATATTCTTTCAAGAGAGTTATAATTAGAACTTAGCTAATAGATAATTCCAACAGTTCATGTATAAAATGATAATGTGAATGTTGTAGACAGCTGCCAACAAATTGATGATATGAATTTATAAATTTAGAATAAGAGCAATTTTTGGAGTCTTTGGTATAAAATGGTATGAAGAGAATAATCGTGTGACATCTTTTTTCTTCTACATGTATGTAACACAGGAAGCAATTTCCTTAAGTATTTGCTACTGTATACACTGAGAAAAATGTTAGGTTTGGGGTTTGTTTTTATTTTTGTTTTATTGGTTTATCCTAGGGCTTTTACTCTGGGCCTGGACACTGTCTCTGAGCCTGTTTATGCTCAAGGCTTTTGCCCTAACACTTCAACCTCAGTGCCACTTGCATCTGGCTTTTGCTGAGAAGTTTATTGGAGATAAGAATCTAGGGAATCTTCTTGCCTGGGTGGGCTTTCAACTGTAATCTTCTGATCTTAGCATCCAGAATTTATATGATAGCTAAAAAATTATAAATATAAATAATATTTGCAAGTGTTCCAATCTCAAGAATACCAGTGGGGAGGAAATGATGCAACCCAGTTTATTGTGGTGTTCTTATCAGAACATGTATGGCATCACATTAGCAGAGTTGTATTTTTTCACAATAGAGATAAGCTATTCATGATATAAATTAAGGGAAGTTTGAGGTGCACCCTAAAAGTTGGAAAATTTTGTGCTAGGATGACTCTATATCATAAATATTGGTATTGGTGGTCATAAAAATAATAGCTTATTGTGATAAACAATTGCTTACTCTTGAAGAATTAATTATTTCCGATGCTGCATAGTTTTATCCTCTACCAAAATGTGGTTATTTTTCTGTTGACTCTCAATCTGTAACACCCCATTGGAAAATGCATCTATTGCAGAATTAAATAACATGCAAGCCTGTATTGTTTTGAATCTCTCAGGTATGCAATCTTCCGCATTTGAAAATGAGTAGTTACTAGTCATTGGAATGTTGACGAACACATATATTCTGTCTTCTTAACAATTTATTTACTTTTACAAGTTATTGGTTTCCATAGAATTAAACTGTTTTCGCTTTTAGTATGAGAAAGTACTATATTTATTCTTTTTTCAAAATATTGGTAAGTATATTGTGAAAATATTGTCTAGTTGGATAGCATTCAAGTTGATGGTCCTCTGATTAAAAAGGGGTAATTAATTCAAATTAGACACCAAACAGTATGGATTTTTAAAAAGTTACTACATAAAGAATAATATGTACTATACCAATACAGTGAAATTGTATTTCATGCAGCTTATTTTTTAAATTTAATTTTATTGTCAAAGTGATGTACAGTGGGGTTACAGTAATTTTAAGGTAGAGAATACATAACTTTTCAAACTTGTTACCCCCTCCCTCATTTTCTTCACAGTTTTCCTTCACCCCAATATCCCTCACAAATTGTAATGTACATTTCCAACATATTGTCTTGTGAGTATTGCTATTGCATTGGTTTGCCTTTGTCCTTTGTCCCACCATTTTGTTGTTCCTCTTCCCTTCCCTAATTAAGGTAAATATATACACAATACACATGTTATCAAAATCAAATACAGCAGGGAATAAAGCTTAGGGGAACACCCCAAAAGAAAATAGAAATCACATAGTACATTAAAAACAACAACTGCAAATAATACTCTCTATTTCCATATCTTGGAGTTCATTTTGCTTAGCATCAGCTTATAAGGTTATATATATGTACAACAAAGCTACTGGAAAATAATAGTTTCATGGACAATATATCATGAAAACAACATGTTAACTGTTTTTGATGACAAAGGTGGAGTTAGGATTGATGAATTCACGGTTCTAATAAAGGAATTTCAAAAGAGTTTTAAAATTATGACAGGTAGGGCTAGGAAGGTGGCTCAGTGGTCGAGCGCTTGCTTTGCATGCCTGAGGCCCTGGGTTCGATTCCTCAGCACCACATAAGCAAAAAGAAAAATAAAGCCGGAAGTGGCTCTGTGGCTCAGGTGGTAGAGCGCTAGCCTTGAGCTGAAGAGCTGAGGGACAGCGCCCAGGCCCAGAGTTCAAGCCCCACGACTGGACCCCCCAAAAAATTATGACAGGTAAATTTTAATTTGTTCAAACTTTTTTTTTAACAACTTAGCCTATTAAGAAAATTTAAAATTGCTTAGGAAAATAGGCTTTCATGCAAAGTAATCAATGGAGACTTAGCCGAGAGGGAGCAAAATGGGTGAAGATGGCTCATTTTCACACTAAACAAACAAACCTCAGAAACCTTGCTATAAATCCTGTAGGTTCCTTTGAGAATTGTCCTTACCCAGGAAATCTACTCACTATGTGAAACAAGGTTGTAGTGGAATGTAAATTCAACGTTCTTAAAAAAAGACAGCAAAATTTGTGAATTGACTTTAATTACCAAACAGTAATTCTCTGAAAAAGATAATTTGGGTCAAAATACTTAGGGAGAAAGTGCCCTCAACAATGAAAGTAGGTATTAGGTTTACACTTTTCTGTTTGTAATACTTTCTACAATGTCTTTGCATGTGAAGCACTGAACTACACAGAAAAACCTGACTGGATACTTGAAACCAATGATTTCACATTTCTTAGTAGCTCAAAAAAATAATATCCTTATTAACATGAGATAGTGAAGACTTCTCTTATTACATAAGCCAAAAAGTTTTGGGATAAGAAACGAATTGAGCAAATTGAAAAGGCAAGAAAACGCGTTCTTAGAAGCCCTAGCTAAGCCTATTGGCTTCAGCAGTGGAGGGAGGCCAAATTTTTTTATATATTGCCTTAATATTTTTGCTACCTAAAGTGATTTTTCTGAGCCTATTTAGCTCACTACAATTTAGAACGGATTGAATGAAGACATGAAAATAAATTCCACATGCAAATAAAAGAGTTTTTAAAAGGGAAACCATGAAGATGTAGCAGTGGGGAAGGACTTATAGTCCTTCACCTTCACTAGACTTGAAGCCAAGAATCTGTGATTAGTTGGAAATCAGGCAAGAGCTAAGAGGAGGACAGAGAAATAGGACATAGGAGCATTGTCCTTTTGTAAAAGACACTGTCATCCAAGGTATGGATGATTTAGCTCTATTCTTTTCCATACATCTTTCTGAACAAATGCAAGACCAAGAGAAAGATAATCTATTGAAATAATTTTGGAAAGAATAACTTCACTGATCCTGATATGGTATCTAAAGAGAGTCTTATGAGAGAAGATAAAAGTGAAGTATTCTTCGGTTTCCTCTAAGCATCTTGTTAGCAAAGTATATCTTTGAGATTAGAAGTGATGGAACCAAAAAGTGGTGGAGTACCCATTTTTGAGGGCACTTTAGAGACAAGAAGACTTTCAAGGTAAAAGAAAAAAGAAAAAAAGTAAAGCTAAATATTTGTGATCACAGCTTCTTGGACTGGTATTTTGGAGACAAAGTTTTACATTAAAGATTGTCCTCATTAACATTGATGCTGGGTTTCCGTGGCAACCAAATGAAAGGGGGAAGTTTAATGGACTCACTTGGACAAGTAAACAGCATGATAGAAAAAAATGGCAAATAATATTTAGTAAATTACTTTGAACAATTACTTTGCCAGAACAAAGAAGGAAAAAATATAATTCAAAATCACTTGACTTAAAATTATGAATAAAAGTAGTCAAGAGAAATGAGAGAAAACATAGAGGACTGTTTTCTCTCCAGTGGAGTAATGGGTTCTTGATCTTGTTTCTTCCTTTTTATCTTCACAAGCTATCAAGTGTGGCTCAGGACTGGAGTATCCAGTTCAGGCCAAGAGAATTCGCAGAAGAAAATATTTGCAGCAGATGTAGGTGATTTATAACCTTAGACAATCTATTTAAATCTGGTAAAAATACTCCTCTACCCTAAACAGCCTACTTTAAACAGCTTTGTATGCTTTTCCCAAGATTGTCCTTCATTAACTATTTAAAATTTTCAGAGGTCATAATTATACTCTATAAAGTTTGCTGTGTGGTTGTGCTTTTTGTGTGTTTTTTTTGTTGTGTTTTTTTTTTCAGTGAATTTCAAAAGGTTGTGCAAATGTGTTACAATTAAATATGTCCTTCTAATTGTCCAATGATCCTTGATCAGAGTCACTCCTTCTATCATTCACAACCAACCCCTTCTACAAGATTTATTTCCGATTTACCACGTTCTTTGTCACATGTGTACATTGAGTATTCTAGCTGTATTTGCTTCTTGTTCCATTTTCATTAATTCTATGTCTTTACTATTATTCCTTTCTGGTTTCAACTTCCTGATAGTCATTCTGATAAACTTGTCTGCTAGTACTTTGAAAGGTTTATATACATTCCATGGAGTTTATATCCTGCATATACTTGAACTGATGTCAGCTTATATTTCCATAATTTATTTATCTGAAGTAACAATTTGTAAGAGTGGAGACATGAAGCACCTAGACATGATTTTATTCCCCTCCATTTGGAAGATTAATCTGTAGTCAACAAGAAAGTTTAAAAATGGCTTAGAATGTATTCCTAACTACCAGTTTTATAAGTGGTATTGTACAATGGTTTTTGATTATTTTATTTTACATGGGATAATATTTTCTATTACCTATAAGTTTTGGGAAAAGAAGAAAACTAAAATTTACTACTGTAGAGGAATATGATAGAAATAGAAGACAGATTTTATGGTTGTCAAATCTCTGATGAGTACCCATATTCAAGACTTAAAGTCATATTTCTTACTATGTTAGACAGATAGCGAAAACATAAAACACCATATGATAAGGCAACAATTCATGACTTTTTTAAATGTACTTATTATGTGATGAAATTTACTTTATTAGCTAATGTTTTGGTTTGAAATATGGGAGGCTGATCTATTTAACAAATTTTAGAAGGCACATACTGAAAAACACAAATGGTGGGGGGTACTATTTCTACACTTTAATGAATGGTTGAACCTGTTTGGCATTAGTGCTGGGTAAATAAATCAACCCTATTGTAACTTGCTCCCTACACTTGAAAAACTTGTAACGTCACTAAATATTATCTACTTGTAAAGTGTTATTTTGGCAAATGTGGTTTTAAAAAGTTTATTTGAAAAAGAATACACTTTCAGGAGATTAAATGTAGGTTATCATTTGTTTGAGAATGACAACATTTTTATACTACAGAACCAAGGTTTACTGAAGTACCAGTGTTTTGAAGCACTAAGGATCTTCTCAATTAATGTTTTTCTGAATTATATTTGACCTCTATGTCAAGTTTTCCTAGCCTTGGTAGACCAATTATGGATCTATCGTTCCAGGAACTATTTTTTGGCCTGATGATACTGGACTGAAATCATTCATTAATCATTAGGAGAGGGGTATTACAAATAATCTTGTGACATTTGTGGTCTTGTTCACTCACATGGGATGGTCATCTGAAAATTGAAAGTTTGAATTACTGTACTTTCACATTTTGTGATTTCATCTTGCATTTTAAGTTGCCTTGCATTTCCCAATTGCTTACTGCTAATTCCTGCATTTCAAGGAATTGGGGCCCTGAAATATAGGAAATGATAAATTAAGATGGGTCTTCAATTACTTTCTGTTGGCATGTTGCATGGGCCCAGGTAAGAACTCTTGCCCTAGTTATCTGATGATGCAGATAACTGGGACCTGGGATCCTAGGACCCGTGGATCCTGTAGAAGAATAATACCTTTTAGATATCATATCAGCAATATTTGTGTATAATCAGTAGGAATGCTTCAGAAATATGGAGAAAAACAATTTGGGATCAGTGAGTTAAAACAATGAACATAGCAGCACAGTAAAATCCCTTATATATTAGAGGAAAACAACATTGTTTTATTTACCATGTGAATTCAGAAACCAAGAACACTTAGAAGGTATCACAGGTTTATACCGAAAACATTGTATTGATACTTTTTATATTTTAATATATATTCTAATCCTGATTGTTTATACTCCAATCTATTTATTGGAATAAATGTCAAGTAATTTGTCAAATTATCAATTAATTCCAATAAGATTCACTGTGTGAAATATAAAATCAGCACATATAAATATAAAATATATAAGTATATATAATATAAGAAAATATTTTACATTGTTCTGTTGTGGTTAGGGTAACAAAGGCAATTGTTTTAAAATATTATTCCATTACTTCTACCTCAGTGTTTGGTAGAATTAGACCTAAATCTTTACCATTCGGAGATGTACAGCCTAGAAGCAAGCGGAAACACTGTGATTAAAACATTACCAATTTAAGGCCTAATAACGAGGAGAAACATATGGACTTCTCCTGGAGCTATGGAATATATTTGGTGATAGAAAATCAGTGGTGTAAATTTCTGCCTGGTTGGATTGTAGACAGGCCAGGACAGTAGGTAATCATGCATATGAACAACTTTCACCTTTTTGGCTTTAGCTACTTTTGAAATGGTAGGGATAATAAATAATTATATTTTGAAAAAATACGTTCTAGTCTGAACAGTTCTGTCTGAACTGTTCATCTCTCTATGACCCCTTTTAACTAAGATTAGTTTTGCTCCAGTAAGACAAGCTATGCTATCAGGGTAAGATATTCTGGTTGGTCTGTTCCTACATAGAGCAAGGGTAATGGGTCAGGCAGACATTTGTGCCAGTAAGACCTCATTTGGGACATTTTGAGCTGGAGAAGTTTAGAAGTAGCTCTTAAGCAAGGCTTACTTTGAATCCACGAGCTCCACAAAGCTAAATCAGTTGATAAATAAGTACTTGAAAAGGCATCACCTTTGGACCTAGCTATAAAGGCTTCAAAGTATGATCAAATTTCAAATGAAAAAGACTTAAAATAACTATTGACAAAAATTGTAAATGTGAGCAATTGAACAAACAATATGAGTTTTTTTCCACAAAAACAGAATTTTTACAGAAATAAGATGAATAGCAATTTAGGTAACAATAAGGTTTCCTTGTTACAAATAGGCAACCAAGGATATATGCCTGTCTTAAGATTGCATCATTAGGGGCTGGGAAGGTGGCTCAGTGATAGAGCGCTTGCCTTGCATGCATGAGGCCCTGGGTTCGATTCCTCAGCACCATATAAGCAAAAAGAAAAAAAGCCGGAAGTGGTGCTGTGGCTCAAGTGGTAGAGTGCTAGCCTTGAGCTGAAGAGCTGAGGGACAGCGCCCAGGCCCAGAGTTCAGGCCCCACGACCGGACCCGAAAAGAAAAAAAAAAAAAAAGATTGCATCATTAATTATTTAAATTACAGGATACTACATGCTTCAGCAGCACGTCTACCCGAATTACAAGAGGTATGTTAATGATATGAAAATTTGTGAAGCATCCCATATTTTTCATTCTTCAAATGCAAGAAATGAAAAACAGTTATTAAAAAGTTGATTACAAATATACAAGTGTAATAATACATGTATTTCATAGAGAAAAAGTTAGTTTGACATCAGTGTATTCAATCTTCACCTTTTCAGAAAGGCCTTTACATAGTATAACCTTTATAAAACTTTTGAAATAAGATAACATTGTCA
Organism: Dipodomys spectabilis; assembly: GCF_019054845.1. NCBI lineage: Eukaryota > Metazoa > Chordata > Mammalia > Rodentia > Heteromyidae > Dipodomys > Dipodomys spectabilis. Next base: position 1,487,831 of record NW_024870811.1, read on the forward strand.
TTTTATCCCAAAGAAATAAAATTCTATAAGGACCTAGGAATTAAAGTTATCTTAAACTGTTTCTATATGGAATGTTAGCTGAAAGGACATATTTATTAATGAACCTATATATTATAAAACAATGTCGAGTTCAAAGTACTATATCTAGAGAGAATGAAATAGATTATGGATATTATACAAACAGAATACTAAATATTTTAAAATATAATTTTTTTCAGACAAGCATCAGAAATATCTTTAGTTTCTGTACTACTCATTTCACCAGATAAGTTAAAATTATTTCTTATTAAAAAAATCTACAGAAATCATTAGTATACAAATAACTTGAATATATTTTGACATCAAAGTCAGGCAATTCACTTGGAAGAATACCATGCAATCCATGAATTTTTAAAGTAAGATATTGCTGTTGCTTTGTATTGTGAAAATATTTTGTATGGACACATAGGATGGACTGGCAATTTTGAAATTTAAAAAACTTAACCAAACCATTAGGATTTTGGAGAACAATTTGTACAGCCTTCCACAACTTCAAAGAAGTAGTGATACATACTTATTCTTTTGGCAATATCAAATACAGTTTCTTCCAAGTTGTGCTTCAGACCTGGTTTGATGAAATAAAGAAGCCACTCTGGTATTATTCCATGTATAAGTACTGTACAGGGGTGTCCAGCCATTCACAATTATTACATGAATATCTACCTGGAGCCACCAAGTCATGGACAATGTCTAAGTATCCACTGTAGGCTTCTCGATGAAGGGTATACACATTGTTATTCTTAGTATTCACATGAGTGGCCTTTTTGCAAAGTAGTCTCTGCACTGTAGTAAGGCAATTAATTTGGGCAGAACAAAGAAGAAATTTTCTTGAATCCTTCTCCATTTTTCTTGCAATTGATATCATTTCTCACTTTTTCATCTTGTTCCTCATCTTCATCAGAATTGTGTAGCCAGAGACTTTGAGTGCCTTTGAGAATGAGGTGTCCATGTATTTCCCCAATAGTTCACATTGGATGAACTATTCAGAAAAATCCGGTGAATTTTCTGCATCTGTTTTTTTCACTATTATTTATTTTCTCTTTTATCATTTTTACTATTCTAAATTATTCTAACTGGAGAGTCAGGAATTGGCAGAGAGCAGAGGAAAAATTTTCCTCCTTATTCAAAGGTACAGACTGAAAATGAGGACCAGTGGTGTCTTCATGTGCAGCTTACTCTAGGAATGAGAAAATAGGAAATAATGCCTTCTATGTAAATCAGTTGGGAAATGGCAGAGCAGAAAGTGAAATCATGCAACCAAAAATATAAAAGCAAAATAAATTAGGATAATTATGGATCAATCATATTACCTATGAGAACCATGAAAGGAAAAGAAGAAGAGAGAGACAGATGTGCAATGATCTAGCTAGCCACAAAATCCATCTCTCTGATCAATTTATAGAGCAAAAAATTTTATTTTTTAAAAGAGATGGAAATAGAATTTAAGATCAGTTGTCTCCATTGTTTTAATTATATTTTTATTATCATAAATACTTGGACAATGGAATTTCCATTCAACAAATCAGTTTTTTTAAGTATAATGGATCTTTATATAACTTTTCCACACCCTTCCAAAGCTCACCCCACTTTAATTTTTCCTAGTTTCATACTATTTACATTGAATATTATACTTTCACTCTCTTCCTCTATAACTCCCTTTATTCCTTTCTTTTGACTTCCCCTCACATCTTCCAAGTGATAGTTTCCTGATATATATTTTGTTGGATTAAAAGTTCACTTTTATAAGAAATTACACCTTTGAAATACTCCTCCGCAAATAGCATGCTTTGGTTAATATTTTTGTGTAAACTTGTAATAAAGTTCTAGCTTCCAAATATGAGACAGAACATGGGTCCTTTGTGTGTCTGGCTCTGACTTAGTTCACTTAATATAGTTTTAGATCTATCCATTTCATTGCAAATAATGTAACAGTCTTCATAATGGATGGATTCAATCCAATTTTGTATATGTGCCACACTTTCTCCAACCATCACTCCGCCAAAGGACATCTGGGCTAATTCCATAACTTGGCTACGGTGAATAGTGCAGCAGTGAACACGGTTATGAAAGTGATTTTACTGTAACTTTTTGGAAGAATTCATCACTACCTTTATGAGAGTAATCCTCTTGCCAGTTTTCCAGAATAAGCACATCCTTCCCTTCATCTTCATGACAATGTATTGGAAGTCTTCAGAAACACAATTCCTCCTACAGGTCTCAATAAGCTAAAACCACACTGTGCCCATATTCTTTCAATACATTATTTCATAAATGTACATATAATTTAGTGAGAACCTTCTATATACTTTCCTAGTGTGGAAATGAGGGACATGATAGAGTAAAAGTAAGAAGTATGTAATTTAATTAGGTACTATCACATTTAAAATCATTTTCAGCTCTAATTCATAGCCTCACATAATATTATTTTAATCTTTATTTGATTACTTCAAATAACCCGTAAATTATAACAAGTGAGTTAAAATCAAAGGCAAAAAGTGTGGTTTGATTTTGACATTCATGTGTGAGGTTGCACAATATGGGCAAATAGTTGGAATGGAAATAACACCTCGTATCCATTTTGTTAACGTAGAGATGGTTTGCCCAAACTGATTCTCACAATTCGTATTCCATTCAACAACAAGAAACGTGATAATTTCTGCTCCTTATTAACTTTTGTTTCCATTTTATTTTATAATGGATGATTTCATAAATCTACTGTAGATACAAAAATATGTTAAAATATTTCTATCCATATGCATTGATATATACATACATGCATATATTACACAGGTTATTATGATAATGAATAACTTCAGTAACTGTACAATTTACTAAATTATTAAAACTATCGGCGGCTATTGCCTGGCATCCTGGTTGCTCAGGAGACTGAGATCTGACAATCATGGTTTGAAGCCATCCTGGGCAGGAATGTCATGAGCCTCTTATCACCAAACAACCAAAGAAAATCAGAATTGGAACTGTGGCTCAAAGTAGTAGAGTGGTAGCCTTGAGAGAAAAATTTCAGGGACATCATCCAGGCTCTTAATTCAAGAAATACAACCTACCCAAATAAAATCTATGTAATTTACACCTGTGTAAGTAAAGTATTTCCATCACTCAAATGCACAACCATGCTCATTTGCAAGGTAACTCTGTTTTGTCTGAAGTACCACAAAACATTTTCGCTTAAGTTGAAAGCATTGCACCATGGGTTCATTCTATCTCTCTCATGCATTTTTCCACTCACATACTCAAATGTTACAATCATTCCAATTATTTAAAATCATAGCTTTTTACTTTAACACCCATAATATTAGAGTTTGAATTGAGTGTCTTGTGCCCCCTAAATGGGTGTTCTTACCACTTTGTAATGTCTCCAGCCCTAAATTATCCTGATTATTTTTCAGATACTTGTGTATGATCTTTGGCTCATTCCATGTTATGTTATTCGTCCTGGAATTTAGAATAACAGATGCATGGCATTGTGTACATATCTTTCTGTCCAGTCTGGGCTTTAACCTCTGTCCTCACAAGAGTAGACTCCCATGTAGTCAGGATTGTCATAAGCTTGTCATAGCTGATGTTTTTTTAAGTCTTTGCATTTCCTGCAGGTTCTTGAGTACTGAATAAATTTGTTTTCTTGGGTTGTTTTGTTTCATTTGAATGTATGTGTTGAGTTGTTTCTCACTTTTCCTTTTGTTTCTTTCAATCAAGTTCTTACCTAAAGTTCTGAGAAACCAATTCTTATTTTTCATGATAGTCAATGTGAACATGATTCATTCCATAGCAATTTCAGTAGTATTTAAATACCTTCATATCTATGAATGGTATATAAATGATAACTGCTGCAAAGGTTCTTTTTATTTTCACAGCAGTCTTTGTCATACACAGACAGATCATGAAATATATGAAGATAATAAAACTACAGATGATAGCACGGAGAAGAAAAACCTATTATTAATTGTTTGACAGAGGCTTCCCTTCTAGTGAAAGAAATACGTTGCTTGATGCAGGATTTCACAAAATTATATTGCTTGGAGGAAGCTAAACAATCATCTAATTCTACAGAATTGAGGGACATGAATCGACCTTCTGAATAATTTACATTTGGATCAAATAAAAGCGTGCTTCCAAAAAGAGAGTTGACTTTAGAGAAACAAGATGAGTTGTATGTAAATAGGTGCTTAGCTGATTTTGTTAATTTGTAAACTAATACAGGGAAATAGATTACAGCAAGGTAAAAAAAGAACTTTGCATCGAAATACTCATTGGCGCGTGTGTGTGAGAGAGAGTGTGTAGAGAGTGTGTGTGGGTGTGGGTGTGTGTGTACACAGGCACACATATATACACACGGGCATGTGCAAGTGCTCATTCATTCATTCATCATTCCTGAAGCTTGATAGTGCCTGGGCACTCTCCCGAAGCTTCTGTGACCAAGGATAGTGGTTTAACACTTGAGCCATTGTTCCACTTCTGTTTTTTTGGAGATAATCGCATTTATTTTCATGATTGGACTGGCTTTGAATAGTGGTCTTCATATCTCAGCCTCCTGAGTTGCTAGCTAAGCTTCTCCAGCCTCTAAGTAGCTAGTTAAAATTGGGCCTGTCCTCTATGCTTCACTGCTCTTTTATTCTTGTCCTGAGTTGTTCACATGCCTAAGTCATATATATGTCTAGTTTCTTTAAACAATACTCTTACTGCTTGGCACTAGGGGCTTCCATCTGAACTCTTTAACTATTGAGGAGGCTTGAGAACAGAACCCAGGCCAAAAGTTTAGTGGACTTCCTTCTCAATCTATACCTGGGTGCATTGTATTATTTCCACCATCCTGCACTATTTACAGGTTAAGATTGGAAGGGCTGCAGAATACAGGCCGGCCAAGGTAGGAATCTAGACAAGTTGGTGTGCAACTCTTATGCCGTCAATAATGAGAAGGTTAAAAAGACAGATCAGGTGCTTGTTGTTGTGGAAAGGGAACCCCTATCCTAAAATTAACCAGTCTAACAAAAACAATACCCCAAATTGAACACAATTTCCCACAACAAAAATAAGTATGTACATTAACATACAGAACTTAGTACAATCTGCTCTTTTTTCTAATATCAGCTTCATCTGATTATCTTATGATATGACAGAATAGTTTCTTCATTAAACTTATTATATATTTAAAACGACCTAGAAAATTCTTTCTCACTTATTAAGTGCAAACAAATGGCAAATTGACTCATTTCTTATATATTTGACTACCACTATAAATTCATCTTGTGATTATTATTAATAGTAATATATTCTGATTTATTACTTTACTTTGTAACAGTTTTTAAACTTTTCACTTCTCTGCTGAAGTTGAAGTATATAAATAGTATCATCAAATTATATTACTTGGGTACTTAGGGCAGTTTTCTAAAAAGTTTTTAACCAATGGCTTCGGGTAATTCTGTTTTTTTTGGGGGGGGGGTTCTGGTCCTGGAACCTGAACTCTGGGCCTGATCGCTGTCCCTCAAGGCTAGCTCAAGGCTAGCACTCTACCACTTGAGCCACAGCGCCACTTCCGGCTTTTTTTTTCTGTTTACGTGATGCTGAGGAATCGAACCCAGGGCCGCAAGCATGCAAAGCAAGCACTCTACCACTGAGCCACCTTCCTAGCTCTCTACGAATTCTTAATTGGTATATTATTTAGTTTACTTTTAATTTCAATTTAATTTTATGGTAAAGGTAATGTACAGAGGGGATACAGTTACTTAAGTAAGGTAATGAGTACATTTATTATGGAAGGAACATTGTTATCTGTTCCATTGATTTTTTTGAACACAAAACACCTACTGATGGTTTTCCTGTTGTTATTGACCAATGGGTATTTTCTTTCTTTGTTCTTGCATTTTTTATTATAAAATTGATATACAGAGGGTTTACAATTCCTTAAGTCAACTAAAGAGTACACTTTATTATCTAAATATCAAATTTTGAACTTATTTTGTTTTGTTTCTTTAGGGTAATTCTTTTTTCAGAGTTGTAGGATTAGTTAAGTTAGTTTTGCATAATTTTAACACATGTAAATTATTCAGACATATATTTTGCTTTCAAAATAGTTAACATGTGAATATGTAAAAAATTATTTTCTTAAATTTTATATGGTTGGTGAATTTAAATTAATTTATTTTGCTATAGTCCTAAACATATTTGTCCATGTAACAAATACTGATTTTCAAGAAACACATACTTTATTTAAAAAGGATTTATTACCTGGTCAGTTTTTAGAAATATTTGTACTTGAATTAAAAAAAAAATGTTTGAGCTGGGCATAGTAACTTGTGGTTTCCATTTTCTAACAATGGTGAGAAGTGTAAATAGGGTTTGTAATTCTGGAGAGATGGAGAAATTATGAGACCTTATCATAAAATTTCCAGAGTGAAATGATTAGATATATAGCATCCCTAGCAAGATATAGAGCACTTGGTTATCATCTTCTAAATCTTGAGTTAAAACACCAGTAACATCAATCTTTTGTCAAACTAAAAGGACACATGTTTCAAAATGTGTATTATTTAAAACTTGTTTGTAAAATTCTCATGTCTTTTATTTCTTAATTTTCAATTTACTCAATCTATAAGAATCCAAGTATCTTGTGACTATTTTATTTCTACTAAACTTTTAAATAGTATGAGCAATATTATGATTTCATATATTAAAATACTTTTACTATTTGTGATAATTTCCTCTGTTTAATATGATAATAACAATATTCCAAATGTGTGTATGTGGTATGTGTGTGTGTGTTTATGTGGGTTTTGTGTGTGTGTGCTTTGTGTTTACTTTGCAATGCTTGGGAGATCACACAATTGCTTCACATATGTTAGGCCAATGTTTTACCACTGAGCTATACTGTCTAGTTATAATATAAATTGTATTTTAAATTATGACTTTTAAATTTTCATTCCTAGTGTATTTTTTCAAAATTATATATGATAAAGTGTGATCCATCTTCTATCCACGTTAGCAATTGTTATTTTTATTCTTTCTCTTATTTCTTTGGAAATAAATTATATTCCTATTACAATATCTTAACATTGTAACAGCTCTATACAATGCTTTATTTTCTATTTTATTTTTCCCATGTTATCTGACTTTCAGTCCAAACTATCAGGTGGATTAAAAAGAAACTAGATTCAGGACACTTTATTTTTCTCCTTGTCTTCTCTGAAGTCTTTCCGTTTTTTGAAACAATACCAATGACATACAGCTCCTATGTGGTCCACCATTCTTCCTCCTCTCACTCTCTTCTGCAGTACAGCTCAAGTCGTTATCATTCAGCTTTATTATGCTATAATGTTATCTAAATCTTATCTTATTCCTAAATTAATTTTAGTTACATTGAGCAGTCTCTAAAGACATTTTCTATATATAATATCAGGGGTTTGTATTTTCACAAGGTGTGAAATATGAGTGACTATCAAATATTTAGATATCTCTGTAGAGTATTAGTCCACCTGCTCAATAATCTCGTATGTAAATTCAAGGAATACAAGTCAGTCAGAGCAATCTTGTAAAATGGTGTAGCTTGAGCCTTCATACAAATTTGAATAGTATTACCATGGTTAGTAGTGAAGACAACATAGTTCAACTATAAGAACAGACACATAGAATAAGGTAACAGATTTATCAAAAATAAATTCTTAGTTTTATGGTCCACAGATTTTGAAAAGAATGCTATAATTTTATGAAATAAAAACAGAATCTTAAATGGTTGTATTGGCACTATTGCCTCGCTGGATTTAAAGAATGATCTTAGACTACTGCCTCAATCCTTTGTTTGTTTGTTTGTATGTCTGTCATGGGGTTTGAACTCTAGGCTTTTGCGCTATCCATGTGCTCTTCAGCTCAAGGTGAGCACTCTACCGCTTGAGCAACAGCAAAACTTCCGGTTTTGTAGTGGTTTATTGGAGATAAGTGTCTCATGGACTTTCCTGCCCGAGCTGGCTTTAAACCACGATCCTCAGATCTCAGCCTCCTGAGTAGCTGGGATTACAGGCATGAGCCACCGGCACCTGGCCTATATCAAACCTTATAAAGAATGATTATCAAATTAAATGTGAGATGTAAAAACCTATAAAACATAAATGTAAAAATTCATGATATTGATCAGTAAAGGTTTCTAAAAATTTGACATGGAAAACATTAGTAGCTAAAGAAAAGCAAGAACTGGATTATATCAGTGATAACCTTTCAAAATTGAAGGGACACTATAACAGAAATGAAAACATATCTAATAGAGGGCACACATTTGTTACTGCTCTAATGTTAATGCTACAATGATTCTGAAACTTAAGTATTTTTATATCTTCTAATTCTATATAAATTTTTTCCTGAATAGGATATTTCTTTAAATAACATATGTAAATTAATAGTCAATAGGAGGAGCGTATGAAATAAGCTCCTCTTTAGTGTCTAAGAAATAATAAAAAGAAAACTCACTAGTATGACCATAATATAAAAAGAGGACGCAAAATATAGTAATGCATTTGTGGAGAAATTGATATACTTCTCATAGAGATCAATTTGTAAAATATTGCAATCATTTTAGCAAACAAGTTTTAAAGTCTTCAAAAGGTGAAAGAGAATTGTATAGGATCCAGGCATTACACTTCTATGAATGTATTAAACAGAAGTAAAAAACTTCTTTGGACAGAGAATGTAGTTAATTGACAGTGAACTTGAATAGTATGTGTGAGACCCTGGAAATGATCCCCAAAAACAAATTTTGAAAAGACACACTATAGAGGATATATGCTGGGCAAATTCCGGTAACTGAATTTTATATCTATTTAAATGTCTGTTCTAAAATTTACAGCATTTCTATTTGAAGAAATGCAAGTTTGTGAAAATTAGGCTTTGAAAACCTATGAAGTTACAATTCACTTCGAAAGCACTAAAATGTATACAATAAAAGGTGATACTATAGAGTTCTAGGAAGATGGCGGAGGAAAAGCTGGAATCTGAAGAAGCTCTCACATAGAAAGTAGTTTTAGAGTTCCAGTGAACAGTCCTAAGCCAGAGAATCACACCAAGTGTGCAATCACAGGACAGAGAGTTAGGCCAGAGAGGGAAAACCCAGGCAAGGAGACACATCTGAGCACTTGCCAGCAGCCGCGTCGGCGGGGGCAGCGGGGGTGACGGAGACCACCGGGCACCATACATGAGCCACAGAGATCACGAGACAAAGGAGCCAGATGCAGCTGGCGAGCAGACTCTACTCAACACCAGCAAGGACCAATAGGGAGCAGACATCTTCATCCTGCAGTTCGCAGACCAGAGACGACCCAGGAACCAAGACTCGGTGTGAGTAGAAGTTTGATGGCCTCGATCCTTCTCAGGGAGCAGAGGAGGGAAGGCCAACCCCCCCCCCCCCCAGTCCGGAGATATCCATCTTGGATACCGACAAAGCTCAATGGAGCTGCTAGCTCCAACTCAGGCCTTGGAATAAAACGAGTCATTTAGCAGGTCACAAGTACTTAACCGCAGCGTGACCTACCAGACTCAGCTCCACCCAGGGAAAAGTCACCCAGCTCAGGCACCAGCCCTAGGAGTGGCTTTATTCACTGGGTAATCAGAGCGAGAGGCTGCCCCTCCCTCTAGCAGCATCAACAATAAATTGAAATTCAGTAAACAGAAACCCTGAGAATGGCTCCAGGCTGGGCTCTGTGAGTTTTTCACAAACTAGACCCAGGGAAAAGCTACTGCTTGTTGAAATGCCTCAACTCTACCCAGAATCTAGCCTCATCACTGCATCCCCCTCTTTTGTGATTCTCAAAGCAGATCAGCCTCCCATTAAACTAACCTGGAAGGAGGATCTCAAAATCCTGGGTAAAGCAGAGCATTTTTCTGCCTGTTCAAACAAACTGACTTAAGAAACCAATTAAGCCACAGGACCACAAGCAGACCAGAGACTCCAACAAGAGGCTGGTTACAGACACAAGGGAGATACAGGATTTTTCCCACCCCTCCCCCAAAAAAATCAAAGAACATTTTTTTTTCTTCTTTTTCTTCTTCTACTTCTTCTTTTTCTTTTGGTACCTTATATAAAAAAATTTTCTTTTCTTTTCTAAAACTTTTTATAATCTTTAATTTTTGCCTTTTTTGAAAAAAAAATTGTTTTCCAGTAACTTTTTTTTCCTCTTATAATTTTTATTTTAGGGGTACGTGAATGTGCGTTTTTCTTTCTTTTTTTTTTGTCTTCTTTCTCTTTTTTTTTCTTTTTAAATTATTTTTTTGCTTTTTGATTAGCTCTACTGAACTTCTGATCTTTTTTTCTTCCTTTCTTATCCTTTTCACCTTTTCCTCTCTTTTGTTCTTCTTTATGTGACTTAACTCTTGTCCTGCACATCCTCAGATAAACCCGTAATTAATTAGTAGACCCTATACCCCATTGTGTACACATTTAATCCACAAATTTATTACTCAATTCAAAACCTCTGAGACTTAAATTCCAAAATAGCAGTACTACTTCCTTATACCTATATAATATTATAAGCATTTTTATTTTTAAGTTTTTCACATCTCCTTTATGTCCCTCCTCTTCTCTCATTATTTTCACTTTCTTCTCTAAATAGATTGTTATCGATTCTACATAATATTATTAATTTTTACTTTTCTATTTTTTCTGGTCTCTTTTCTTTTCCTATTCCCTTTCTTCTTTTTTTCTCTCTCTCTAATTTCATCCTACCCAACTAATTTCCTGCATTGAAATTAGGACTTAGTTAACTCTCCCTATGCCTCCCCACACCAATCTATTCCTATTTTTTACCCACATCTCTCCCTAACCCTAATAATTTCTGGTTTTCCAAATTCTCTGCGGTTCAAGGCCCTTTAATATATAGTTGTTAGATGTTGTATAGATGTATCTGTTGAACTAGATTGTATCTGTAGACTATTGACTGTACAAATTCAGACTTTGGTTGATGGTTGCCTTAAGAGAGTGTTTGAGCACAAATCTGGTGCTATTTACATCTCAAATGGGCAGAGTAAGCCAGAAAAACACAAAAAAATGGCAAATCCAGGTATATCAACTCCCAATCTTGATAATCAGGGGACAGAACAGATAATGAATAATCCAGAGGAGAGTTCCCAAATAGCTCTACAAACACTGCTGGCAAACATGATAAATGAAAAGATGGAAAGCATACAAAGGACTCTGTATGAGCGTGATACGGAGAGAGAGGAGGCAATCCAAAAGTTTATACAGGAATATCATAAGTGTGAGGAAGCTACTCAAAAACTGATACAGGATTTGTGTGAGCAGCTTGAGAATACTCAAAGAGAAAGGCAGGAATGGCATGAGCAGGCTGAGAACACTCAAAGAGAACTGCAGGAATCCCACTAACAGGAGGAAGCTAATCAAAGAGTAATGCAGGAATCAAAAGAGCAGGAAGAGAGTACACAAAGATCACTAAAGGCATTCATGGAATCCATTAACAAAGAGCTGAAGGAAATCAGGGAGACCACAAAGGGAATGCTGAATGGAACCCAACAGAAGGAATGGGAGTCCAAGGAAACCATAATCAATCAACTAAGTGATTTGAGAATAAACAATGAACACCAAATTATGGAAGTAAAGAAATTCATACAAGAACTAAAACAGAGCTTCAACAAAGAATTTGAAGTCATCAAAGCTGACCAATTAGAAGGAAAAGAGATCAAAAACAATGTAGAAAGTCTTGACAGCAGGTTAGACCATGCAGAAGATCGAATCTCAGGGATTGAAGAGAGCCTAGATATAATAGAGCAAGAACATACAACCATCCAAGACAAGTCCAAGAAATATGATAGATCTATCCAAGACTTAGAAGACACCATCAGAAGACCAAATCTAAGGATAATGGGTGTAGAGGAGCCCCTAGAAACAGAAGTTAATGGCCTAGGAAATTTGTATAACAGGTGCTAGCAGAGAACTTCCCAAACATAAAAAAGATAGGCCTATTCAGATACAAGAAGCTTTTAGAACCCCAAATAGACCAGACCAGAATAGGACATCCCACTGTCACATTATAATCCACACAGGATCAACTCAGACCAAGGGAACGATCCTTAAAGCTGTCAAGGAGAAAAGATTAATCACCTATAAATTAAAACCAATTAGAATCACCTCAAATTTCTCAGCAGAGACAATCAAAGCAAGAAGAGCCTGCAATGATGTATGCCATGCCCTAAAAACTATCAACCAAGAATACTGTACCCAGCTGAACTCTCCTTCATAACTGAAGGCCAAATAAAAACCTTCCATAGCAAAGAAAAATTGAAACACTACATCTCCACCAAACCACTCCTACAAAAGAATCTTAAAGATGTTCTAAACATAGAAAACCAACAAGACTACAATAAAGGTCAAGAAACTGCACCCAAACTGAGAATCCAAGAAACATAGGAAGAAGCCAGTTTGCGCAGCCACCAAGAAGGTGGATGACATGGCAGGAACTCCCAAATACCTCTCAGTCCTTTCTCTTAACGTTAACGGAATGAACTCTCCAATTAAGCGACATAGACTGTCTAGTTGGATTAAAAAACAAGACCCTTCTATCTGCTGCCTTCAGGAGTCACATCTTGCCCATAAAAACAAACACATTTTGAATGTTAAAGTTCGATGAAAATCTACCAAGCAAACGGCCCCCATAAACAGGCGGGAGTTGCAATCCTAATACCAGATAAAATAGACTTCAAATTAAAAGTAGTGAGAAAACATAAAGAAGGTTGCCACATACTCATTAAGGGATCTCTCCTTCAGGAGGATAATACAATTCTAAATATTTAGTCACCAAACAATGGAGCATCCTAATTTATCCAAGAAACACTAATTTCCCTCAAATCCCATATAACTCCAAAGACATTAATTGTTGGGGATTTTAACACACCACTCTCCCCACTAGATAGATCAACTGGGCAAAAACCCAACAGAGAACCACAGATCTAAACAGCTGTATAGATCAACTAGACTTAACAGACATCTACCGAACATTTCACCCAGCAGCATCAGAATACACATTTTCCTCAGCAGCACATGGAACATTTTCTAAAATAGACCACATTTTAGGCCACAAAGCAAACTTGTGTAAATTCAGAAACATTGAAGTTATATCTTGCATTCTCTCTGACCACAAGGGAATAAAATTAGAACTCAACACCAAAAGCCACCCAAGAAAGTCCGGTTTCACATGGAGGCTTAACAACACACTGCTGAATCACGAGTGGGTCATGGAAGAGATTAGAAAGGAAATTCAAATGTTCATGCTATTCAACAAAAATGAACACACAAATAACCAGCTCCTCTGAGTCACAGCAAAGGAAGTACTCAGAGGCAAGTTTATAGCTCTGAACTCCTACATCAACATATTGGAGAGATCTGAAACCAACAATTTAATGACACATCTAAACCTCCTTGAAAAAGAGCAGCAAGATAAACCCCAATCCAATAGCCGGAAAGAAATAATTAAAATTAAATCAGATTTAAAGGAATTAGAATCCAAAAAAACTATAGAAAGAATCAACAAAACAAAGAGTTGGTTCTTCGAAAAAATTAACCAAATTGACAGACCATTAGCAAATCTTATCAGAAAAAGAAGAGAACACACCCAAATTAATTAACTCAGAGATGAGAATGGAAACATCACCACTGAAAAAACCAAGATTCAGAACATTATAAGGGAATACTTCTCAAAACTTTATGCTAACAAGTTTGAGAACATGACAGAAATGGACCTTTTCCTGGCAAATATTGACCTGCCAATCCTAAACCAAGATGAGTTAATCCATCTTAACAGGCCCATATCAAGCATTGAAATAGAAACAGCAATAAGAGATCTCCCAGCTAAGAAAAGTCCAGGACCAGATGGTTTTACAGCTGAATTTTACAAGGCCTTCAAAGCAGAGCTCACACCAATTCTCCTCCAACTCTTCAATGAAATTGAAAAAGAAAGTTCACTCCCGAACACATTCTATGAAGCCATCATAACCCTCATCCCAAAACCAGGAAGGTACTCAACAAAGAAAGATAACTATAGACCCATTTCTTTGATGAACATTGATGCATAACTTCTCAACAAAATTTTGGCCAATAGACTTCAACAATTCATCCAAAAAATCATACACCACGATCAAATAGGATTCATTTCAGGGATGCAAAGCTGGTTCAATATACACAAATCAATTAATATTATCCATCACATCAACAGGAGCAAGAATAAGAACCACATGGTTATCTCAATAGACAGAGAAAAAGCATTCGACAAGATCCAACACCCCTTTAACATGAAGGTTTTAGAAAAATTAGGAATCCATGGAACATTCCTCAATACAATAAAGGCTGTATATGACAAACCTACAACAAGCATTATACTTAATGGTGAAAAACTAAAGCCATTTCCTCTTAACTCAGGAACAAGTCAAGGATGTTCACTCTCTCCACTTCTCTTCAACCTAGTATTAGAATGCCTAGCTACAGCAAAAAGGCACGATGCAGACATAAAGGGGATCCAAATAGGGAAAGAAGAAATAAAACTCTCCCTCTTTGCAGACGACATGATCTTGTATTTAAAGAATCCCATAGACTCCACTCCCAAATTACTCAAGCTGATTCAAAACCTTGGCAAAGTAGCAGGTTATAAAATTAACCCCCCAAAAGCAATGGCTTTTCTGTATGCCAACAATGAGAAAAATGTGCCTGAAATTAGGAAAGCAACTCCATTTTTAATAGTCCCACAAAAAATAAAATACTTACGAATTAACTTAACAAAGGAGTGAATGACCTCTATGATGAAAAGTTTAAAATCTTGAAAAAGGAATCAACACAGAACATAGAAAATGGCAAAACCTCCCATGATCGTGGATTGGAAAGTTTAAAATCGTGAAAATGGAAATACTTCCCAAGGCTATCTACAAATTCAAGATACCTATCAAAATTCCAACCTCATTCTTCAAGGAAATAGAAGAGGCAATCCAAAAATTCATATGGAACAATAAAAGACCCCGAATAGCAAAAACGCTCCTCAACGAAAAGAACACTGCTGGAGGAATATCAATACCAAATTTCAAACTTTACTATAAAGCCATAGTAATCAAAACAGCTTGGTATTGGCATAAGAACAGACCTCAGGAACAATGGAATAGAATTGAAAACCCAGAAATGAACCTACAGACCTATAGCCATCTAATCCTCGATAAAGGAGCTAAAACAATAGAATGGAACAAAGACATCCTCTTCAGTAGATGGTGCTGGCAAAATTGGTTAACTACTTGTAGAAAACTAAAGGTAGATCCTTATATATCACACTGCACCAGAATCAACTCCAAATGGATCAAAGACCTCGATGTCAAAACAGACACTCTGAAAACATTACAGCATGGAATAGGAGAAACCCTAGGTCTCCTTGGCTCAGGCCCGAAATTTTCTGAATAGAGACCCGGAAACAAAACATATCAAAGATACCTTGGACAAATGTGATTGCATAAAGTTGCAGAGCTTCTGCATGGCAAAGGACATAGCTAGCAAGATCAATAGAAAGCCCACGGATTGGGAGAAGATCTTTACTAGCCATACAACGGACAAGGGTCTCATATCTAAAATATATTTGGAACTCAAAAAATTAAATCCCACAACAACAAATCCTCAAAGAAACAACCGCCCAATAAATAAGTGGGCTAAAGACTTAAAGAGAAACTTCTCTGAAGAAGAAAGAAGGATTGCCTATAGACACAGGAAGAAATGCTCAACATCCCTATCCATAAAAAAATGCAAATCAAAACAACATTGAGATACCACCTCACTCCAGTTAGAATGGCAAAAATCATGAACTCTAACAACAACAGATGCTCGAGGGGATGTGGACAGAAGGGAACCTTACTTCATTGTTGGTGGGAATGTAAACTTGTTCAACCACTTTGGAAAGCAGTTTGGAGGTTCCTCAAAAGACTTCACATAGAGGTCACCTATGACCCAGCAATCCCACTTTTGGGCATTTACCCAAATGTTTACAAACAAGACCACACTACAGCTAACAGCACAACTATGTTTATTGCAGCATTATTTACCATAGCTAAGATATGGAACCAACACAGATGCCCTTCCGTAGATGAATGGATCAAGAAAATATGGTATATATACACAATGGAATTCTATGTCTCCATCAGAAAGAATGACATTGCCCCATTTGTTAGGAAATGGAAAAACTTGGAAAAAATTATATTAAGTGAAGTAAGCCAGGCCCAAAGAAACACAGGTTCCATGGTTTCCCTTATTTGCAATATCTAGTATGTGTATGAGTCAAGCAGAAAAGGTCAGATAATGTGATGTTAGGAAAATGAACCCTTAGTATTTTAATGTTTTTTTTTTTCATGCAAGTGTTTCTAACCCATTTATAAGATTATTTCTTTGTTGCTTAGTATGTCCCTCCCCCACAGTTTAATCCCCACTTTCAGTACATTTGATGTCCGTATAACTTGTGGAGGAGATGGGGAAAAACAAGTCGTTTAAGGATTCTGGTGGACCTGTGGCAACAATGAGAAGTACAAATTTTCATGTCAAAAATGAGCTTAACAATGTCGGTGGGGAGGAGAGGGAGGAAGGATTGGGTGGGGGGATAGGGGAGACTGGGAAGGGAGGTGAAGAGTAAACAAAGGAGGAGGCTGCAATGTTTGCTAAGAAATGTATTCATTATCCTGCCAATGTAATTGCAACCCCTCTTTACAGTAATTCACAAATAAAATAAAATTAAAAAAAAGCGGTAAAGGTCAGATAATGTGATATTAGGAAAATGAACCCTTAGATATGTATTTTAATGTTTTTTTCTTTCATGCATGTGTTTCTAACGCATTTATAAGATTATTTCTTTGTTGCTTTGTATGTCTCTCCCCCACAGTATAACTCCCGCTTTCACTATATTTGATGTCAGTATAACTTGTGGAGGAGATGGGGAAAAATAAGTCGTTTAAGGATACAGGTGGACCTGTTGCAACAATGAGAAGTACAAGTTGTTATGTCCAAAACGAGCTTTACAACGTCGGTGCGGGGCTGGGGGGGGGGGGGGAGGATTGGGTGGGTGGGAGGGGGGAGGCTGGGAAGGGATGTGAAGGGTAAACAAAGGAGGAGGCTCCAATGCTTAGTAAGAAATGTATGCATTATTCTGGTCATGTAATTGTAACCCCTCTGTACATTATGTTCACAAATAAAACAAAATAAAATTAAATTTAAAAAAATAAAATAAAATAAAAAAAGGTGATAATATATGTAAGTGAATTGCATGTCAGGAAAAAAACACTATTGTTAAAACTTCTTCACACAAAATGCAGAATAGCTAAAAAGATGTTTTTGGTGTTGGCTAAAAATTCTTTGTAAACTACTGCATTTAAAACAAAGATGTGGGACTGGGAAGGTTTCTCAGTGGTATAGCGCTTGCCTTGCATGCTCAAGGTCCTGGGTTCGATTCCTCAGTACCACATAAGCAAAAAGTAAAAAGCTGGAATTGGTGCTGTGGCTCAAGTGGTAGATCGCTAGCCTTGAGCAGAAGAGCTGAGGGACAGTGCCCAGGCCCAGAGTTCAGGCCCCAAGACCGGAACCCTCCATAAATAAAGAAAACAAAAACAAAAAACAAAGATGTGATTTCTGTTTATTTTGAAGGTATTTTGTCCATTTGAGTTTATGCAGAGATAACTTAATCCAAAAGTATATGTGATAACTGGAATACCTATACCTAGGGATTATGCATCTCTTCTAAGTAATTTTTTATTATTTTTATTTTTTTATTATGAAAATACTGTACAGAGGGGTTACAATTACATGGGCAAGATAATGAGTATATTTCTTATCAAGCATTGTAGTGTCCTCCTTTGTTTCCCCTTCCCATCCCTTCCCATCCTCCCCTGCCGCCCCACACAATCCTCCTCCATACACCCCCTCACACCAAAGTTGTAAAGTTCATTTTTCGACATAAGGACTTGTACATCCTCATTGTTGCAATGGGTCCACCTGTATCCCTATTCCTTTCCCATGGTTTCCCTTATTTGCAATATCTAGTATATGTTTGAGTCAAGCAGAAAATTTCAGATAAGGTGATGTTAAGGAAATGAACCCTAAGATATATATTCAAATGTTTTTTTTTTCTTTCATGCGATTGTTTCTAACACATTTATAAGATTATTTCTTTGTTACTTTGTATGTCCCTCCCCACAGTATAACCGCTGCTTTCACTGTATTTGATGTTGGTATAATTTGTGGAGGGAAAGGAGAAAAACTTCTAAGTAATTGAGAAACTTTTCTGGAAGAAACTTTTAGGAAATGACAGAAGACACAAATCTATGCATCTCCATTTTATGTAAGTCATATGTAACTTGCTCAATCCAATTGCTTATCTCTACCTTGCTAGGAAAACGTATTCTCAAGATAAGAGCCAAAAGCAGTGAAAAGAACAAAATACACAATCATCTTGATTTATTTGTGAAAGTAACAATTGAAATAAAACAATTCCTCTTAAGGGACTCCTATATTAGTGTATGTGAAGATGTTCCTGAATGCCAATGTCCATTACATTTTGGAATTTTAATTTCTACTAACATGTGAAAACTAGAACAAGAAAACGTACATAGACTTAGAGTGAACCAGCCTTCAAATCATTTTCTTAATTGTTTTGAAATTACAAAAGAATTGATACTCCTTTGCTTTGGAAATAATTTAAAAATATTTATCACATGATAATTCAAATACCAAGCAAGAGTAATTTTATATAATCATTATAAATATCATTTTATTACTATTGTAAAATAGAAGAAAAAAAACCAGTCCCAATATATGACCTACCTATCATTATTCTTAACTTCTAATCATTACCTAAATATCTTAATCTAACTAGTCATGTCTTTAACATAGACGTAAATATTCTATACTTGTTTACTTAAAATTTTCCATTGGTATGTATTCATGTTTCTAAGAAATGTTCAAAGCAGTTAAAAGATGCTTTTGTGAAATTAATGTGATACAATTTGTTGTTGTGGGTGTTGTTTGCAAGGCCTGGGCATTGTCCCTAAGCCTTTTTATTCTCAAAGAAAGCACTCTATAACTTGAGGAAAAGAGCTAATTCCTGTTTTTAGTGGTCAATTGGAGATAAGAATCTAACAAGTACTGTTCGGTCTGGGCTTGTTTCGAAAACAATTCTAAGATCTCAGCACCCAGAATAGCTTGTATTATAAGGGTGAGTTACTGGCACTTGGTTTCATGAAGTGTTTTTTTAATTTTAATTAAGTTTTAAGATGTTTGTTTAACTATGATATATATCATGTATATATTTCTGATGACAAATAATCTCTAAAAATGTACCATTCTACACATAACATATATATATATATACAGACTCCCTCTAAAAATTTTATGTTACTATTTTTACCTTTTTCGTTTCAAAGATATACAGTCTATTTTTCTAAAAGTTTCCTAGAATAAAATAACTCATATTTCAATAGAAAGTAGAGTTTATTACTTTCAAGGGAATTTTAGATATGCACATGATATTGTAGTAACATTTACAGTATATTACTTGAAAAGGTTCTGCCGAAACTCTTAAATATTTGTTTGTAGTTAAGGAGAGAGAGGAAGTTAATTAATACTGATTAGGAATTTGCAATGCTTCAAAAAATCTATTCCATAATTTGTTATAAGCACATAGTCAAGCTACCTGATATGGTTTAGTTTCTTTGTTTATTTGTTCAAAATTTCAATATGGATGCATGCACACTGGTAACATTAAAATTATTAATCAAAAGACAAATGATAGTAAAATCATAGACACATATCCGACGTTCAATAATTAGCACTTATGATGCTAATAATAATTTGGATGGAGAGGATGATGACCACAGTGTAGCCTGACAATGACGATGTTGTGAGTGAAAAGGAAAAAAAAACAAACTTTAATTATCTTTGAAGCCATAGTTATAAACAGCGGTGGATTACATACAATAACAATAATAAGAGGAAGGCTGGGAAGGTGGCTCAGTGGCAGAGTGTTGGCCTTGCCTACATGAGGCTCTGGGTTTGATTCCTCAGCACCACATAAGCAGAAAAAGCGGGAAGTGGCACTGTGGCTCAAGTGGTAGAGTGCATTGAGCTGAAGAGCTGAGGGACAGTGCCAGGCCCAGAGTCCAGGCCCCATGACGAACCAAAAAAAAAAAAAAAAAACAGAATAAAAAGAGGATAGTTTCAATATCAAGAAATACAATCACATAAACAGGTAGAGACAGTAAAAACCCTAATGTTATTCCAGCAGTCTTTCTAATGTATACTCACTGTTCTTGGTGATATTATTTTCTTATAAATAAAATCTTTTATTTCCATATTTTGATCGACTAAGATGTAGGTTTCAACTTAGTGTGATTAGTTCAAATTACATTGTCATATATATACTACTCAATAACCAATGTTTTCCAATGATATATTAAGAGTATGTTCTTGATTACAGCTGTAAATACATGACACAATTTACATAATACCACTTACTTATCTGCAGTTACCATAAAATGACACAAGCTGCAGAGCCAGGAGTTAAAATTTATTTTTATTTCTGCATGAAACTATTTCTGACTTTATACCAACAAACTGAATTTGACTCTTTCCTTATTTTTAAGCTAAGGTAGAAAATTTAAGGACTGTTTACTTTCTTTTTCCTTGCTCTAGAAGTCAACATTTATATTCTTCAATATTTCTAGTAGATTACATCCATTTACAGATGAGAAATGTAAGACCAACAGTCAATGTGGTGAGTAAATAATGGTACTAGAATTTTTGTCTGAGTTCTTCACTCTGTGTGCTTACAAGGAGAGCCATTTAGTGTTGGAGAGGACCAATATGAAAAGAGTATGGGGAAAAATGCATACTTTGTAAACAGTTGTTTTAGGACTGAGTGACTGGTGATGAGTATTTGCAATAGGCTGGTGTCAGGGGCATAAAAAGGAGTATATAGAAATTACATTAGTGACAGAAACTGAGAAAATCTTGGTCATTCATTTATCTAATGGATGGGGGTAGGGTAAGAGGAAATCTAAAGTGTTTCCACATCTCTGTCTCCTAACTATGTTAGTTACATTCTTGGTGATAAGGACTACATGTGGAAAAGATGGATTTAGAGGAAAAAACTCTCTGATAGTTCTAAGGTTAATGTAAACAGATGCAAAGATAGGTCTGTTTGAACATCATCAAAATATCCACGAACATGAATATGAAAAAAATAATAAAATCAGGGACATTATTAAAGGGAAAAGGAAAGTTCTGACGAAAGTGAACAATGTGAGTATCAGTGTGGATAAGATTGGAGGAAAGATAAATAAGGAAACAAAAAAGTAATAAACACAGATTTACAGAAGAAAAGGAAGGAAAGCATTTTCAGGAAGATATTGAAGGAAATCTACCATTTGGATTTGAAAAGTAAAAGGACATAGACAAGTTCAATAAGAACAGTGTTTTGATGAAAGTCATATTGATAAAATGTTGAGATATGAATGTGAAGACATAAAATGCTGGATCCATAAATTCAACATGTCCTGTTGATTCTAAATGTTGGGAACAAATGCTTTAATCCTGACCTTAGAAATACAGATATAACTCATGAACTTTTTTAGAGGTATTCTCTGAACATTTTTGAAAACTTTATTTAGCCAGGAGGTTATAGATTGAACTACAGCACAAACAAGCCTAATTTGTCCTACAGTTCCAATTAGTGACCCATCTATCCATATCAGTTTGGGATTTTATTGAAATATATTTAGATATGTTTGGATATCTTATCAGCCTACTCATTATAAATGTAGGACAAGTAACACCAAGTATTAGGTTGAACATACAGCTTTACTGATGTGACTGAAGACTACTCGAATTGATTCTTCTTTAAAATAGAAAATAGAGACCAGTTATGATGTGTCAATGGCTATTGGCCTCAACATCATTTTGCTCAACATCATTTTATGTTTTCATTTATACATAGCTATTGGGCCATTCTGTTCATTTGCTAGGACTATCCTAGATATTTCCTAGTTATTACAAATGAGGGAAACCATAGAATCTGTCTTTGTGTCTTGCTTATTTTTCTTAGTAGGATTTTTCCTCAATAGCCATTGACACATCATAACTGGACTCTCTTTAACTTGGAAATTATAGATTATGTCTTTTTATACTCTAACTTGGGACAATGATCTGCTGTCAGTTATTACCTTCTTTTACCCTTCTTTTGCCCTTCCACTTACATAATTATTCTTTAAAGAGACATAATTGAGCTTGCATTTCTAAATTCTTCAAAATTATCTGAAATACTTCATACTTCTGGCAGCCTCCTATATCTTTCTCAAAGGAAATATTTTGTCACTACCATTTTTATCCTATATGATAATGGATATCTTCCTGCCTAATTCAGTGGAAGATATTCATTAGACTCATCCAGATATCTCAACACTTGTACCACCATAAAATACTATCTTACTTGGAAATCATGATATTAGTATATCTGGTGAGGTGGCATCTGTCATTTTTGAATAGCTTTCAGTGATACTTACATGCAATCATGTTTTAAACCAATATGCCACTCAGTAGATGAACGAATTGACAAAATGTGGTTTATATACGTACGGAGGAATTCTATGCATCCAATTCATAAGGAAATGGAAAGACTTGGAAAAATCCTACTAAGAAAAATAAGCAAGACACAAAGACAGATTCTATGGTTTCCCTCATTTGTAATAACTAGGAAATATCTAGGATAGTCCTAGCAGATGAACAGAATGGCTCAATAGCTATGTATAAATGACCACATAAAATGATGTTGAGCAAAATAAACTCCTAGATATGGAAAGAGAGGTTTTTGTTTATGGTGGTTGTTTTTAATGTACTATGTGATTTCTTTTTTCTTTTGTGTTTTCCTCTATGGTATGTCCACTGTTGTATTTGATTTCAGCATCCTGTGTATTGTATATACATTTTTCTTCATTTGACAAGGGAAGAGGAACAATAAAATGTCGAGACAAAGGACAAAAGGCAAACCAATGCAATACACACAAGACAACATGTTAGAAATTTACATTATGATTTGTGAGGAGTATTGGGGTGAAGGAAAAGTGTGAGAAAAGTGAGGGAGGGGCAAAAATTTTGACATTTTATGTATCCACTAATTTACAATTACTGCAACCCTTCTATATATCACCTTGACAATAAAATTAAGTTAAAAGTGAGCTGCATAAAATATAATTTCACTGTATTGTTATAGTAAATATTATTCTATGTGTATTACCTTTTAAAAAATGAACATTTTGGCTGCTAATTTGAATTACCTCTTTCTTTATCAGAGGGACATCAACGTGAATGTTATCAAGCTTATTTTCAGAATATGCTTTTCATTATTTTGAAAAAAAACATTATTTTAGTATTATCTCATACTAAAACAGAAAACAGTCCAATTCTATGGAAACTCCTAACTTTGAAAACTGACTAATTGTTAAGAGGACAGAATATATGTGTTCCTCAATATTCCTATGACTACAAACTACTCATTTTCAAATTCTGAACATGCCATACCAGAGACAGGCTTGGCTTACTTCTCTTAATAAAATTTTTTCCAAGTCTTTCCATTTCCTAACAAATGGGGAAATGTCATTCTTTCTGATGGAGGCATAGAATTCCATTTTGTACATATACCACATTTTCTTGATCCATTCATATACTGAGGGGCATCTGGGTTGGTTCCATATCTTAACTATAGTAAATAATGCTGCAATAAACATAATTGTGTTGGTAGCTTTAGTGTGGTCTTGTTTGTAAACATTTGGGTAAATGTCCAAAAGTGGGATTGCTGGGTCATATGTCAGCTCTATGTGGAGGCTTTTGAGGAACAACCATATTGCTTTCCAAAATGGTTGAACAAGTTTACACTGCCACCAACAGTGCAGTAAGGTTCTCTTCTGTCCACATCCCCTCCAGCATCTGTTGTTATTAGAGTTCTTGATTATAGCCATTCTAACTGGGGTAAGGTGGTATTTCAATGCTGTTTTGATTTTCATTTCTTTCATGGCTAGACAGGTTGAGCATTTCTTCATGTGTTTACTGGCCATCCTATCTTTCCTCTTCAGAGAAATTTCTCTTTAAGCCTTTAGCACACTTATTTATTGGGCAGTTGATTCTTTGAAGATTTTTGTTGAGGGATTTAATTTTTTGAGTTCCAGGTATATTTTAGATAAGAGACCCTTGTGTCTTCTCCCAATCCAATCCGTGAGCTTTCTAGTGATCTTGCTAGCGATGTCCTTTGCCAGGCAGAAGCTCTGCAATTGCATGCAATCCTATTTATCTAACCTTTTTGTAATTAATTTTTTTGTGTTTCTGGGTCTCTATTAAGAAAATTTCGTCCTGTGCCAAGGAGACCTAGGGTTTCTCCTATTACATCCTGCAATATTTTCAGAGTGTCTGCTTTGACTCCGAGGTCTTTAATCCATTTGGAATTGATTCTGGTGCAGGGTGATAAATAAGGATCTAGCTTTAGTTTTCTACAAGTAGTTAATGAATTTTGCCAGCACCATTTACTGAAGAGGTTGTCTTTCTTCCATTCAATTTTTTAGCTCCCTTATTGAAAATTAGATGGCTATGGGACTGTAGGTTCATTTCTGTATTTTCAATTCTATTCCGTTGGTCATCTTTTATGTTTTACTTCATCTTTCCCTATTTGGAGTCCCTTTAAATTTGCATCTTGTCTTATTGTCCCAGCTAGCATTCTAATACTAAGTTGAAGAGGAGTGGAGAGAGCAGACATCCTTATCTCTTTCCTGAATTAATAAGAAATGGCTTTAACTTTTCACCATTAAGTATAATGCTTGCTGTAGGTTCGTCAATTCTTAGTAGAAAGAAGAGCACTGGAGCAATATCAGTTCCAAATTTCAAACTATACTAAAAAGCCACATTAATAAGAACAGATTGGTACTGGCACAAGGACAGTTCTGAGGACCAATGGAATTGGACTGAAGACTCAGAAATAAACCCATTGACCTATAGCCACCTAATCTTTGACAAGGGAGCTAAAAACATAGAATGAAAGAAAGACAGCCTTTTCAGTAAATGGTGCTGGTAAAATTGGTTAAACACCTGTAGAAAACTAAAGCTAGATCCGTGTATATATATATATATATATATATATATATATATATATATATATCATGCAGGGTGATATATATATAGATATATATATCTTAAACAAATCAAACAAAACAAATCAAAGAGAGGTTAGACAAATGGGAATGCATGAAACAACAGAGCTTCTGCAAGATAAAGTTTATAGATAGCAAGATCAATAAAAAGCCCACTTACTGGGAGAAGTTCTTCATGAGTCATAAAACAGACAAAGTCTTATATCTAAAATATACTTAGGACTCAAAATCAAATCTCTGAACAACAAATCTTCAAAGGAATAACTGTCCAATATCTAAGTTGGCTGAAGACTTCAAGAGAGACTTCTTTGAAGAGGAAATAAAAAATGTCCATTAGACACATGAAGAATATATATATATATATATATATATATATATATAATTTTGGGAGTGGAAGGGATATAGCAGAATGCTTAAATGGGGATTCAGGTTGACCATTGTGACAATGAGATGTACAGGGCACTGTGTCAAAAATGAATTTACAATCTCATGCAGGGGTCAAGGAGGGAGGAGTTGGAGATGTGGGGAAGGAAAGGATGGTAGGGGAAAAACAAAGGAGGAGGTAACAATGCTGTATAGGAAATGTACTCATTACCTAGTCCTGTAATTCTGAGCCCTCTGTACAGTATTTTTACAATAAAAATATATTTAAAAAATCTCTGCCTCCTGTAGATTTCCAGTGCTGCTCTCGGAATTGCATTTTCTGCTTATTCTGGCTATGGTTAGGTCCACCTTTCCAATGGATCAGTATTCTCAAAGCATCTTGGTCCTGCAGTGGGACTTGGATTATACAGTGGTGGTTGGAACCAGGCCAAGGACAGGACAAAACCACTTCCAGGACATGGCTTCGTCATTGCTCATGCAACTAGGATTGTAAGCAGAATTTCTCTGAATTTGGTTTCAGAAAACAGTGAACCAAAAGGCAAGTCCATCAAACACCTCACTCCTCCCCCCATTTTCTCTTTTCTCCCTCCCTGGGAAAGTATAAAATAATTTTGCAGGTTTTGACACACACACAAAATGCCCACCATCTCCCCTGGTAAACTTGGTTTCAAGTCACTAAGTCATGTCAACGGATAATGCTGCATTCATTATTCTGGACAACATCTTCAGGTTGTTTGATGCTTTAATTTTTTGTTGTTGTTGTTGGTAGGGGGGGGCCTGAACTCTGGGTCTGGGTGCTGTCCCTGAGCTGTTCAGCTCAAGGCTAGCTCACTACCACTTTAGCCACAGTGCCACTTCCAGTTTTTTCTGCTTATGTGGTGCTGAGGAATTGAACCCAGGACCTCATGCATGCAAGAGAAGCACTCTACCACTGAGTCTTCTTCTAGCCCTAATGATTTAATTCTTTAAAATTTCTTTTTGTCAGTCATGGGTCTTGAACTCAGGGCTTGGGTATTAACATATCCCAGAGTTCTTCAGCTCAAGGGGATCCCTCTCCCAATTGAGCCACAGTGCCACTTCCTGTTTGGAGATAAGTGACTCACAGACTTTCATGCCAGGATTTGCTTTGAACAGATGAATTTTTAAATTACATTTCTCCTAGGTATTTATTGGAACATTACAGTTTTTCTGGAATTTAAAGTTTTCTGTAAACCTTTGTCTTCAAGTAATCCAAAAGCATTAAATATTACATTTCGAAGCTATCCTTTAGCACATCCATTTTGAAATTATTATCTTAAAATGAAATTCTAATTCTTTGTAGAAACAACCCATTAAAGTCCAAATGGGAAATATGCTAATTTCAGCAGCCTTGACAATCCTTCCTCTTTTTTTTCTCTCCAGTATCTTTTCTTGTTTTGGAACAAGTGTCATGGACTGTCCAACCATTCAAAAGGAAGATTATTCCATTAATTTAATAGAAAAGGAATCCAGCCTACCTGCATCTCAAGGCAACTTTGAGTATAATGTTAATATAATAATTCATGTCAGTGGATTTTCAGTCATTTCGATAATTTTTTATTTAACTACTCATTAAAGAGGTTCCAAAAGGCAAGAATCAAAAATCATGTTCTGCTTTCTAAAAATGTTTAAAAAGCTAGTAATTCAACAAAGATTCCATGGTGAAGAATTTCTCTCTTATCATAGCCCTTACCACTGATCCCTTCCCTTCAAACTTGTAGCTTTGTTCAGTTTTCTTGTTCCAGCTTTCATTTTGGTATTCGCCTCAGTAATATCCTTGTAGTATTTGACAATGAAATTCCATTTATTGTTAGAGAGCTCAATTCATATTGCCAAAGGCAGATTCATTATCATTTCATAAAACATAAACTATTAAGTATCATTAACATGGTCATATGCAAATATTCCATAAATTAATATAAGTACCACATAAATGTGCATCTTCATAAACTTTTAAAAATGCAAAGTAGTTACATATCTATGTCATAAAATAATTCAGACCACTGGTAGAAGAGATTAAGCTAAAATTTTTGTTTATATCATCTCCAATATTTTGTCAAATTTTCTTTTCTCATTAACTTTCACCTTAGGGCCTGCTTTTCCTAGCAACAAGTTATAACTTGATATCCTTGGATGTTAGTCCCCTCTGAGTAACCTCTTTTCTTTCCACCACTAGTTAGTCCCTGTTGTTAAATATCTGAGGAATAACGTCCCATTGTGCCTGCAAGAGAAGTACCCAAGTCGACTGTCTGTGACTACTCTTGCTTTGCTTTGTTTGGGAATGTGGTAGCTGAGACAGGGGTGGCAGGGATCAGGTGGCTGGAATCATGGTGTTAAGAATTATGGGTAGCAAAATGAGTAGCAGAGATTAGGATACCAGGGAAAGGGTAATTGTGACTGTAATTGCTGAGTTGCACTTGCAGGAAATTGGGTAGCAGCAACAGCTTTGCAGGGGTTGGGGTAGCTAATACAGGTATCCAGAACAATTTAGCAGTGACAAGGAAGCACAGACAAAGTGAAAGATAAAAGTTGTGAGACATTGTGGGAATTCTTTGACTACCCATTCTGAAAACATGAAGGAGGGGAGGGTAATTTTAAACTAAAACTACAAAAGAAAATTTAAGTCTTGGTGCTAACAAATCTGTCCAGGTGTTATTACATTAAATAGAGAATTCAAAATGGTTTTTCTTCATGATTACAGAGATCAAAGATATTAAAATTCTTATTTCAAAATGCAAATTAAAGGGGAAAATTAGTCAGGAGGTAAAATTCATATTGAATGTTAATATTTAAGAGAAAAAGGAGATCCTAGATGGCAGACTACAGACAAAGCAATATCAGAGCATTATATGTTCAATAATAATTAAGAAATTTTAATTGAAAAATTGAGCTAGAATGTTCACATCAGGCAAAGGCAAGCAATCAGAGTCTACCACCAACAAAGAAACACCATAATGTATATCTCAGAAAAAGGAACCAAGTTCCTTATCCTTGATTTCAATGATACACATAACCACCTTTACAAACACACACACACACACACACACACACACACACAAACACACACACACACACACGAATTATGCAACAGCTCAAGCTACTCACATCCAATCAACATGAATCAAAGATCTTCCTGTAATACTTAAAACTTTAAATTTTGAAGTCTTACTCTGAAAACATTACAGGACGGAATAGGAGAAACCCTAGGTCTCCTTGGCACAGGCCGAAATTTTCTTAATAGAGATCCAGAAATACAAAAAATCAAAGACAAATGGAACAAATGGGATTTCATGAAATTGCAGAGCTTCTGCATGGCAAAGGACATAGCTAGCAAGATCATTAGAAAGCCCATTGATTGGGAGAAGATCTGCACTAGCCATACAACGGACAAGGGTCTCATATCTAAAATATACCTGGAACTCAAAAAATTAAATCCCTTAACAACAAATCTTCAAAGAAACAACTGCCCATTAAATAAGTAGGCTAAAGGCTTAAAGAGAAACTTGTCTGAAGAGGAAAGAAGGATGGCCAATAAACACAACCTCTCTAGCCATAAAAGAATTGCAAATAAAAACAACATTGAGGTACTACCTCACCCGAATTAGAATGGCTATAATCAAGTACTCTAATAAGAACAGATGCTGGAGGGGATGCGGACAGAAGGGAACCTTACTACATTGTTGGTGGGAGTGTAAACTTGTTCAACCACTTTGAAACACGGTATGGAAGTTCATCAAAAGACTCCACATAGAGCTCCCCTATGACCCAGCAATCCCACTTTTGGGCATTTACCCACATGATCACAAACAAGACCATACTTAAGCTACCAGCACATCTATGTTTATTGTAGAATTATTTACCATAGCTATGATATGGAACCAACCCAGATGCCCCTCAGTTTATGAATGGATCAAGAAAATGTGGTATATATACACAATGGAATTCTATGTCTCCATCAGAAAGAATGACATTGCCCCATTTGTTAGGAAATAGAAAGTCTTGGAAAAATTATATTAAGTGAAGTAAGCCAGACCCAAAGAAACATAGGTCCCATGGCTTCACTTATTTGTAATAAATAGTATATGTGTGAGGCAAGCAGAAAAGTTCAGATAAATTGATGCTAGGGAAATGAACCCCAAGATAAGTATTCAATTTTTTTTTCTTTCATGCATTTGTTTCTAACATATTTATAAGATGATTTCTATATTGCTTTTTATGTCTCTCCCCCTGCTTTCACTGTATTTGATGTTGGTACAAATTTGTGGAGGGGAAGGGCATAAACAAATCGTTTAACTAGGGGTACAGGTGGACACATTGCAACAATGAGATATACAAGTCATTATGTCGAAAAATGAACTTTACAATTTTGGCGGGGGGAGGAAGTGTTTGGCCATCTATTTTCCAGCTGATCTATAGGTGTAGAAGCAAAACGTAATACAAAGCAATACAAACCAGTTCTTACTATAAATAATTTTTCACTGAACATCTTAAAAATCAATTCTGACAACATGTAATAAAAAATCCCTAAGTTTAAAACATTCTTCTAGACAAGTTAAAGAAATACCGAGAACAAGTATTTTAAGAATAATTGCAGAGAGCTTGTACTCAGGGCCTGGGTTCTGTCTCTGAGATTTATTACTAAATACTAGTGATACCACTTTGAGGCACAATGCCACAGTAAAGACTCACCAATTTTCCTCTCCATACTGGCTTTGAACTAGGATCTAGATGTTTCAACTCTCTGAGTAGCTAGGATTATAGTAATGAGCCCTTGCACCTGGGTAGAATAATTGCAGAGGCCAGTTAGTATTACATGTCAATCATGTTTAACTTTGTAACATAAAGTTAACTGAAATGCCTTCCAATAGAAATAAGGAATTAAATGTGTAGATGGGTTACAAAGTTCTTACCAAAAGCTACATATTTTCCTTTTTTTTTTCTTCCAAAATTGTTTGCTTTCCAGAATCATATCTTATCTTTCCGTGCTGGTTTCTTTAGTTTATTTCATACATGCCCACAGCTCCTTCAACTATCAATTCTTTTGTGAAGACCTTGCAAATATCTATTTTCAGTCCAAACTCGTTTTATGCACCTCTCATCCATATATTCAACTGACATAATCACTTGTGAAACAGTAATCATCTCTTATCATTACTGGATATAAAGTATAAGTAAAATTTAAGAAAATAAAGAATAACATAAATAAACATAACATGATTTTAATAGTAATGCTAAATATAAATACAACATCGATTATTTTCTGGAGCAATTTAATAAAAAACTCAAGGAAAAGAAATCAACTTTTTTGAGTGCTGATATTATAGTTTAATCTTAAGACCTTACCTTGTCACTTAGGCTTTTTCCCTCAAGGGTGGTGCTCTGTATTTGAACGACAGCTCCCCTTCCAACTTTATTTGGGGGATTATATAGAGATAAGAATCTCATGGAATAAAAATTATTTGTGTCCCTATCATGGGGTTCATTTCACATAACATCCTCTTATATGGTACCATGTACAAGTTACTCCAAGTAAGATTAACCATGGGACCTGTGGTTATTTGAGCCTGGCTTATTCACTTAATATAATTGTTTCTGCGTCTTTCTATTTCCTAGCAAATGGGACGATGTCATTCTCTCTGATTGGAGGCATAGAATTCCATTGTGTGTGTGTGTGTGTGTGTGTGTGTGTGTGTGTGTGTGTGTGTGTGTGTGTGTGTGTGTGTGTGTGTATCACATTTTCTTGATCCATTCATCTACTGAGGGGTCTCTGGGTTGGTTCCATATTTTAGCTATGGTAAATAATGCTGCAATAAACATAGTTGTACCGGTAGCTTAGTATGGTCTTGTTTGTGATCATTTGAGTAAATGCCCAAAAATGGGGACTGCTGGATCATAGGGGAGCTATAAGTGAGGTCTTAGAAAAAGTGAAGTAAGGCAAAACCAAAGAAACATTGGTCCTATGCTTTCCCTTATTTGCAATAACTATTATATGTCTGGGACAAGCATAAAAGTTCATAAGCTATGTCCATATGACCACATAACATGCTGCTAAGCGAAATGAACCCCAAGATAGGATTTATAATCTACCATGTGTTTTTTTTCTTTTTATGTTCCTTCCCCCCTTGTTTAACCCTTGTTTTTACTGTATTTAGTGTCGGTGCCCTGCATTTGTATTCACCCTTCTCTAGCTTGGGGAGGGGAAGGGACAAAACAAAATAGATAAATAGTGATACAGGCTGACCCATTGTAACAATGAGATGCACAAGACACTATGTTGAAAAAGTATCTTTACAATTTAGCGGGGAAGAGGGTAAGGGAATAGAGGGGAGTGTAGTTGTGGAGGTGGGAGGGAAGGGGAGGGGAAAAACAAAGGAGGAGGTAACAATGCTTGATAGAAAATGTACTCATTAACTTGCTCATGTAACTATAACCCCTCTACAGAGCATTTTTACAATGAAAACCTCTTTTAAAAAATAGAAGGTGTGCCGGGCATCAGTGGCTCACGCTTGTAATCCTAGCTACTCAGGATGCTGAGATGTGAGGATAACAGTTCAAAGACAGCCCAAGAAAAAAATCCGTGAGACTCTTATCTCCAATAAAACCACTAGAAAACCGATGCTGGTGCTGTGTCTCAAGCGGTAGAGCACTCCCCTTGAACTGAAGAGTGCAGGGACAATGCCCAAACCCAGAGTTCAAGCCCCAAGACCGACACACACACACAAAAAAACAGAAGGTGTCATGTACACCAAGTATAGTAGCCCATCTGTAATCCCAGCTGATTGGGAAGCAGAAATGACAAGGATCTTGGTCTCAGGCCAGGCCAAAGAAATAACTGCCCAGACAGCCATCTCAACAAATAAGCTGGCCATAGTGGTTCACATCTGTAATCTTAGATAATTGTGTGGGAGACATAAGAAGCAATCTAAGATCATTCAGTCAATCTAAGATAAGACCCGGGCGAAAAGTTCAAGACCTCAAGTAAATAAAATTGACCAGAAGTATGGCAAAAGTAATTGAGCTGCTTGTTGCTATACAACTAAAGTCCTATCTAGCAAGCAGAGAACACCTGAATAGAACCCTAGTAGTACTCCTCTCTTCCACCAAAAAGCTTAAATAACTTTGTCCTATTTGAACATCTAATTTCAAGGCCACTGACAGATCAGAGATGGTGATATTATCTTAAAAATTAGATATTCAAAAGAGACAAAGTTCTTTGGGTTTTGAAAAAGTTGAAAAGGTAGGAAAATGCATGTGATTTTTGTTAGCTCCATAATTCTTGAAAACATAAAATGAACTCAAGTATTAAATATATATCCATATGTGTGCATATATCCATGTATGTATATATATGTGTGTATGTATATAATCATATATATATATATATATATATATATACATATATATGTATGGTTCATCTCTTTTCTGTGTAGCAAATGGTTCAAGTGAATCTGTACAATCAATACTCAAAGGCATGAATAGACAAAGAGAATGAGCAGAGAACTCGTACTCCGGAATCTATGGTTAGCCCATAACCCCGAAAATTTTTTACATCAGTTTGCATGTGTCAGTTACTGCAGTACAGGGACAATACGATGGCAATGAGATACCAGGCAGATGAAATGAGAAATGAGAGATACAACTGGTACAATATTCTTTCTGATGGGTAAGTAGAATTTCCAGTGTGTGTGTGTGTGTGTGTGTGTGTGTGTGTGTGTGTGTGTGTGTGTGTGTGTATTACATTTACTTGATTCATTTCTCTCTTGAGGGCTGATTCAGTAAACATGGTTGTGCTGAAACCATTACTATATCTTGGTTTGTAATCTTTCGGGTAAATGCCCAGGAGTAGAGTTGCTGGATCATATGGAAGTGGGTAGTCAAAAGAGGAGTGAAGTGGGAAAAGGTAGAAGATTGAATAGGAGAAAAGGGGGAAAATGCAGAGAAGAATCCAGTAAATATCCTACAAAATTAAGAAGAGTGAAGGAAGAGGTGTATAGGGGAGGGATGGATGAGAATGTTGAAAGGGTTGGCACTGATCAAGGTATATTGTACGCATAAACTGCTTTGTTTAGTGATAACTGCTTTACTACTTAAAATAATAATAATAAAAATCATGTCCCTAAATTGTTATGCAATTAAAAGCAAAGCATGAGAATCTGCTCGGATAATCTCTAGGGTCAATAAATCTTTTTTGATTAGGATAAGTTTTAGAACAACACTAATGATACATATCATCTGAAGAAAATTTAATGATTTCCAGCTATTTAAAATAATCATTTTTGAAGATATGGCTCAAGTGGCAGAGTGCTACTTAGTGAGCAAAGCTGTCAGATAATGAATTCAAGTCTCAATCTCGAACAAAAGTAAAAACAATCAGTATAATTCAGGCACTTTCCTGGGCACTAGTAGCTCATGCATTAATCCTACCTTAAATGAGAAGGCAGAGATCTGGGGATCTCAGTTCAAAGTCAGCTTAGATAGGAAAGTCTGTGAGACTCTCATCTCCAATTCACTGTCAAAGAAAGCTGGAAGTGGACTCATGGCTCAAGTGGTAGAATGCTAGCCTACAGCAAAAAGCTCAGGGGCAAAACCCAAGCCTTGAGTTCAAGCCTTAGAATAGTGCATATACATACACAAAGAAAGTAAGTCACTAAATTTCTCAACCTTCCATTTCCCTAATCCTAACTCTAACAGAACCCTAAGAGTAATCTTGATGATAATAGTAACCCAATTCTAAAATTAATGGAAAATACTCGAGTTTAGACACATTCTAACAGATACTCATTGTCTTTGAAATGATTTGCAGTTTGTTCCAAATCCTACAGATTCCCTGACTTGGACTCTGAAATTGTTCCCTATTATGAATCATTAACCTCAAATCTTCATATCATGAAAATTATCACAGTTTCCACTGATCTTAACGTTTACTGAACTCCTATATCTCTAAAAAGAAGTTGCAGGTTTATTTAAAATATACTTTAGTATCTAACCCTAACTATATATAAATCTTACTAGAAACCTAACTCTTAATTTAATCTTATTCAACCTGGAAGAGGAAACTTAGTAAAACTCTGTAGTTTTTGTTAAATCTCAAACTTATTTTACTTCAAAATATTAGCAGAAAACTCATTTTTACCGTAAAGCTTACCCTTCCTTAAGCCTAAGTCTAACTTGAACTAGAACAGTAACCCTAACCCTAGAACTAATAGCCTTTGGATTCTAAAAGCCAGACAAATACATTAGTTTTTATTCATCCTAACTTTGATTCAACTCATCTTTCTAAAAATAGTTTGTAGTTTTATTCAGTATCTTGCCATTTTGTAACCCGAACCCTAACTGGAATATTGAGGTTAACCCTCACACTAATCATACCCTAATCTTAATATTATTAGCAGTTTCTTATTTCACATTCATCCTAATTCTAACTAGACTTTTTATTCGAAGATTTACTTTCAGTTTGACCCTAAACTTTCCATTTCCCTGAGGCTAAATCTAACTCCAGCTGGAACTAAAACCTAACTTTCACTCTGATAGTCCAATTCTAATGTTTAAGAAAAAGACTCTAGCTATTAATCATTCTAATGGATACTCCAGTTTGCACTCTGAAAATGCAATTCAATTTGCCCTAATTCCCACAAATTTTCTGACTCTACCTCTGAAGTTATCTTGTTCCTTAACATGAAGTATTATATTATTTGTCCTCAAATTCTCTTATCAGGAAAAATACTGTAGTTTCCAATGATCCTTTGTTTTCCTGAACCCCTGTACCCTAAAGCAATTTTAGATTTACTTACCATCTAATCCATTACTTAACACTAACTCTCAAGCTAAACCTGGCTGGAAAACTCTCATTAATCATTACAAGAATGATCACTGAGAAATAAATATAATGATAATGCTCTAGTTACTATTCAATCTCTCATTTTTGTTCCTACTTGTTAGTGAAAACTGAATATTTTTTGGTCAGGCATGGGGCTTGAACTCTGGGCTTGGGCACTATCCCTCAGCTCTTCAGCTCAATGCGAGCCCTCTACTGCTTGAGCCACACCTCCACTTCCAGGTTTTTTGGATGTTTAATTGGAGATAAAGAGTTCTCATGCACTATGCTTCCAAGGGTGGCATCCAACTGCAGGCCTCAGATCTCAGTCTCCTGAGAGGATAGGATGACAGGCATTGAAAAATATGTTCTGATGGGTGCCAGTAGCTCATGGCTGTCATCCTAAGTACTCAGGAGGTGAGATTTGAGGATCACGGTTCAAAGCCAGACTGGGCAGGAAGGACCCTGAGACCCTTATCTCCAACAAACCAGTGCTTGCCTTGAGCTGAAGAGCTCAGGGACAGCAACCAGGTCCAGTGTTCAAGCCCACAATCGAAAAAAAGAAAGAAAGTAAAACATCTTCGCTGCAAAGATGTAGAGGTGTGTGTGGGAGGGTGCTGTGATTGAGAGACCAGGTGCTGGCCTCACTCTACAGACATTTCTAAGAACTCCCCAAGTTTGCACCACTTTGAAGCCAC
Organism: Dipodomys spectabilis; assembly: GCF_019054845.1. NCBI lineage: Eukaryota > Metazoa > Chordata > Mammalia > Rodentia > Heteromyidae > Dipodomys > Dipodomys spectabilis. The sequence continues at coordinate 1,523,984 of NW_024870811.1, forward strand.
AGTAGAATGCATGGTGCCTTACCATGAACTCAAGTGGTCGAAGCCTATGGCAGGCAGGGAGTGGGCAAATGGGTGCATGGGTGGGATTGTTGTGTCTGTATTCTCCCTAATGAAGGATGGATTTGGATGCTCCATGTCAAAGTCTGAAGTAAAGAGTTGCAAGAAGTTTGTGGCCTGATGAATTTGGTTTCCTCTGGGTATATGAATATGGATGAAGTCTGGCGCCTCTTGTGGCTCACAACTGTCATCCTAGCTACTCATAAAGCTAAGATGTAAAGACCACGGTTCAAAGCCAGCTTGGGCAGGCCAGCTTGGGTCTTGATATCCAATGAGCCACCAGAAAACAGGAAATGGCACTGTGGCTCAAATTGTAGAGTGCTCAACTTCAGCTGAAGAGCTGAAGGACAGCGCGCTTACCCAGAGTTCAAACCCCATGACCAACAATAAACAAAGAGGTTGGCTGAGTTTTCCACATTGCAGTGTGTACAGTAGGAAATTCCATGCTGGGTTATGAGACATTTCATATGTGAGAGGCTCAATGCTATCTCTACAGTTAGTCTGAGTATGATAGTGCCATCTTCTCACGGGTTGGATGTGATCCTAATAGAGGGAGTTCATGATTTTGTTCTCAGGAACTGCTAAGGGCTTGGAATATCTGTGTGTGTGTGTGTGTGTGTGTGTGTGTGTGTGTGTGTGCGCGCGCGCGCGCGCGCGCACGCGCATGTTTGTGTAATTTTCCGTCGTCTTTTTCTGTCCCCTTCCTGGTTGCTGGTCTGCCTCTTTCTGGCCTCAGATGGTGCCCCTCCTTCACACCAACCTTGCCTTTAGCCCCCTATCAGGGTCTACAATGAGTCCTAAATTGCCACAGGCATGTGTTCCAACTTTTCTCTGGGGCACAAGTCTGGCTGTCCCAATATTTGGCCGCATCCAGGGGATTCTGGGTCAGCTGGAATAGGGTTTCCTCTGCATGAGAGGCAGGGCCTCAGTCATGCGATGTCCTATCTTTTTCCTCAGCTGGGCCTCGGACTGCACATCCCTCTCAGCAGGCTCGCAGTGGAGAGGGGAATGGGGAATTGCTGGTGGCTCTGGCCAAGTGGAGCTTGAGAGCTGCCTGAAGGCTGCCCAAGCAAGGAGGATCTAGGGCTACATGGGTTGTGAGGCCAAGGTGGCTTGGAAGTATAGGTCAGTGTCTAGGAAATGTAAATGTACTTTATCATAGGACAGTCTATCTTCTGGCCCCAACTGGGCCTCTCAGGTCCTTCTAGAAAATTCCAGATGATCAGAATACAGAGGCACAGACTTTAGATTCCAGGACCAGGGAACTGGGGGATGAGAGACTGGTATGGCCAATACCTCATTGTTTTGGGGTATTAGTGTTGACCTGGCTATGCACATTCTTATGTACTTTCATTTCTTAACCCAGTGTTGGCCACACACCAGCCACTTGTGGCAGTACTGTGGAAGTGGCAGGAGTGGATGTGAGGTTTAGGATGACCAAAATTTATGGCCTTTGGGGTGGCAAAGGATGTCTTTAAAAAAAAAAATCTTAGAGCTGGGACTCAGGGCCTAGGCAATGTCCCCGAGCTTCTTTTGCTCAAAGCTAACATTCTACCACTTGAACCAGAGCTCAACTTTCATCTTTTTTTAGTAGTTTAGTGGAGATAAGAGTCTCAGGGACTTTCCTGCCTGTTCTGGTTTCAAGCTGCCATCCTAAGATCTCAGCCTATTGAGTTGCTAGGATTGCTGGTATAAGCCACTAGCACTTGTTAAGGATATTAGTGTGTGTGTGTGTGTGTGTGTGTGTTTACCGGGACTTGAACGCAAAGCCTAGGTGCTATCCTTTTGCTTGTTTTCACAAGGTTGGTGCTGTACCACTTGAACTACAGTAGCTCTGCTTCCCAGCTTTTTGGTGATTCATTGGACATAAGAATCTGCCCAGGCTAGCTTTTAATTTTGATTGAGCCTCAGGTCTCAGGCTTGAGTACCTAGGATGACAGGCATGAGCCACTGGCACCCAGCTAATAATGGCCTTTCAACATAGTGGACTGGGATCTCCTGAAAACATTCTATTTTTTCTGTGCCAGTACCGGGGCTTGAACTCAGGGTCTGGGCTCTTGTCTTAAATTTTTCCCTCAAGGCTGGTACTCTACCACTTAAGCCACAGCTTGATTTCCGGATTTTGGTAGTTCATTGGCCAGAAGAGTATCACTAACTTTCCTCCACTGAGCTAGCTTTGACCAACGATCTCTGATCTCAGACTTCTTTTTTGTTTCAGTTTTTTAAATTTTATTTATTTATATAATTTGTAATACGTACAGCAAAGGGTTTTTAAAAAATGTATTATGAAGGTGATATGTAGAGAAGCTGCAGTTATGTAAGTCAGGTAATGAGTATATTTCTTTTACAACAGGGGTTTAATTCAGCATGTCAATTGATAAGTAAGAAGAATCTTGATCAATTTCCCCCTTCCATCATTCTCCCCCAAACTATATATGCAGAATCAACTTGATAATAATGTTACCTCTTTCTGTATGATATTGCCTCCAAGAGACTTTACTATTTTTTAATTTTATTTTATTGGTGAACATACTGTACAGAGGGGTTCCAATTACATGGGCAGGATAATGCGTACATTTCTAACCAAACATTGCAGCCTCCTCCTTTGTTTACTCTTCACATCCCTTCCCAGCTTCCCCCCTCCACTCCCAGTCCCAATCCTTCTCCCCCCCACCCCTGCACCGACGTTGTAAATCTCGTTTTGGACATGACAACTTCTACTCCTCATTGTTGCAACAGGTCCGCCTGTATCCCTAAACGACTTACTTTTGTCCATCTCCTACACAAGTTATACTGACATCAAATATAGTGAAAGCGGGAGTTATACTGTGGGGGAAAGACATACAAAGCAACAAAGAAATAATCTTATAAATGTGTAAGAAACACATGCATGAAAGAAAAAAAGCATTAAAATGCATATCTAAGGGTTCATTTTCCTAATATCACATTATCTGACCATTTCCGCTTGACTCATACATATACTAGATATTGCAAATAAGGGAAACCATGGGGCCTATGTTTCTTTGGGCCTGGCTTACTTCACTTAATATAATTTTTTCCAAGTCTTTCCATTTCCTAACATATGGGGCAATGTCATTCTTTCTGATGGAGGCATAGAATTCCATTGTGTATATAAACCTCATTTTCTTGATCCATTCATCTACTGAGGGGTATCTGGGTTGGTTCCAGATCTTAGCTATGGTAAATAATGCTGCAATAAACATAGTTGTGTGGTCTTGTTTGTAAACATTTGGGTAAATGCCCAAAAGTGGGATTGCTGGGTCATAGGGGAGTTCTATGTGAAGTCTTTTGAGGAACCTCCATACTGCTTTCCAAAGTGGTTGAACAAGTTTACATTCCTACCAACAATGAAGTAAGGTTCCCTTCTGTCCACATCCTCTCCAGCATCTGTTGTTGTTAGAGTTCTTGATTTTTGCCATTCTAACTGGAGTGAGGTGGTATTGCAATGTTGTTTTGATTTGCATATCTTTTATGGCTAGGGATGTTGGGCATTTCTTCATGTGTCTATTGGCCATCCTTCTTTCTTCTTCAGAGAAATTTCTCTTTAATTCTTTCGCCCAATTATTTATTGGGCAGCTGTTTCTTTGAGGATTTGTTGTTGGGGGGTTTAATTTTTTGAGTTCCAAGTATATTTTAGATAGAGACCCTTGTCCATTGTATGGCTAGTAAAGATCTTCTCCCAATCCGTGGGCTTTCTATTGGTCTTGGTAGCTATGTCCTTTGCCATGCAGAAGCTCTCCAACTTTATGCAATCCCATTTGTCCAACCTTTCTTTGATTTTTCGTGTTTCCGGGTCTCTATTCAGAAAATTTCGGGCCTGAGCCAAGGAGACCTAGGGTTTCTCCTATTCCATTCTGTAAGGTTTTCAGAGTGTCTGCTTTGACTCCGAGGTCTTTGATCCATTTGGAGGTGATTCTGGTGCAGGGTGATATATACAGATCTAGCTTTAGTTTTCTACAAGTAGTTAATGAATTTTGCTAGCACCATTTACTGAAGAGGCTGTCTTTCTTCCATTCTATTGTTTTAGCTCCCTTATCGAGGATTAGATGGCTATAGGTCTGTAGGTTCATTTCTGGGATTTCAATTCTATTCCATTGGTCCTGAGGTCTGTTCTTATACCAATACCAAGCTGTTTTGATTACTATGGCTTTATAGTAAAGTTTGAAATTTGGTATTGATATTCCTCCAGCTGTGTTCTTTCCGTTAAGGAGCGTTTTTGCTATTCCGGGTCTTTTATTGTTCCATATGAATTTTTGGATTGCCTCTTCTATTTCCTTGAAGAATGAGGTTGGAATTTTGATAGGTATCTTGAATTTGTAGATAGCCTTGGGAATTATTGCCATTTTCACAATGTTAATCTTTCCAATCCAGGAGCATGGGAGGTTTTGCCATTTTCTAAGTTCTGTGTTGATTTCCTTTTTCAAGATTTTAAAGTTTTCATCATAGAGGTCTTTCACTTCTTTGGTTAAATTAATTCCTAAGTATTTTATTTTTTGTGGGGCTATTACAAATGGAGTTGCTTTCCTAATTTCAGCCACACTTTTCTCATTGTTGGCATACAGAAAAGCCATTGATTTTGGGGGGTTAAGTTAATACCCTGCACTTTGTCAAAGTTTTGAATCAGCTTGAGTATTTTGGCAGTGGAGTCTATGGGATTCTTTAAATACAAGATCATGTCGTCTGCAAAGAGGGAGAGTTTTATTTCTTCTTTCCCTATTTGGATCCCCTTTATGTCTGCATCTTGTCTTATTACTGTAGCTAGAAATTCTAATACTAGGTTGAAGAGAACTGGAGAGAGTGGACATCCTTGTCTTGTTCCTGAGTTAAGAGGAAATGGCTTTAGTTTTTCACCATTAAGTATAATGCTGGCTGTAGGTTTGTCATATACAGCCTTTATTGTATTGAGGAATGTTCTATGGATTCCTAATTTTTCCAAATCCTTCATCATAAAGGGGTTTTGGATCAGGTCGAATGCTTTTTCTGCATCTATTCAGATAAATATGTGGTTCTTATTCTTGCTGCTGTTGATGTGATGAATAATATTAATTGATTTGCGTATATTTAACCAGCTTTGCATCCCTGAAATGAATCCTGTTTGATCATGGTGTATGATTTTCTGGGTGAATTGTTGAAGTCGGTTGGCCAATATTTTGTTGAGATGTTTTGCATCAATGTTCATCAAAGAAATGGGTCTATAGTTCTCTTTCTTTGATGAGTCCCTGCCTGGTTTTGGGATGAGGGTTATGATGGCTTCATAGAATGTGTTCGGTGGTGAGCTTTCTCTTTAAATTTCATTGAAGAGTTGGAGTAGTATTGGTGTGAGCTCTGCTTTGAAGTCCTTATAGAATTCCGTTGTAAAACCATCTGGTCCTGGACTTTTCTTAGATGGAAGGTCTCTTATTGCTTTTTCTATTTAAACGCTTGATATGGGCCTGTTAAGCTGGTTTAACTCATCTTGGTTTTATTTTGGCATGTCAATATTTGCTAGGAAGAGGTGCACTTCTGTCAAGTTCTCAAACTTATTAGCATAAAGTTTTGAGAAGTATTCCCTTATAATGTTCTGAATCTTGGTTGTTTCCGTGGTGATGTTTCCATTCTCGTCTCTGAGTTTATTTATTTGGGTGTGTTCTCTTCTTTTTCTGATAAGATTTTCTAAGGGTCTGGAAATTTTGTTAATTTTTTCGAAGAACCAACTCTTTGTTTTGTTGATTCTTTCTATAGTTTTTTTTGGACTCTAATTCATTTAATTCTGATATAATTTAATTTAGTTCCGTCTACTGGATTGGGGTTTATCTTGCTGGTCTTTTTTAAGGAGGTTTAGATGTGTCATTACATTGTTGGTTTCAAATCTCTCCAATTTGTTGATGTAGGAGCTCATGGCTATAAACTTGCCTCTGAGTACTGCTTTTGCTGTGACTCAGAGGAGCTGGTTATTTGTGTGTTCATTTTTGTTGAATAGCATGAACATTTGAATTTCCTTTCTAATCTCTTCCATGACCCACTCGTGATTCAGCAGTGTGTTGTTAAGCCTCCATGTGATACCAGATTTTCTTTGGTGGCTTTTGGTGTTGAGTTCTAATTTTATTCCCTTGTGGTCAGAGAGAATGCAAGATATAACTTCAATGTTTCTGAATTTACACAAGTTTGCTTTCTGTCCTAAAATGTGGTCTATTTTAGAAAACGTTCCATGTGCTGCTGAGAAAAACGTGTATTTTGATGCTGCTGGGTGAAATGTTCGGTAGATATCTGTTAAATCTAGTTGATCTATGCAGCTGTTTATATCTGCAGTTTCTCTGTTGAGTTTTTGCCCAGTTGATCTATCTAGTGGGGAGAGTGGTGTGATAAAATCCCCAACAATTAATGTCTTTGGAGTTACATGGGATTTGAGGGAAAGTAGTGTTTCTTGGATAAATTTGGGTGCTCCATTGTTTGGCGAGTAGATATTTAGAATTGTAATTTCCTCCTGAAGGAGAGGTCCCTTAATTAGTATGTAGCAACCTTCTTTATCTCTTCTCACGAATTTTAATTTGAAGTCTATTTAATCCCGCCTGTTTATGGGGGCCGTTTGCTTGGTAGATTTTCTTCCAACTTTAACATTGAAAATGTGTTTGTTTTTACGGGCAAGATGTGACTCCTAAAGGCAGCAGATAGAAGGGTCTTGTTTTTTAATCCAACTAGACAGTCTATGTCGCTTAATTGGAGAGTTCATTCCGTTAACGTTAAGAGAAAGGACTGAGAGGTATTTGGGAGTTCCTGCCATGTCATCCACCTTCTTGGTGGCTGCGCAAACTGGCTTCTTCCTATGTTTCTTGGATTCTCTGTTTGGGTGCAGTTTCTTGACCTTTATTGTAGTCTTGTTGGTTTTCTATGTGTAGGACATTTTTAAGAATCTTTTGTAGAAGCGGTTTGGTGGAGATGTATTGTTTCAATTTTTCTTTGCTATGGAAGGTTTTTATTTGGCCTTCAGTTATGAAGGAGAGTTTAGCTGGGTACAGTATTCTTGGTTGATAGTTGTTTGTTTTTAGGGGATGGCATACATCATGGCAGGCTCTTCTTGCTTTGATTGTCTCTGCTGAGAAATTTGAGGTGATTCTAATTGGTTTTCCTTTACAGGTGATTAATCTTTTCTCCTTGACAGCTTTAAGGATCGTTTCCTTTTTCTGAGTTGATCCTGTGTGGATTATAATGTGATAGTGGGATGTCCTATTCTGGTCTGGTCTGTTTGGAGTTCTAAAAGCTTCTTGTATCTGAATAGGCCTATGTTTTTGCATGTTTGGGAAGTTCTCTGCTAGGATCCTGTTAAACAAATTTCCTAGGCCATTAACTTCTGTTTCTAGGTGCTCCTCTACACCCATTATCCTTAGATTAGGCCTTCTGATGGTGTCTTCCAAGTGTTGGATAGATCTATCATATTTCTTGGACTTGTCTTGGATGGTTGTATGTTCTTTATCTATAATATCTAGGCTGTCTTCAATCCCTGAGATTCGATCTTCTGCATGGTCTAACATGCTGTCAAGACTTTCTACTTTGTTTTTGATCTCTTTTCCTTCTAATTGGTCAGCTTTGATGGCTTCAAGTTCTTTGTTGAAGCTTTGTTTTAGATTTTGTATGAACTTCTTTACTTCCTTAATTTGATGGTCAGTGTTTATTCTCAGATCACTTAGTTGATTGGTTATGGTTTCCTTGGACTCCCATTCCTTCTGTTTGGTTCCATTCAGCATTCTCTTTGTGGTCTCCCTGACTTCCTTCAGCTCTTTGTTAATGGATTCCATGAATGCCTTTAGTGATCTTTGTGTATTCTCTTCCTGCTCTCTCAATCCCTGTATTACTCTTTTAGCTTCCTCCCGTTCATAGGATTCCTGTAGTTCTCTTTGAGTTTTCTCTGCCTGTTCACGCCATTCCTGCCTTTCTCTTTGAGTATTCTCAAATTGCTCATGCAAATCCTGTATCAGCTTTTGAGTAGCTTCCTCATGCTTATGATATTCCTGTATAAACTTTTGGAATGCCTCCTCTCTCTCCCTATCATGCTCATACAGAGACCTTTGTATGCTTTCAATCTTTTGATTTATCATGTTTGCCAGCAGTGTTTGTAGAGCTATTTGGGAATTCTCCTCTGTATTTTTCATGATCTGTTCTGTCCCCTGATATTGGGATTGAGAATTGAGATACCCGGATTTGCCATTTTTCTTGTGTTTTTCTGGCTTACTCTGCTCATTTGAGATGAAAATAGCACCAGTTTTGTGCTACGACACTCTCTTAAGGCAAGCATCAACCCAAGTCTGAATTTGCACAGTCAATAGTCTACAGATACGATCTAGTTCAACAGATACATCTATTCAACATCAAACAACTATACGTTAATTGGCTAAGAACAGCAAAGTATAATTTGGAAGACCAGTAATTATTAGGGTTAGGGAGAGATGTGGGTAAAAAAATAGGAATAGATTGATGTGGGGTGGCTTAGGGAGAGTTAACTAAGTCTTAATCTCAATGCAGGAAATAGTTTGGGTAGGATGAAAGTAGAGAGAGAAAGAAAAAAAAAGAAAAGGAACAGTAAAAAAAAGAGACCAGAAAAAATAGAAAGGTAGAAATTAACAAAATTATGTAGAAGCGATAACAATCTATTTAGATAAGAACGTGCATTTACTGAGAGAAGGGGAGGGATAGGAAAGAGATGTGAAAAACTTAAAAATAAAAATGCTTAAAATATTATATAGGTATAAAGAGGTAGTACTGCTATTAAGGAATTTAAGTCTCAGCGGTTTTGACTTGAGTAATAAATTTGTGGATTAAGTGTGTACACAATGTGGGATAGGGTCTAATAGTCAACTACGGGTTTATCTGAGGATGTGCCGGACAAGAATTAAGTCACATAAAGAAGAATGAAAGAGAGGAGAAAGGAAGAAGAAAAAGATGAGAAGTTCAGTAGAGGTAAACAAAAAACAAAAAGATAATTTAAAAAGAAAAAAAAGAGAAAGAAAACCAAAAAAGAAAGCAAAAACGCACACTTCCGTATCCCCAAAATAAAAATTATAAGAGGAAAAAAAAGTTTCTGGAAAACAATTTTTTTATCAAAAAAGGTAAAGATTAAAGATTGAAAAAAGTTTTAGAAAAGAAAAAGAAATTTTTATATAAGGTAGCAAAAATAAAAACTAAAAACAAAAGAAGACGAAGATGAAGAGAAAAAAGAAAAAAACAAAACAACAAAAAAACTTCTTTGAATATTTTTGGGAGGAGTGGGAAAAATCCTGTATCTCCTTTGTGTCCGTAACCAGTCTCTTGTTGGAGTCGCTGGTCTGCTTGTAGTCCTGTGACTTGGTTGGTTTCTTAAGCCAGTTTGTTTGAACAGACGTAAAATTCTCTGCTTTACCCAGGATTTGGTGATCCTCCTCTCAGGCTAGTTCACTGGGAGACAGATCTGCTTTGAGTATCACAAAAGAGGGGGATGCAGTGATGAGGCTAGGTTCTGGTAGCTTTTCCGGGCTGGTTTGTGAAAACCTCACAGAGCCCAGCCTGGAGCCATTCTCAGGGTTTCTGTTTACTGATTTTCAATTGCTTGGCGAGGCTGCTAGAGGGAGGGGCAGCCTCTGGCTCTGATTACCCAGTGAAGAAACCCACTCCTCGGGCTGGCTCCTGAGCTGGGTGACTTTTCCCTGGGTGGAGCTGAGTCTGGCAGGTCACGCCGCCATTAAGTTCTTGTGACCTGCTAAATGACTCATTTTATTCCAAGGCCTGAGCTGGAGCTAGCAGCTCCTCTGAGCTTTGTCGGTATCCAAGATGGAGATCACTGGTGCTGGGGGTGGGGAGGGGTGGCCTTCCCTCCTCTGCTCCCTGAGAAGGAGTTAGGACTTCAGGCTTCTACTCACAACGAGTCTTATTTCCTGGGTCGTCTCTGGTCTGCGAACTGCAGGATGAAGATGTCTGCTCCTTGTTGGTTCTTGCTGGTGTTGAGTAGAATCCGCTCGCCTGCTGAGTCTGGCTCCTTCGTCCCGGACTCTCTGTTGCTCAGGTATGGCGCCTGTGCTCTCCGCCACTGCCACAGCTGCCGCCGCCGCTGCAGCTGCTGGCAAGGGCTCAGAAGTGTCTCCTTGCCTGGGTTTCCTTCTCTGGCCTAACTCTCTGTCCTGTGATGGTACACTTGGTATAATTCTCTGACTTAGGACTGTTCACTGGAACTCTAAAACTGCTTTCTATGTGAGAGCTTACTTAGACTCCAGCTTCTCCTCCGCCATCTTCCCGGACTCTCTGATCTCAGACTTCTTAATAGCTAGGATTTACAGGGGTTGAGCCACTGGAGGCATTGGGTAGAAGCTTTTCTTGAGCAAGAGTTCTTCCCTGCATTTTCCTTGACTCCTCCATGCAAAGGGGGCCTGAAGGTCAGGAGCTGTGAAAAATAGTCTTCCAGCCACAAAATTGGATGAGGTCTTTGGTAAAAAGTCAAGCTAATCTTCCTCTGAGCCCCATTCTGTGACGCCACCCTCTGCCCTACCTGTGACTCCAGTACAAACCTTGACCCAGCCTTCAGTGTTCTGCCAGACTTGTCTGAGGCCACAGAACCTTCATTACACCCACACCACCTGCTCTAGAACACCCCTCAGGACCTTTACGCATGCTCTGCACCTTCTGCCCTAGGCCCTCTGTCCTTTTCCACATCTTAGAACTCATGTGGTATTTTGGCACTGGTTGTATCACCTCCTGGAGCAAGTCTTTCCTTCCTTTCTCTCACTTTTTTTTAATACTGAGTTGCTAGAGATCGAACTAGTGCAGGCTGACTGTCAAATGCTCTATCTTGGTGTGTGTGTGTGTGTGTGTGTGTGTGTGTGTGTGTGTGTGTGTGTGTGTGTGTGCCAGTCCTGGGGTTTGAATTCATGGCCTGGATGTTATCCCTGAGTTTTTATGCTCAAGGCTAGCATTCTACTACTTGTACAACAGCTCTGGTTTTTTGGGTGCTTAATTGGAGAAAAGAGTCTCATATAGACTTTCCTGCCTGCGCAGGCTTGCAGTTATAATCTTCAGATCTCAACTTCCTGAGTGCTATTATTACAGGGGTGAGCCACCAGCACCTGCCCTCTACCTCTTACCTACCTCGGCCTTCCTCTGAGTCTCAGAATTGCATGTCTCACCAAGCTCACATTTTTTTGCCAGTGTTGTGGCTTGAAATCAGGGTCAAGGCATGTGCCTGAGCTGCTTTTGCTCAAGGCTACATTCTATCACTTAAGCCACAGTGACACTTTTGGCTGATTCTGTTTATGTGATACTGAGGTACCCGACCCCGGGCTTCATGCTTGCATGTTAAGTACTCTACTACTTAGCCACATTCACAGCCCAAGGCTTACTTCTAACAGGAACTATGAGGGTGGTATTTATTGGCATACTCTTTTCAGCACAGAAATCACTGGGCATTTCAAATCTTTGCAGGATTTGGGACCAGAGTGAAACTCAGCAAGGAGGAATGATGAATGAGTGATAGCCACCGGGCCCCAGAGATCTAGGCTCACGTCCTATACAGGGATAGGGAATATTGAGCCAGAACCTTCCACAATACCTATAGCCTAGGAAAAGTGGTCTCCCTGGAGGCAGTGGCTGGCTGCTAGATGTCCCAATGGGACACCTCAGCCAGAACATAATGAACCCGTTGCATACACCAGCCAAGGCAATCCTTCTGGGCTTCAGTTATTAAATGGCAGAGAAGGATGCTTTGTTCAAGCTACTGGCTCAGACTTAGTGCTCTCTGAGTGCTTTTCCCAGCTTTCACATGTTGGGGGTCTGGTCATGGGCAACCTGATGAATGCCCATCATCCATACATCATCCGTAAATACACAGAGACATGGAGTTACTGCCTTCTTTTTTTCTTTGGCAGGTCTCAGGTTGAAATATGAGCCTAGGCCCTATCCTTGATCTCCTCTTTCTCAAGACTAGAACTCTGCCCTTGAGCCACAGCCCCAACCCTTGGGGATATTTTCCTGTGATCTCTTAGAAATAAGAGTGTTGCACACTTTCCTGCTCTGGCTGAATTCAAATTGGCATTCTCTACATCTCAGCCTCCTGAGGAGCTAGGATTACAAACATGAGCCACTGACACCTGACTTTCTTTGCTTCTTCTTGTTACTTTTTAATCATGACAATCTGAAATCTTCAGTGTTATTCCAATGGTTTGCATTTGAAGTAAACTTCCCAGGCCTGGAGTTCGAACCCCAGGACCGCCACACACAAATGGAGGCAGATCCTGACAAACTCATTCCTATTTACATGAATGCTAATGGAATGTTACAAAAGTATTTAAATTTGCAGTTAATTCATGATTCTATTTTAGAAAGCCACACATAAATCACTGGATTTATATCTTCCATTCTAGCACCATGTTATGATTTCCCTAATGGAAGGATATTGATTCATTTTTAATTAATGCTTTTATAAGTATTAAACCTTGATACTTCATTAAATGGAGACATAATTTAATAACTAATTGTTGGTAACTATATATCATTAAATGGAGACCTAACTTACTAATTATTGGTAACTATATAAAATTTCATAATATCCTCACATTCTCTCTCTACATATATATATATATATATATATATGTATATATATATATATATAAAACAATCTACACACACAAACATATATATATATATATATATATATATATATATATATGTATTATATGGCACTAGTGTGGCTTGATAACAGGTAACAGGTCGTCAGAACTTCCTGGCAGCTCAGTTTGCCAGAGGTTGGTGTGCTAAGACTTTGACCCCATTTATGGATTGGACATTGTAGGCCGTGAGTTGAAATCCCAGCATTGCCAAAAATTTATTCATGTAGTAAGAAGCCACTTTTGACACATTTTTTTTCCTGAAAAAAAGTCCTGGGGCTCAGTATGATGTATAATTCATATGCAAATGTATCCTGTATGATAGGATGTAATAAATGAAATGTTATATGTGTAATAATACTAAATGAATAAGGGTAATAAATATCATACTCACTAAACTCATGTGTGTATTTTTTCCAGTGCTGGGGCATAAATTCAGGCCCTGGGAACTGGTCTGAATTTCTTGTCTTCAAGGACGGTGAGCTTCCCCTTCACCCACAGTGCCACAGAGAAACCCAGATGCTGAGTTCAAATCCCAGGCCTGCCAGAAAAATGGTGCAAATTCCAAGACAGGGCCTTATTTTATTTTATTATTTTTTTTGCCAAGCATGGGGCTTGAACTCAGGTCTTGGCATCTCTGCCACAGCTAGCCCTGGGATTCTAGGATCCAAGTTCAAATCTTGGGGTTGGCAAGAAATAAAAAGGAAAAGGATAAAACGGAGAAATTCAAGAAGGTGGTTTTACATTTTTTCCCTTTGCATTGTGACCATCCTGCGTGTAAATGACAAAGCCCTGAAAGTGTACATGACATTGCATGCTGATGTTTGGCTGGCTATTAGGGAAGCCATAACCCAAAGCATAACTTAGGCTTGGAGGTTGAATCCCAGGGCTGCCACTAAGTATTGGCGAGAGATTCCAAGAAACCCATTTCCATGTACATCCATATGAATAGAATTTTATAAAAGTAACAAATTAGTAGTTTGTGTATGAGTATATTATAAAATTATACATAACAATTTTATTACATTGATTAATTTTCAATTAATAATTTATTATGTATTCAACCATGACACTTAAAAGTGGAAAGAATAATTTGAATGTCAATAATGGGTAGTAATATACTATATGTAATTTCATAATATACAGACACATTTCTCTTGTCTTATACATATGTATATTGTCTTATATATATATACATAAATATAAATATGTATATGCATATACATATATGCCTATCTACACATTTATCTGTTCATACGCTTGTCACTCCTGGGGCTCAGTGGTATAATGATAGCTAGTACATACAAAGCCCTGGATTCGATTCCTCACTACCACATGCACATAAAAATCCAGAAGTTGTGCTCTCGCTCAAGCAGTTGAGCATTAGCTTTGAGCATAAAAGCCTAGCGACTGTGTCTAGACTCTTACTCAGGTCCAAGATGGGCATGAAAAAATATTGAATGTTGTGACTGTAACTCTATAAGGATAGGACTTCAAATACCTCATCACAGAGCAAGCCGGGAGTCTGGTGCTGACAGCTGTCATCTAACCTGACTTAGTCAGAGGTATACGACTGCAACTCAGCCCCACAGAAACAGATGCTCCTGGCTTGCTCACTCCTGTCATCCAAGCTACTCGGAGGCTGAGATCTGACACTGGTGGATTTAAAACCCAGTCCTGGCGGGATGTCTGTGAAACTCTGAGCTGTGGATCAAAGTGATAGATCTCCAACCTTGAGCAAAAGATCTTAGGACAGTACCCCCAACATTTTAGTGCAATCCCTGTGGCTGACTCCCCCCCAAAAAATGCTCCTCTGAATCATTAGATGTGAACTTTGTGCAGTTTGTGATGTGTTTCTGAAAGAATGGTGATATTGATGAAAGCACCCCAATACTAATTAATGACAGCTTGTGGGATGCATCTATGTGATGATTCTTTCCTGGAGTCAGGGCTCTCACGGGGTGCTGTGTGCTGAGTCCTGCACAGGATGCTATGTGCTGAGTCCTTCACAGAGTGCAGTGTCCTGAGTCCTGCATTGGGTGCTGGGTGCTGAGTCTTTCACAGGATGCTGTGTGCTGAGTCCTGTAAAGAGGGTTATTTGCAGCCAGGCACCAGTGGCTCACGCCTCTAATCCTAACTACTCTGGAGGCTGAGATTTGAGAATAGTGATTCAAAGCCAGCCCAGGCAGGAAAGTCGCTGAAACTCTGATCTCCAATAAACCACCAGACAACTGGAAGTGTCACTGTAGCTCAAGTGGTAGAGCACTAGCCTTGAGCTGAAGAGCTGAAGGACAGTGTTCAGGCCCAGATTTCAAGCCCCATGACCGACAAAAAAAAAGTGTTATGTATTTTGTCCTTCAAAGGGTGCATACTTTCATCTTGTCCCTGTAAGAACTCCAACTGACATGACTATGCAGAAAAGAATATTGAGGCTCAGATGTGTCCCCATGGCAGGGACAAAATTATGTATTACTGAAGACTAGTGAGTGGTCTACAGTACACAATTGTTTTGTATTGTTTTTTCTAAGTCATGAACCTTGAACTCAGGGCTTAGGCACTGACCCATACCTCTTGGGCTCATGGCTAGCACTCACCACACAGAGCCAAGGACCTCCTTGCAGCAGGTGCCATGGCTTAGGGTTCTATAACCGAGGTCTGCCATCCTTCCTTCTCAAGAAGCTGAGATCTGGGTTCCAAACTATCCCTGACACAAAAGGTACCATGAGACTATTATATCCTATTCACCACTAAGAAACCTGAAGTGGAAGCTAGGTGCTTGCGTCTCATGCCGGTCGTCCTAGCTACTCAGGAGGATGAGATCTGAGGATCATGGTTCAAAGCTAGCATGGACAGGAAAGTCCTTGAGACACTTAGATCCAATGAACCACCAGAAAACCAGTAGTGACTCTGTGGCTCAAGTGGTAGAGCACAAGATTTGAGCTAAAGAGCTCAGAGACAGCACCCAGGTCCAGATTTCAACTCCTACAATGACAACAACAACAAAAAAGTCAGAAACATACTAACAAACTTGAAGTAGAGGGGTGGGAATGTGCCTTAGGAGTAGAGTGCTTTGCATATATGAAACCCTGAGCTTGATTTCTCAGAAACACATCACTAGGAAAAAGCTTGAAGGGGCTCTGTGGTTCAAGTGGGAGAGGGCAACCATTGTACAAGAGAAACTAGGTACAATGCTCATGTCTTGAGTTCAAGCTCCAGGAATAGTGTATGCACACACACATGCATGTACACACACTCACACACACAGAGAAAGCAGAAGTGAAGCTGTGACAAAGTAAAGCAGTAGACTTCGGCTCTGAGCTCATGGTCAGCACCCAGGCCCTATGTTTAACCCCCAAACCTAGCCAGCCAGGGCCTAACTAGGAGAGGTCAAAGGTTTCAAAACCTGATGAGCTTCACCAGTCCTAGATGACAGGAAGCTTTGTGATATCCAACATGTGCTTGGATTTTCCAAGCTCCTGGAAACCTAGGAGAGGCAATATAGGCCCATCATTGGCGGCAATGAAACGTTTCATTATGTTGAGTGCCCTAGTTGTCTGCCTGAAGGATTCCTGAATTATATTGAGCACTGTATCTGAACACTGGAATATAGTCTCATAAAGGCAGGATAAGAGCACAGAACTTGGCCTGCAATGGGAGTTGGCAAAAATGAAGGTCTCCTGTTAAAACAGAGCACTGGGAAGAGAGATAGCTAAGGTAAAAACAGACCTTTTTCTCCTGACCTTCAGAGCCTGCCCACACATCCTCACTAATTGGCCCAGATGGAGTTATTTGGTACACAGCTGTACAGGAGTGAGGTCTTTTGTGTTCCTGTCCAGACAGAGATAGCTAAGGGTAAAAACAGGCCTTTTTCTCCTGACTTTCAGAACCTGCCCACACATCCTCACTAATTAGCCCAGATGGAGTTATTTGGTACACAGCTGTACAGGAGTGAGGTCTTTTGTGTTCCTGTCGAGACAATGAGGGAGACTTCCTCCAGCAGGCCTGGGATGAAGAGAAAACCTCAGGCTACATTGGGAGCAGTGAAGGGAGCCCTGGAACATGAAATACCATAAAAACAGTTTCTGTGTTATGAACTCATTGTATTGAATACAATTTTCTTGCTTGGTGCCATTCATCATAGCTACTCACGAGTTTCACCTAGAGGAATACATCCATACATACACAAAGAAATTGAGGTACAGGTTTTTTTTTTCTGAGGGGGCAGTCCTGGTGTTGAACAATGAGCCTAGGCCTGGCCCAAGAGCTCCTTTTGCTCAAGGGTACTGCATTAAGCTTGAGTCACAACCCCACTTCTGGGTTTTTCTGTGATCTCTTAGAAATAACATTGTCAAGGACTTTCTTACACTGGCTGGTTTCAAACTCAAATTCTCTACATCTCAGCCTCCTGAGGAGGTGGGATTACAGTAAGCAGACACTTTCACCTTCTTTCTTTTCTTTGTTTTATAATCTGGACTGACTTCTTAATAAGGTCATCCCTATGGTTGGGACTTATAAGTAAACTACCCAATGTTTTTTATAGCTGCTTTCTCTGAGAGTATTTTCTCTCTTCATCTTACCCTCTGGTCACAAGGTTGAAGCCAAAAGTGAGAAATGAGTGCTACAGGATTTAGGAGCAAATGTCCACAGGACATGCCAGTTCTGTCACTTAGCATTGAGCTGCAGTGAATTTACTGTCTCAGGATATGAGGACCGAAAGCTGGAGTGATCCTCATACTATCTGCATTGCTCCTTTTGCCTATAAAATGATACAATGATTATGAGTGTTTTGTATCTCCAACCTTAATTATCTAGGACACACTAGAAGCATGTCCCTGTTTCCGGTTTTCTCTAGTACTTCTCGAGATTTAGACTAAAGGTTTGGGTAGAGCGGCTCCTAGGAGAATCCCTGAGGAAATCCACTTGAAGCTTCCTCAGGAGATCTCCATTCAAAGCCAGCCCTAGAAGGAAAGGTTTATTGTCTCCAATAAACCACCAGAAAACCAGAAGTGGAGCAGTGTCCTAGAGGGTAGAGCTCCAGCTTTGAGAGAGAAAGACAAGCAGGCGATACAGGCCAGACCAGTCAGGAAAGCCTGGGAGGTTTTTATGTCCATTGAAAAACCAGATGGCTGGAAGTGGAGCTGTGGCAGTGATAGAACCTCAGTCTTGTGAAAAACAGCTGAGGAATGCAGCGCGTCCTCAGTTTAAGCCATGGGGTGGCTACAAAAGAAAATTCGAAAAGAGAAGGCCAAGTTTATGTATCAGTGTCCTACTTACTTACGTGTGTATATTACTTCCCTAAGTGCAAAGAGGCTGTATGCAAAACTTCTGCTTTTATTTACAGATTTATGTTTTAGATATGCTCATTGTACATACTGCATCATTCTCTTCATTTCAGCCCCATTGATTTTCTCTTCCAGTATTCTAGGCATGTTTCCTTATATGGTGCACACCGAAGCTCTCAACAGCCTTTATTTACATTTTATTATGAGGCCAATGCAGGAGCAGTCACAAATCAGGCAGGGGAAGAGATCAGAGTTCATGGAAATAAGCAGTATTCAGAAAATTATACTTGGGGACGCAAAATGGTAGCATATATATGTAAAAACTACAATTAAGAAAAAAGATGAGGGGGCTGGTAATGTGGATTAGTGGGAGAGTGCTTGCCTAGCATTCAAGAGGCCCTGGATTTGATTCCTCAGTAACACATACACAGAAAAATCCAGAATTGGTGCTGTGGCTCAAGTAGCAGAGTGCTAGAGACAGTGCCCAGGCCTTGAGTTCAGCCCAAGAAATGTCAAAGAGATAACTAAGTATGTAGTTAGGTGGTTAGGTAGTTAGGTAGGTAAGTAGGTAGGTAGGTAGGCAGGTAGGTAGGTTGGTACATACATAGATAGATACAAAGAAATAAAGGAAGAAAGGAAGGAAGGAAGAAAGAAAGGAAGGAAGGAAGAAAGAAAGAAAGAAAGAAAGAAAGAAAGAAAGAAAGAAAGAAAGAAAGAAAGAAAGAAAGAAAGAAAGAAAGAAAGAAAGAAAGAAAGAAAGGAAGAAAGGAAGGAAGAAAGAAAGGAAGAAAGGAAGGAAGAAAGGAAGGAAGAAAGAAAAGGTCAATAGATAGATAGATAGACAGACAGATAGATAGATAGATGGATAGACAGACAGACAGACAGACAGACAGACAGACAGACAGACAGACAGACAGACAGACAGACAGACAGACAGACAGACAGATAGATAGATAGATAGATAGATAGATAGATAGATAGATAGATAGATAGATAGATAGATAGATAGATAGATAGATAGATAGATAGATAGATAGATAGATAGATAGATAGATAGATAGAAAAATGATAGCTGAATCTGGTCTTGGACTTTAGGAGGAAAGAAGGGAACAATTCCCAGTCATGAGGCTTCTGCAGTGTTCCAGGACACCAGCATCACCTTCACACAACCACAGAGCAGGAAAAATGTCTCTTTCCCACTTCTCAGGCAGCCGAATGCCCCAGAGGAAAGAGGGCCGAGCCAGGTTCTAACTCAGCTTCTTGGAGACAAAGAGAAATGACCCTGCCTCACCTTGGATTGGGGATTAGCATTAATGATGTGGAGAATGAAGGAAGGAGAAAAGACTGGCAGAGGTAGAAGAAGGACCTTCAAATCTGATAGATGGAGAGTAAAAAAACCCACTCCCTAAGACCAGAGAGCAGGGCTTTTCTACTTTGTTCCTCCCCTCTCCCTCACTAAACTGGCTCTCTATTGGTAACCTAAAGATAGCTTGAGGATCTCTTCACCTGAGGGAGGAAGGTTAGTCATTGTTTGAGGAAGCTGTGAAAAGCCTGACCCTGGTGTAACTCTAACAAATGTTTCAGGTTTCCCCCCATTGCTGGCTGTCCCTGGAATGAATGAAGTGGTTTTGCAGCTCACTTCCCTTTTGAGTGTGTATATTCTGCCTCCTTGTTCTCTTCACCTAGCCTGGCTTTTGAAACTGTTTTCTGTCCTTCAAATACAGTGTTACACTGGAGTTATTCCTGCTAACTCTGCCAGGGCTTGGATCCTGAGAACTTCATTTGAACCCAGGATGGGTCAATGGGTCAAGAACACTAAGAACATTTAGAGTAAGTTCTCATCACCAAGGGAAAAACAAGAAGCTCTTCAACATCTGACCTTTCAGACGTGGAAGTCAGAGTGTCATAGACTTTCCAGCCCTGGCTGGCTTCAGTGTGATCCTAAGACCTCAGTCTCCTGAGCTAGAGTGATGAGCAAGAGCTACTGGTGCTCTGCTAGGTTCAGATGAGTAATGACATTGACAATACAAGTCAACTGCTTATCACAAAGGGTTTGGGGAGCATATTAAGCCTTTCAATATTGGACTTTTCAGAATCCTGTGGACACAAGGTTACAATGCTAGAGTCTGTGAGGTTGGGAATGTGTAGCTGCTACACTTAAGCATGGAGGTCTGACTCCAATTCTGGTGTATATCAGCGTTGATTTTCCAGAGAATGTTCTCGTAATTAGCAAATAGGAAAAGTACTTTGATTAACCCTCAATTTTTTCCAGTTGTGTGTCTTGTATCAACCCTGGGCACTGCCCCTGAGCAATTCAGTCAAGTCTAACTCTCTACCACTTGAGCCACAGCTCCACATGGGATTTTTTAGTGGTTCATTGGAGATAAGAGTCTAACAGGCTTTTCTTGCCTAGGCTGTCTTTGAGCAGCCTCATGAGAAGGTAGTTTTCCAGGTGTGAGCCACCAGCATCTGGCCTATTTTTTTTGACAGTCCTGGGGATTGTTCTTCTCAAGGATAGCACTCTACCACTTGCTCCACTCCACTGCGTCTGGCTTTTTCTGAGTATGTGGCACTGAGGATTCAAACCCTGGTATTCATGCATGTTGAGTGAGCTCTTTAGCACAAAGCCACATTTCTAGCCTCTCCCTTACAATTTTATCCCACAACTTGCCTGTCCTCAGGAAAAGGCTTCTCAGTATAAATCATCTAAAGACATCCCTATAGGAAGGTGTCCAAAGATAAATAAGACAAAGCTCATTCTTGGGAGAGACTGTGACAAATGCCTCCATTTAATTATGTATCATGTTTCAACACAAAAAAGTTTTAATGATAAATGAGTCAATGTCCTAAATTATTGTGTATAATTTTATAATAGATGTGCAAAATATATATGGGAATGAAAATATAAATAAAATAAACAATAAAAAATAAAACAAATACAAAATCAATCATGAAAATCATAACATGTAATAAACATACTTATGTAAGTATATATCATATATTACACATGTATAGAAATATTTTTCCATTGCAGGGCCTTCATTCAGGCCATGGGAACTCTAGCCTGAATTTCTTTTCTTCAAGGACAGTAAATTTTTCCTTCACCCATGGTACAAAAGAGTTTACCTGGACAGTGAGATCAAATCCCAACAATTGTAGAAATACTGGCCCCAATTCCATTAATCTCTTAATGGAAGCAGTTACGTTTATTCAGATCCATACTGAACATTAAATAAAAAGCAGTGTAGAATTTTGTACATCTATTCAGACATCCTCCCCTACCCCCAAAGTGCTTCTCGGAATGCTACATGGTTTCTTTTTTGTATGTTTTTTATTGTAAAAATGTTGTACAGAATGGTCACAGTTACGTGAGCAAGGTCATGAGTATATTTCCTATTGAGCATTGTTACCTTCTTCTTTGTTTTCCCCCTACCATCCTTTACCTCCCATCTCCACAACTACTCCCCCTACCAAGCTCAGTGACTTAATTTTTTAGTTTTGGCTTGCCACGGGTTTGAACTCAAGTAGTAGCAAATCTGCACTTTCCCTCACATTGTTACAAGTTCCTGAGTTCAAATCCCAGTATAGGAAAGAAAACTGGCCGAAATTCCAAACCAGAGAGCTTTATTTTTTTTAATTTAGTTAAATAATCATTTTTTTTCTTTTTTATGGGTTTTTTAAGGCTTGAACTCAGGTCGTGGCAACTCTGCCTCAGCTTCAATCACCCTAGGCTAGGTGCAGCCTCAGGACCCATACCCAATCCTGGAATCCTAGGCCCAGAGGGCTTGCAGAAAGAAAAAATGAGTGGGATAGCACAAAAAGTGGCAAGCTGCAGAGGGATGGAGGTTTATTTATTTTTTTTATCTTTGCACGGTGACCATCCTGGGTCTGAATGCCATGGGTGCAAAGTACACCTGACCTGCCATTGCTGAGGGCTGGCGGGCTAGCAGGGAAGCCATAGCCCAACCTATCAACATAGGCCCTGGGTTCAAATCCAGGTCCTGACAACTACCAATGGCAGGAGATCACAAGACACTCATTCCTATGCATAGGAATATCACTTGAAAGAGAAGTTTGTGCATTGGTCAAGCCTAAAATTGGATGCAATAACCCTAGGACACTGATTGATCTTAATTTCATGCTTTATCAAGCATGAAAAGAATAGCATTCCTTTAATTGTGGTATAATAAATATCTAAGGGTTAGTAGGAATGTAGTAATGTCATTCAATCATAGATAGGTGGCTATGGTGCTTTTTACCAATATATATTTATTTGTATACTATTGTCTGCCTATCCTTGTACCGCTGTTTTGGCCAATCCTGGGTCACGATCTCAGCACCTAGGAACAACCTCACAGCTTCATTGGCTAGAGGCTGTTGTGCTCACACTCACCTATTCATGAATTGTACCTGCTAGGCCCTGAGTTCAGATCCCAGCAGTGCCAAAAATTTAATCTTGGAGTAAGAAGCCAAGTGTGAAACCGGTTTTCCTTTTCTGGGAGAGTTCTGGGAGTCAGGCATGATCGAGAACACATCTACAAATCTAGATGGTATGTGATAGGATGTAAACAATGTAATACATAGTTAGGATGCATCACAGTCAATAAAATAAACGGTAAATAAATGAAAAAAATAAAAAATATAATGTATAACCACACCAAACATAATATAGACTGAACATCTGTATGGAAGTTCAATCCTATATTTAAAATGTATATAAAGGAGTACATTTTCCAGGTCTGGGGCTTGAATTCAGGCCTAGGGAATAGGCCTGACTTACTGGTCTTCAGGCAGGGCGAGCTTCCCCTTCCCCGACAGTGCAATAGTGTTACCCAGACCTCGGGTTCAAATTCCAGGACTTGCAGACAAAAAATGGCACACATTCCAAACCAGGGAGCTTCATTAGCATTTTTAATATTTTTAAGTTCACTTCGCCTTTATTTGATACATATTGATTTTATAACATGAGAGTTTTTCAAAAAAGGGGTCTAAACTTTTACATTTCAGCATAGCACATTGGTGTTTCTATTTTGACCATCTGCCATGAAGAGTGAGAATGAAAATAAGGACATCATTTCTCCCTAGAAGGTCGGGACAGTTGAATTTATTTCTATTTAGAGTTATTTCTACAATTATAAAC
Organism: Dipodomys spectabilis; assembly: GCF_019054845.1. Lineage (NCBI taxonomy): Eukaryota > Metazoa > Chordata > Mammalia > Rodentia > Heteromyidae > Dipodomys > Dipodomys spectabilis. The sequence goes on from NW_024870811.1 coordinate 1,547,083, forward strand.
TCTCTGCATTTGCGTCCTATGAGTTTTCCTCAGTGCCTTCCACGAAATACACTAGGGGAGGCCTCATAGCACAAAAGGTAGGGTTTCTGAATAAAACCTCATTTCTGTGAGGACAGTAGGTACTTCTAAGCATTTTGGGAATAAACTGGATTGTAAAATGAAAAATGAAATTAATGGGACTGTGATGTACTCAGTAGTGGAGTACTTTCCTAATGAGCATAAGACCCTGGCAGAAAAGTTTCCTAAAGCTCAGAATGTTAGAATTTTATGATCTGCATGAACAAACTTCTTTTCTTTGGGGGGGGGGGCTCCTGCGGCTTGAACTCAGGGGTTATCCCTGTGCTCTTCAGCTCAAGGTGAGCGATCTACTGCTTGAGTCACAGTCCCACTTCGGTTTTCTAGTGGTTTATTGGAGATAAGAGTCTCACGGACTTTTCTGCCTGGGCTGACTTTGAACCACCAAACTCAGATCACAGCCTCCTGAGTAGCTAGGATTATAGGCATGAGTCACTGGTGCCAGGCACATGAAAAAACTTCTTAAAGATTGATTCTGAGAAAAGAAACTTGGAAAACACTTTTAGTATAAATAATTTATAATGCCATGGTTAAGGCACTAATTCATTGGCTGGTTTCTTAGTTTATTTAAATATATATGCATTATTAATACATATGTATATATATTGTTAAAAACATAGCTCTGAAGTGTACCTAAGAGCATATGTGCTCATGTAAAGTTATACAAATGAAAAAACTTCATTTTTCTTTTCAGTTTGGTTGGTACCATAAATTAGGTGGGATTTGTGTATTGTTTTGTTCTCTTTTTCCCCTACCTCCTCTCCTCACATTTGAACTCAGCTTTCTCTTACTTGGCTTCGTTGTTCATAGCTGATTTTCTACCACTTCAGCTATACCTGTAGCCTGGCATTTTGCCAGTTAATTGGAGATGATGTCTCTCAGGCTTTGCTGCCTTCATGGGCTTTGAAATTTCATCTTCCAGTTCTCAGCCTCCTGAGTAGCTAGGATTAAAGATGTGAGCCACTGGGGTGCCTAGGGATGCAGAAGATAGACCCCCCCTTGCTGTGTGAAACCTTGTCTTCTGTGCTTGGTCACCCTTTTCAACTGAAGAGGGTCCCAGAAAACCCAGTATGGAGGTGAGGATGCTGGGGGTCAGAATAGAAGGTGAATATCTGGGAAGACCCCCCCCCCCATACACACACATACAATCGGCCTATCCCCCGCCCCCAACTGTCTATAGTTCTCACAAGTTGATCACATTTCCCAGATCTACCAGCTTCTGCTGGTGCTCCCGGTCCATCTGGTCTCCAACAAACTCAGGAGATACACAGCTGTGTGTGTGTGTGTGTGTGTGTGTGTGTGTGAGAGAGAGAGAGAGAGAGAGAAAGAGAGAGAGAGAGAGAGACAGACAGACAGAGACAGAGAGACAGAGACAGAGACAGAGAGAGTCAGAGACAGAGACAGAGAGACAGAGGCAGGGAGAGACAAAGAGAGACAGAGAGATCAGAGAGACAGAAAGACATACATAGAGAGACAGAGAGGGACAAGGAGAGGTCATCTTTCTCTTTGTACAGCCTGACTGTACTAAGGTGAGTGATCTGTTGGCAAATTGCAGGTGCTGCAAGGAAGAGTGTTCTGTCACCAGTCTGAATGTGTGTGTGTGTGTGTGTGTGTGTGTGTGTGCGCGCGCGCATGTGTGTGCATGTGTATGTGTGTGTGTATGTAGAAGTGGGTTGTAACAAGGAGGCTGGATGCTTTTGGTAACGTCTACCTGCTATCTTTGGGGGTGCATGGGCTTCACAGCTGAGGTCTGGGGGCCTGGAAGGGTGAGAGGCTTGAAGGGGACTCAACATTGTTAAATTACAAGAACAAGGGATCTCTGTTCCCTGGAGCTGTGTACTCTCTTGGGCCTGGTTGGTGGCAGTGGGAGCTTGGGAGGACCTGGGAGTGTGGCTTCCCAGGGGGAAAGAGAGCATGGCCAACACTTAGTAAGGATATGAGCCCTGCTAGTATGGAGTACAACAGCAAAGCTCAGACTCCAGGTCTTCTCATCATGATGTCTGAAGGGTGAGGCCAACCCTACTTTATATCTTGAGCTGTGATCTTCAGATCTCAGCCTCCTCAGTAGCTAGGATTATAGGCATGAGCCTCCGGCACTGGGCCTCTGTTTATTTTTTGTATATTAGGGTTTGACCTCAAGGCCTTAGGCTTGCCAGTCAGGTCTTCTAACATTCGAGCCAAGCTTTTATGTCTTGGGGATTTCTGAGATGGAGACTTAATATATGCTCAGGCTGGGCTGGATCATGATCCTCCTATCTGTAACAGGCATGCGCCACCAGGCCTTGTCCTCTGTAATTGGAATTGTAGACATGTGGTGCCATGCTCCGTCATTGGTTTGTCCCAAACTCAGTCCATGGCAGCCAATTCTTGACCACAGGTGAAGCTCTGGGTTGGGCCTCGACCATTGGACTTCAATTTCCTCATGTGACAGTTGTTAGGAAACAAGGGATTAATACAGAGGGATCTCTGGAGCAGAGCCAGGGACAAAGGGAGGGGCCTTAAGATATAGTTCTCAGCAATTCTGTGAGCATATGACAGGAAGATACCCAGAAAGAGATCAGATGGTGTGTGTTATTAATGGTGCGACAGGCATGGGATTATTAAACAAAACATGGCTTTCTTTCATTATTACCCTATCCCCATGAGGAAGGGGATCCTTCACTTTGTTCACTTTTGCAGCTGGGGAAAATGAGGCACAGAGTAGCCGAGTGACCTATTCATGACTCCCAGCTGAGAGGAAGCTCTGCCTGACTTCTCTGCCATGCTCCCTAGGACAATGGTTGCTATTCAGTCCACTTCTTGTGGTAGGAAGTCCATTTCTTGTCAGTCATGGGACTTGAAGTCTGGGCCTGGGCACTGTCCCAGAGCTCCTCAGCTCAAGGCTAGGGCTCTACCACGTGAGTCACAGCACCACTTCCAGTTTTGTAGTGGTTCTTTGGAGATAACAGTCTCACAGTCATTCCTGCCCGGGTTTGCCATGAGCCATCATCTCATATTTCAGCCTCTTGTGTACTTAAGATTATAGGTATGAGCCACCTGCACCAGGTTTAAGTGTAATTCTGACATTCTTTCAATCTCTCTCTCTCACAGGAACTTGTTGAATGGGTGTTGGAGGAGGTGGCCCAGCATCCCCATGTGGCTGGAACCAAGGTGGCCCTCTCATCCTGGAGGTATACTGTGGGTCAGGAGATGTCTTGCTCAGTCTGTTGTACCACCTCCATGAGGTAAGCCCTTCTGTGCCTGGCTAGACCAAGACGGTTATTCATTGTCCATCTAGCCTTACTGGACTCAGTATTGTGTTCAATGTCCTTTTCTAGCAAAAAAATTCTGGCCAAAATTGATACATAGTTAAAGAATAAAAATGTAATGCCATCTTAAGAAAGTCATTTAGGGCTATGGGAAAGTGGTTTCATGGTATGGTGATTGCCTAGCATGCATGAAACCCTGGGTTCAATATCTCAGAACCACATAAACAGAAAAAGAAACACTGGAAATGGTGCTGTGCCTCAAGTGGTAGAGGATTGGCCTTGAGGGAAAAAAAAGCTGAGGAATAATTCCCTATCCCTGAGTTTATGCCCCAGGACTGGAAAAACAACAACAACAACAACAAACATTTAGTAAATGAAAATAAAGAACCCATACTAGGAATATATAATTGCTCATTCCATACTAATACCTGACAATAGTCCGTAATTCATGCACTTTAGCTATATTAGGATACTGAGTTGAAAAAAAAATGTTTTCTTCATAAGGTCATGGCAATTAATGCCAGGAATGTGCTTAGATGTCAGGTGAAGATTAATTCAGGAAATTCAAAGATTCCAGGCTTTTGAGTGTTCACTGCTAATCACAATGAGATGGGTAGTCTAAATGAGATGTGGAAACCTTTTTGGCAAGTCATGTCACCAAAATGGCAGAGTCTAATTAACAGTTGTGACAGAAGAGAAGAAATGACTCCAGATGGAAGGAATAAATGATAGTAACTATGGTATAGCAGAAACCATTCTAGGGAAGCATTTTTGGTTATTGAAGAACTAGTTATCAACTAGGCATATTCCTCATTGCCTTTAACATTCTAAATCTCTTAGGCTAGTTCTTAATCTCTGTGTGATAAATATATCTCTTTCTATGCTGTTCTTGCATACCTGGTCTCCTTTGCTTTCTTCTTTTTATTATTTTTTAATTGTGAAAATACAGTGCTTTCTAAACATATGTCTTTCTCTATTTCTCTATGAATATTTCCTGATAATAAATATACCTACACAGATTGAAGAGGCTGCTAATGTAAGGGTCCCATAACTCCTGAGTCATTAATGTAACAAAATGGCAAAGGAAGACATATTTATTGCTACCTCAATTATTCTAAAAACTGCAGTGTCACATCATTTGATTCAGATTTCCATTCTTATCTACTTAGTGTCATTAACTGCACTAAATACAAATAGTAGCCGGGTGCTGGTGGCTCATGCGTGTAATCCTACCTAGTCAAGAGGTTGAGACCAGAGGATTCTGGTTCAAAGCCAGCCTGGTCAGAGAAGTCCATGAAGCACTTATCTTCAATTAACCACCAGAAATCCGGAAGTGGTGCTGTAGCTAAAGTGGTAGAGCACTCGACTTCAGCTGAAGAGCTGAGGGACAGTGCCCAGGATCAAAGTTCAAGCCAAATGACCAACAGAAAAAGTGCAAAAATGACTTTAAGTTTCCCCAAAAGGAAAGACAAAGTCAATAGTAATCTTCCCAAGCAGAGAAAATAATTCCAAAATGATTCAGTGCACCTACTTTTGCTGAGTTACTTAAGTTATGGATTCTATGCTGAACATATTCTCTTCTTTTAAAAATTGTCAAATATTAGCTTTATTATAAACTTCATCTAATATTTCTTGGTTCAAAAGAGAAGTCCAGAAGTTGACGTCACTTGGATTTATTACTATCTCAGTTCAAAGCCAACCCAGGCAACAGTGTTGATCAAACTCTTATCTGTAATTAAACACCATAAAAGGCAAAAGTGGAGTGTTGGCTCAGTCAGTAGAGTACTAGCTTTGGGTTCAGGTGGGCAGGAAAGACAACTGTACAGGGACAGGGTCCAAACTCTAAGTTCAAGCCCCAGAACCAGCACAAACTAAACAAACAAGCAAACAAAATAAACCTAGGGTATTTCTTTGGGACCCTCTTATAGGAGTACTGGTCTGAGAAGAGGCTCCTTTTACTGATCATGCTCACTGGATTCTGCTCTTTTGAAATCCTTATTGCTATGGAAAACTCAGGACCAGACTAAAGGAATTCATAACTGACACCTGCAACAAGAGAATCATCTCAGGAGTGAAACATCCATCCATAAGACACTTTAAAACCTCCATGCCTTTCTTCCTTTGCAAGAGACCACTTTTAAAACGAAGTTATTTCCTTTGTCCTATGCTGGCCTTCAAATGGAATATTCTTTCCTTTTGTAATACCCTTAACTAGACTAGAAGTTTATAGACAAGTTTTATATGAGTAAAGGACACACTCAAAAAATCAGGGGCAGAGTTTCTTTCAAGCCTTGGATTCTTTTCTTGTATTGTAAAAAGGAAAACAAAAAAAAAGTCCATTAGATTCTGATTTGCAAGAAACCAAAAAGCTATAACTGGAGCTGTGGTACAAGCAGTAAAATGACATCCTTGAGAAAACTAAAACAAAACAATAAATTCTGGGACAGAGACAGGCCCTGAGTTCAAGCCTTAGTATTAGCACCAAACAAATGATTGAACTAATTAGTTAATTAAGTAATTAACTATAAATTAAGTGGTCACATGTGGGTAGGGAGGTAAAATGTAACATCTGTGGTGACTGGATTGTGTATTATTTTGTAGTAAGGCAAATTATCATTTGTACTAATCATTAATTTTTTATTTGAACTTTTTTTGTACAATAAACCCTGAATTTAGCATGCATGTATAGGTGTGTGTACATGTGTGCATATGTGTGAATGTGTATATGTGTGCATGTGCTGTTGTAATGTTGCTTGCCAATGTGGACAGGGTGAGGCTGAAAAGAGCTAACTTTGTTGCAATGTTTTTATTTATCAGTATTCTGTCATGTCATTTCAGTTGGACCACCCTTTTGTACATTTTATTTGTGAAATAATCTCATCAGAATAAAAGGATTTACAATATTAAGTTAGATAAAAGAGACTGCTTTCAGCTCTTATTATATGTTAGGTGAGAAGATTCAGACATATTTAGGTAGTAAATTAGTGCTGTAAGATGACTGTCGGTACAAAATATGTATTTGACCTCTTAAATTTGTTATACTTTTAACATACACTCATGGAGTGAGTTTGACCAACTGGACCAAATAGGTATTGCTCTCTAGTTATTCCCATGAAACACAAAGTGGATAAACTCTTTCTGGCTTTCTGTTGAAAATAACTTTCTTTGTAAGGTCATATCTATTCACACTAAGAGGTAATCAACCAAATATTTATCAAGTTTGAACATCCCATCATATTGACTGAAAATCAGTATTGTTGATATGCTTGTTAGCTATTCCTTTCAAAAACAAACAAACAAAAAGCATGTGTCATCTCTAGATAGTGGATGTATCTGAAGTTGTTTTGTACATGCAAAGGCCTAATGGACCTTTTGTGGGAGTAACTGTCGCAACTTAACAAATAAGGCTTTTCGAATACCTTTTCCAATATAAATAACATCCCAGAGCGAGTCTTGCAATTTCTGAAAACCCTTTGAATATTTTAGTATTATTTCAGTTCATTGACTATAGAGCTAAAAACATTTCTGAAATAAATATTGTTAAGATCAGAAAATGTAAGTGGGTATATAGGCTTTTGTGCATCATCTTATGAAAATCCAGTTTTTATGAAACTAAATGAAATAGAATAAAAGAATGTAAGTGAATTTGGTAAGCTAATTATTAGTTTAACTTTGTTTTCTATTAACATAGTCATTTGAATGTAGATGATGCAGTTAAATTACTTCCTTTGTGTTTCTGTACTTCAGTTATTTTTGTATCATCGTAGTTATGGGAGTGAATTTGTAGTATAAATAAAGGTCCATTAAAATGATTAGGATTAATCTTATGCTTTGTGTCCTACTCCCAAGAAAATGAGTTATTTTCAAGTGTTAATAGTTTATAATTGAATCTTCATAAGAAAATTTTAAAAATGCAGTAGCATTGATGACTTTTTCAACCAATTGTATTGACAAGTTAGAGAGTCTTTAATTCATGCTTCGGTCTTGGTGTCTATGATTTTTAACCTCTTGTTCCTAACATTAATGATAGTTCAGATGTCATTTTGGGGTATATAAAAGGTAAAATATTTATCTGGGGTCAAAGGTGATTTTTATATCAGTCTTGCTTTAATAACATTTTAAAGCAGTATATTTCTCTCAGAATGTTGGGTATAAAAAGCAATCAAAATACTTCTAATGGTAAACAACCTAGGTGAGCGACAATGTGGAAATGATTGGTCCATAACACCTGCAGTCTGTTTCCATAAGCAATTGGGCAGGACACTCTTTCGTTATGACTGTGTTAAACAGAAATGGGGTCCCCAGGCAGTACAGTGTTGAGTGTAGCAATAGAATATGATTTCTACTATTTGGAGCTAGAAATAAAGAATGTTATACATTAGCAGTTCCTTTCACCAGGGGTGTATAAATTGATTATGAACTTGGAGTTTTCATATTACAGCTACCTATTTTCTAACAAAGATAAAGTCAAATATAATTAGAGTGTACACAATAATTCTGGGAAATTTTCATAGAATTAGTAGACTAAGTGCTGGTATTTTAGTCATAAAATAAAATGAGGTTATTTGATACAGTGGGAGATGGTCCTCAGGCTAGCACTTACCATGTGTGCAATGCTCTACTAGTAATTCCAATTCTGAAGATGTCAATAACATCATCTGAGAATTAAAAATGGAAGTAGTTCCACTTTATGGGATTATTGTGAGGATTAAGTTAGATACCACAGGTAAAGTACTTGGAAAAACTATCATTCAGCATTTGATACTTTCTACCTGTTATTTTATCATGTGATAAATTCTAACAATTTTACTGTGATTTTTATATTGTGTCTATTTACAATCTGCAATGTGATATATTGATATTTATTGCATTGGTCAGTTTTTTGACATTATGATGAAAATACCTGCAAAGAAAATTTCTGAGGAGGAAACTATTATATTGATTCATGGTTTAAGAGAATGCAGTTTACGATCAGATGTCTCCATTGTTTTTAATTATATTTTTATTAAATAGTTGTTCAAAAGAATTTCCATTCCCAAATCAGTTTATAAGTACAATGAATCTTTAATAACTTTCTTATACCCTTCCAAACCTCACCCCACTTTCATGTTTTCTAGTTTCATACTATCTGCATTGAATATCATGCCTTCACTCTCTTCCTCCACAACTTCCTTTATTCCTTCCCCTTGACTTCCGCTCACATCTTCCAAGTGATAGATTCCTGGTATTCATTTCGTTGGATTAAAATTCAATTTTATAAGAAATTACACCTTTTATATACTCCTCTGCAAATAGCATGCTTTGCTTAATACTGTCGTGTAATTGTAACCCCTCTGTATGGTATTTTTCACAATAAAACATCTCAGTTTTGTGGTCAATAGATTTTGAAAAGGATGCCACGACTTTATGAAATAAAAATAGAATCTTAAATGGGTGTAGTGGCACTATTGCCTCCCTCGATTTAAAAAAAAAATTCTTAGACTACTACCTCAATCCTTATACAAAAATTTAAAATTTTTAAATCAAAGATGATTATCAAACTAAATGTGAGATGTAAAAACATATAAAACATAAACATAAAAATTCATGATATTGGATCAGTAAATGTTTCTAACATATGACATGGAAAGCATTTAGTGGGTAAAGCAAAGCAAGAATAAACTGGATAATATCAACTTATAATCTTTCATAATTCAAAGGACAATATAATAGAAGTGAAAACATATCTAACAGATAGAAGACACATATTTGTTAATGATACAATGTTAATGCTGCAATGATTCTCAGTCTAAGTATTTTTATATCTTCTAATTCTATATAACTTTTCCCAAAATAGGATATTTCTTTAAAGAACATATGTAAATATTAGGAGCATATGAATTAGGTTCCTCGTTAGTATACAAGAATAAATAAAGAGAAAACCCACTAGTAGGACTATAATATAAAAAGATGACACAAAATATAGTAATGCACTTGTGGAGAAGTTGATATACTCCACATAGCAAATGAATTTGTATAATACTTCAGTCATTAAAGCAAGCAAGTTTTCAAAAGGTCAAAGAGAATTGAATAGGTTCTATCCATTACACGTCTATGTATGTATTAAAGAGAAGTAAAAAAAAAAACTTGATTCCACAGAGAATGTAGTTCATTGAGAGTGCACTTGAATACTTTGTGTGAGATCCTGGAAATAATCCCCAAAAACAAATTTGAAAAGGATCACTATAGAGGATGTATGCTGGACAAATTCCTGTAAATGAATATTATATCTACTTTAATGTCTGTTCTAAAATTTATAGCATTTCTATTTGAAGAAAAGCAAATTTGTGAAAATTTTAGACTTGGAAAACCTATGATTGTACATTTCACTTCCAAAGCAATAAAATGCATTCAATAAAAGGAGATAATATATTTCAGGTGAATTACATGTCAGCCAAAAAAAAATCTATTGTTAAAATACTTGACACAAAATGTAGAATACGTAAAAAGATATTTTCTGTGATTGCTTAAAAACTTTGTAAACTGCAACATTTAAAACAATAATATGATTTCTGTTCATTTTAAGTATTTTTAATTGTTTATTTTAAGTTTATTCAGAGATAACTCAATCAAAAAGTGTATGTGATAACTGGAATACCTAGGAATTAAGCAAAACCTATAAATAATTGATAACCTTTTCTGGAAGAAACTTTTGGCAAGTGACAAAAGACACAAATCTATGCATCTGCATCTTATGAAAGCCATATGTTACTTGGTCAATCCAATTGTTTTTCTCTACTTTGCTAGGGAAAAATATTCTCAAGATAAGAGCCAATAGCAGTGAAAAGAAACAAAATACACAATCATCTTGATTTATTTGTGAAAGTAACAAATGAAATAAAACAATTCCACTTAAGGGACTCCAATATTAGTATCTATGAAGATGTTTCTGAATGCCAACATCCATTGAATTTTTGGAATTTTAATTTCTATGAACATATGAAATTTAGAACAAGAAAAGAAATATAATCTTAGAGCAAACCAGCCTTGGAATAATTTTCTCAATTGCTTTGAAATTATATAAGAATTGATATTCCTTTCCATTGGAAACATTTAAAAATGTTTATCATTTATTATAATTCAAATATAAAGCAAGAGTAATTTAATATAATCATTATAAATATTATTCTATTACTATCATAAAATAGAATAACAAGCCAGTCCCAATATATTACCTACCCATCATTATTCTTAATTCCTAATCATTACCTAAATATCTTAAAAAATCTAAATAGGCATGTCTTTAACATAAACGTAAATATTCTATACTTTTTCTTTAACATTTTCCAGGGACATGCATTCATGTTTCTAAGAAATGTTCACAGCAGTTAAAAGATGCTTTTGTGAACTTAATGTGATACATTTTGTTGTTGTTGTTGTTTGAAAGGCCTGGGCATTATCCCTAAGCCTTTTTATCCTTAAGGAGAGCAATCTACAACTTGAGGCACAGAGCTAATTCATGTTTTTAGTGGTTAATTGGGGATAAGAATCTAACAAGTACTTTTCTGTCTGGGCCACTTTCAAACACATTTCTAAGATCTCATTACCCAGAATAGGTCGAATTATAAGAGTGAGTTACTGACACTTTTTGATGTATTTTTTATTTTAATTATGTTGTAAGATTTTTGTTTCACTATAGTGTACATCATTCTACACATAAATTTAGATATGTATATATTTCTGATGACAATCTCTAAAAATGTCATTCTACACATAACATTAATATGTATATATATATATATATATGTATATATATATATATATATATATATATACATGTACATATATTTCTGAAGACGGACTCCCTCTAAAATTTTTTGCTACTATTTTTGACCTTTTACATTTCAAAGATATACAGTCTATTTTTCTAAAAGTTTCCTAGAATTAAATAACTAATATTTCAATAGAAAGTAGAGCTTTTACTTTCAAGGGAATTTTTGATATACTTATGACATTGTAATAACATTTACTGTATATTACTTGAAAATGTTCTGTCCAAACTCTTAAATATTTGTTTGCAGTGAGTGGGGAGAGAGGAAGTTAATTCATACTGGTTAGGAATTAGCAATGCTTCAAAAATCTATTCCATAATTTGTTATAAGCACATAGTCAAGCTACCTGATATGGTTTAGTTTTTTTGTTTCTTTATTTGTTCAAAATTTTAATATGGATGCATGCACAGTGTTAACATTAAAATATTAATCGAAAGATAAATAATAGCAAAATCATAGGCACATATAAGACTTTCATTAATTAGCACTTATGATGCTAATAATAATTTTGATGAAGATGATGATGATGACCACAGTGTAGCCTGACAATGATAAGGTGATTGAAAAGGAAAAAAACTTTACACGTCTTTGAAACTAGAGTTCCCACATGGATTACAGTTATAAACTGAATTGGATTACATACAATAATAACAAGAGGAGAGTTTCAATACCAAGAAATAAAATTACATTAATAGGTAGAGACAGTAAAAACCCTAATGTTATTCCTGCAGTCTTTCTAATGCATACTCACTTTTCTTGGTGGTATTGTGTTCTTATAAATAAAATCATTTACTTCCACATTTTGATGGACTAAGACACAGTTTTCAACTCAGTGTGATTAATTCAAATAACATTCTCTTATAGGTAATATTCAATAACCAATGTTTCCAATAATTTATTAAGAGTATGTCCTTCAGTACAGCTGTAAACACATGACACAATTTATATAATACCACTTACATTAAGTTACCACAAAACGACATAGGCCGTAGTGCCAGGAGCTAAAATTTATTTTTATTTCTGCATAAAACAACTTTTGACTTCATACCAACAAACTGAATTTGACTCTTTCCTTATTTGTAAGCTAAAGTGGAAAATGTAAGGACTCTTCACTTTTTTTTCTTTCTCTAGAAGTCAAGAAATATTCTTCAATATTTGTGGTAGATTACATGCATTTACAGATGAGAAATGTAAGGGAAACAGTCAATGTAGTGAGTAAATAATGATACTAGAATTATTGTCTGGGATCTTCACTCTTTGTGCTTACAAAGAGAGTAATTTGGTAATGGAGAGGACCAATATGAAAAGACTATGGGGGAAAAAAAGCATACTTTGTAAAAGGTTGTTTTAGGAATAGGTTACCAGTGATGAATACTTGAAACAGGCTGGTGTCATGGGCATAAAAAGGAGTACATAGAAATTGTATTAGTGACAGAAACTGAGAAAATCTTAATCATTCATCTTATCTAAGGGGAGGGTAAGAAAGTTAAGAAGAAAGGTGAGAAGAAATCTAAAATGCATCCACATCTCTGGCTGGCAACTGTTAGTTATATTCCTGGTGAAAAGGACTACAGATGGAAAATATGGACTTAGAGGAAAAAACTCTCAGTTCTAAGGTTTATGTTAAAGAGATGCAAATATATGTCTGTTTAGACATCACCAAAATATCCACGACCTTGAATATACAAAAGTATAATAAAATTGGGGGCATTATTAAAGTGAGGAGGAAAAGGAAAATTCTAACACAAGTGTGAGCAATGGGAGCACCAGTGTGGACAAGATTGGATGAAAGAGATAAGAAAGGAAACAAGAAATAAACACAGATTTACAGAAGTAAAGGAAGGAAAGAATTTGCAGGAATATGTTGAAGGAAATATGCTAATTGGATTTGAAAAGTAAAAGGATATAGACAAATTCAATAAGAACAGTGTTTTGGTGAAAGTCATATTGATAAAATTTTGTGATATGAATGTGAAGCTATAAAATTCTGGATCCATGAATTCAACAGATCCTGTTGATTTTAAATGCTGGGATCAAATGCTTTTATCCTGACCTTAGAAGAATTATACAGATATAACTCTCGTGAACTTTCCTTAGAGGTATATTGTGAATATTTTTCAAGACTATTTAGACAGGAGGTTAGAGATTGAACTACAACACAGACAAGCTTAATTTGTCCTACATTTCCAATGAGTGACTCATGTATCCACATCAGTTTGGGATTTTATTGAAATATATTTAGATTTGTTTGGCTATCTTATCAGCCTAATCATCACAAATGTAGGACAAGTAATACCAAGTATTAGGTTAAACATACAGCTTTACTGAAGTGACTGAAGTCTCCTTGAATTGATTCTTCTTTATAACAGAAAATACCTCAATAGACATTAACAAATCATAACTTCCATATACCCTATTGAAATCTAACTCTTGTTAGGGATATCTTCATGCTTAAATAACCCTGTCAATCAACCTGCCACAAATTCTTATATGTAGGAAGTACTATAATAAACTTCAAGCTTTTATTGAATGGAAAAGTTCAGACATTACCCTCACCTTTTAATCCAAATCTTTAATTTTCTCATACACGTTGGCAAATAGGGAAGAATTCTGATATAACAATAATACAATGATGATTTGAATTAACACGCCTTCTAGTATCTAGTATTAAATTGGTTACTTACTAATTAGCTCCAAATTTTGTGGATATTTATATTTCTCCTGGGAAAACTAATGAGCTCCAAGAAAATGTCCCTAGGGAGGGTTTCACTTCTAATATCACTGTTTGTCTCAAAATACTTTAAATTCTACACCCTCTAATGTGGGCATAGGGTTATACTGTGGAACTTTTCTCCTCAGAGAGTGAGTACTACCCTATTGTTTAACATAGACAAAGTACCTTGATACATACACTGGGTGTGTGCAAACAAGAAGTGGTAGTTGAACAATGTTCTTAGTAGTTTATAAAGATGAAATTAAAATAGAGCAACTATGAACTCAAAAGGAATGTGCAAAAAAGAAAAAGGCACAAAGTAGAATATACCAAGGAAATGCTGAAGTATAATTTAAAATTATGTACTCACGTTTGAGGGTGTGTTCAAAGTACAGCTTCAGACAGTGCAGTTGGATATCCTGGGGGGAAAACTGCTTTAAACTATTTTGGGATAATTCTACAAGTAGAAGCCCCTAGCTCTGACTCTAATCAGCCACAACATCTTCAACTTAGGGACTATTTTCCAAGTTCAAAGTGAAAAAAAGAGGGCTCGTCACAGTTAGTGTTCTGGTTGAAGTAATGACAATCACGTAACTTTTCTACAAGTCTTTATTTTGGAGCATTAAAGTAGGAAAAAGCCAAGTAAATATTTTGCATGTACCTAAATTAAGTGGGACATATTATATTGGTCTCTTTTTAACTGGAAAGTTATAGATTATTTCTTTTTATACTCTAACTTGGAACAATGATCTGCTATCAGTTATTTCTTGTCTTCCTCTTCTTTTGCCCTTCCACTTAAATGATTTTTATTTAAAGAAACATACTTGAACTTGCATTTCTAAATTCTTCAAAATTATCTGAATTTCTTCATATTTCTGGAAGCCTCCTAAATCTTTCTCAAGGGAACATTTTGTCACTACCATTTTTATCCTATATGATGTCTTCCTGCCTAACTCGGTGCAAGAAATAAATTAGACTTATCCAGGTATCTCAACACTTGTACCACCATAAAAATTATCTTACTTAGAAATTGTGATTTTAGTATATCTGAGGAGGTGGAATCTGTCATTTTTGTATGACCCTAATGATACTTACATGCATGCAATCATGATTTTAACCAATATGCCCCTCAGAAGATGAACGAATCCATTAAACACACACGGTGAAATTCTATGCTTCCAATTAATAAGGAAATGGAAAGACTTGGAAAAATCCAACTAAGAAAAATAAGCAAGACACAAAGAAACAGATTCTATGGTTTTCCTCATGTGTAATAATTAGGTAATGGCTAAGATAGTCCTAGCGGATGAGCAGAATGGCTCAATAGCTATGTATATATAACCATATAAGAAGATGCTGAGAAAAATGAATTCCTAGACATGGAAACAGAGGTTTTTCTTTGTTGTTATTGTTTTTACTGTACTATGTCATTTCTTTTAGGACAAAGGGCAAACCAATGCAATAGTAATACTCACAAGACAACATGTAGGATATTCACATTACAACTTGTGAGGGATATTGGGGTGAAGTAAAAGTGTGAGAAAAATGAGGGAGGGCATAAAAAGTTCGACTTGTTAGATATTCACTACCTTACAATTACTGCAACACCTTCTATATATCACCTTGACAATAAACTTAAATTTAAAAATAAGCTACATAAAATATAACTTCACTGTATTTCTATAGTAAATGATAATCTATGTGTATTACATTTTTTTAAAAAATGAACAATATTTGGCTTCTAATTTGAATTAATTGCCCCTTTCTTTTTCAGATGGTCATCAACCTGAATGCTATCAAGCTATACAAACTTTTCAGAATATACTTGCCATTATTTTTTTAAAAAACATTATTTAATATTGTCTCATAATAAATAGAAAATAGTTCAATTCTCTGGAAACTCCTAATTTTTAAAACTGAATGTTTGTTAAGAGGACAGAATATATGTGTTCTACTAACCACTCATTTTCAAATTCGGAGTATGCCATAACACAGACATTTAAAACAGTGACTGTATGCATTTTATTTAATTCTTCAAGAGATGCAGTTTCCAATGGGGCATTACATATTTAAAGGTCAACAGAGAAACTAGCCACATTCTGGTAGAAGATAAAACTATGAAGTATCTATAATAATTAATTCCTCTAGAGTAAACATTTGTTCATCATAGTAAGCTATTATTTCAATGACAATCAATCCCAACATTTTATGCAGTAAAGTCATTCTAGCCCAACAGTTTCCACCTTGTAAGCTGCCCCTTAAAATTCCATAAATTCGCAGCATGACTAGCTTATCACTATTGTGAAAAAATTCTACAATTCTGCTAATGTCATGCCCTTTTTATTGTTGAAAGAACACTACACTAAACTTTGCTACACTGTTTTCCCTCAAGTGGTATTCTTGAGATCAGAAAACTTGAAAATATTATTTATACTTATCTTTTCGTCTACCATAGATATTCAAGAGGTAAAGATCTGTGTATTATGGTTCAAAGCCTACCCATGCAGGAGGGTTCCTTAGATTCTTATCTCCAATAAACTGCTCAGGAAAAGCCAGACACAAGTAGCACTGAGGTTCTAGTGGTAGACCTGTATCTTTGAGCAAAATACAGGCTCAAGACAGTGTCCAGGCCCAGACGTCAAGCCCTAGGACAAAAAATACCACAAAAACAAAATGAAAACAAACCCCAAACCTAGCATTTTTCCCATTGTATACAGAGGTATATAATTAAGGAAATTTCTTCGTATGTCATGTACAGGTAGAAGAAAAATGATTTCAAACACAAAAGTCTCAAAACATTTCTCTTTTTCTAAATTTATAAATTAATAGCATCCCATTTATTGTCAACTTTTCCTAGATTATTCACATTATCATGATATACATCTACTGTTGGAATTGTCTATAAACTAAGTCCTAATTACAACTCTCTTGAAAGAATATTCTAGACAAATAGAATGCCAGAATCATTTGTGAATTTTTAAATTAAAACTTCTACTTAAAAAGTATTTTGTAGTATCCTATTGAATATGAAATTACAAGGAAAAGATATTTATTTTAAATCTAAATTCTAATTTAGTAAGGTCTACAAAGTCCTACATTAGATAACTTTGCTGTTTCTCCTGGCTTAAGCTTTTGTATTCCTTCATTATTTCTTTGGAATCCAACAGAATGATGCTAAATTTTTCAAATTTTTGGTTCAGAATTATGACCTATTTTGCATCTAGAAGTATTCTGTAATGAAGAGAGCATTTAAAACATGACTGAGGACGATATATGAGTTGTATTTCAATAGGAAACTTGTCTTCTCAAAACATGACAAAATTAGCCCAAACTTCCAACTGTGAATTCCTTTCTTGTTCTTTGGTTTGTTTTATTGAGGCAAAATTATACTACCTATTCTAGGGAAGGTATTACTATTTAATCCACTCTCTAATCTCCTGTATTAGTCTGAGTGCTAGAATTCCAGACTTGTATCGCATTGCCCTGCCATAGTTTGTTGGTTTATTTAATCGAGAAACATACTAGCAATTCTGAACTTCTCCGATGATCTTATCCACGACTGACTGCTCAAACTGTTCTAACATTTGACACAGGATATGAACATTTTCAGATGCACCTGCAGGGGTCTCTGATTCATTCTTCCATGGATCCGATCCCTTTAATAATTATTACTTGGCTCTTTTACTATCTCTGGTCACTACCTAAGTAATAGTCTCATGCTTTTGGGGGGAAAGTTCACTTGACGACTTTCTAATATTAAAAATTATCACTTGATTCTAGTCTTAAACAGGACATATTTTCTATTATTTTCTAACTTTTCTACACATTGTGAGAGTTGTTTCATATGTGTGTTTGCACATATAAGTGCTTCTGTGTGCATGTAAATGTTTGTATGTATGTATGCAAAAACCTCAGGCTATTATTCAGCACTCTTGCTCATAACTAGGATCCCATCACTTGAGCCATTCATCCAATGCAGCTTTTGGCTGGTTAATTATAGGTAGTGTTGCAAAGACTGTTCTGCTGAGGCTGGATGTAAAATGAACTTTCCAGCCTCTTTTACATTCTTAGTTTTTATTTTTTCCAGGAGTATGGTTTTAAACTGCAAACATTTTTGTGAATGTAAAGCCTAACGTGTAGCCTCATTTTTAACTCAACAATTCATACAAAGATAGATGAACATACACATTACACATACTGAGTGTACACTGCTAGAAATGTGATCTTAAGCCTGGTACTGGTGGCTCAAACCTATAATCCTAGTTACTCAGGAGGTTGAGATCTGAGGATTGCAGTTCAGATCAAGCACCAGTATGAAAGTTTTCTGAGGCACTTAACTCCAATTAACCACCAGAAAACTGGAATTGGCACTGTGGCTCAAATAGTAGAGTTCTAGCTTTGAGCTGAAGAGGGGAGGGACATCGCCCAGGCCCAGAGTTCAAGACCCACAACCATAAAAAATAAACAAACTAAAAAAGAAAAAGAAATGTGATCTTATCCACCAGATCATTGCTACTATATTTCCTGCTCTCTCAACATTGCCTTTTTTTCCAGTTAAGTCCATGCTCTTATATGTGACTTGTTTTGGAACCAGAATTACTCTCCTTTTCTACTTTTTACAAATTTGCATGATTAGCTACCATGATTTAGATCTAGTAGAAAACAAGAGTGGCCTCATCCTTCATGTTTCACTTAGTAGTAATGCTTTCCCTATATCACTCCCATAGATCTACATACTGGCCTTGGATTTATTGTTTCAAAGTAGTCTTATATGAAGAGTCTTCTATAGTGTATTGAACCATTATAATTAATCACAAAACTTCTTTTTCTCCTATTATTCCTATTGTTTCTTCTACTGCTAACTTATGTACACTTGGGAAATAATTCACAACACACACACTCACAAAAATGTTTCTTAGAATATTCTTCCCACATAAAATTGTTCTTAATTACAGAGCCCTTAGGAAATTTGAACTTAAAGTAGTCCAGGATGTTTTTTTCATGTTTTTTTATTGTAAAAATGGTTTAAAGAGGGGTTAGAGTTACATAAAAAAAGTTAATGAGTACATTATCTGGCAAGCATTGTTACCTCCTCTTTTGTTTTTCTCCTACAATCCTTTTCCTCCCCACCAACCCATCTCTGTTCTCCCCTCCTCAAGTTGTAAAGCTAATTTTCTACATAGTGCTATGGACAACTCATTGTTACAATAGGTCATACTGTATACTTGTTTAAGCATTTCGTTATTTCCCTTCCCCTCCCCGCATTAGAAAAATGTATATGCAAGATGCAGATAGCTGACAATAAATATAGTGAAAACAGTGGTTATACCATGGAGGAAGAAAATAGAAGAGAAACAATAAAATCAAATACTACATGTTCGATACATTAAAAAATAGCAAGAAAGAAAAAGCAAGTTGTGTCCCTATCTTGGGTTCCATTTCACTTAACATCCTCTTATATGGCCTTATGTACATGAATAAAGTTTTATAAACCATGCAAATTCCATATTTTCACCTTATGAAATTATCTCTGAAACACATGTTACCTCATGTCCAAAGATATACTTGTGCTATTTCAATGAAGCCAGAAAACATTCATTTTACCTGGAGCAGCACCATAGATTGTTACTGGAAGTAAGTGGAAGGAACTGTTCTTGCAAGTGGAAACTGATCCCAAGAGAGGAATTGAACATAGAGAAATGACAAAGTTCAAGGTAAATTGTGCTGTTCTTCTGATGGTACAAGAAAAGAATCCAAGGCCTGAAGGAAACTCTGTCCCTGACTTTTTCAAGTGTGTCTTTACTTATATAAAACTTGTCTGTAAACTTCTAGTTGAGAGTATAACAAAAGGAAACAATATGCCATTTGAAGGCCAGCATAGAATAAAAGGAAATAACTTTGTTTTAAAAGTTTTCTCGTGCAAAGAAACAAAGATTTGGGGGTTTTAAAGAGACTTATGCACTGATATTTCACTCCTGAGATGATTCTCCTGTTACAGGAGTCAGTTACCCAATTCTTTTTTTTTTTTCTATCTTGGTATTGTTTCTTTTTTTTTTTTCTTTTTTTTTTTTGTGAACACACTGTACAGAGGGGTTACAATTACATGGGCAGGTTAATGCGCACATTTCTTATCAAGCATTGCACCCTCCTCTTTGTTTACCCTTCACATCCCTTCCCAGCCTCTCCCCCACCCCCCCACCCTATGCTCTCCGCCTTCCCTCCCCCCCAGCATCAACATTGTAAAGCTCGTTTTCAACATCACAACTTGTACTTCTCATTGTTGCAACAGGTCCGCCTGCATCCTTAAATGACTAGTTTTTCCCCATATCCTCAACAAGTTATACTGACATCAAATATAGTGAAAGCAGGGGTAATACTGTGGGGGAGGGACGTAAAAAACTACAAAGAGATAATCTTATAAATGTGTTAGAAACACATGCATGAAAGGAAAAAAACATTAAAATACATATCTAAGTGTTCATTTTCCTAACAACATATTATCTGACCTTTTCCGCTTGAGTAATACATATACTAGATATTGCAAATAAGGGAAACCACGGGACCTATGTTTCTTTGGGCCTCCCTTACTTCACTTAATATAATTTTTTCCAAGTTTTTCCATTTCCTAACAAATGGGGTGATGTCATTCTTTCTGATGGAGACATAGAATTTCATTTTGTTTATATACCACATTTTCTTGATCCATTTATCTACTGAGGGACATTTGGGTTGGTTCCATATCTTAGCTATGGTAAATAATGCTGCAATAAACATAGTTGTGCTGGTAGCTTTAGTGTGGTCTTGTTTGTAAAGAGATTTGGGTAAATGCCCAAAAGTGGGATTGCTGGGTCATAGGGGAGCTCTATGTGAAGTCTTTTGAGGAACCTCCATACTGCTTTCCTAAGTGGTTGAACAAGTTTACATTCCCACCAACAATGAAGTAAGGTTCCCTTCTGTCCACATCCCTTCCAGCATCTGTTGTTGTTAGAGTTCTTGATTTTTGCCATTCTAACTAGAGTGAGGTGGTATCTCAATGTTGTTTTGATTTGCATTTCTTTTATGGCTAGGGATGTGGAGCATTTCTTCATGTGTCTATGGGCTATCCTTTCTTCTTCAGAGAAGTTTCTCTTTAAGTCATTAGCCCACTTATTTATTGTGCAGTTGTTACTTTGAGGATTTCTGTTTGGGGGATATAATTTTTTGAGTTCCAAGTATATTTTAGTTATGAGACCCTTCTCTGTTGTATGACTAGTGAAGATTTTCTCCCAATCCGTGGGCTTTCTATTGACCTTGCTAGCTATGTCCTTTGCCATGCAGAAACTCTGCAACAGGACTGAGAGGTATTTGGGAGTTCCTGCCACGTTATCCACCTTCTTGGTGGCTATGAAAACTGGGTTCTTCCTATGGTTCTTGGATTCTCAGTTTGGGTGCAGTTTTTTAGCATTTATTGTGGTCTTGTTGGTTTTCTATGTGTAGGACATATTTAAGAAACTTTTGTAGGGCTGGTTTGGTGGAGATGTATTGTTTCAATTTTTCTTTGCTATGGAAGGTTTTTATTTGGCCTTCAGTTATGAAGGAGAGTTTAGCTGGGTACAGTATTCTTGGTTGATGGTTGTTTGTTTTTAGGGCATGGCATACATCATTCCAGGCTCTTCTTGCTTTGATTGTCTCTGCTGAGAAATCTGAGGTGATTCTAATTGGTTTACCTTTATCGGTGATAAATCTTTTCTCCTTCAAATGTTTAAGGATATTTTCCTTGGTCTTAATTGATCCTGTGTAGATTATAATGTGACTGTGGGATGTCCTATTCTGGTCTGGTCTATTTGGAGTTCTAAAATCTTCTTGTATCTGAATAGGCCTATGTTTTTGCATGTTTGGGAAGTTCTCTGTTAGGATCCTGTTAAACAAATTTCCTAGACCATTAACTTCTGTTCCTAGGCGCTCCTCTATACCCATTATCCTTAGATTAGGCCTTCTGATGGTGTTTTCCAAGTGTTGGATAGATCTGTCATATTTCTTGGACTTGTCTTGGATGGTTGTATGTTCTTTCTCTATAATATCTAGGCTGTCTTCAATCCCTGAGATTCGATCTTCTGCATGGTCTAACCTGCTGTCAAGACTTTCTACTTTGTATTTTATCTCTTTTCCTTCTAAATGGTCAGCTTTGATGGCTTCAAATTCTTTGTTGAAGCTTTATTTTAGATCTTGTATGAACTTCTTTACTTCCTTAATTTGGTGTTCAGTGTTTATTCTCAAATCACTTAGTTGATTGGTTATGGTTTCCTTGGACTCCCATTCCTTCTGTTGGGTTCCATTCATCATTCCCTTTGTGGTCTCCCTGACTTCCTTCAGCTCTTTGTTAATGGATTCCATGAATGCCTTTAGTGATCTTTCTGTATTCTCTTCCTGCTCTTTCGATTCCTGTATTACTCTTTGATTAGCTTCCTCCTGTTTGTGGGATTCCTGCATTTCTCTTTGAGTGTTCTCAGCCTGCTCACGCCATTCCAGGCTTTCTCTTTGAGTATTCTCAAGCTGATCATGCTAGTCCTGTATCAGTTTTTGAGTAGCTTCCTCACGCATATGATATTCCTGTATAAACTTTTGGATTGCCTCCTCTCTCTCCCTATCACGCGCATACAGAGTCCTTTGTATGCTTTCCATCTTTTCATTTATCATGTTTGCCAGCAGTGTTTGTAGAGCTATTTGGGAACTCTCCTCTGGATTATTCATTATCTGTTCTGTCCCCTGATTATCAAAATTGGGAATTGAGATACCAGGATTTGACATTTTTCTTGTGTTTTTCCGGCTAATTCTGCCCATTTGAGATGAAAATAGCACCAATTTTGTGCTAGAACACTATCTTAAGGCAAGCATCAACCAACGTCTGAATTTGCACAGTCAATAGTCTACAGATATAATCTAGTTCAACAGATACATCTATTCAACATCAAACAACGATATGTTAATGGGCTATGAACCACAAAGAAGAATTTAGAAGACCAGAAATTATTAGGGTTAGGGAGAGATGTGGGTAAAAAATAGGAATAGATTGATGTGGGGAGGCTCAGGGAGAGTTAACTAAGTCCTAATCTCAAAGGAGGAAATAGGTTTGGTAGGATGAAAATAGAGAGAGAGTAAAAAAGAAGAAAGTGGAAGGGAAAAGAAAAGAGACCAGAAAAAATAGAAAAATAAAAATTAATAATATTATGTAGATTCGATAACAATCTATTTAGAGAAGTACGTGAATATATTGAGAGAAGGGGAGGGGTATAAAGGAGATGTGAAACACTTAAAAATGCTTAAAATATTATTTAAGTATAAAGATGTAGTACTGTTATTAAGGAATGTAAGTCTCAGAGGTTTTGAATTGAGTTATAAATTTGTGGATTAAGTGTGCACACAATGTGGGATAGGGTCTAATAGTCAACTACGGGTTTATCTGAGGATGTGCAGGACAAGAATTAAGTCACATAAAGAAGAATGAAAGAGAGGCGAAGGTGAAAAGGATAAGAAAGGAAGAATAAAAGATGAGAAGTTCAGTAGCGCTTAACAAAAAACAAAAAGTTCATTAAAAAAGAAAAAAAAGAGAAAGAAACCAAAAAAAGAAAGAAAAACTCACACTCACGTATCCCTAAAATAAAAATTATAACAGGAAAAAAAAGTTTCTGTAAAACAATTTTTCTTCAAAAAAGGCAAAAATTAAAGATTAAAAAAAGTTTAAAAAAATTTATATAAGGTACCAAAAAGAAGAAGAAGAAGAAGAAGAAGAAGAAGAAGAAGAAGAAGAAAGAAGAAGAAGAAGAAGAAGAAGAAGAAGAAGAAGAAGAAGAAGAAGAAGAAGAAGAAGAAGAAGAAGAAGAAGAAGAAGAAGAAGAAGAAGAAGAAGAAGAAGAAGAAGAAGAAGAAGAAGAAGAAGAAGAAGAAGAAGAAGAAGAAGAAGAAGAAGAAGAAGAAGAAGAAGAAGAAGAAGAAGAAGAAGAAGAAGAAGAAGAAGAAGAAGAAGAAGAAGAAGAAAAGGTCTTTGACTTTTTGGGGGAGGGGTGTGAAAAATTCTGTATCTCCCTTGTGTCCTTAACCAGCCTCTTGTTGTAGTCTCTGGTCTGCTTGTGGTCCTGTGGGTTGGTTGGTCTCTTAAGTCAGCTTGTTCCAATAGGCAGAAAAATGCTCTGCTTTACCCAGGATTTGGCGATCCTCCTCCTAGGCTAGTTCATTGGGAGGCAGATCTGCTTTGAGAATCACAAAAGAGGGGGATGCAGTGAAGAGGCTAGGTTCTGGGTAGAGTTGAAACCTTTCAACAAACAGTAGCTTTTCCCTGGGGCTAGTTTGTGAAAACCTCACAGAGCCCAGCCTGGAGCTATTCTCAGGGTTTCTGTTTACTGATTTTCAATTGCTTGTCCAGGCTGCTTGAGGGAGGGGCAGCCTCTGGCTCTGATTACCCAGTGAAGAAACCCACTCCTCGGGCTGGTGCCCGAGCTGGGTGACTTTTCCCTGGGTGGAGCTGAGTCTGGCAGGTCACACCGCCGTTAAGTTCTTGTGACCTGTTAAATGACTCGTTTTAATCCAAGGCTTGAGTTGGAGCTAGCAGCTCCGCCGAGCTTTGTCGGTATCCAAGATGGAGATCACTGCTGCTGGGGGTGGGGAGGGGTGGCCTTCCCTCCTCTGCTCCCTGAGAAGGAGTGAGGACGTCAGGCTTCTACTCACGCTGAGTCTCGGTTGCTGGGTCATCTCTGGTCTGCGAACTGCAGGATGAAGATGTCTGCTCCTTGTCGGTTCTTGCTGGTGTTGAGTAGAATCCGCTAATCCGCTGCATCTGGCTCCTTCGTCCCGGACTCTCTGTGGCTCAGGTATGGCTCCTGTGCTCTCCGCCGCTGCAACAGCTGCAGCCGCCTTGGCAGCTGCTGGCAAGAGCTGAGATGTGTCTCCTTGCCTGGATTTCCCCTCTCTGGCCTAACTCTCTGTCCTGTGATGTCACACTTGGTGTGATTCTCTGGCTTAGGACAGTTCACTGGGACTCTAAAACTGCTTTCTATGGGAGAGCTTGCTTAGACTCCAGCTTCTTCTCTGCCATCTTCCCAGAACCTTACCCAATTCTTTAGTCTGGTCCTGAGTTCTCCATAGCAATAAGGATTCCAAAGAGCAGGATCCAGTGAGTACGATCAGCAAAATGAGACTCTTCTCAAACCAGTCCTTTAAGCATGGTCTCAAAGAAACGTGTGTTTTTTTTTCATTTGCTTGTTTGTTTGTTTAGTTTGTGCTGGTTTGTGGGTTTGAACCCAGAGGGTGGACACTGTCCCTGTACAGTTGTCTTTCCTGCCCACCTGCCCCCAAAGCTAGTACTCTATTGCTTGAGCCTTAACTCCACTTCTCCCTTTTTTAGTATTTAATTACAGATAAGAGTTAGACAGACTCTCCTGCCTGGGTTGGCTTTGAACTGAAATATTAATAAATCCAGTTGAATTCAACTGTATGGACTTCTCTTTTGAACTAAGAAATATTAGATGAAGTTTATTATAAAGCTAATATTTGACAATTTTTAAAATAAGAGAATATGTCCAGCAAAGAAGCTATAACTTAAATAACTCAACAAAAATAGGTGCAGTGAATCATTTTGGAATTATTTTTTCTACTTGGGAAGATTTCTATTGACTTTGTCGTTCTTTTTGGGGAAACTTAAAGTCATATTTGCACTTTTTTTGTTGGTCGTGGGTCTTTAACTCTGATACTGGGCCCTGTCCCTCAGAGCTTCAGCTCAAGTTCAGCACTCTGACACTTTTGGTACAGCACCACTTCTGGGTTTCATGTGGTTAATTATAAATAAGAGTCTCATGGACTTTCTTGACCAGGCTTGTTTTCAATCACAATCCTGTGATCTCAAATTTCTGGGTAGCTAGGATTACATGTGTGAGCCACCAGCATCTGTCTTATATTTGCAATTATGTGCAATTATTGACACTATGTAGTCAAAGAATGGAAATTTGAATCAAATGATGACATTGCAACTTTTCAGAAAAATTGAGGTAGCAATAAATTTATCCTCCTTTTCCATGTTGTTACATTAACGATTCATGTGTTATGGGACTCTTACATTAGCATCCTCTGCTGTCTGCATTTGTCAACTTAGTATCAGAAATTGTTCATAGAGAAATATAAAAGACTGAGATTTTTAGAAAGCAAAGGAGTTCAGGTATGAAAGTACGGCATAGAAGGATATACAACTTATCACACAGAGATTAAGAATTAGCCTAATTACTAGAATGCTAAAGGCAATGAGGAATAAGCCTAGATGATGACTAGTTCTTTCATAACTAAAAATGGTTCCCTAGAACATTTTGTGGTATAACTTAGTTATTATCATTTATTCCTTCCATTTGGAGTTATTCCTTCTCTTCTGTAAAAACTATTAATTAGCCTCTGCCTTATTGTTGCCATGACTGACCAAAAAGATTTCCAAATCTCACTTATACTACCCGTCTGATTGTGATTAGCAATGACCACCTCAAAAGTATGGAATCTTTGAATTTCCAGAAATAATCTTCACCTGACATCTAAGCACATTCTTGGCATTATTTGCCGTGATTTAATGAACAAAAGTTTTCTTTTTTTTCCCCAAAATTGTATACTAATATAGGTAAAGTACATGAATTAGGGACTATTGTCAGGTATCAGTATGGAAGGAGCAATTATATATTCCAAGTATGAGTTGTTTATTTTGTGCTTACTAACTAAATGTTTGTTGTTGTTGTTTTGCCAGTCCTGGGGCTTAAACTCAGGGATAGGGAATTATTCCTCAGGTTTTTTTGTTGTTGTTATTCAAGGCTAACCCTCTACCACTTGAGACACAGCACCATTTCTAGTGATTCTGTTTCTGTTTATGTAGTACTTAGGAACTGAACCGAAGTTTTCATGCATGCTAATCAATCACCGTACTGTGAAGCCACATTCCCAGAGCCCTAAATGTCTTTCTTAAGATGGCATTACTTTTTCATTCTGTAACTATGTATCATCATTTTAGCCAAAAATTTTTGCTAGAAAAGGACATTGAACACAATACTGAGTCCAGTAAGGCTAGATGGACAATGAATAACTGTTACGGTCTAGCCAGAGCACAGAGGGGCTTACCTCATGGAGCTGGAACAACAGACTGAGCGAGACAACCCCTGACCCACCGCCCACTTCTAGAATGAGAGGGCCACATTGGTTCCAGCCACATGGGCCACCTCCTCCAGCACCCATTCAATAAGTTCTTGAGAGAGAGAGAATGAGAGAGAGAGAGCGTCAGAATTACACTTAAGTCAGGTGCTGGGGGCTCAGGCCTATAATCCTAAGTACACGGGGGCTGAGATATGAGGACCATGAATTATAGACAGCCAGGGCAGGAACATCTATGAGACTCTTATCTCCATAGAACCACCAGAAAACCAGAAGTGGTGCTATGACTCAAGTGTTAGAGTGCTAGCCTTGAGCTGAGGAGCTCGGGGACAATGCACAGGCGCAGAGTTCAAGCCCCACGACTGACAAGAAGTGGACTTCCCACCACAAGAAGTGGACTGAATAGCACCCATTGTCCTAGGGAGCATGGCAGAGAAGTCAGGCCGAGCTTCCTGTCAGCTCTCTTATTTTTTTTTTTTTATTATGAAGGTGATATTCCAAGGGATGGGTTACAGTTACATAAGTAATAAGTACTTTTTACAGTGTTACCACTTCCTCATTTTTTTCCTGCTTCCCCCAACCCTGATATCCCAATTCCCCAAAGGTGTGAAGTTCATTTCTAACATAGTGTTTAGTGTATATCACTGTTGCTTTGGTTAATCTTTGTCCGACCATTTCTGTGATTTCCCTTCCCTTCCCCAAATCAGATAAACTTGTGTATGTATAAGACAAAGGGTACAGAAATCAAAAACAGTGACTACAGGGAATAAACCAAAGGAGAAAAAGTAAATAGAAATAAATAAAAGCAGTTCACTATACAATCATCTTGTATCCATTTCTTGGAGCTCATTTCAATAAGCATCATTTTCTATGGTGACATGCATATAGCTATTGAGCTGTTGTGATCTTTTATAAGAATATCCTAGACATAGTCTAGTTTTTTTAAATGAGTAAAAACATGTGGCCTATGATTCTTTGGATGTGGCTTGTTTGCCGTATTATGTTTTCCAAGTCTTTCCATTTCCTTACAAATGGGGCAATGTCATTCTTTCTGACGGAAGCATAGAATTTTGTTGTGAATATATATGACATTTTCTTGATTGATTCATCTACTGAGGGGCATCTGTGTTGGTTCCATATCTTAGCTATGGTAAATAATGCTACAATTGACATAGTTGTGATGGTAACTTTAGTGTGGCTTGTCTGTGGTCATTTGGGTAAATGCCCAGGAGTGTGATTGCTGGGTCATAGAGGAGATCTTCTGAGGAACCTGTATACTTCTTTATGGAGTAATTGAACAAGTTTACTTTTCAACCAATAGTGCAATAACATTCCTTTTTGGCTATATTCCCACCAGACCAGCATCTGTTATTATTAGTTTTCTTAATAATGGTCATCAAACTGGGGGGGAGGTGGAATCTCAATGTTTCTTTTATTTGTATTTCTATGGCCAGAAATGTGGCATATTTCTTCATGTTTCAATTGGCCATTCATATTTCTTCTTCAGAGAGGTCTCTCTTTAAATCTTTAGCCCACTTATTAAGAGGGTTGTTTGTTTGAAGATTTGTTTTTGGGGGGAGTTAACTTTTGGGGCTCTAAATTTCTTTGAGATGTAAGGCCATTGCTTGTTGTAGAGCAAGTAACTAACTTCTCGCAACCTGTGGGCTTTCTATTTATCTTTCTATCTATGTAAGTTCTCTTCTTAGATTTGGTAAGTGTCTGTCAAATCTGTTAATTTATTGAAACAACCAATTCTGTTTTGTTGATCTTTTTATATTTTAGTTCGTCTTTATTTAGTTATTTCTGATTTTTTTTATTTGTTTCTGTCTTCTGCTTTGGGTTTGGGCTTGTTCCTGTTTTCTAGAATTTTGAGGTATATAATTAAAATACAGACTTCAGATTTCCCCAATTGCTTGATGTAGGCACTTAGAGCTATAAATTTTCCTCTAAGTACTGCACTTACTGTTTCGAAGGGGAGTTGGTATTTTGTGTGTTCAATTTGTTAATTTTCAGAAACTTTCAGATTTTCATTCTAATGTATTCAGTGCCTCACTGGTCATTCAGCAATGTGTTGTTCAGTCTTCATGGGTTTGGGAATTTTTTTTTCTTTAGCTTTTTAATTCTAAGTTTATTCTGTTGTGGTCTGACAAGATATGGGAATTCAAATAATTTTTCTTTCAATTTGGATAGAATTTCTATGTGACATATGTTCTATTTTGGAGATTCTTCCATTAGCTGCTGGGAAGAATGTGTATACTAATGCTGAATGTATATTCTGTAGATATCTGTTAAGGCAAAGCGTTCAATGTAGTTATTTAGGTCTTCAGTTTCTTGGTTGAGTTTTTCCAGGATAACCTGTCCATTCATTTCAATGATGTGTTGAGATGTGTTTTTCGGTTAAGTAGTATTTGGTTGATGAAGTGGGGTGCTCCAGGATTCAGGACATTGATACTTAGACTTGATATATCAACCTAATGGAGATGTGCCTTTATCAATATATAATGTCTCTTCCCAGTAATTTTATTTTGAATTTTATTTTGTCTTATGTTAGTAATTCTACTGTTGCCTGTTTATGGTGTTCATTTGCTTGAAAATTTTCCTTCCAGCCTTTCAGTTTGAGTATGTGTTTGTTTTTGTCAATAAAATGTTTCTCTTGTAGATACTACATGCATGCATCTTGTTTTATTATACTACTATTTAGTCTGTTTTCTAATTGGAAAGTTAAGTCCATTGATATTGAGAGTTAAGACTGTGAAATATCTCATAAGCCCTGCTATGTTATTCACCTGCTGTTAGGTTCAGTGTCTAATCTACTCTTAATATATTTACCTTGTTCACTGGTAGGGAGCATTTTATATAACCAGTTCCTGTTCTTCATGATCTTCTCTATGTAGGATATATTTGATTAACTTCTATCCTGCTGATTTGGTGGAAATACATTGTTTCAAGATTTCTTTGTCATGAAATATTTTTATATATCCTTTTAATGTAAAGGAGAGTTTGGCTTGGGACCATATTCATGGTTTGTAGTTGTTTGCCTTTAATGTTTGTCATATATCATGCGAGGCTCCCCTTTTTACCATATCAGCTAAGAAATTTGTATTTATTCTGACTGTATATCCTTTATAAATAATCAGTCTTTTCTCCTTATAGATTTAAGAATCCCTTCATTGATGTCTAATGATCCTCTAGTGGATTATGATGTGATGGTGGTTTGTTTTGTTCTGGTACACTCTGTTTGGTATTCTAAAGACTTCTCGTAGAATGAGCCTATTTCTTTGATTTCCCTGTCTTACAATTTGTTATTTTTTTAGGGCTTCTATCTCTTTATTAAAGCTTTATTTTAGGTCTTGTATGGATTTTCTTTACAAATTTTTATTGCGTGGGGGCTTGGGAGGTATGTGTTTTAGCTTTGTCTTCTCTCATATCTTTTAACTAGGCATCCATTTTTCCCTTGGACTCTCTTGCCTTCTCAGAATTTATTTTTCTTTGTGTTTGGAGTCTCCATGAATTATTTTGCTGATCTTTGCTTGGTCTCATCTTGTTCACAAATTTCCTTGTAGAGGTTTTGTATCTTTTCATTAATCACATTTTTCAGCAGTATTTGTAATGTATTTTGAAAACTATCTTCTAGGTAATTGATTCTTCTAATGCCTGTTTATTTACTGTGTGAATTATATTAGCTTGGCATGACTTTTGTCATATTTTTTGATTTGTTCTGTCCATTTGAAGTATTTCTTGGCTTTCATTTTGGGGATATATGATCTTAATAGGTGACTATCTATGTTCTTGGTTGATTTGCCAGGTGTTGCTTTGGTCTTCTGCTGTGATTTGCTTTTCTGGAATTAGGTTTTTGTCTAGACTATTAAGTGTAGGAGAAGAGATCACTAGTGAGTGATGTTGTCAAATTAATACTAATGGTTCCAACGACAGTTCCTACTATCCAGTGGTAAGGTGAATTGTGTCTGTGTTTATATGTGAGTGTCTCTGTTTATGATTTTTTTTTCCCAAGTGGCCTTTGGTTTCCACACTGCAGTTGTGTTTTTGAATATGTTGGCCAACACAGTCACAGCAGTCACCTTCCTGGCTGGTAACTTTTCATAGATTTCTGTTTTCTTGTGAAGACAGTATAAAATATTCTTTTGAATTTTGTATCTATATATAATTATACCTAACTTAGTGAGTCACTCTAGAAATTGAGTACCTCCTAGGATTCTAAATCTCTGTTTCATTAGAGAAATCTAGAGTAATTTTCTGTTGTTATTCTGCCACTGTTTTTCCTCTTCCTCTGGTTTATTTATGATATTGTGGATTTCTTTTCACATAATTTAGGATTTGTGATGGTTGTATCAAGTTATTTTTGTTTTTCTGTTTGTGTTACTTTGAAATAGTGATTTCGGGCTTGTATGAAGAGACAGTAATAATATGAAATGTGAAGAGCTTAAAGCTTAAAGAGGCACAATGAAGGCCTAAGTAACTCCATTACAAGCTAGCCACCATCTTGTGAGGTATGAATTATGAAAATAACCATGGGTTAGACCCAGAAATGACACAAAAAGGAAATCAATTCCTGGACAACTGAGACATAAACAATCCTTGGGAAAGCCACAGGAATTTTCTCCAAATGCATTTACCAAACATTGGGTGGCCATGCAGGACATGGTAACCCAGTGGCCAGACACTTCCTGTCAATAACACCTCAATAATATTAGCCAGTCACATATGTATAGCTTAGTTTGCTTAAAATTTTAATCATGTAATTTCTCATGTAAATCTTCCTTAAAGTTGTTTGTTCAATACTATAAAAACTGTGCTTATTCTATGCTTGGGGTCTCTTAGTGTCATGGGTTACCGATTGCACAGAGTACCAGCCTGGAGCTTGCAAATAAAAAACTCCTTTGTTATTTGCATTAGTCGATGTCTCTGGTGGTCTTCGGGGGGTCTTGAGTCTAGGTAAAACAAATGTAAGTTATTACATTGAAAGAAAGAGAGCAGACATTTTAACCTATTTGCTACAAGTAAACTAATATTAGGCAAAGCTAATTAACTCTTATTTACTCTACAGAGCATGAGTATAGTACTCTTAGATGTCTTGGAGGAAAAGACTTTGGACTGATTACAATTAATGCCTTTCACAGAAATTACTGGATAAACATTCTTCTTCAGAAAGGCAAATGCTCCACTTTTTTCATATTAGTATTATAAAATCATAACATCTGCATGTTGAATTGTTTTCCTCTGCTATTTTCAATACCATTCTTCATCCATTAGGTATCTAAGCTTGGAATGACCCATTCCTTAAAATACCTATATTGCTTATATTGTGATATAAATCTCAGTAATATTAAAATGAATTTATCTCTGAGTCTCATCTTGAGCTACATTCATATGTAATTTATGCAGTCTCAAGCAAGAAACCTATTTTACTCTTTTCTGTTCTTTAAACAATAAATCTATTATCTTTAGAAATATGTTCTAAAGAAAATATGTTCTTTTATATTGTTCCAGTAAACATCATTTATTTCTAGTACTTTTACTGAAATAAACATAAAGTATGGAACATGGAGACAAGCTCCCCTTATCACTTTAAAATATATCCTTCAGGACTATTTTATATATAAAAATAAAAAAGTGCAATGCACATGTTTATACATGAATCATCTAATGGTTAAGTCAATTAGACACAAGAACTATCATACCACATCAGGTCTCAATTTAATTAAAGCCACATTGTTCATGAATATCACTCATTTTTAGAAAATGATTTGTCACAACAAAGTTTATATTTCAAATTTAAAAAATAAAAATTATACCCAGATTTGATGTGAATATTCTGTTTCCAGGAATACATTTATTCAGCAAACAGAGAAAGAAAAAATAAAGGCTTGTCATATAGAAAGAAAGATGTAAAGCATACTGTCTTTCCTTAAGATGATACATACAGGCAAATCATGTCATTTATTCAAAGATACTATAGAAATTCATGAGCGGATTTTGATCAGAAGTGATGAGTAAGCAAAGTAACTGGAAAACTGTATTTTTAAATAGTGCTTTCAATATATGATGATGTTTTCAATAAATAAACCTATAGATGATGATTTTGTATCTATAACACATCCAGTATTCTACATTTTAGACATACTCCCATTCTCTTACCTAAGTTCTTGATCAATATTCTTCTACTTTCATGATGTCAATGGCTACTAAAGTAACAAGGTGGGTGTTCTATTGGTTACTACATCCAATAAATTTTAGTATTTTGCAACGGTGTCTAAAGTCATGGAGTTTGACTTGGATGTGAAGTTTGAGGGCACTGTATTCAAGGTATTAATTGGCCTGTAGCAGCCAGGAACCTATTGTGAATACACAGAAACACGATATACTAAGAATTAGGGATTTGATCTCGGGGAAAGATAAAGGTCCAGGCAAGATCTTGAAGCTGAGATAAAGCAATGCAGCAAACATCAATCAACTATCATTACAGGGGAATGGAACTTATCTCTGATGTGTCTGGATGGCAGTTGTGTGTATGTGTGCGTTTTTGTGTGTTTGTGTTTGTGTGTGTGTTTGTGTGTGTTTGTGTAGAGAATTTTAGTGTGGCTTCTATATTTACAGTCCATAGAGCATTACTTTTTATGGAGAAGGTGCCCTTACCAGAGCTCCGATACCACTGTCATCACTTTTTACTGCAAAAAAAAAAAAAACAAAAAACAAAAAAAAAACACTTGCTTAATCTCTAATTAAAAAGGGAAAAATAAACTAACATCTTACATGATTGCTTTGAAAATTAATTGGCAAAATGAAGGCCAAAGGGAGAAATTGGAGATTAATATAATCTTTTTCCTCTCTTCTGATTATTAAACTGCAATAGCTGTGATTTTCATGAATCTCCTGTAATGTACTTACTGCTGAATTACTTAAATGTTTAATAATATGAAACATATGATAGAGAAATAGATCAGTTTGCAAGCACAAAGAACTAGTGATAAGATCGAGCTTTTGAGTAGGGTTGCCACATCTTTTAGGAATGCAGTTCCTTCATATGAATTTCAAATTTCATGGCTTTCCCTGTGTGATTAAATGGCAAGAAAGTACTGTAGAAACAAAAATTCCTGTTCAGCCAAGTAGAAAGTGCTTATGTTCCCATCCTCATTTTGCAAATTTCCATTCCATAAAGAGTCTTTGTTAGAATGCTTTCATTTAATAAACTTCAGCACATAATCCTTCCCTGTTGGAGACAGGGAAAAAAGATAATTTTGTTTATTATCTTATGTAAGTTAGTGTGTACTGGCATGATTCGTATAATTACAGAAGTTTGTAATAAATATAAGTAGGGATCATGTCGCAACTATAAAATATAATCAAAATCACATAAGACTAGAAGTCACAGAATTTTGTGCATGAAAACATACATTAGATTAGTTGCAGAATTTCTATTTTGAGACAGACTTTATATTAAAGTATAAAGCACTTTACTAAGGGTTGAAACATTTTATTGAAAAAAATATATTTCTTAGAGATATTTTGCTTCATATTTTAAGAAGAAAAATGGTACCAAAGTAATTATTTTTTAAAAATTATTTTCCCGTTTCCATGTGATTAACCTCCAAATTAGAAATCCAGATATTTAGTTCAAATTAGCCAAAAATATTTATTGAGTATAAGAACCTTCTGCTCTCTACATTCTTCAAACTAACTTTACCAAATATGATGAGTCTGAAATAATCAGTCTCTTTGTGACCTGTGTTGATATTATTTACAATGAGAGCAAAATGTTTAAAAAGTAGTATTTAGTTTAGCTTAATTGCTCTGAAGAGATAATAAATGGTATAATCAAAGGCTAAAACTGATTAGATTTAAAATTTAGAATTCAGGAAATGTTTTTGACCACACAGGTTACTAACCATTACTTAATCTTAACTGGAACATTGAGAATAACCATAAGCCTAAGTGTAAGTAGATTCTAAAATTAATAGCAATATTCTAGTTCACATTCATTTTAATTCTTATGTGGCTTAATCTGACATTTACCTTCAATTTGACCCTCATTTTTTTCTCCTACACTCTAACCCTAACCATGACTAGAATCCTAACCATAACCTTGACACTAATGGTATCTCAAATCTAAAATTTATGAAAAATGCTTGTTTGTGTCATGCTAACTGAAATTCCACTTGTAATTCTTGAAATAAATTGCAGGGTTTCCTAAAACCTATATATTTTCTCACTTTTAACTTTGAACTTATCATGTTCCATAAGAGGAATCATTATTCCCATTGATCTCAAATCCTGATATTATGAAATACATTGTACTTCCATTATCCCAGCTTTTCCTGAATTCCTAGAACCTAAAATAAGTTCAGATTTACTTAACATTTAACCCATTCCTTTTTTTTTCTTTTTGTTGTGCGTGCGGTTTGGTCTCTGGGCCTGGGCACGATCCCTGAGCACTAGGCATGGGCAAGATCCCTGAGTTCTTTAGCTCAAGGTGTGCACTTTACCACTTGATCCACAGAACCACTTTCAGGTTTTCTGGTGGTTAATTGGACATAAGAGTCTCAAAGACTTTCCTGCCAGGGCTGGCTTTGAACTGCAGTCCTCAGAAATCAGATTCCTGAGCAGCTGTGATAATAGGTGCAAGCCACCAGTTTAACCAAATTCTTTACTCTTTCCTCAACCCCCTTTAACCAGAAAGCTAATTCTAATCACAATCTGAATTAACACCAAATGGTTAATGTAAGGAAAATTGTCTGGATTTTATTCAAGCACACATTTTATTGCTTCTGTTTCTTAGTGAAAAACTAAATTTTACCCTAATGCTTATCCTTCACTAACCCTAACAAGAACTAAAACAGCAATTCACAATTTAAACCAAATCATATCTGAATGTTAAAAGTAACACAGACGTTGGTTTTCATTCATTCTAACTTTGATATCATTCATTCTTCTTAAAATATATTGCAGTTTTACAAAATACCTTACATCTTTTTCTCATCCGAACCCCAGCTCTAACTGGAACACCTTGCTGAATCCTAAACCTACAGATAACTGAATCAAAAATTTATTAGCAAGCCTCTATTTCACATTTATCCTAACTCTTGCTAGGCATGTAGGTCTAAATTTTACTTGCATTTTGAACCTAAAGTTTTTAAAGTGTTTTCCTAGTTCCTGTCAGGTTTTATTT
Organism: Dipodomys spectabilis; assembly: GCF_019054845.1. NCBI lineage: Eukaryota > Metazoa > Chordata > Mammalia > Rodentia > Heteromyidae > Dipodomys > Dipodomys spectabilis. The sequence continues at coordinate 1,583,263 of NW_024870811.1, forward strand.
TATATATTTTTTTTAAATTTTAGTTATTGTAAAGAGGCTTACAGAGGGATTATAGTTATATGTGTAAAGTAATGAGTGCACTTCTTGTTGAACATTGTTACCCTCTTCTTTGTTGTTCTCCCATTATACCTTCCCTCTCCCACCTCTCTCACTCCTCTGTCCCAATGGTGTAAAGTTCATTTTCAATATAGTGTGTTGTGAGTATCGTTGTTGCAATGCGTCATCTTGTGTTGAACCTAAATTTTATTTTTCTCTAACCTTAATTCTAATTCTGTCTGGGATCCTAACCCTAACCATAATAATAATAATAGCCCAATTCAGAAGATAAGAAAAAATATTCAAGTTTTTATTCATCCTGTAAATCCACTGTACATATTGAATTAAGTTGCAGTTCACCTTAAATCTTCCAAATTAGATTATATGTGCATATTTAAAGATGTAATTTTATTTGAAAAACAGAAATCTTTGGAGGAAGGAGTAATGAAAAGGAAATAGAGGCAGTATAATCAAATGCTTTAAATATATTTTGGAAAGAGCATAAGGAAACTGCCATTTCTGACAATTAATAACCATTAACAAAATAACTAAAAGCTAATAAGTAAATAGCACACTGCCATCTAGTGTTCTTTAAGAGAGCCATATATGTCTTGTGAATAAAATACTTGTGTTAGATAAACTTTGTTCATGCCTAATTCATACTGCTATTGGCCAATAATTTAACTTAATCAATAAAAATATATCAAATAAAATTCCATGATAAAAAATATAAATCAGTTAGTAATTGTTTGAGAAAAAGTAGTCATGACTTTAAATAAACTAAATTTCTAGTTTCCTACAAAGCAATGATTTAGGTTTACTAATCTAGTATTTCTAGAAAGTTTAGAGAACATGATTGGCATAAAAAACAGCTAAATGCACATCTTGTTTCTTGAATGGGTGATGTTTTAAACATTTTCTTTTATTCAACTGAATACTTATGTTTACTTTTCAAAATAAATGCAATTTTATCTCCTTTTATCTCTCTGCAATTAAATGTATTACTATATGCAGGTATTTAAAAGCTAAATTTTTCTATGTTTGTTATGTAACCCTACATATTCAGAATGGCATGGTTTTTCTATTCGTAAATGTCTAACCTCTGGGATTTTTGCATCAGTAATATAACATCTAATAAGGTTGTTGTGAAGGTTCCAGTAAACAGTGTGGTCAAAAATATTTCCTGAATTCTAAATTTTAAATCTAATCATTTTTAGGTTTTCATTATGTCATTCATTGTCTCTTCAAAGCAATTAAACTAAAATAAATACTACTTTTTAAACCTTTAACTCACATTGTAAATAATATTAACATAGTTCACACAGAGTCTAATTATTTCAAATTCAAAATGTTTGGTGATCTTCGTGTGAAGATTGTGGAGAGTAGAAGGTCCTTATACTCAATAATATTTTGTTTAAATTAAATCAATTCATATATTTGGATTTCTAATTTGGAGGTTAATCACATGGAAACAGGAAAATAATAAGAAAAATGATTACTTTGGGAGCATTTTCTTCTTAAAATTATGCAGCAAAAATATCTTAAAATATCTTAAATATATATTAAACATATTATATGTGTTAAATATATTAAAATATATTATTAATAAAATGTTTCCATCCTTAGGTAAAGTGCATTATACTTTAATATAAAGTTTATCTCAAAATAAAAATTCTGCAACTAATCTGCAACTAATCTAATGTACGTTTTCATGAACAAAATGCTGTGACTTCTAGTCTTTTTATGTAATTTTAATTTTAGTTGTGACATGATTCCTATTTACACTTAATACTAACTTCTGTAAGCATACAAATCATGCCTGTACATACTAACTTATGTAAGATAATATTAAAAAATCATCTTTTTCCTGTCTCCAAAAAGGAAGGGTGAGGTGCTGAAGAATATTAAATAAAAGCATTCTAAAAGAGATTTTTTATGAAATGGAAATTTGTAACGTGAGGATGGGATCATGAGCTCTTTCTACTTGGCTAACAGGAATTCTCATTTCTACAGTAATTTCTAACCAATTAGTCACACAGGGTAATCCACAAAATATGAAGTTCATATGAAGGAATTAAATTCCTAAAAGATGTGACAACCCTGCTCAAACGTTCAGTCTCATCACTAGTTCTTTGTATTTGCTGGCTGATCTAATTCTCTATCATATATTTCAGATTATTAAGCATATTAGTAATTCAGCTGTTAAGTACATAGTAGGAGACTCCTGAAATCACAGTTATTGCTGGGTAATATTCAAGAGAGAAGAAAAAGATTATATTAATCTCCAATTCGTCCCTTTGGCCTTCAATATATCAGTTAATTCTCAAAGCAATCATTTAAGATGTTAGTTTATTTTTCTCTTTTTAAGTACAGATTAAGCAAGTGTTTTTCTCAGTAAAAAGTGATGAATGGTATCAGAGCTCTGATATGAGCACCTTCTCTTTAACAACTAATGCTCTATGGGCTATAAATATGGAAGCCACACTAAAATTTTCTCTCTCTACACACACAGACACAGACAAAGACACAGACACACACAGACACAGACACACAGACACAGGCACACACACACACACACACACACACACACACACACACACACACACACACACACACAGCTGCCACCCAAACATATCAGAGATCAGTTCAGTTCCTTTGTAATGATAGTTGATTGATGTTTGTACCATTGGTTTTTCTTTTCTTTAAGATCTTGCCTGGACCTACATGTTTCTCTGAAATCAAGTCACTTGCTCTTAGTATACTGTTTCTATATATTCATAGTATGTTCCTGGCTGCTTCAGGCCAATTAACAGTATCCTGAATACAGTATCCACAAACTTGACATTCAAGTCAAACTCCATGAATTCATACTACTATTCCAAAATACTAAAATTTATTGGATCTAGAAACCAAAATATACCCACCTTGTTATATTATTAAGAATTGACATCATGAAAGTAGAAGAATATTGATCAGGAACTGAGGTCAGAGAACAGGAGTATGTGGGAAAATGTAGAACACTGGATGTGTGTTAGAGATACAAAATCATCTTCTGTAGACTCATTTAGTGTAAACTTGTGATCTTATAGTGAAATTTCAATCTACATATACAGTTTTCCAGTTGCTTTGCTTACCTGTCACTTCTGATCACGAATTCTCTTATAAATTGCTATAGTATCTTCGAATGCAAATATTTATCATCTTAAGGAAAGACAGTGTCTTTCTACATCTGTCTTTCTAGGTGAAAAACCCTTATTTTTTTTTCTCTACTGAATAAATATATTCCTGGAAACAGGATATTGACAACAAATCTGGTGGTAATTTTCACTTTTTAAGTTTGAAATATAATATAAACTTTGTTGTGACTAGTCGTTTTTTAAAAAATCAGTGATTTTCATGAACACTAATATTTTGGTGCCTTTAAGTAAATTGAGACTTGATGTGGTACGGTAGTTCTTGTTTCTAATTGACTCAACCATTAGATGATTCATGTATAAACATGTGCATTGTATTGTTTTATTTTTATATATAAAATAGTCCCCAAGGATTTACTTTAAAGTGATAAGGGGAGGCTAGTCTTCATGTTCCATTATTTATATTTATTTCAGTAAAAGTACTAGAATACATGATGTGTACTAGAGCAATATAAAAGATGAGAGCATATTTCTAAAGAGAATAGATTTGATTAAAACAGAAAAGAGTAAAACTGTCAGGTTTCATGCTTGAGACTGCATAAATTTCATATGAATGTAGCTTAAGATGAGACTCAAAGGAAAATTCATATTAATATTACTTTTCTGCTTGATTCATACCTATAATAGTTATTGCAATGAGGGAAATGATATTTTCACAATAAAAAATCTATAAGTAAAAAAATATTACTGAGATTTATATCACATCATAAGCAGTATAGTTATTTTAAGGAATTGGTCATTCAAAGCCCTAGATACTTAATGGATGAAGAATGGAATTGAAAATAGCAGAGATAAACAATTCAACATGCAGATATTATGATTTTATAATATTGATATGAAAGACATGGAGCTTTTGCCTTTCCGAAGAAGAAGGTTTAGCCAGTAATATCAATGTAAGGCATCAGTTGTAATGAGTCTAAAGTCTTTTCCTCCAAGATATCCAAGAGTACTATATTCATCCTTTGAAGAGTAAAGAAGTAATTATTTTAATTAGCTTTGCTTAATATTAATTTACTTGTAGTAAATAGGTTAGTGTGTCTGCTATCTTTCTTTCCATGTAATAACATACATTTAATATTATTACTGTCTCTTCATACAAGCCTAAAATCACTATATCAAATTAACATAAACAAAAAACAAAAATAACCTGATACCACCATCACATATCCTAAATTTTGTGGAAAAAATCAACAATAAATAAAATAAATCAGAGGAAGAGGAAAACCAATTGCACAAAAACAACAGAAAATTACCCTAGCTCTCTCTAATGAAACAGATCTTTAGAGTCCCAGAGGGTACTCCACTTCTAGAGGGTCACATCAAGTCAGCTATAATTACATATAGATATACAATTCAAAAGAAGATTTCATATGTCTTCCAAGCAAACAGAAATCTTTGAAAAAGTGCCCTCCAAGGCAGGTGGCTGCTGTGAAAGTGGTGGCCAATATATTCAAAATACAGCTGCAGTGTGGAAATAAAAGGTCCACATGGGAAAAAAAGCAGGAACAGAAGTGTACAAGGGAGACAGCCAAATCCATACTCACAGACAATTCAAGATGGCACTGTACAACCTGAACTGTAACTAGAACCACAAGTATTAACATCACAACATCTTCCCATAATTGATTTCTACTCCTACACTTAATGGTCTAGACAAAAACCTAATTCCAGAAAAACAATCAAAACAGAAGATCAAACCAACACCTAGCAATTCAACCAAGAACATAAAGAGCCACCTATTATATCATAGACACCCCAAAAGAAATCCCCGAAGTGAACAGAACAAATCAGAAAAATACAAGAAATGTGATGTGAAAGTAGTATAATTCACACAGTAAATAACCACGAATTAGAGCACACAATTAAGGACGTAGAAGACAGTTTTCAAAATTCATTACAAATACTGCTGAAAATGTAATTAATGAAAAAATACAAAACCTTTAAAAGGAAATTTGTGAGCAAGGTAAGACCAACTATAGATTAGCAAAATAACTCATGGAGACTACAAAGAGAAATAAATTCTGAAAAGGCAAGGGAGTCCAAGGAAAAAATGGATGCCTAGTTAAAAGACATGAGAGAAGGCACAGCTAAAAAAAAAAAAAAAGCAAAACAAAACAAAAAACCTTCCAACCGCCCCCCCCCACCCAAAGAAAAGATGTAAGGAAAGTCCATACCAGACCTAAAACAAAGCTTTAATAAAGAGATAGAAGCCATAAAATAACCAAATAGAAGACAGGGAAATCAAAAACAAAGTAGAATATCTCCACAGCAAATAGATGACATAGAAGATAATCTCAGGGGTCAAAAACCAAATAGATCTAATAGGAAAGTGGAAGTAATCATTTAGAACAAATCCAAAGAATAAGAAATGATCTTGCCAGAACTTCAAGACTGAGAAGATCAAATTTGGGGAAGATTGGTATGAAGGAGAAGAGCAGGACACTAAATGGATGGGAAACGTATTACAGAATTCTAGCAAAGAACATTCCAAACATCCAAAGAGATAGATTCATTCAGAGAAGAAAAGCCTTTCGAACACCAAGCAGAGAATTCTAGAAAAAACAACCCACCACCACATCATAATCCATTAGAGGATCATTAGAAATCAAGGAAAGAAGCCGCGCACTGGTGGCTCACGTCTGTAATCCTAGCTACTCAGGAGGCTGAGATCTGAGGATCGCGGTTCAAAGCCAGCCGGGGCAGGAGAGACCGTGAGACTCCTATCTCCAATAAACCACCAGAAAACTGGAAGTGGCGGTGTAGCTCAAGTGGTAGAGCGCTCGCCTTGAGCTGAAGAGCTGAGGGTCAGCACCCAGGCCCAGAGTTCTAGCCCCATGACCGACAAAAAAAAAAAAAAAAGAAATCAAGGAAAGGATTCTTAAAGCTGCCATAGAGAAAAGATTGATTATTTATAAAGGATATGCAGTCAGAATAACTACAGATTTCTTAGATGATATGGTAAAAAAAGAAGAGGCCATCATGATATGTAACAAATATTAAGGGCAAGCAACTATGAACCATGAAAATGGTCCCAAGCCAAATATTCCTTTACAATTAAAGGATATATAAAAATGTTTCATGACAAAGAAAACTTGAAACAATGTATCTCCACCAAATCAGCAGGATGGAAGTTAATCAAAGATATCTTTCACAGAAAAGATCAAGAACAGGAACTGGTGATATGACAAGCTTCTTACCAGAGAACAAGTTAAATATATTGAGTAGACGATTCACAACCCCTAAGAGCTCCTAAGAGGACTCACCCAAATAGATAAAATTAAAGAAAAAAAATGAGACCACAACATAAATTAGCAAAATTGAGACTGTTATATGAGAGTACTTGAAAAACATATGCTAATCACCTGGAGAATCCTGGAGAAATTTATGATTTCCTATACTCTAACTGAACCAAGACGTGATACATAAGAAGTAATGAAAATGAAATTTCAATAAGCAATTTCCCAAAACAGAAAAATGTAAGACTCAATGGATTTACCATGAAATTAAGGCCTGCAAAGAACTTACAATACTCAGATATATCTCTTCAATGGAATAGAAAAGGAATTGGAATTATCAAACATATTCTATGAAGCTGGAATTAGACTCTTCCCCAAATCAGATAAGGACTCATCAAAGAAAGAGAACTATGAACCCTCCTCTTTGATAAACATTGATAGAGAACTTCTCAATAAAATTCTCACCAACCAATTTCAGCAACTAACGAAAAAATCGTATGCTATGATCAAACAGTATTCATCCAAAGCTACAATTGGATTCAATATACTTGTCAATAAACATAACAGACACCATCAGCAGAAGCAAGGAAAAGAACCACATGATCATCTATATGGATGTAGAAATAGCTTTTAAAAAGATCCAATACCCCTTTATGATTAAAAGGTCTGAGAAGCTAGGAACACGTGGAATTTTCCTCAGTATAATAGAGTATGTATATGACTAAGAGATAATAAGCACGTACCTAACAGTGGAGGCATGAAGACATTAAAATCAGGAATGAGAAAAAGATGTTCACTCTCTCTACTACTCTTCAATATAGTAGTGGACTTTCTAGCAAGGGAAATAGGCAAGAGAAAAACAAAAAGAGGATCCAAATAGCGAAGAAGTAAACCTATCCCTTTTCACAGATGAAATGATCCTGTATTCAAAGGACCCTATAGCTTCTCAGTCAAGTTAGTAAAGGTGATGCTAACCTTCAGCAATGAAGCAGGGTATAAAACCCACAAGAATCAGTAGTTTTTCTGTGTTACCAACAATGGGAAGATCCAGGCTGAAATCTAAAAAACAACCACATATGTATTAGCCTCAAAATCAAATCAAATTTAAGCAAAAGAAAACAACAACAACACTAGGAATTAATTAATTTAACTGAAAATGTGAAGGGCCTCTACTGTGAAAATTTTAAAAATCTAAAAACGAAAAATTGAGGGAGATTCAAGGAAATGGAAAATATTTCAATGCTCCTGGTTGGAAGAATTAACATTGTGAAAATTGCAATACTGCCCGCAAACAATTGGCAATGCAATACTCATCAAAATCCCAACAATATTCTTCAATGCAGTAGAGAAAGTAATCCAAATTTAATATGGAATTACAAAATTTCAGTTGGAGCTGAAGGCTTAGAAATGAAGTCATGGGCATATAGTCATGTTACACACACACTCACAATGGAACTCTATTCGCCCATCAGAAAGGATGATTTTCACCAGTCTTAAGGACAATGAAAGGCTTGGGAAAATTATAATAAGAGAAAGGAATGCACACTAAGAGCAATATAGGTTTCATAGATTCATTCATTTATGGTAACTCAAAGGTGCCTATATATCTACAAGTAAACAAGTAAACAAGACAGATTCAAGAAAATTAACAATAGCAAATGCTGACGTGGATGTAGCCAAATGGGAACTCTATTACACTGTTGGTGGGAAATTACACATGTTCATCCCCTCTGGAATGCAGTATGCAGATTCCTCAATATTCTAAACATAGATCTCCCTTAAGACACAGTAATTACCCTCATGGGCATTAATGCAATAAATAAAAAAATCTAACTCACGTTAAATATACCAGAATAACCATGTTCAGGGCCCAGAACCAGAGTTCAAGGTCTGGAAAAAAAGTTACCACTGCTGGTATTTGTTTCCACAAATATGAACCTTTTGACAAAAGATACCTAAACATTCTATTTGCAGCAGCTAGGACAGGTGGACCCATTGCAACAATGAGATATATAAAATGTTAAGTAGAAAAACAAAATTTACAAATTTGGCTCTGAGTGGAGGGTAGGGTCAGGAGGGGGAAATAGAAAGGGATAGTAAGGGGAAACAAAGGAGGAGGTAACAATGCTTGATAAGAAATGTACTCATTACCTTACCCATGTAATTGTAACCCCTCTGTACGGTATTTTTACAAAAAACACCTTAAAATATACTAAGGATATTTGTAAAGTATATAATGAAGGAAGAATTTCATCCTTTACAAAAATCTGTGCTAAACTATTGATATTTTACTGTACTTTTCCTAAAACCAGTTTGATTTAGTTTAATATTTGTCACGCCAAGTTTCTCTATATTCTACTGGAGATTTAATTTTTCATGTATGTATGTATATGTATATGTATATTTATCTGTATCTGTATATGTATCTATCTATGTATGTTCCAATGTGGATCATCAGACTTGAAACATTGCTTTGTTTGCTGTTCAGCAATTAACGTAGTTGGCTCATTTTGTAACAATATCTGTGCTCATTCTCATCATTCCTTTATTTCACACACCATCAGCCTTCTAAAATCAGCTTCATTTCCTGGAGAAGATTATCAATCAGTCCAACCAATATTCACTCATAGGGTTTTAATAAAGCAAGCTTTAAGGAAGGAAATTAACTGAAGGGACAACTACAGAATTTCTACAGAGACCTGACATCTTTCACATTTCTGCCTTCTTCCTCATACTTGAGAAAGCATTGAATAACACTATAAATATACTTCATTTATAACTTAGGATCAGTGTTTCTTTTCCAACCTGAAGCCTTCTTTTCAATGATTTTTGACATAAACGTTTGGGAGATTTTTTTTTGATTGTGATGGGCTTCCATCCAAAACAAAGCCATGTATATCAAGAAAGCCAACGTTTTCAACTCAGAGTACTAATACACAAGAGGGAGAAAATTAAGGTTAGCTATATATGTTAAGCACAGATATAGGTAATATTAAGATATTTTGTAATTGTATACTTTTACTGAATAAAGTGGCTCAAACTATAATATTATCTACTTGGAAAATAGAGATTAGAGAATTCCAGTTTCAGGCAAGCCCAGATACAAAAAGAAGTTTCAGAAACTAACCATTTGCTGGGTGCAATGTTTTATGCTCGTGTTAGGAGGACCACAGTTCAAAAAGGCCAAGGCATAGTGATACTACCTCAAAATAAAAAATGCAATTATAATCTGCAAGTTTGGTAGTAATAGAGATGCTTTTTCACAAGTACAGGGTTTTGGGTTCAATCCTCCAGTACTGCTAGGAATTTAGTGTGTGCCAGGGTAAGAATTTGGCATGTCTGAGGTGAAGACTTCATACTCATTTTACAAGCTCTAAAGAAACATTTACCTCTTTTGCTATTTTTTAAAAGTATAACCATAACTTCCATGTCCAAAACAATTTCCAATGAGATTTTTTCTATCCATTAAGTAATACATTATGTGTTGTTTACCGTCCCACTGAAATCATGCTAGAGAACAAAAACCCATTGTCTTAGAAAGTGACTGCATATGGAAACAGAATCTCAAAGGTAGCAAGTAAGTTAAAGACTCCTCCAAGAGAAGCAAAAGTGTTGGGTCTTTTTCTGTCCTGCAGAAGACGTACGTGTTGCCAGGAAAGGTAAGTGCATGTCTCACACATTCCCCAGCCTCCATTAGCGTCGGAGACAGACACAGCAGGGGGTCAAATCAAGCAGGAATTTGTTTATTACCACACAGCAAGCAAAAAAACTATGCGGCATGGAAGGGGAGGAAAAGGAACAAACCAATCATTGTAGAGGTCACCCTGTCATGCGTGGTGCTATTGATGATTTCTCCATTGCCATTGCTGATCACTGCCCAGGTTACCTGTTGAGGTTGATGTGGATTCCGTAGGGCCATTGCTGGGCCTGGGAGTGTCAGGAAAGGCAACAGCTAGAGTATCATCATCTGCAATTGTTAGCGAACATAACAGTTTCTCCAAGGCTGGTTGCCCTTGGGGATGGTTAGTAGTTATCTTTTTAGCTTTCCATGTTTTAAACACAAGCCACGGCCACCATAGCCATTTTCTTTCCTTGTTGTTTAGTTTATCCTTGGGCATCCTTGTGTATAGAGGAGATGGGTAAAAACTTAAGGTTCCTGGCCAGATCCAAAAGGGGACTGTCTCCTCTATGGGAAAAATGCATCCAAATCCCTTGCCCAAGGTAACTAGCTGGTTAGGTCCTCTTCATTGTTGTGTCAGAGGGTCCTTCCACCTGACTTTCACTTGGGGCTTAGGGTTTAATTGTCCCCAGTGCTTCTGAAATCTGGATTCAGTTGCATCTTTGAAAAAGTTAAAAATGGGTGGAGTTCCGGGAAGATGGCGGAGGAGAAGCTGGAATCTGAACAAGCTCTTGCATAGAAAACAGTTTCAGAGTTCCAGTGAACAGTCCCAAGCCAGAGAATCACACCAAGTGTGCCATCACAGGACAGAGAGTTAGTCAAGAGAGGGGAAGCCAAGCAGACACATCTGAGCGCTTGCCAGCAGCTGCCACTGCAGTGGCAGGGTCGCGGCTGCGACCACCGCTGCGGGGGCATACCTGAGACACAGTCCGGGACGAAGGAGCCAGAAGCAGGGGATGAGCGGATTCTACTCAACACCAGCAAGAACCGAAAAGGAGCAGACAACTTCATCCTGCACTTTGCAGACCAGAGACAACCGAGGATCCAAGACTCGGCGTGAGTAGAAGCCCGACTTCCTCACTCCTTCTCAGGGAGCAGAGGAGGGAAGGCCACCGCTCCCCCCCCAGCACCGGTGATCTCCATCTTGGATACCGACAAAGCTCGGAGGAGCGGCTAGTTCCAGCTCAGGCCTTGGAATAAAACTAGTCATTTAGCAGGTCACAAGAACTTAACGGCGAAGTGACCTCACAGACTCAGTTCCATTCAGGGAAAATTCACCCAGCTCAGGCGCCAGCCATTGGAGTGGCTCTCCTCACCAGGTAACCAGAGCCAGAGGCTGCCCCTCCCTCTAGCAGCCACCACAATCAATTGAAAAACAGAAACCCTGAGAATGGCTCCAGGCTGGGTGCTTTGAGTTTTTTTTCACAAAATAGCCCCAGGGAAAAGCTACTGTTTGTTGAAAGGCCTCAACTCTACCCAGAACCTAGCCTCATCACTGCATCCCGCTCTTTTGTGATTCTCAAAGCAGATCACCATCCCAGTAAACTAACCTGGGAGGGGGAACTCAAAATCTTGGGTAAAGCAGAGCATTTTTCTGCCTGTTCCAACAAACTGACTTAAGAAACCAATCAAGCCACAGGACCTGAAGCTGACCAGAGACTCCAACCAGACTCTGGTTACAGACAAAAGGGAGATACAGGACTCTTCCCACCCCTCCCCCCCCAAAAAAAATCAAAGAACTTTTTTTTTTCTTCTTCTTCTTCTTTTTTTTTTTTGTTTTGTTTTTTTTTTTCGTTTTATGTTACTTATATATATAAAAAAATTTTTTTCCTTTTCTAAAACTTTTATTAATCTTTAATTTTTGCCCCTTCTGAAAAAATAATTGCTTTCCAGTAACTTTTTTTTTTCTTTTTCTCCTATTATATTTTTATTTTAGGAATACGTGAATGTGTGTTTTCCTTTCTTTTCTTGTCTTCTTTCTCTTTTTCTTTCATTGTTAATTATCTTTTTGTTTTTTGTCTAGCTCTACTGAACTTCTGATCTTATCTTCTCACTTTCCTATCCTTTCCACCTTTTCCTCTTTTGTTCTTCTTTATGTGACTTAACTCTTGTCCTGCACATCCTCAGATAAACCCGTAGTTAACTAGTAGACCCTATACCCCATTGTGTACACACTTAATCCACAAACTTATCACTCAATTCAAAACCTCTAAGACTTAAATTCATTAATAGCAGTACTACCTCTTTATACCTATATAATATTTTAAGCATTTTTTAAAGTTTTTCACATCTCCTCTATGTCCTTTCCTTTCTCTCAACATATTCACATTCCTCTCTAAATAGATGGTCTTTTAATCTCTATAATAACATTAATTTTTTCGTTTCTATTTTTTTTCTGGTCTCTTTTCATTCCCCTTTCCCTTTCTTCTTTTTCTCTCTCTCTACACTTGCATCCTACCCAACCTATTTCCTGCATTGTGATTAAGACATAGTTAACTCTCCCTGTGCCTCCCCACACCAATCTATTCCTATTTTTTACCCACATCTCTCCCGAACCCTAATAATTTCTAGTTTTCCAAATTCTTCTCTGCAGTTCGAAGTCCTTTAACATATAGTTGTTTGATGTCGAATAGATGTATCTGTTGAACTAGATTGTATCTGTAGACTATTGACTGTACAAATGCAAACTTTGGTTGATGGTTGCCTTAAGATAGTGTTCGAGCACAAAACTGGTGCTATCTTCATCTTAAATGGGCAGAGTAAGCCGTAAAAACACAAGAAAAATGGCAAATTCGGGTATCTCAATTCCCAATCTTGATAATCAGGGGTTAGAACAGATAATGAATAATCCAGAGGAGAGTTCCCAAATAGCTCTACAAACACTGCTGGCAAACATGATAAATGAGAAGTTTGACAACGTACAAAGGACTCTGTATGAGCGTGATAGGGAGAGAGAGGAGGCATCCCAGGAGTTTATACAGGATTATCATAAGCGTGAGGAAGCTACTCAAAAACTGATACAGGATTTGCGTGAACAACTTGAGAATACTCAAAGAGAAAGGATGGAATGGCATGAGCAGGCTGAGAACACTCAAAGAGAACTGCAGGAATCGCACGAACGGGAGGAAGCTAATCAAAGAGTAAAACAGGAATTGAGAGACCAGGTAGAGAACACACAAAGATCACTAAAGGCATTCATGGAATCCATTAACAAAGAGCTGAAGGAAGTCAGGGAGACCACAAAGGGAATGATGAATGGAACTCAACAGAAGGAATGGGAGCCCAAAGAAACCATAACCAATCAACTAAGTGATTTGAGAACAAACACTGAACACCAAATTAAGGAAGTAAAGAAATTCATACAAGACCTAAAACAGAGCTTCAACAAAGAACTTGAAGCCATCAAAGCTGACCAATTAGAAGGAAAAGTAGAGAGTCTTTACAGCAGGTTAGACCATGCAGAAGATCGAATCTCAGGGATTGAAGACAGCCTAGATATTATAGAGAAAGAACATACAACCATACAAGACAAGTCCAAGAAATATGATAGATCTATCCAACACCTGGAATACACCATCAGAAGGCCTAATCTAAGGATAATGGGTGTAGAGGAGCACCTAGAAACAGAAGTTAATGGTCTAGGAAATTTGTTTAACAGGATCCTAGCAGAGAACTTCCCAAACATGCAAAAAAATAGGCCTGTCCAGATACAAGAAGCCTTTAGAACCCCAAATAGACCAGACCAGAATAGGACATCCCACCGCCGCGTTTTAATCCACACAGGATCAACTCAGAACAAGGAAAAGATCCTTAAAGCTGTCAAGGAGAAAAGGGTAATCACCTATAAAGGGAAACCAATTAGAATCACCTCAGATTTCTCAGCAGACACAATCAAAGCAAGAAGAGCCTGGAATGATGTATGCCATGCCCTAAAAACAAACAACTATCAACCAAGAATACTGTACCCTGCTAAACTCTCCTTCATAACTGAAGGCCAAATAAAAACCTTCCATAGCAAAGAATAATTGAAACAATACATCTCCACCAAACCAGCCCTACAAAAGATTCTTAAAGATGTCCTACACATAGAAAACTAACAAGACCGCAATAAAGGCCAAGAAACTGCACCCAAACTGAGAATCCAAGAACCATAGGAACAACCCAGTTTTCGCAGCCCCCAAGAAGGTAGATAACATGGCAGGAACTCCCAAATACCTCTCAGTCCTATCTCTTAATGTTAACAGACTGAACTCTCCAATTAAGCGACATCGACTGTCTAGTTGGATTAAAAAACAAGACCCTTCTATCTGCTGCCTGCGGGAGTCAAATCTTGCCCGTAAAAACAAACACATTTTCAATGTTAAAGGCTGGAACAAAATCTACCAAGCAAACGGACCCCATAAACAGGCGGGAGTTAAAATCCTAATATCAGATAAAATAGACTTCAAATTCAAATTCGTGAGAAGAGTTAAAGAAGGTCGCTACATACTAATTAAAGGATCTCTCTTTCAGGAGGATATTACAATTCTAAATATCTATTCGCCAAACAATGGAGCACCCAAATTTATCAAGGAAACACTACTTTCCCTCAAATCCCATATAGATCCAAAGACATTAATTGTTGGGGATTTTAACACACCACTCTCCCTACTAGATAGATCAACTCGGCAAAAACTCAACAGAGAAACCGCAGATCTAAACAGCTGCATAGTTCAACTATACTTAACAGACATCTACCGAACATTTCACCCAGCAGCATCAGAATAGACGTTTTTCTCAGCAGCACATGGAACGTTTTCTAAAATAGACCACATTTTAGGCCACAATGCAAACTTGTGTAAATTCAGAAACATTGATGTTATACCTTGCATTCTCTCTGACCACAAGGGAATAAAATTAGAACTCAACACCAAAAGCCACCAAAGAAAGTCCGGTATCACATGGAGGCTGAACAACACACTGCTGAATCATGAGTGGGTCATGGAAGAGATTAGAAAGGAAATTCAAATGTTCATGCAATTCAACACAAATGAACACACAAATTACCAGCTCCTCTGGGACACAGCAAACCAGTACTCAGAGGCAAGTTTATAGCTCTGAGCTCCTACATCAACAAATTGGAGAGATCTGAAACTAACAATTTAATGACACATCTAAACCTCCTCCAAAAAGAGCAGCAAGATAAACCCCAATCCAGTAGACAGAAAGAAATAATCAAAATTAAATCAGAATTAAATGAATTAGAATCCAAAAAAACTATAGAAAGAATCAACAAAACAAAGAGTTGGTTCTTCGAAAAACTTAACAAAATTGACAGACTCTTAGCAAATCTTATCAGAAAAAGAAGAGAACACACCCAAATTAATAAACTCAGAGATGAGAATGGAAACACCACCACGGAAACAACCAAGATTCAGAACATTATAAGGGAATAATTCTCAAAACTTTATGCTAATATGTTTGAGAACTTGATAGAAATGGACCTCTTCCTAGCAAATATTGACATGCCAAAACTAAACTAAGATGAGTTAAACTATCTGAACAGGCCCATATCAAGCACTGAAATAGAAACAGCAATAAGAGACCTCCCAGCTAAGAAAAGTCCAGGACCACATGGTTTTACAGCGGAATTTTACAAGGCCTTCATAGCCGAGCTCACATCAATTCTCCTCCAACTCTTCAATGAAATTGGAAGAGAAAGCTCACTACCGAACACATTCTATGAAGCCATCATAACCCTCATCCCAAAACCAGGCAGGGACTCATCAAAGAAAGAGAACTATAGACCCATTTCTTTGATGAACATTGATGCAAAGCTTCTCAACAAAATTTTGGCCAACCGACTTCAACAATTCATCCAAAAAATCATACACCACGATCAAACAGGATTCATTTCAGGGATGCAAAGCTGGTTCAATATACACAAATCAGTTAATATTATTCATCACATCAACAGGAGCAAGAATAAGAACCAAATGGTTATCTCAATAGACGCAGAAAAAGCATTCGACAAGATCCAACACCCCTTTATGATGAAGGTTTTGGAAATATTAGGAATCCATGGAACATTCCTCAATACAATAAAGGCTGTATATGGCAAACCTACAGCCAGCTTTATACTCAAGGGTGAAAAACTAAAGCCATTTCCTCTTAACTCAGGAACAAGACAAGGATGCCCACTCTCTCCACTTCTCTTCAATCTAGTATTAGAATGCCTAGCTACAGCAATAAGACAAGATGCAGACATAAAGGGGATCCAAATAGGGAAAGAAGAAATAAAACTCTCCCTCTTTGCAGATGACATGATCTTGTATTTAAAGAATCCCATAGACTCCACTCCCAAATTACTCAAGCTGATTCAAAACTTTGGCAAAGTAGCAGGTTATAAAATTTACCCCCAAAAATCAATGGCTTTTCTGTATGCCAACAATGAGAAAAGTGTGGCTGAAATTAGGAAAGCAACTCCATTTTTAATAGCCCCACAAAAAATAAAATACCTAGGAATTAACTTAACTAAAGTAGTGAAGTTCCTCTATGATGAAAACTTTAAAATCTTGAAAAAGGAAATCAACACAGAACTTAGAAAATGGCAAAACCTCCCATGCTCCTGGATTGGAAAGATTAACACCGTGAAAATGGCAATACTTCCCAAGGCTATCTACAAATTCAACGCAATACCTATCAAAATTCCACCCTCATTCTTCAAGGAAATAGAAGAGTCAATCCAAAAATTCATATGGAACAATAAAAGACCCCGAATAGCAAAAACGCTCCTCAACGGAAAGAACACTGCTGGAGGAATATCAATACCAAATTTCAAACTCTACTATAAAGCCATAGTAATCAAAACAGCTTGGTATTGGCATAAGAACAGACCTCAGGACCAATGGAATAGAATGAAAACCCAGAAATGAACCTACAGACCTATAGCCATCTAATCTTCGATAAGGGAGCTAAAAGAATAGAATGGAAGACAGACAGCCTCTTCAGTAAATGCTGATGGCAAAACTGGTTAACTACATGTAGAAAACTAAAGCTGGATCCTTATATATCACCCTGCACCAGAATCAACTCCAAATGGATCAAAGACCTTGAACTCAAAGCAGACACTCTGAAAACATTACAGGATGGAATAGGAGAAACCCTGGGTCTCCTTGGCTCAGGCCGAAATTTTCTGAATAGAGACCCGGAAACACAACGACAAATGGGATTGCATAAGGTTGCAGAGCTTCTGCAGGGCAAATGACATAGCTAGCAAGATCAATAGAAAGCCCACGGACTGGGAGAAGATCTTTACTAGCCATACAACGGACAAGCGTATCATATCTAAAGTATACTTGGAACTAAAAAAATTAAACCCCCCAACAACAAATCCTCAAAGAAACAACTGTCCAATAAGTAAGTGGGCGAAAGACTTAAAGAGAAGCTTCTCTGAAGAAGAAAGAAGGATGGCCAATAGACACATGAAGAAATGTTCAACATCCATAGCCATAAAAGAAATGCAAATCAAAACAACATTGAGATATCACCTCACTCCAGTTAGAACAGCAAAAATCAAGAACTGTAACAACAATAGATGCTGGAGGGGATGTGGACAGAAAGGAACCTTACTTCATTGTTGGTGGGAATGTAAACTTGTTCAACCACTTTGGAAAGCAGTATGGAGGTTCCTCAAAAGACTTCACATAGAACTCCCCTATGACCCAGCAATCTCACTTTTGGGCATTTACCCTAATGTTTACAAAAAAGACCACACTAAAGCTACCAGCACAACTATGTTTATTGCAGCATTATTTACCATAGCTAAGATATGGAACCAACCCAGATGCCCCTCAGTAGATGAATGGATCAAGAAAATGTGGTATATATACACAATGGAATTCTATGCCTCCATCAGAAAGAATGACATTTCCCCATTTGTTAGGAAATGGAAAGGCTTGGAAAAAAATATATTAAGTGAAGTAAGCCAGGCCCAAAGAAACATAGGTCCCATGGTTTCCCTTATTTGCAATATCTAGTATAGGTATGAGTCAAGAGGAAAAAGTCAGAGAATGTGATGTTAGGAAAACGAACCCTCAAATATGTATTTTCATGTTTTTGTTTCTTGCATGCATGTGTTTCTAATGCATTTATAAGATTATTTCTTTGTTGCTTTGTATGTCCCTCCCCCACAGTGTAACCCCCGCTTTCACTATATTTGATGTAAGTGTAACATGTGGAGGAGATGGGGACAAACAAGTCGTTTAAGGATTCAGGTGGACCTGTTGCAACAATGAGAAGTACAAAATGTCATGTCAAAACCAGCTTTACAATGTCGGTGTGGGGATGGGAGGGGGGGTATGATTGGGTGGGGGGAGGGGGAGGCTAGGAAGGGAGGTGAAGGGTAAACCAAGGAGGAGGTTGCAATGCTTGGTAAGAAATATATGCATTATCCTGCCCATGTAATTGTAACCCCTCTGTACAGTATGTTCTCAAATAAAATAAAATAAAATTTTTTTAAAAAAAGAAAAAGTTAAAAATGTTAATGGTAATTAAAGCTATCTTTAACTGTATATGGGTGTTAACCCCCCCTTTTTGTTTTAATAATTGTTCCTTAAGACATTGGTGCTTTCATTCTATAATTTCTTGGTCTAGGGGATTATAGGGAATTCCTGTAGTACGATTAATATGCCATCTGCCAAAAAACTGACATTGCTATACTAACAAAACAGGGTTCATTATCGGTTTAAACTTGTGGTAATAGACCTAAGGTGGCAAAGCATTGAAGAACATGTGTATGTGAATGTTTAGTATTTTTCTCCTCTATGTGCTGTGGCCCAACATGTTCATGAATAGGTATTTATAGAAACATAAATATATTTAAGCTTACAAAGGCTGGGAAATGAGTAATATCAGTTTGCCACAGGATGTTGGGTTTGAGGCCTCTGGGAATTAATCCTGGTGATTGTAAAGGCAGTATTTTAAGAAGGGCTGTCATGTTTTGCTGGTATGTCCTATCCTTTTGAGGTCCTTTACAGGAAACTGAGGGAATTTATGTTGAAGATCTCTCCAATTGATGTGGATTAAATCATGTAAACGGGTGGCGCCTTGTAACGTTAATGCTTGTGGGCCAGTAACTAACTGGTCCCCCCAATTATTGCTCATGGATAAAAATCCAGAAAGTTTTGAATGCTCTCTCAATGTTGAATATGAATAAGGTCTCCCTGTCCTTCTAATAGGCCCCTAAAGGTAACTAAAAGGGGTAAAATAGGGTTTCCATCCCAGCTTAATATGTTCCTGGGGAATATGAGGGAGCAAGTTAAGTACATATAGGCCATCAGAATACAAATTAAAGGGTTTTTGAATGTCCTGAAGGGCCATTATTACAGTGAACATTTCTTTATATTGTGCCGACCCTTGACAAGGTTGAAATCTTGGTTGTCTGGGGGTCTTTTGTTGTTCATCAAAGGCTGCATAGGCAGAGCCTGCTTTATACCTCCGTCAGTAAAAACATGAAGGGTGCCAGGAATAGGTGTAGGAGATAATAGAGAAGTCATTTTGAGGGGAACTCACCATAACATGACGGTCCTTTTGGATGGCCCGTAATGGCAGTCAGTAAGGCTTAGAAAGCTCTCTAGGGAGAGAGCAAGAAGAACATTGGCTCGAGTGAGACACACAACGTCTGTCATCCGAAAAACAAAAACAATAGAGTGAGGGTCGAGGCCATATTTCCTTTGGGCTTGGGTCTTTCCCTTGATGATAGCATCGGTAATTTGTTCTGCCTGAGAGTACACCCAGAAGTGTGCCCCCCAGGGGAGTGTGAACCCACTCTAATGCCTCCCCTTTGAGTTAAAACTGCAGAAATCAATGTGTCACCCACAAGAAACCAGAGGGAAATGGGCTCAAGAATAGAGTACCTCTTCAGGGAAACTTCAACCAGGTCTTTTTGGAACTGTAAAAATATTGACTGATAGCTGCTTGTAATTGTAATAACTTCTTGGGGCATCATGTCTTTTAGTAAGGCAAATAAGGGCACAAGACAATCTTTAGGGATGGGAACCCATGGCAACAGCTAATTGATTTCCCCTAAAAGACTTTAAAGTTGGGTTAGGGTCAGAGAGGCTGGAATATCCAGCAAAGATTTATGGGGGCAGACCTGAGACAAGATAAGGTGGGATCCGAGCACCTTAAAAGGAGGTACTTTTGAATTTTATTTAGGACTATACTAAAACCTCCCTTTTTTTAATATGACAAGAGCCTGGGCCACAACGCCCTCCAGGTGGCCCGGGTCTTCGTGCCCCAGAATTATATCATCCATGTAGGCATAGGCAAGAGAGGTATCTGAACCCAGCACAGGTCCTAAAAGTGTGGCCAAGTATTGTTGGCAAAAGGCTGGGCTATTGGCCATTCCCTGTTGCAACACCATCCATTTGAACTTCCAATCAGGCTGGGAAAAATTAAGAGAAGGGATGAAGAAGGCAAAATTCTTGCAGTCATCCAGATGCAGTCGGATAGAGAAAAAAAATCTTTAATATCAATCACAACCAAGGCATATTCTGAAGGTATAGTAGGAATCTAGGGCATAGCTCGTAGGAGCGTTCCTACTAGCTCCATTTTTTCATTTACCTTACATAGATCTTGGAGCATGTGCCAGGTGCTGTATGCTTTTTGGATAACAAATACGGGTGTTACAAGGACTCATAGAAGGGTGTATGTGCCCAAGGTTTATCCTTTCCTCCACCAAAAGGTGGAGGGCCACAAGTTTAGGTTTTGTCAATGGCCACTGCTCCACCCAAATAGGGATTCTCGGCTTCCACCTGATGGGAGGTACTTGGGGGCAGTGGCCTTTAGGATTGGGGGTGCACCCGAGTGGGTACCATATGTTCCTCTCTATAATTATAAAAGTTAAAAAAAATCTTTTTCCTTAAGTCCCTCTAGATCCCATTTAAGCCTTTGTGCTGCTTCTCCATCCAGGATATCATCATAGAATGCTCGATGGTCTGTAGTGACCATAACATCCATTTGTCCTAGCATGTCTTGCCCTAGTAAATTGGCGGTGAGGTTTTTTTGCAACTAAAGGGCTTATCTTTCCCTGCTTTCTATCTGGGCTAGTCCATTTCATAAGGGCAACCATCTCTTTGGACTGGGAGTTGCCCCCTACCCCCAATATTGGGTATCCGGGTGCAAGCTTCCAGTTCAAGGGCACTTCCTCCTCCCTGAGTACAGTTCTGTCTGCCCCCGTGTCAATTAGGCAGTGAAACCGCTTCCTGCCTATAAAAATACTCATTTTAGGTCTGAGTCTTTTTTACCAGGGGGACAGTCCAATGGGCCTGGGTTGTCTTGCCATGAGGCTTCCTGGGCCTTACAGCAGAGGGAGTTCCTCCTTGACTTAACGGGGCTGGAGGATGCCCCTCCTCTAGTTTAAAGGCTTCCAATCTAAATCAAATTTGGATGGACAATCCTTTTTCCCATGGTACCCCTTCCCGCACCTAGGGCAGGGTGTAGGGGGCTGTTTGGACCCCCTGGGCTGGGTGTCAGGGGATTGTTGTGAACAGCCCCTATTAAAGTGCCCCTCTTGCCCACATTTAAAGAAGTCCCTCTCCCCAATGGTCTTGGGGTTCCTTGGCCATGGGCTGCCAGTGCCTGTGTGATAGCCTCAGTCATTACAGATATCTGAGCTTGTAAAACTAAAAGCTAGTGATTGGGACTGGTACTGTTGCATTCCCACATCTTGAGAGGCCACCACCCATCTGCTCAGGGAACTCTCTCTCAATCCAGCACAGGCCATGCGGTGTTCTGCATTCATCCCTTCCCAAACCATTAGCTTTACAAATTGATCCCGGAGGTCCCCTGCTGGCAGCTTATGATGAACACTCTGTTGGACATGATCTATAAAATGAGGTAGAGGCTCACCCTGCTTTTGTGTCACTCCTGCTATGAGGGATGCAGTGGGCCCTTCATCCAGTTTGTGCCATGTGGCAAGTCCTGCCTGCCTCACCTGGTCACAATACGTGCCAGGTATTGCAGCCTTTTGGACGCCAGTGGAGTACCTTCCCCTGTTCCTGTTAACATGGCATACATAATAGGCATTGCAGATTGAGCCTGCCAGTTATTTTCTGCCTTAAAGAAGGCACACCACTTGATAAACTGAGAACTGGTTAAGGATGGCTTTGGCCACATCCAGCCAGTCCTTAGGGACACATGTGTGATAAGCAATGTCCTGTAATTGGATCTGGGCCCAAGGAGAGTTCAGGTTATCCGCCACCACTGCCTTGTGGAGCTCTTTAAGGTCCTTAGCTTCCCATGGATAAAATTCCAAGGGTCTGTTAGCCCTGGTGCCAGATTGACAGGATACTCTTTGGGAAGCAAATCCTGTGGCCCAGGGTCCAGGCTCTCCACTGGCCCTTCCTTTACAGGATAGGCCTCCACATAGGTTACTTCCCTGGCCCTCGGCCCCTCTGTGGAAGTTAGGTCATAGGGATCCAGGTCTCACAGGTCCTTCCATAGGGCGTTGTCCCTTCCACAATTTCGGAGGCATAAGGTGGGGGCCTAGGACTGTCAGGGGCACCTGAGTTGGAGGAGGGGGGTAACCTTCACCCTCATGTTGACTTCCACTGAGTGTGCTTCTGTCTGATCAGTGCATTCTCAGTTGAATTTGACCATTCCTTTTCTTCCTCACTTCTGAAGTCCTCTTTCTGTGAGAGAGAATTACCCATAGTTAATGGTTTCACTTACCCTGAGAGACTGCTTTGCCTTGAGTGGTATATTTTCCTTTCATGCCCAATGTTGAGCACCAGATGTTGGGTCTTCACTCATCCCATGGAAGATGGACGGGCTGTTAGGAAAGCTATGTGTGTTGCTTGCCTGTTCCCCAGCTTCCCTTAGCTTCAGAGACAGTCAGATGCAGCAGGGAGTCAAGACAAGCAAGAACTCATTTATTACCTCACAGCAAGCACTTTTTAAACATGTGGCATGGAAGGGGAGGAAACGGAACCAACCAATCATTGTAGAAGTCACCCTATCATGCACCTAAGATTTCCATACTTTCCCTGCTGTCCACAAGCTGTTTATACACTGATGACACTTTGCCTGATTGTGGTATCCAGTCAGATTTTAACATAAACAACTCGCACTCTGCCCACTCAACTTCTTCTCAGCGCCATCTTTGCTGCCCACACAGAAAGTCTTGAATATGCCAAGGAAAGAAGACTCAGAAGCCAAATCTGATCTTGGAGTTATAGATACACCAACTCAGAGGCAATGTATTTACAATGTTAATGCCAAACAATCTGTGGTAGTTTATTTATTAAAATTATTAGCAAACATGGGAATCTATAAGACCTGAAAAGTGATTGAATCTTGGGGTCCATGATTCGTCTTTATAATCCTAGTGATTAAAAAGGATAAGACTTGGGGGATGATGGTTTTGAGGCTGGTAGAAAGTTCATGAGGTTCTATCTCCAATTAACTACAAAAATTTCTGTGCTGGAGGCATGGTTCAAATGGTAGACTGACTACTGTTAGCAAACAAACTGAGAGCATGAGGTATGATGAAGCCCAAAACTGGGAGAAAAAAAAGGTCCTTAGGAGAATACCATGAGAAGCAGAATTATGAATAGGAAATCAGAAACAACAGAAATAAACTTAGTGATATAGACAAAGCTTCCCAATGTGAAATATGGCACAAACTGTAATATCTATGGTTTTTCTTCTTATAGAGTAAAAATAAATGGTATTTTTACTTGACAAAATTAAATGTAAAACTGTATGGAATAAATAATCACATTATGTTTATGTTTCCGTAATTTAACATGTTTTCCTACAAATTTCTAGAATAGTGTAGCTTTGGAAAATCAATACATCTTGCATTTTAATATATAGGATTACATATCCTTGCAAGTGTTGTCTAAAATTGATCCTCACTGAAATGATTGTCATTGATATCTTTCCCAAGATTCCAAATGTTTATACTTTCAGCTGACCTTCCACAAAACTCATACCCCAAACATTACTTTTTAGTGTGTTCATGTAATCATAGGAACATAAATATATGTCTGAAAATGTTAATTACCTTTATCTGCTGTCATTAGTGTAGTATAACTAATACAATTAAGTAAATACCCTGAGGGAAAAAAGATACTTCCTTCTAAATACAGATTTGCAGACACACACACACACACACACACACACACACACACACACACACACATAATTACCACTCTGACTCAGGTTAGGTTCCTGACATTAGGTATCAGACAATGATCTAATAATCAAACTTTCCTGCCTAGACATAAAATATATTCATAATTCCACACATACAAAAACACCAGTTCATTCAAAATAATGAGAATATTTAACAGAACCAACCAGCTCTTGAGCCATCTACTCCCTGATTTCATTCATTCATGACGATGCACTTTTCATATTATATTTAAAAATCTTTTTGAGTCCCTCTGATTAGCAGAACAACATATGCTATTATATAAAACCAAATGTAGGTCAAATTACTTGTCCCTAGGTAATCTTTAATATATCTTATCAAAGACTTATTTTTCCTTCTTTCAGTGTCTGTTTCTGGCATTTTGCCATAATTTTTAATATTAAATTACAAAGGACATTCCGTATTCCTTAATTCATATTTCGTAAAAGTTATGCTATGGAGTTGAATTTGATTTGTTTGCTTATTCAAAATTAAATTTTCTCAACAACTTGCATTATTGTTTATGTTACTTCTAAGCCATTTGAAATATCAAATAGAACTGAAAATTGCCCTCAGCAATGCTTTGTGAATGGCATTAATGTTTGGGGAGGGATGAAGGATTTGAATTATCTAGAGTGCCTTAAAAATGGCACTGTTACGCAAAGGGCTCATCATTTAGTCAGCTTTTAAAGTGTGGTCTTCTTATTTCATATAAGAAGATATAAGTATGCTTTTCATCACATTCTTGTCTGCAAAGCAGTAGAATTATTTTCATTGTACAGTTGATGTCCAGCTGCGACTGTAGTGAAACCTACAAACAACTGCAGAGCTGTATTTGCTGCTCTAGATTTTGAAATTTTCTTGCAGTAGCCCGTGTGATTTGAGCCCAGATTCATGGGATAGGCACATAATCCACAATTGCAAAGCAGCACAATGAACTTCATTTTTTTTTTGTTTCCTGTTTTTCTTATTGATGGTCTTTTAAGGAGCTAGAGAATCTTTATTTCTCATTGTTGATGTGACTTAAACAAATTTTCCAGATTTTTCAAATACAATAAGGAGATATAAAGGAGACATATTTAATCACAAATTGCAGATAAACATTTGCATGATTTTTTTTATTCTAGTCCTGTTTTCAGTTATCTTCAAATAACTTTGAGATGAGCCAAGCATATGTGTAAATTGACATGTATCAAGCACACAGAACTCTGGAATCTTTGGACATTGATTTTTCTATCAACTTCACTTAAAAAGAAAATTATCATTTGCTTCATATCTTAAGTAATCTACTTAAACAAGTTTTATTAATTTTATCAACAGATCTCATAATCTATGGAATTGATGCATTGCATAAGTATTTGATTCCTAATTTGCACTGAATTAATATTATATTTATTTTACTTTTTTACACATGAAATAAAATATGAGGATAAAACATGCCTGTTTTTCATTTTGTTTGCCACAATGAAACTATTAGACATTTTGAAAATTTAACTTTAAATCTGAACCTTCAAATTTCACTAGGACATTAATTGTGTTACTTACAAATTTAATATTAAAATAAAAAGCATTATTAAATAGAAAGCAAGATTATGTTATCATACCTTAATCCCTGAATTGACTTTATAATAAAAAACATTTATATTTATATAACAAGATATACATACTCAAACACATTATGACATATGGAAATAAAAAGTCCTTTTTTGTTTTGTGTTTGTTGTGTTGTTTATAGTTTGTGATTATTCTGTCTTCTTTACCTTATGCCTGGTGTATTCATTGTACATCTTCAGTAATGTGAGGGGTGGGCACAGAGCTTTAGGGAAAATTGTGAAAAATTGCAGCAGTGGAGTTCATTGAACATTAATGAAAGTGAACTATTTAACACATGGGTTGGGACAGGAGAGTGGGACTGGGAACAAGTGAGGGAACTGAAGACATTTCACAAAAGGAAATTTCTCATTACTTGACTCTTGTAATTGTAATCCATCTATAAATCGCCTTAATGAGAACAACAGAGTAAATTTATTTTAAAAAGGCAAACATAATGTTGTTTCTTAGAATCATAGGAGTTTGTTTTGTTCACTGGTTTGAGCTGGTTGAGTTTATCTCTGAAAATGGGCTGCTGAGAGGAATATATATTGTGACACTGCTAGGTGAAATATTCTGTAGATATCTGTTAGTTATAGCTTGTCAATACAGTTATTTAGCTCTGAAGTTTCTTTGCTAATTTTTTACCTGGATGGCCTGTCCAGAGGTAAGAATGATGTGTTCAAGCAACCAACAATATATTTGGATGTATGCGTATTTTTAGGGTAAGTAGTATTTGTCTAATGAATTTGGGAGCGCTAGAATTCAGGACATTGATATTTAGAATTGTTATATCCCTTTGATGGAGACTTTTCTTTATCAATATTTAATGTCTTTTTTGTCTCTTTTTACTTTCATACCACTTTTAATGTAAAGCCTATTTTTAACTATATTAGTATAGCTTCTCTGGCCTGTTTATGAGGTCCAATTTTAATTTGTAAATATGATGTACAGAAGTGTTACAATTACTTAAGTCAGATAATGAGCACATTTCTTTTTGAACAGTGTCACCTCTTCCTTCATGTTCTCCCAATTTTTCCCTTTCAAGCTCCCTCCCCCAAAAGTTGTACAGTTCATGTACAATGTTGTGTCTATTGAGTAGCACCGCTGCATTTGTTAACTCTTTGTCCCACCATTTCTGTGTTCTCTCTTGCCCTTTCCAAAATTACACATATTAACAAATGTGCACAAATTAATAAAAACGGCATCAGAACACAGAAGGAAAAGCAAAATAATAAAAAATACTCTCTATCATTTCTGGGAGACCATTTAAATGAACATTATTTTATATGATAATATTCATATAGCTATTCAGTCTTTGTGATCTTCTCCACAGGGCATCTCTCTTTGATCTCACTGTATAAATGTTTAGAATCCCATGTAATTTATCATGTCCGAGTGTAATGTTTTCTCTTTTACCATCCACATGTCTTTACTTGTAGAATTAGAGGCACTTTCTAATGCAACAAATGAGGGAAATCAGGCAGTATATATTTCTTTGAATCTGTCATTCTTCACTTAATATAAGCTTGTTCCAAGTCTTTCCTTTTCCTTATGAATGGTGTAATATTCTTTCTGGATCAATAGAATTGCATCATACCGAAGAGTTTCTTCAGGCAAAGGAAAAAGTTAGCAGGATATATAGAAAGAAAATGGAATGGAAGAAGATTTTTACTAACTAAGCATCAGACAAGGGTTTTCTTAGCTAACCCATATTTAGATATCAAAATTTAAACCCAATAAAAATAGACACTCAAATAAACAAGAACCCAATTAATATATGGGATAAAGACTTAAAGATAAATTCTTAGAAGAAGAATGAAAAATAGACACATCTCTCTCCAGAAAAGAAATGTAAATTCAAACAACACTGAGATTCATTTCACCCATGTTACAATGTCATGATGAAAAACTGAACAATCACAGATACTGATATGGATGTGGCCCAAAGGAAACTCTATTACACTGTTGATGGGAATGTAATCTTGTTCAACCACTTTTGAAAACACTATGGAAATTGCTCACAGAACTGAATAGAGAGCTACCTACCTTTGTTCCAGCAACTCCCCTTATGGGCATTTATCCAACAGAGCAGAAACAAGGCCACACTGAATCTACCAGCACAATCATGTTCATTATTGCATTATTTTCTGTAGCCAACATATGGAATCAGCCCAGATGCTTCTCATTGTAAAAAGAGATCAAGAATTATATATTTTTATATATGTATATATAAATTATATATATATATATATCTAATTTTATTGATCCCAATTTACAAGTATATGTATGCATATATGTACATATACATACATATATACAACATATGCATATATATACATACATACATAATGGAGTTCTGCTCAAACATCAGAAAGAATAATATTGCACCATTCTTAAGGAAAATGAAACACTTAGAAATAATATTAAGTGAAATAAAGCAGACTCAGAGAAACTTAGCTTGCATGATTTTCCTCTTTTGTGTTAGATAGAAGGTGCCTATAAATGTAAAAGTAAACACACTGGATGGCATGCAAGGAGATACAAATGAATTATCTGAAGTCGTAGAGTTCATGGAGAGTGCAAATACTATAATTATCTTAAAAGACTAAGGCAAAGCCCAACCAAATAAATACCAGTAAATGTGTACTGCAAGAGAGGACAATGGGGGGCAATATGAAAGGGGTAGGAAATTGAAGGGGAAAAGGATGGAATACAGGAAAGAATCCATTGTATACTTCCCAGAATTGAAATATGCAAAGCAAGGGGTAGTGTGAAATGGGGGGTGAAGATACTGACGTGGTAACACAATTCCAGGTGCTTCGTACACATAAACTGCTTTGTTAAATGGCAAGTAATTCCAGAACATAATATTGAGATACATAAGAATCGGGGTTGATTGGGATGGGTGGATGAAAATGTTGAATGGGGTGACATTGATCAAGATGCAATATATACATACACTGTTTCAGTGAATACCAAGTACTTTGTGCAACTGAAGATAATAAAAATATTCAAAAAATTAATTATGAAAGTTGAATATAGAGTTGAACCTCAATTAGATCCCCATTTAAAAATTTTTGGGGGTTGCCAGTCATGAGCCTGAACTCGGGGCCTGGGCACTATCCCTCACCTCTTCAGCTCAAGGCTAGTGCTCTACCACTTGAGCCACAGTGCCTCTTCGAATTATTTTGTGGTTATATGGTGCTGAGGAATTGAACCCAGGGCCTCATGCATGCAAGGCAAGCGCTCTACTACTGAGCCACCTTCCCAGCCCATAAAAATATTGTAAATCTGGAGCCTTGTAGAATAAAATTCAAATAATAAAAATTTATTAATCTTTTTTATCTGAATTTGTAAAATTTAAATCAAAACTACTTTGCTTTTTGTCAGCCACTGGGCTGTTAGAATATTTCAAAGTAAGTGGCTTAAAAACATCAGGAGTATATTATCCATAGTCTAGAAGCTTAAACATTGATTATAAAAATGGTAATTCAAAGCAATTCTTTGTCTAATGTGGTCCACTTTCTGGTTCATTATAATCTATTTTCTGGACCTTCACATGGCAGAGTAATTATATTGGGCTTCTTTTATCAGGATCAATATTGCAGGGTAATCTCTGAAACGTTCATTCTAATGTCACCAGGCAGAGGAATAGAATTTCAACATGCTTATCTGGAAGGAGTTACATCGTCCAATGCACTTTGCAACCTTTTCTTTAACTCAGTGTGGTGTATCATTTGATATTATTTCATAGAAAATAATAACAAGAACAAGCTTATATCATGTGAATTATGTGAATGATTCTTCTTACAATGGGGATAATTATAGTGATGGCAAAGTGAAGTTTGATTGTTTAGTGGCTCTTGAATCACATCATAGGTAACCATGTAAACGTGGTACAGCCTAAAGCCCTTCTGATGTATTTGAACAATCTCCGATGTGTTAATTGCTTTCAAAAATATTCGTTTGAGCCAACAAATACAGATCTCCTTTGATTTTAATTAAGGTCTGCTATTAGAATTCTCACAGACACCAAAATCAGAGAATGCTAATATTTCTGATAAAATACAAAATAAAATTGTTACAATTAATAAAACATGAGGACTGTAATATTAATGCATTATAAATACTAGTATTCACAGTATATAATATATTGACATACTTTGGTTACCTCAATTTTTAAAATATTTATAACTAAGTGTGAATTGTTTACAAATAATTATTTGATGATGTATAGAAACAGAGAAAAAGGTTTGCATACATATTTACTACAGACGCAAACAGATACACCTGGTTATTTCTGATCTTTCATTTGCTGATTTCATTCATGCATGGGGAACATGCAAATAAAATTGCAAAATTGCATTTACTAAAGAGTTAATTACATGAAGTTTATATTGGGCTAAATACCTGATTTTATAAATTAAATTGTTTTTTGTCCCTTCCTTCCTCCGTTCCGTCCTTTGTTCCTTCGTTCCTTCATTCCTTCCTTTTTTCCTTCCTTTCTTCTTTCCCTCCTTCTTCATTCCCTCCATCCTTACCTCTCTCTCTCTCTCTTTCTTTCTTTCTTTTTCTTTTATTTTTTTCTTCCAATCTTTTAATCAGAATATTTCTTATGGCTATAGAAAAAATACCAAATGTTGTACTTCAAGGTGTTATGAGTAATTCTAATATACTAGAATAATATTAATTTTAATAACCTATGTTATATCATAAGACAAATTGTTACTAAAAACAAATTCACAAAAGTTTCAGGATATGTAACAAATATCACTTTCCATGACATTGTTTATTTCCTCAAAGTAAAATAAGAATTTAGACATAATATTGTGTATGTGTTGTTTTTGTGATTTGAACTTTCAAGAATATTGGTTTAACATTTGAGCCACAACTCCACTTCTGGCTGTGTGTGTGTGTGTGTGTGTGTGTGTGTGTGTGTATGTGTGTGTGTATGATGATGTGTGTGTGTTTAATTGAGATGTGACTCATGAACTTTCTTTCCAAGGCTGGCTTTTTCAAATTTTTTAATTTTTTTTAAATTTTATTTGAGAACATACTGTACAGAGGGATTACAATTACATGGGCAGGATAATGCATACATTTCTTACCAAGCATTGCAGCCTCCTCCTTTGTTTACCCTTCACCTCCCTTACCCCCCTCCCCCCCCCAAATACAGTACAGAGGTGTTACAATTACATGGGCAAGGTAATGAGCATTTCTTATCAAGCATTGTTGCCTCATCCTTTTTTTCTACTTCTCAACCCTTCTCATCTCTGCCCCTCCTGCCCCATCCACCTCCCCCCCCGTCAAAGTTGTAAAGTTGTTTTTCTACATAACGACTTGTACATCTCATTGTTGCAATGGGTCCACCTGTATCCTTATTTAAACCACATGATTTTTCCCTTGCCCTCCACAAATCATATCAACATCAAATACAATGCAAGCAAGGGTTATACCGTGGGGGAGGGGCATGTCTGTGACAAGCAGAATAGGTCAGATATGTTGATGTTAGGTGAAATGAACCCTAGGATAAGTATATAAATGTTTTTTTTTTCTTTCTTGCAATTGTTTCTAACATATTTATAAGATTAATTCTTTGTTGCCAAGGCTGGCTTTGAACCCCAGGTTCCTGAGTAGCGAGGATTACAAGCTTGAGCAACCCATATTAAGCATAGATATATCTAAGAATAAAATATATTTCTTATTATTTTAATTCTAGAGGCTCAATTTAACAAATTAACATTTAGATATTTATTTAGTTATTAAACCTGAACATGCACTGTGAAAAAAAGTTTTGATTTTTATAAAAAAATATACACTCAAAGGTTTAAATGTCAGAATCTTTGGACAAATTGAAATGCTCTATTATTCAAAAGCGCCAAAAGGATCCTTAATCAAATTTCTCATGTAAGCCAAAAGCAATAGGCTCTGTCAGGGTTAATGAAGCAATTTTTCATTAAATTAAATATTATCTACTATGGTAACATGATTTTTCCTTCTTTTAAACCTAAGCTTTTTTGACATAAAATATAGATTCATACGTTTTTTGAGTATATAAAAATTTTAGTTACTGGTCATGTAGTTCTGAAGTTTGATTACTAAGACATTTCAGAGAAACACTGAATTTCATGTATTATGTCAACAGTGATTTTAGACATTGAATCAATCTCAATATGACAGAAAGCAAGATATTCCATGACTCATGCAATTATTCCTAGAATTGAATATAACTTGTTATTGAATGGTTGGAAATTCATGTTATACCTACTATATAGAATAATTAAGAAATAAATGATCGTGATAGTATATATTTTTTCTTCAACTAGAAAGAAAGAACCTCACAATAGATGACAAAAACTTGAATGGGAATGTCATAAAATTATGAAAAATTCAAGTCATTATGCGTTAGATGAAATAGTCATTTTTGTTTTTGTTTTGTTTTTTTTTTTTGGGGGGGGGGTCCGGTCGTGGCGCCTGAACTCTGGGCCTGGGTGCTGTCCCTCAGCTCTTCAGCTCAAGGCTAGCGCTCTACCACTTGAACCAGGATTGGGATTAATAATTAGCTTTCACTATGTTGCCATAAAAAGGTGAACCCTCCCACGTGGACATAGTTGTAGAGATTTGGTCACTGAGAACTTGTGATCAAAGAGAATGTTAAGATCAAAGTCCTTTCCTCAACTTTCTTCTTTTACTTCCATCTCCTTTTGCTTTTCCTTCTCCCTCTCCCTCTTCCCCTCCTCGTGTTTCTCCCTTTTCCCACTCTTATTCCTACTTTTCTTTACTTCCTGGCTTGCATTAATACACATACTCCATCACATGTTCCTGACATGGGGTACTGTGCCATCACCAACCCAAAGCAATGAGGATAAGAAATATGAACTGAAATGTGTAAAATCAGAAGCCAAGATTAATATTTCCCCCTTTTAAATTAATTTTATAAAGAATTTGGCATATTAATAGGAGACTGACACAGCATGCTCTCATTTATTATAAGGGGTAAGATTTACTGGAAAAAAACTGACCAACATCGTCCTAATAAAATGATTGTTTAAATTAATATTATATTAGGACAAATCTAGTTTAAAATATCAGACATACTTCAATAAGAGGCAAAAAAAAATCACCCCTATGTTTTCCTATGAAAAGATAGCAGAATTCAATCTGTTCCTCAAGGAAATTGACCTATAATTGACAGCATTGTCAATTTCATAAATGACGTAAGAAGACTGTAGAACAAATTACAACCTAAACTGCATGATATAAAATTTACTTTGGTCCCATGTATTCTATCTATGTCTGGTTCCCAAAATGACTTGCATTTTATCATATTTTAAATTAACTTTAAGTAGTTGTATGGGAGTTGCTGTTTGACAAAGCAGTTAATGCACAGTGTTTAGTGAGGTTTTTTTTTTCTTTTTTCTCTCCTGAGGTTTGAACTCTGGGTCTGAATGCTGTTCCTAAGTGCCTTTGGATGAATGCTAGAACTCTATCACTTGAGGCACAGCAGCACTTTCAGATTTTTCTGAAATTTAATTGGAAATAAGAATCTCACAGCCTTTCTTGCCTGGGCTGGCTTCAAACCTCAATCCTCAGCCACCTGATTATATAGGATTACAGGTGGGAGCCGCTAGTGCCCGGCTTAATACAATGCACCTTTTTTTTTACTCGTCCTGGGGCTTGAACTCAGGGCCCTGGCAATGTCCTTGAGCTTCTTTTCCTCATGCTAGTACTCTACGACATGTGTCATAGTGCCAATTCCAGATTTTTTTGTTTATGTAGTACTGAGGAATCAAACCCAGGGCTTCACATATGCAATGCAAGCAGTCTACAACTAAGCCACATTCCCAGCCCTATGCAATGCCCCTTGATAATCATTATCCCTCATCCTTCTCAATCCTATCTCATCCCTCAATATACAGAATTTTGTAGAATATTCACTGACTCGCAATAGCATGTATAGTCACTCAGAAGATATACCACGAATCATATTTTCTTGATAGTCTTATTCAGCAACATATTAATGTTATGCATTATAAAATTCTGTGATTTTAAATTCTAAATTATCACTTAGATTCACCCACTACTATTCTAAAAATTTTCCTAAGGTTAATGCAAGAGCAATTTGTAATTCTTCGATAAAGTAAAATGATTCTTAGAATGTTAAGGAGTTGGAGTAAGAATATTACCTTCACTTCTAGAACATTTTACCCTTAGTACCCTCTCAAAATACTCCCATATTTATTACTAGTCACTTCCTGTTAACATTCCAACCTACCTCCCTTGAGCAGCTATTATTTCATATTCTTCCTCTACAGATGTGCCCATTTTAAAAAGCTCATATAATTAGAAAATGTAGTCTATTTTGTCCATTTTTCCCATGTAATATTACAGTTTCTAAAGTAAGTCCATGTAAACTTTTCTCATGGATAGAGCATGTGTATAATGGAATAACATCCTGAATGGGCATTTAAATACTTTATGATATGTTATTGTAAAAGGTTTTGCTATGTATATTCTTGTACATGTATCTCATTGGACATATGTTAAAATCTATATTGTATATAACATTATGATTCAAAAATGCTGGATTATAGAGGCAACTCTATATATTATAATATCTTAAAGATTGCCAGTATGTTCATCAAACTGTCTATATAATTTTAAATGTCAAACACCAATGTATAAGGATTACAATTTCTACATAATGGTTGTGCAGGGCTATCTTATTGTTTCTATTTCCACTAATCTCTATATGTATGCAATGTTTGGGTATGTTATGATCTTTCCATATGTTCCTTGGTTGTTATTATATTACTATAGAGATATGTATTTGGATTTTTTTTATAACTTATTCAGGATGGTTAAAGTTTTTCATTGGCATTAATATGCTACTAATATATTTCTGATTCAAGTCTCTTCAAATAAATTTATATGTATACACACTATATGAACATATGCATATATTCATACTTATATGTGTATATATACTAATACCTATATATATATATATATATATATATATAAAAGAATATACAGATGTGTATATACATGTATACAGACATATATGTATACCATTATATTCATTTGTCTGTAAGCTATCATTTTACTTTATTTGCCAAACACGTCCTTTATTGATTTTACTTCATTTTATATTATGGTTGATGTTGTACAGAGGAGCCAGTTGCCAGTGGCTCACCCCTGTAATCCTAGCTACTCAGGAGGCTGAGATCTGAGTATTGTGTTTCAAAGCCAGCCTGTGCATGAAAAGTCCATGAGACTCTTATCTCCAATAAACCACCAGAAAACCGGAAGTGGCACTATGGCTCAAGTGGTAGAATTCTAGCCTTGAGTTGAAGAGCTGAAGGACAGCACCCAGGCCCAGAGTTCAAGGCCCACAATCCCCACAAACACCACGACCAACAGCAAAAAGAATACTGACTGAAAAATCAATAGTAGTAAGCAGTCTTAAAGATAGGCTCAAGTCTAACATTTTAGTATAATCCTAGATTCCAGCAGCCTTCTTAGTCCAATGAGCTAAGAGCCTTCAGAATGTTGACAGAATTTCTTAGTTTATTTACACAATCACTATAAGTATGTATTTTCTCATCTCTTTCTTTCATTTCACCACAGAATCTGTATTTATCCTTTATGCCATACTTGAATACAAAAGGTTTGGAAGATATTTATTAATTGGTGTATATTAATTGTATGGAGAAAAATTATTGAAATATTTTACACTTTCACATGTTAATGAAGGGACTGATTAACCTGTTTCTGGCTTCTGTCTTTCTCCATTCCCATTGCCTTTCATTTTTCAACTGTTTTCTGTGAATTTCTTTGTGCTGTCTTCAAACATCGACAAAATGTATTAAAGTGCTGTTCACCCATCTTCATTGAAAATTATACAATGCTGAATATAAAAGAAAATCTAAATAGATGGAGACATATAATTTTTGTGGATTAGAGGATACAATTGAACAATAATATAAATGTCTCCTCCATTTTTTTTTTCATCATTCATGGCGCTTGAAATCTGGTCCTGGGCGCTGTCCCTCTGCTCTTCAGTTCAAAGTGAATGCTCTACTCATTGAACAAATGTGCCACTTCTGGTTTTCTGGTGGTTAATTGGACATAAGAGTCTTATGGACATTTCCATTCCAGCTGGCTTTGAACCGCAATCCTCAGATCTCAGCATCCTATGCAACTAGGATTACAAGCATAAGACAACAGAGCTCAGGTTCAGAGTTTTATTTATGTTTATGACAATTTCCAAAAGCACCTGTATAGCACTCTTTTAGTCATTGACAAAGGAAAATAATCTGGAATATATGTCTCTGTCCAATAGTAAAACTCTTAGTGTAAAATTGTTATATTTGTAGAGGAAAGATTATACAGCTCAATGGATCTGTAGGGAACCAGATTATATGCACGTAAATATTATCAAGGAATATTTAGTAAGGGGTAAATCCAAACATTTGAGGAATGATATTCTCTTTAATAAGTGGTGATAGGTTAGACAGTATTTGGGAGAATTAAAAAGTGAACATTGAATTAAACATAACAATTTATTCAAATGTTAAGTTCAAGCAGGATTAAAACGTGGCATATAAAACAAAAAAAGTGATGTGAATTAAAGCAAAGAAATTTGCTTACCAGAAGTGGTGCTATGGCTCAAGTGGTAGAACTCTAGCCATGAGCTGAAGAGCTGAGGGACAGCATCTAGGCTCGGAGTTCAAGGCCCACAACCACCACAACCACCACCACCAATAATAAAAAGAATACTGACTGAAAAAGCAATAGTATTAAGCAGTCATAAAGATAGGCTCAAGTCTAACATTTTAGTACAATCTTAGATATCAGCAGCCTTCTAGTCCAATGAGTTCAATTGTCAAGACATCTTGACCATTTTGGAGACGAAGCATTCTTAAATTTGGCATTAAAATTATAGGAAAGAAAAATGATATAGTTGAGCTCGATAAAAGTGTAAAACAATTTAGTCTGTGAAAGCTCATATACAAGTAGTGAATAGAAGTTGGGAGCCGTTGACTCATGTATCTCATCTTAGCTCCTTGGGAGGCTGTGATTTGAGTATTGCTGTTTGAAGGCAGCTCACAAAATAAAGTCCCTGAGAATCTTATCACTGATTAATCAGCAAAATGCCAGAAGTGAGGCATGACTCAAATGGTAAATTGTTTAACAAATGCAACAAATCTCAGGGACCCTGAGTTCAAGCCTCAGCTGTGAGCAAAGATGATTCCCAGCACCTTCATGGGACTCTGGGAGTTTCAGAAACCCGGGATGCCTCGAGGATACTTTCTCTGAAATATGAAACTTGGGGACAGGATGTGGTAGACCATCCTTCCTGGCCCCAGGGAGGAGGAGAGGAGGCCCCTTGAGCCAGGCCTCAGCTCACTGGCAACCTCATTCACACCTGAGTGGGAATCGAGTGCCACAGAGCTGGTCAGCTGCTGGACAGAGATCTTTGAGAAGATAGGCATTCCACAGGCCCGAGAATCCAGCTAGTACATCATGGCTCACATCCTCAGAGCCAAAAGAGTTAAGTGTGGTGGCACCAGGAGGGTGGGAAGAGGGAGGAGGGAGAATTGTGGGAGAGCTTCATCAGGCTTTGCCCTTCCCCCCGCCCCAGGATGCTTACCTGCATCAAATGGGACTTTTCTGTAGTATTGTCATATGCAGATGCTCATATACTTATCCAACAGTTACAGTGTGCACCATGCTCCTGGGGGAATGCGATCACAGATGAAACGATCCAGTGCTGGTTCAATAGCACATGAAGAAACCTTAGATTGATCTGGATGCCGGTGCTTCACACCTGTCACCTAGCTACTTAGGAGGCTGAGATGGGAGGATTGAGGCTTAAGGCTGGGGCAGGCAATCCTGTAAGACTCTTATTTCCAACTACCAAAAAGAAAACACAAGAAGTGGATGTGTGGCTCAAGTTGTAGTCTGTTGGCCTTGAGTAAAAAGGCTCAGGGACAGCATCCAGGATCCGAGTTCAAGGCCCATGAGTGAGAGAAGAAAGGAAAAAAGAGTGAGAGGAGGGAAGGATGGAGTGAGAAAAAGTGGAATGGAAGAAAGGGGAACAGCCAAGCCTTGGTTTGGAGTCCCTGGATCAAGGGAGCCAACCATTCACAATCTCTGTGGGCACAGTTTCAGAGCCTAAAGCCAGTATGTAGGACCAAGCCACTGACCTATCAGCAACTTCATGAAATCCAGGTGTTGTGTCGTTGCTGACTGCAGAAGGATGTAGACCCTAGGGCTCAGGGTGGGTCACCAGGTTTTAATCTCTCCTGGCCCCACCAAGTTTATTTTCTGGTCATATAAGAGGAAATGGTCCGGGCTGGGAAGGTGGCTCAGTGGTAGAGCGCTTGCCTTGCAATGCTCGAGGCCCTGGGTTCGATTCCTCAGCACCACATAAGCAAAAAGAAAAAGAAGCCGGAAGTGGCGCTGTGGCTCAAGTGGTAGAGCGCTAGCTTTGAGCTGAGGGACAGTGCCCAGGCCCAGATTTCAGGCCCCCGACTGGACCAAAAAAAAAAGAAGAAGAAATGGTCCAACAGCTAGTTAGGTGTTGGGGTGACAGAGTGTCAAGGTGGGGGAGGAAGATGAAATGGGAGGATGATCCCAGGTCAAGTGTTTCAGGACATTGGAGCCATAATCTCGCACGACAATCTACACCATCAGTGATAGAGCCTTTGACCAACCATAGGGTTATTAAAAGTCCTGGTGTCTTGGGTTCACCATTGAGCACCTGGCTGTCGTCCACCGCAGGATGCCTGTGCAGTACAACTTTGTCGACTGGGATTTCCAGCGCTCAATCTGAAGATCACAACTCCAGTGTTCATTTCAAGACCAGAGACAGAGGTAAGTGTGCCACTGGCATAGGACAGCCAGGGAATGAGGGTGGGAGTCAGGACCTGTGTTGCCCGGAGACTTCCTCTAGGGGGCACTAGGACCCTGTGACTGCCATTCTCAGAGGCAGAGGTGGGTCTCTTTGCTGGCTCAGCCTTTAGTCTAGATGGCAGATCTGGGATTCAGAGAGGGCAGGCTGGTGGTGGGGCAAGCTTGGGGAGGATGGTGGGAAAACAAGAGGCACTGAGCTCTGAGCAGGGTTGTTTCTTTGAGGATACTCACAACCTAGGAACATGCCTGTGATGGATCAGCCCTTTTCCCCTTCCTGAGAGCGACTAACCTAGAGCCTTCCAGTCTGCATCTCTTGGCCAAGAAATGCTTTTGTTCCCACATCCTGTGGTTGGATAACTAGAACTCACCTCACTGCTCAGTGTTGAGGCAGGACAGTGAGAGATCCTGAGTCTTTCATAAGGTCAGGGGATCCTCAGTATGAGATTGTAATTGAATGTCCTAACTTGGAGCATGGTCAGTCCCATCTAATACTGCCATGAGGTAGGACATAGAATCTAGAGAATCAGAGCCGAATAGGGT
Source organism: Dipodomys spectabilis (assembly GCF_019054845.1). Taxonomy (NCBI): domain Eukaryota; kingdom Metazoa; phylum Chordata; class Mammalia; order Rodentia; family Heteromyidae; genus Dipodomys; species Dipodomys spectabilis. The sequence goes on from NW_024870811.1 coordinate 1,622,641, forward strand.
CTGTTCTGGGAGTCTTGAGTATTATGTGTGAGCTTTCAGCTCCCGTATGCCCACCTGCTTCCCATTCTTGGGTGGGTCTTTGCTAGAAAAACTTGAAACTAGGGACTGGGTCCTATCCGTTGTCTCTTATGCTCAAAGCTATCACTCTATCATTTGAGCCACAGCTCCACTTCCAAATCTTTTGGATGTTTAATTGGGGATAAAGAGTTCTCATGGAATTCACTGCCAAAGGTGGCTTCCAACTGCAGTCCTCAGATCTCAGTCTCCTTAAGGGATAGGATGACAGGCATGGAAAAATATGTTTGGCCTGTTGCCAGTAGCTCATGGCTGTCATCCTAGGTACTCAGGAGGTGAGATCTGAGGATCACAGATCATGGCCAGCCTGCTCATGGAAGACCCTGAGACATTTTTTTTCCAACAAACCACCAGAAAACTGGAAGGGGTGCTGTGGCTCAATTAGTTGAGTGCTCATCTTAGCTGAAGAGCTCATGGATAGCACCGAGGCCCAGAGTTCAAGCACCACAACAGAAAAAAGAAAGTAAGACATCTTTGCCTGCAAAGGATGGTGGAGGTGTGGGGGAGAGTGGGGTGTGTGCTGTGGTGGGAGACCAGGTTCTGGCCTCACTGTACAGACATTTCTAAGAACTCCCCAAGTTTGCTCCAGTTTGAAGCCACAGCTTCAAGAGGACATGGCCTGCGGCAGGCAGGGAGTGGGCAAATGCGTGCAGGGGTGAGATTGTTGTGTTTTTATTCTCTCCATTGAAGGATGGATTTGAGTGCTGGGTGTCAAAGTCTCAAATAAAGGGTTGCAAGAAGTTTGTGGCCTGAGGAGATGGGTTTCCTCTGGGTATATGAAGGTGGCTGAAGCCGGAAGCCACTGGTGCCTCACAACTCTCATCCTAGATACTCAGAAGGCTGAGATGTGAAGAACGTGGGTCCAAGCCAACTTGGGTAGAAAAGTCTGTGAGACTTGATGACCAAAGGATCAACCAGGGAACAGGACGTGGTGCTGTGGTTCAAGTGGGAGAATGCTCACCTTCATCTGAAGAGCTGAGGGAGAACACTGTGGCCCAGAGTTCAAACTCCATGACCAACCACAAAAAAAGAGGTGACTAAGTTTTCTGCATACCAATGTGTACGGTAGGATATGCCATGCTGGTCGATGAGACATTCCAGATATGAGAGAGGCTCAACCTAACGGAGGGAGTTTATGGTTCTGTTCTCAGGGACTGCTGAAGCCTTGGGCTTTTCGTGTGTGTGTGTGTGTGTGTGTGTCTGTGTCTGTGTGTCTGTGTCTGTGTCTGTGTATGTTTGGAGGTAGAAGAACTGGGCCTTGAACTCAGGGCCTAGGTGCTGTTCCTGAGCTTTCGTGCTCAAAGCTAGTGCTCTGACACTTGAGCCACAGCTCCTCCTCTGGCTATATGGTGGTTCACTGTAGATAAGAGCCTCAGAGACTTTCCTGTGCAGGCTGGCTTTGAACAGTGATCCTCAGACTTCAGCCTCCTGAGTATCGAGGATGACAGACAGGAACCACCTGTGCCAGCTTTGTGTGTGTGTGTGTGTGTGTGTGTGTGTGTGTGTGTGTGTGTGTGTAGAAGTTGGTTGTAACAAGGAGCACTGGACCCTTTGATAACTTCTAACTGCAATCTTTGGGGGTGCATGGGCTTTGGGACTGAGGTGTGGGGGTCTGGAAGGGTGAGATGCTTGAAGGGGACTCAGCACCGTTAAATTATAAGACCAAGGGATCTTTGTGCCCTGGAACTGTCTACTCCCTGGGGTATGGTTTGTGGCAGAGGGAGCTTGGGAGAGCCTGGGAGTGAGGCCTGCAGGGGGTGGCTCCCCAGGGGGACAGAGACAGCAGCTGATTCTTGACCACAGTTGAAGTTCTGGGTTGGGCATGGAACCTTCGGACCTCAGTATCCTCACAGGACAGTTGTGAGGAAACAAGGGATCAATACAGTGGGATCTCTGGGGCAGAGCCAGGCATAGAGGGAGTGGTCATCAGATAAGGTTCTTGGCAATTCTGTGAGCATATGACAGGAAGATACCTGGAAAGGGCTCAAATGGGCCCTGTTATTTATCGTGCCACAGGTATGGGATTATAAAACAAAACATGGCTTTCTTTCATCCTTACCCTATCCACGTGAGGAAGGGGAACTTTCACTGTTCAGTTTTGCTGCTGGGGAAAATGAGGCATGGAGAAGCTGGTTAACCTACTCATGACCCCCAGCTGAAAGAAAGCTCGACCTGACTTCACTGCCATACTCCCTAGGACAATGGGTGCTATTCAGTCCACTTCTTGTGGTGGGAAGTCCACTTCTTGTCAGTCATGGGGCTTGAACTCGGCCTGGACGCTGTTTCCAAGCTCCTCAGATCAAGGCTAGCACTCTACCACTTGAGCCACAGCACAACTTCCAGTTTTCTGGTGATTCTTTGGAGATAAGAGTCTCACAGACCTTCCTGCCTAGGCTGGCTATGAACCATGATCCTCATATTTCAGCCTCCTTTGTAGTTACCATTATAGGGCTTAAGTGTAATTCCGACTCTCTCCTCTCTCTCTCTCTCTCTCTCTCTCTCTCTCTCTCTCTCTCTCTCTCATCAGAACTCTCTGTCTCTCCCTCACACAGGAACTTGTTGAATGGGTGCTGGAGGAGGTGGCCCAGCGTCGCCATGTGTGGCTGGGACCCAAGGTGGCCCTCTCATTCTGGAGGTAGGCTGTGGGTCAGGAGCTTTCTTGCTCAGGCTGTTGAACTCACTCCCTCAGGTAAGCCCATCTGTGCCTGGGCTAGAACGTGATGGTTATTCATTGTCAGTTCATCTGGTGAGTCCTTCCTCACTACCCTCTTCTAAGACAGTTAAAGGAAAGTGGATGAGGAGGCATCATGTTATCCAACTGCACAGCCGAATCCCGGGCCTCTGATCCTCACTGTCACCTATCTGGCCAGACCCTGATTATAAGAAAATGAATTCACTCTATGTCTACTTTGCTTTGTTGGGGTGTGTCTTTTCAGGGAGGGGATATGGTGTGCAGAGGAAAAACCCCAGACCTGATACCTCCTGGGGGATATTTGTTCTGGTGACAGACCCAAGTCATTGCTGTGGATAAGGAGGAAGCCACAATCAGACTGACCCGGAACAATGCTCAAAGGTAGGTAGGCTGTTGAAGTATCAAACCCATTCATGTCTGCTCCTAACTCACAACAACGGGGATGCAGTGCGGATGGCTCAGCAATGGCCCTAGGGAATTATAAATGGATGATGGCGGTCAGGTGTTGGTGGCTCTAGCCTGTCATCCTGGCTATTCGGGAGGCTGAGTTCTGATGGTGTTGACTGAGAGCCAGCCCAGGCAGGGAGATTCTTATCTCCCATAAACCACCTACCCCCCACCACAAAAAAGATATATATGGTGCTGTGGCTCAATTTGTAGAGCCTCAACCTTGAGTAAAAGAAGCTCAGTGATGAAACTGAGGCCCTGAATCCAAGCCCTGGGACTCCCAAAAAAATAAAATAAATGAATAGTGGGCACCGGTTATCTTAGTACCAAAAAGGATGGATTCATTCTTCTCACTGGTACTTGTAGCCAAAGGTAAGGGGCTTACCTTGATGTTCCTCTAAACCTCTTCTCTCTATTATCTCTCCCAGCTTCAGTTGCAGGATAGAATTCAGATCATCCCACTTGATGTGACCTTATGAACTCTCCCCTACCCACCTTCCTTGGTATGGAGATCGTGAATGTACTTACTACTGGGAGAATGAAGCACCGGAGAGTTAGGGGTAGGTATCCCTGAAACTCATACTCTCACAAACACACTCACATAGGCCAACTCAGACTAGCCTTTTCCAAAGACATTTTATCTCCTTGGATTAACTGACCTAGGAGAGGAACTTGATCCCCTGTAAATGACTATTTTAATTAGGGCTTGCTAGTTGACACGAAATAAACAGAAGCTCAAAAGAAAGGCTCTGGTGCTTGTCATATCTTGCTCAGGCTCACGCCTGACATACTGGTTCTTCAGTAGGCAGAGATCTGAGGTGCAAAGATCGAAGCCAGCCATAAGCTAGAAAGCAAGTGAGACTCTACTCTCCATGGAACCACCAAAATGTTAGAAGTGGAGCTGTGGCTCAAGTGCTGGAGCATCAGCCTTGAAGAGAAAAACTCAGAGGGACAGCTCCCAGATCCTCACTTCAAGCCTCATTTCTTGCCCACAGACTGCGTGGGCCTCAAGTGCACTTTCATGGAGTGTGATACAGCACAGGTCCCTGGGTAGTGCATCAGAGCCTTCAGAAATTGGGTGGTGAAAGCCAGGCTTTCCCCTTTGAGCATTCTCAATCTACACCAGCAGGATGGAAGAGAATGACAAGGCCAGTATTGTGTAGAGCTGAGAAGATCCCCGCCTCACTCCCTGCCAGGGCAATTGGATCAGGATTCTTAAAGGCAGCACTTGAAAGGGGGTGTTTCTTAACAAGGAGGATCTGACAGGAAGCATAGAGAGTAAAGATGCTGTAGATAAAGGACAACATATTGGAGCATGTTCATTTCCAGCCAGGGCTGCTGGTGAGAAACTCAGTAGAGATGTACAAGATTGTCACGAGACAGGCCCAAGAGGTCACATAAGAACACTATCCAGGATTGGGATTGTGTCTTAGCAGTAGTGGGCTTGTGTAGAGCACAGGAAACCATGGGTTCAATTCCTAGGTCCCACATACACAGAAAAAGCCAGAAGTGGCACCAAGAGAGTGCTTGCCTCAAGCAAAGGAAGCTCAGGGACAGTGCCTGGGCCCCCAGGCCAAGCCCAAGGACTGTCAACATAAAACAGCACTCCAAGGGACATGGGTGATAGGTGGATTGTTATGCCCTGTAGCTCTTAGTAGATCCATCCATGTGTCATGTCCCCTTCTTTGACAGAGGGGAGATGGACACTCCTTCTACCCTGGGCACCCCTGGTTATCAGCATCCCTCCAAACATCATCCACAGAAACTTGGAGCAGCCAGCCCTAGAAATCCTCAGGTACTGGTTGGGTGGGGCGGGGAGATACAGGCCCCAGAAGTCCTAGTGGGTCTGATCTGCCCCGGAAGACCAGGCCATCCAGAGGAGGTGGATGGGAACTTAGAGATGGGTAGTGATGTGAAGGGGGCCCTTTAATGCCCATGTCCCCACCAAGATTCTGAGCCTCCCTGTCCCTGAATGAGATAGCGGAGTGTCTAAGTAGTAGTTTCTAGAGGAGGACTAGGTGGAAATTCTAAAGAATGAGACACCATAAGCCCTGCTCTGGTGGCTCACACCTGTCATCCAGGCTACTTGGGAGGCTGAGATCGAGAGGATCTTGTTTCCCAGTGCAGGCAGGAAGCTCCCATGAGAGTCTCATCTCCAATCTCCAACCAGAAGTGCCACCATGGCTCAAGTTGTAGACCACTGGCCTTGAGCAAAAAATCATCATCAGGGACAATACCCAATCCCGGAGTTCAAGCTCTTCTACCAGGAAAACAAGAAAGACACCCCTTGCTTGCAAGAGATGGTGAAGGAGTGGGGTTGCTGTGGTTGGGAGACCAGGTGCTAGCTTCAGTGTACAGACATTTCTAAGAACTCCTCAGGTTTTCCCGAGTGTGAAGTCATAGCATGGTGGGCGTTACCTTACCAAGAACTACAGAGGTTGTGGCCTGTCTAAGGCAGGGAGTGGGCGAATGGGAGCAGGTGTGGGAGGGTAGTTTCAACTATATTGTCTCCACCCAAGAAAGAATGGTTTTGGATGCTGGTATCAAAGTCTGAAGTGAAGGGTTGCATGTGCCTTGTGGCCTGACAAGTTTGGTTTCCCCTGGGTGTAAGAAGGTGGTTGAAGCTGGGAGCTGCCATTGATTCACAACTGTCATCCTAGCTACTCAGGAGGCTAAGGTCTGAGGATTATGGTTCAAAGCCTGCTTGGGCAGAAAAGTCTGTGAGACTTTCAGAAAAACCAGAAGTGGTGCTGTGGCTCCAGTGGTAGAGTGCACACCTTCAGCTGAAGAGCTGAGTTTTGCGGGAAGGCCAAAGTTCAAACCCCATGACCTACAACCAAAGATAAGGTGGGTGAGTTTTCTTCATAGAGGTGTGTACAGAAGGAAATGCCATGCTGTGTGATGAGCCATTCCAGATGTGTGAGAGGCTCTGTGATTTGTCTACATTTGGTCTGGGGACAGTAGTGCCATCTTCTCAGAGTTTGGGATGTTCAGGTGCTCAGGGACTGCTGAGGCCTTGGGCTACCCATGAGTGAGTGTGTGTCTGTGTGTATTTTTCCCTCATCTTTCTCTGTCCACTTCCTGGGTGCTTGTTTGCCTCTTTCTGACCTCGGATGGTGACACTGCTCCATGGCAACTTTGCCTTTAGCCCCCATCAGGGTCTACAATGAGTCCTAAATTGTCAGAGACCTGCACATTCCAGCTTGTCTTTGGGGCCCAAGTCCGGCTGTCCATATCTTTGTCTGCCTCCAGGGGATTCTGGGTCTGCAGGGCCGGCTGGCATAGTTTCGTGCCTTCCTCTTGAGGTGGGGGGCAGGGTCAGTCATGCGATGTCCTGTCTTTTTCCTCAGCTGGGCTTCTGGAGGTATGTCATACTTCTAGCAGTCTGACAGTGGAGTGGGGGAAGGGTGTTTGCCAGTGGCTCTGGACAATCCAAGCTTGATAGCTGACTAAAGGCTGCCCACTCAAGGTGGATTTGGGCCTACATGGGAGGTGAGACCAAGGGGGGTTGGAAGTATTGGTCGGTGTCTAGGAAATGTCAATGTACATTTCTGGAGGCAAGTATTTTTTCCAGCCATAGTTGGGCCTCTTAGGTACTTCTAGATAATTCTGGATGCCCAGAACACAGAGGCACAGACTTTAGATTCCAGGGCCAGGGAACTGGGGGATGAGAGACTGGTATGGCCAGTACCTCAATGTTCTGGGGCATTAACCTTGACCTGGCTATGCCCCCCTTGTGTAAGTTCACTTCTTAACCCAGTGCTGGCCACACACCGGCCACTTGTGCTGTGGAAGTGGCAGGAGCAGAAGTGAGATCTAGGATGAGCAAAATCTGGATTTATGGCCTGATTGGGGTGGGAGGTGGTGTCTTACAAAAATCTTAGAGCTGGAACTCAGAGTTTGGCACTGTCCCTGAGCTTCCTTTGCTGAAAGCTAATACTCTAACACTTGAACCACAACTCACCTTTCATCTTTTTTAGTAGTTTAGTAGACAGAAGTTTCTCACGTATTTTCCTGCCTGGGCTGGCTTTAAGTTGCCACCCTAAGAGCTCAGCCTCTTGAGTAGCTAGGATTGCTGGTATGAGCCACTGGCATCCAGCTGCAAGGATGTCTTTTCATACTCTCTTCTGTTCTAACAGCTGTCTACTTGCCCTGGCCTAGATCTCTGACCTCCATGTCAGCTCCCACCAGCCCCTGATTATGTGGAGAATATAAATCTCAAACCTGATCCCATTTCTTTGTTCTCAGGGGAGGAGTTTATGTTTTGTCTGAAGCCTGGGGTAGGAGGGGTAAATGTAGATGGGTGATCAACTGGGAGAGAGGTAGTCTGTTTTAGCCAAGGAGGAGTTTGGCCAGATGCTAATAGCTCATGCTCTCATATTCCTAGCTCCTCAGGAAGAGAAACTGTGGCTCAAGTGGTGGAGTGCTAGCCCTGAATGAAAAAAGTGAGGGAGAGAGCCCAGGCCCTGAGTTCAAGACCTAGTACCAAGATGTGTACGAGAATGTGTGCATTCACATACACACACACACACACAGGAAGATGGTAATGATGAGCTGAGCTAGAACTGGGGTCAGTCTTGAGTCATATTCAAAGTAAACTCTCAAGCCAGATCAAGTGGTTTCTCCCTAAGTCCTCCTTGGGCTGAGTGGTTGGCCCATGGCAGTAAGTTCCATGGAACATGCCCCTCCATCCATGCACAGGGCCACAGGACCAAGGGAAGGACACTAAGGATGCTCCTTTGTAGTCAGCCTACAATTGCCGACCTTCATCTGCCCCCTTCCACCCCCTGGTGAGGAAAGCAGTGGTCTGAGCACTGGGACTCCTGGGATAGTGACTGCTACAAGCAGCAGCCAGCCAGCTGTGGATTCCGGAGCCTACAAGCCTTTCATGAGCTCAACTCCACACCTGCCCAAGTTGTGCCTGACAAACTCACACTCTTGTGATGCCCACGTGAGCAGGCGTTACCTGGTGTGACACCTTGCAGCTCCTGCTCCTCCTGGCCTAGAACCGTGGTCTGAGACATCGAATTACTGCTCAGATCGACATTGCGCCAATGACAGATGCTTTTCTGATGAGCTCCATACCCCAAGGCTCGACCCTTCTTTGGTACTGTGGCCGATCTATAGGCAATGGCCTCCAAAGAGGCTGCTCTCAAGACTTGTAGGAGATCTAGATATTGGGAGACCCTCAGGGGTCCACTGGAAAATACTCTTCCTAGAGCCACAGAGTAAGACCAAGCAGGCTAGGTGTTGGTCATGGGGCTTGAACTCTGGGCCTGGGCACTGTGCCCCAGCTCTTCAGCTTACCACTTGAGGTACAGAGCCACTTCTGGTTTCTGGAGGTTCCTTAGAGATCAGAGTCTCCCAGACTTTCCTGCTCAGACTGGCTTTGAACCGCAATACTCACATCTCAACCTTCTAAGGAGCTAAGAGTACAGGTGTGAGCTACGAGAGCCTGGCTGATCTGGCCTTTCACCACAGGGGACTAGGAGCTCTTGAAAGCTTTTCTTTATATTTTAGGTGACAGTACTGGGGACTGAACTCAGGGGTCTGGGCTCTGGTCTCTTAACTTTTTCCCTCAAGGTTAGCTCTCTACCAATTGAGCCACAACTCCATTCCTGGCTTTTGGTAGTTCATCGGCAAGAAGAGTCTCACTAATTTTCCTCCCCTGAGCTGGCCTGACCCACGATCTCTATCTCACTCTACTGAGTAGCTAAGCTTTACAGGGGTTGAGCCACTGGTGGCATTGGGCTAGAAGCTTTTCTTAAGCAAGAGTTCTTCCCTGCGTTTGTACTGACTCCTCCAGGCAAAGGAATTCTGAGGGTCAGGAGCTGTGAAAAATAGGCTTCCAGCCACCAGAAATGGCAGGGGTCCGTGGTGAAAAGCCAAGCTATTCTTCTCCCGGGCCCCATTCTGGGACCCCACCCTCTGCCCTGTGACTCAAGTACAAACCTTGGCCCAGCCATGAATGTCCTGACAGACTCTTCTGAAGCCACAGAACCTTCATTCCACCCACAAAACCTGCTCTACAGCACACCGCAAGACCTTTGCCCATGCTTTACCTTCTGCCTGAGGCTCTCTGTCCTGTATCCACATCTTAGAACTCCTGTGGAAATTTGGCATTGGTTATATCACCTCCTGGAGCAAGTCTTATCTTCCCTTATCCCTCTTTTTTTTTAAATATTGAGTTACTAGAGATGGAACTTGTGCAGGGTGACTGGCAAATGCTCTATCTTGATGTGTGTGTGTGTGTGTATGTGTGAGTGCGTGTTTGCCAGTCCTGGGGTTTGAATTCATGGCCTGGATTCTATCTGATACCTAAGCTTTTGTGCTCAAGGCACTGTACTACTTGAAACACATCTCTACTTCTGGCTTTATGGGTGTTTAATTAGAGAAAAGTGTCTCATATAGACTTCCCTGCTTCCAATTGGGATCCTTAAATCTCAGCCTCCTGACTTGCCTACAGAGGTGAGCCACCAGCAGTTTCCCTCTACTCTACCTCTTACCTATAACCATGGCCCTTCTCTGAGTCCCACAAGAGTATGTCATACTAGGCTCATATTTTTTTTTTTTTTTGCCAGTCTTGGGTCTTGAACTCAGGGTCTGGGTATGTTCCTGAGCTTCTTTTGCTCAAGTCTAGCACTCTATCACTTAAGCCACAGTGCAACTTTTGGCTTTTTCTGTTTCTTTGGTACTGAGTAATCGAACCCAGGACTGAGTGTGTGCTAGGTAAGCACTACACCACTAAGCCACATTCACAGCCCAAGGCTCACTTCTCATGGGAGTTATGAGGGTGGGATTTAGTGGCATACCCCTTTGGCAGAGAAATTGTTCACTATTTAATATCTTTGCCAAGATTTGGGACCAGCCTGAGACTCGGCAATGACAAATGATGAATGAGTTATAGTCACCAGGTCCCAGAGTTCTAGGCTCACATCCTACAGAGGGATAGAGACTATGGAGCCAGAAACTTCGACAACTCCTACAGTCTAGGAACTGTGGTCTCCCTGGAGGCAGTGGCTTGCTGCTAGGTGTCCGGATGGGAGACTTAAGCCAGAATATAAGACTTCAGTTATTAAATGGCAGAGAAGGATGCTTTGGTCAAGCCACAGGCTCAGACTGAGTACTCTTCAGGGCTTGTCCCAGCTTGACCAGGTTGGGGGGCTGGCCATGGGCAACCTGCTGAATGCCCATCATCCATACATCATACATCCATATATAGAGACATGCAGTTATTGCCTCATTTGGGGGGTGGGCAGTTCCCGGTTTGTACTATGAGCCTAGGCCCTGTCCCTGAGCTCTTTTTGTTCAAGGGTAGTGCTCTGCCCTTGAGCCACAGCTCCATTTTTTTCTTGTGATATCTTAGAAATAAGAGTCTCACAGACTTTCCTGCCCCCGCTGAATTCAAATTGGCATTCTCTACATCTCAGCCTCCTGAGGAGCTAGTATTACATGCAGGAGCCCATAGCTCCTGGGTTTCTTTTCTTCTTGTTGTTCTTTTTTACAATTGTAACAATCTGAAATCTTGATGGTGTCATTTCAATGGTTTGCATTCAAAGTAAACTACCCAGGCCTGGAGTTCAAATGATAGGACTGCCACCCACAAATGGAAGGAGATCCTTCCTATTCATGGGAATACTAATGGAATATTATCAAAGTAATAAACTTGCAGTTAATCCATGATTCTATTTTAGAATACCACACAAAGGTTATTGGATATATATCTTCCATTCCAGCACCATGGTATAATTCCCCTAATGGAAGTCTATTGACTAATTTTTAATTAATGCTATTATAAGTATTCAAACGTGATACTTCATTAAATGGAGGCACTATTTAGTAATGAATAATCAGTAATTATATATGAACATATATAATTTAATATCCTCACCTTCCCTCTCTCTGTATGCATATATATATCTACATATCTATCTATCCATCTATCCATCTATCTATCTATCTATCTATCTATCTATCTATCTATCTATCTATCTATCTATCTATCTATCTATCTATCTATCTATCTATCTATCTATCTATAAAGCACTACTATGGCTTGATTACAGGTCCTCAGAACTCCTGGAAGCTCAGTTTGCCAGAGGCTAGTGTGCTAAGACTGTAACCCCATTTATGGATTGGCCATTGAAGGCAGTGAGTTGAAATCCCAACATGGCCAAAAATTTATTCGTGGATTAAGAAGCCACTTTTGACATATTTATTTTTTCCTTCTCTGAGAAAGTCCTGGGTCTCAGTATGATACATAATCCATATGCGGATATATCCTATGTGATATGATGTAATAAAAAATGTTGTATGTGTAATAATACTAAATAAATAAGGGTAATAAGCATCATATACAGTAAACCCATGTATGTAAATAGATCTCATATATTAATATTCCTTTTTCCAGTGCTGGGGCTTCAATTCAGGCCCTGAGAACTGCTCTGAATTTCTTGTTTTCAAGCACGGTGAGCCTTTGCCCTTCACCTACAGTGCCACAGATTTATCCAAATATAAGGCCTGCCAGGAAAATCGTGCAAATTCCAAACCAGGGCTTTATTATTGTTGTTATTATTATTGTTAGCCGAGCACAGGGCTTGCACTCAGGTCTTGGCATTTCTGTCACAGCAGACCCTTGTATCCGAAGACCCGAGTTCAAATCTTGGGGCTGGCAAAAAAAAATAAAATAAAATAAAAAGGAGAAGCATAAAACTGAGAAGTTCAAGAAGGTGGTTTTACTTTTTTTTTTCTTTGTATTGTAACCATCCTGGGTCTAAATGACAAGTCCCAGAAAGTGTGCATGACCTTGCATTGCTAATGTTTGGCAAGCTATTAAGGAAGCCATACCGAAACTGGCAACTTAGTTCTGGAGGTCGAATCCCGGGATTGCCGCTAATGAATGGTGGAGATTTTAAGAAACCCATTCCCATATACATCCATACAAATGGAATGTTATAAAAGTAACAATTAAATTGGTAGTTAGTGTATGATTATAAAATTATACACAACAATTATACCACATTGACTAATTTTCAATTATACCTTTATTTTGTATTCAACCATGATAGTTAAAAAAAGCAAGGAATAATTTAATTGCCAATAATCGGTAGTAATATTGTATATGCAATTTCATAGTATACAGACATATGTCTCTTGTTTTATGCATATACATCTATCTATCTATCTATCTATCTATCTATCTATCTATCTATCTATCTATCTATCTATCTTTCTATCTACCAATCTACACATTTATCTGTTTATACACTTGTCACTACTGGGGCTCAGTTGTAGAGTGCTCGCCTAGTACATGCAAAGTCCTAGGGTCGATTCCTCACTACTGTGTGCATAGATAAATCTGGAAGTCGTGCTTTTGCTCAAGCAGCTGAGCACTAGCTGAGCATAAAAGCTTAGAGACTGTGTGTCAAGACTCTTACTCAAGACCCAGGAATGGCACCAAAAAAGATGGAATGTTCTGACTGCAACTATTTAAGGATATCACTGCAAATAGATCATCACAGAGCAAGTCTGGAGTCTGGTGCAGACAGCTGCTGTCTCACCTGCAAACCAGCTGCACAGAACCAGATGCTGCTGGCTCGCTCACCCCTGTCATCCAAGATACTTGGGGGCTGAGATCTGACACTAGTGAGTATAAAACCCAGCCCTGGCAGGAAGTCTGCGAAACTCTGAACTGTGGCTCAAAGTGGTAGAGCTCTAGCCTTGAGCAAAAGATCTTAGGACATGGGAAGGGATGTGAAGGGTAAACAAAGGAGGAGGCTGCAATGCTTGATAAGAAATGTACGCATTATCCTGCCCATGTAATTGTAACCCCTCTGTACAGTATGTTCACAAATAAAATAAAATAAAATGAAAAAAAAAAGATCTTAGGACAGTAACCAGGCTTTCAATGCAATCCCCATGGCTGACTCCACCTCCCCCCAAAAAAACTCCACTAAATCATTAGATGTGAACTTTGTGTGGTTTATGACGTGTTTCTGAAAGAATGGTGATATTGATGAAAACACCCTAATTCTGCTGACAGTGTGTGGGATACAGCTATGTGATGAGTCCTTCATGAGGTTTCGTGTGCTGAGTCCTACTTTCATCTGGTTCTTGTAAGAGCACCACAAGTCAGATGATTGTGCTGTAGAGAAATTCGAGTCTCAGATATGTTCCCACATCAGGGCCAAAATTATGTTTGTCTTTTGCAGACAATTGTTTGGGTTTATTTTTCTCGGTCGTGAACCTTGAACTCAGGGCCTAGCCCCTGACCCTTCCCTGCTGGGCTCATGTCTAGCCCTCTACCACGTGGAGCCAAGGACCTCTTGCAACACAGTGTTACAGTCTAGGTATCTGCAGCTGAGGTCTGTCTTCCTGCCTACCCAGGAAGCTGAGATATGATGATCTCGGTTCCAAACTATCCCAGACACAAAAGGTCCCATGAAACTATAATCTCCTTTTTAGCACTTAGAAACTTGAACTGGAAGCTGGGTGCTGGTGACTCGCACCTGTCATCCTAGCTACTCAGGAGCCTGAGAGTTGAGGGTCACAGTTCAAAGCCAGGCTGGGCAGGAAATTGCTTGAGAGGCTTCTCTCCAGTGAACTACCAAAAACCTCCAGGGATGCTGTAGCTCAAGTGGTAGAGCGATTGGCTTTAGCTGAAGAACTCAAGGACAGCACTCAGGCCTAGACATAAATTCCTCCAACTTCCAAAAAGAAGAAAGAAAGAAACCTGAAGTGGAGTGCTGGGAATGTGTCTTAGGTGTAGAGTGTTTTGCCTGTATGAATCCCTGGGTTTAATTCCTTAGTACCACATACTAGAAAAAGCCTGAAGTGGCTATGTGGCTAAAGTGATAGAATGCTATCCTTGTACCAGAGAAACTCAGGTCCAGCGTTCAGGTCCTGAGTTCAAGCTCCAGGACAAGTGTATGCACACACATACATGTGCACACAGACACACACACACACACACACAGAGAGATACACACACACACACACAAACACAAACACAGATACCAGAAGTGAAGGTGTGACACCAAATGGTAAAACACTGAGCTTCTATTCTGAGCTCATGGTCAGCACCCAGGCCCTGTGTTCAACCCCAAAACCTAGCCATCCGTGGCCAAACTAGGAGAGGTTAAAGGTTTCAAAACTTGATGAGCATCATCAGCCCCAAATGACAGGGAGAATTGTGATATTACACATGTGCTTAGATTTAGCAAGCTTCCAGAAACCAAGGAAGCCACCGTTGTCAATAATGAATCATTTCATTATGTTCAGCTCCCTTGTTTTCTGCCAAAAGGACCCTTGAAATAATTGTAGCAGGTTATTTTAACACTGGAACACAGTCTGAAAAAGACAGGATAAATGCAGGGAACTTGGCCTGCCATGGAAGGTGGCACAAATGAAGGTTTCCTGTCAAAACAGCACTGGGGAGAGAGATAGCTTGGGGTACAAAGAGGCCTTTTTCTCCTGGCCTTTAGAGCCTGCCCACACTCCTCCTCACTAATTGGCCTGGATTGAGTTGTTTATTATACAGCTGTACTGGAGTGAGGCCTTTTGTCTGCCTGTTCCAACAATGAGGCAGACTTCCTCCAGCACCCTGGGGTGTGCAGAAAACCTCAGGCTACACTGGGAACAGTGAGGGGAGCCCCGGAACATGCACTGTCTTAAAAGCACCGTCTGTGGTTTGAAATCATTCTATTCAAAGCAAATTTTCTAGCTGGATGACTTTCATCATAGGGACTCTGGACCTTTACCGATAGAAATGCATGCATACATACATGGGGAAACATGGAGTTACTTGTTTTTTATTTTGCTTTTTTTTGGCAGGTCCAGGGGTTGTATTATGAGCCTAGGCACTGTCCCTGAGGTCCTTTTGTTCAAGGGTAGCTCTCTTTCCTTGAGCCACAGCCCCACTCATGACGAGTTTTTATTCCTTTGATCCCTCAGAAATAAGAGTGCTGTGGACTTTCCTGTCCTGGCTGAATTCAAACTGGCATTCTCTACCTCCCAGACTCCTGATGAACTAGGATTACAGGCAGGAACAAATGACACCTGGCTTTCTTTTCTTCTTGTTCTTTTTTTCATTATGACAAACTGAAATATTCACAGTGTCATTCTAATGGTTTGCATTTTGAAGTAAACTACCCAGGCCTGGAGTTCCAATACCTGGACTGCCACCTACAAATGGAGGGAGATCTTGAGAAAGTCTTTCCTGTTCATGTGAATGTTTAATGGAGTGTTATGAAAGTAACAATTGAATTTGCAGTTAGTTCATGATTGTTTTATAGAAGGCCACACAAAAATTATTGGAGTATGTCTTCCATTTTAGCTATTTTGTATAATTCTCCCAATTAAAGAATACTGACTACTTTTACATTAATGCTTTAATAAGTATTCAACAATGATACTTCATTAAATGGAGGCATAATTTAATAATAATTCATAATATATATAACTTAATGTCCTCACACTGTCTCTCTCTCATATATATTACAAACTACACATCTATTTATCTATCTATAACTATATCTATATCCATATCTATATCTACACCTATATCTTTATCTATCAACCACTACTCTGGCTTGTTTCCAGGTCCTCAGAACTGGTTGGCAGCTCAGTTTGCCAAAGGCTTTTGTACTACAACTGATCCTTTCATGAATTGGGCATTGTGGGCTGTGAGTTCAAATCCCAGCATGGCCAAAATTTTGTATGTGGAGTCAGAAGCCAATTTTTACACATTTTTTTCCTTCTCTATGAAAGTCCTGGGTCTCAGTATGATGTATAATCCATAATCAAATAAATCCATGTTATAACATTAAATAAATGTTATATATGTAATAATACTAAATAAAATAAAAAATATGGGTAATAAATGTCATATGGAGTAAACCCATGTATGTAAATAGATTTCATATATGAATATTATTTTTTTCAGGGCTGGGGCTTGAATTAGGCCCTGGAAACTGGACTGAAATTCTTGTCTTCAATGACGGTGAGCTTCCTCTCCCCCACAGTGCCACAGTTACCCAGACCCTGAGTTCAAATCCCAGGCCAGCCAGAAAAATGGTGCAAATTCCAAGCCAGGGCCTTAATTTTTTTTGGCCAGGCCTGGGGCTTGAACTCAGCTCGTGGTAACTCTTCCTCACCTTCCTCATCTTAGGCTGAGGTGCAGCCTCTGGACCCACAGCCCATCCTGAGATCCTAGGACCCGAATTCAAATCTTGGGACTGGCAAAAAAAAGTGCTGGGAAGGTAGCTCAGTAATAGAGCAGTAATAGAGTCCTTGCCTTGCATGCATAAGGCCATGGATTCGATTCCTTAGTACCACATAAGCAGAAACAAGCCAGAAGTAGTGCTATGGCTCAAGTGGTAGAGCGATAGCATTGAGCTGAAGAGTTGAGGGACAGCACCGAGACCCAGAGTTCTGACCCCAAAACCAAAAAGAAAAAAGAAGAAAAGAGAGGGGTAAAAAAGGAGAAGGTTAAAACTGGGAAGTATCAGAGGCGGTTTTACATTGTTTTTTCCTTTGCATTGCAAGCAGGGCTCAGAAAGTGTAAATGACCTTGCACTGCTGAATTTTGGTGGGCTATCTGGGAAGCCATAACCCAAACCAGAAACCTAGGCCTGGGGTATGAATCCCAAGACTCCCACCTATGAATGGTAGGATATCCTAAGAAATGCATTCCGATATACATCCTTATGAATGGAATGTTGTAAAGTAACAATTACATTAGTGTATGATTATATTATAAAATTATACACAATAACTATACTATATTGAAATTTTCAATTAATAATTTGTTATGTATTCAACCATTATATTTCAATACAGGAAGGAATGATTTATTGATAATTGGTAGTAATATAATATATATAATTAAATAATATACAGACATCTCTCTCTTGTTTTATACATACATACATATATATATATATATACATATATATATATATATATATATATATGTTACAATCTACATATCTATTTCTACACTTGTCATTCCTGGAGCTCAGTGGTAGAATGCTCGCCTCGAATGTATGAAGACCTGGGTTCAATTCCACACTATTACATGCACGGATAACCCGGAAGTAGTGCTGTCAAGCAGTTGAGCACTGGCTTTGAGCATGAAAGCTTAGGGACTGTGTCTAGGCCCTTACTCAAGCCCCAGGACTGGAACCAAAAACAAGTTAGAATGTTCTGACTGCAATTATAGAAAGGCAGGATTTCAAATACCTCATCACAGAGCAAGCTGGGAGTCTGAAACTGACAGCTGTCATCTAACCTGACTTAACCAGAGGTCAATAGCTGCAGCCCAGCATCATGGAACCAGACACTGCTGGCTCACCCCTAGCTGCTCAGGGGGTGAGATCAGACACTGGGGGTTGAAAACTCAGCCCTGGAAGGAAGTCTGGTAGACTCTGAGCTGTGCCTGAAAGTGATAGAGATCTATCCTTGAGGAAAAGATCTTAGGACAGTACCTCCAACCTATGAGTGAAATCCCTAAGGCTGATGACTCTCCCCCACAAAACACCCCCTAAACCATTAGATGTGAACTTGTGAGGTTTGTGACGTGTATCTGAAAGAATGGTGATACTGAAGAAAGTACCCTAATTCTAATGACAATTTGTGGGATATAGCTATGTGATGAGTCCTTCCTGGGGTGCTGGGTGTTGAGTACTTCTCGATTGTCCATGGGGTACTGAGTGCTGAATCCTTCACAAGGTGCTATGTGCTAAGTCCTTCACAAGTTTTATTCTTTCATCTGGTCTTATAAGAGCTACACAAGTAAGATGAATGTGCAGATGAGAAAGTTGAGGCTCAGATATGTCCCCAAGGCAGGGACAAATTTATGTATGTACTAAACTCTAGTGACTTGTCTCCTGCAGAAAATTGTTTTGGTTTAGGTTACTCCATCATGAACCTTGAACTCAGAGCATAGATGCTGACTTTCTTCTTGGGCTCATGGCTAATTTTCTACCATGCTGAGCCAAGGACCCACTTGCAGCAAAGTGTCATGGCTTAGATGTCTTTAGCTGAGGTCTATCATTCTGCCTGCTCAGGAAGCTGAGGATCTCATTTCAAAACTATCCCAGATGACAGTCCAAAGTCAGCCTTGGCAGGAAATTCCTTGAGATGGTTATCTCCAATAAACCACCAGAAAGCCTGAAGGGGCATTGTAGCTCAAGTGGTAGTGTGCTAGACTGAGATGAAGAGCTCAGAGACAGCACCCAGGCCCAGACTTCAACTCCTCCAACTTAAAAGAAAAGAAAGAAAGAAACCTGAAGTGGAGTGCTGGGAATGTTTCTTAAGGGTAGACTGCTTTGTGTGTGTGAAACCCTGGGTTTGAATCCTCAGTACCACATCCCTAGAAAAAAAGCCTGAAGTGGCTTTGTGGCTCAAGTGGTAGAGTACTGGCATTATACAGGAGAAACTCAGGTACAATGGTTAGGTCCATAGTTCAATCACCAGGACGGTGTATGGACGCGCGCGCGCGCATACACACACACACACACACACACACACACACACACACACACACACACACACGGAGGCACCGTTGCCAATAATGAATCAATTCATTTTGTTCAGCTCCCTAATTGCCTAACAGAATGACTGTTGAATTAATGGTAGCAGTTTGTTTCAACACTGAAACATAGTCTTACAAAGACAGGATGAGTGTAGGGAACTTGGTCTGCCATGCAGTTGGCACAAATGAAAGCTTCCAGTCAAAACAGAGCACAGGGGAGAGAGATTGCTTGGGGTACAAAGAGGCCTTTTTCTCCTAACCTTAACAGCCTGGGCACACTCATCCTCACTAATTGGCTTGGATGAATTGTTTGTTACCCCGATGCACAGGAGTGAGGCTTTTTGTCTGCCTGTTCCAACAATGAGGCAGATTTCCTCCAGCAGCCTGGGGTATGGAGACCCCCTCAGGTTAACTGGGAACAGTGAGGGGAGCCCCGGAACATGCACTGTCTTGAATGCACACTCTGTGCTAAGAAATCATTCTATTCAAAGCAAATTTCCTAGCTAGGTGCCTTTCTTCATAGCAACTCTGGATCTTCACAAATTCAAATACATGTATACATACACAGACACATGGAGTTACTGGCTCTTTTTTTGTGGCAGGTCCTGAGGCTGGAACGGTGAGTCTAGACATTTTCCCTGATCTCCTTTTGCTCAAGGAAGTATTTTATTGTGTCCTAAATCATGATTACCCTAGGTTGGGATGCAGCTTTTACACCCACAGATGATCCAGGGATCCTAGGACCCGAGTTCAATTCCCAGCACTGGCAAAAATACAGTAAACCAACAAAAATGGATGAGGAAAAACCAGGTAATTTTACACAACAGGTTTACTTTTGTTTACTTAGCACTGTGACCCTCCTGGGGCTCAATGACTTGGCTTGAAAATTGTACGTGACCTTGCATGGATGAAGGCTGGGGGGCTGTCAGTGAAGCATCATTCCAACCCAGATACCTAGGCCCTGAGATCGATCCTAGGCCTGCCACCTCCACATGGCTGAAGATCTTAAGAAACTTGTTCCTATCTATAGGAACACTAATAGAATATTTGAAATATACTAACTGAATTACTAATTAGATAGTCATTCCAGTATAAGATTGTATGCAATTAATATAGGTCATTGATTAATTCTTTATTACGTATTCTACCGTGATTAATTAATGGAGGCATAATTTTAGACCAAATAATTGGTAGTAATAGAATATGTTGGATTAGATATTGGAATCTACACAAATATCTGTCTCTCTCTGTATACCTTTGTATATGCATATACATATGTTAATATACACACACATGCACGCTCACACACACACAAACACACACACACACACACTGCAATCTAAACATCTATCTTTTTATATATTGGCCATTCCTAGGCTTGATCTCAGGTCCTCAAATGTGCCCACCAATTTCACTTGCATCAGACTGGTGTGCTAACATTTACCCTTTCATGAAGTGGGCCTGTTAGACCCTGAGTTCAAGGCACAGAACTGGCAAAAACTTAATCCTGTTGGAAAAGCCAATTGTCCCACTTTTTTTCCTTATCGGTGAAAGTCCTGGGCCTCAGGAATGATGTAGAATACATAAGCAAATCTATGTCTTATGTAATAGGATGCAAAAAATGTTATATGTGTAATCATACTCACTCAAATGCATAATAAATAAATAAAATATAAAAAATGAATACACTAACCGCAACATGCAATAAACATGTGCATGTAAATATAAATCATGTATTTAAAATGTATACGAATATTATTTTTGAATGCAGGACCTAGGAACAGGCCTTTCTTTATTGTCTTCCAGCATGATGATTATCCCATCCCCGAATGTGCTGCAGATTTCCCCAGACCCTGAGTTCAAATCCCAGATCTTGCAGAAAAAATGGCAAGAATTACAAGCCACGGATCCTCATAATATTTTAAATATTTTTAATGTATGTGTTTTTTTATTTTGTCAGGCACAGGGCTTGAACTCAGGTAGTGGCAATTCTACCTCAGCTTTGATCACTCTAGGCTGGGGTGCAGCCACTGGACCCACAGCTGCTGATGGGATCCTAGACACTCAGGCCTTTCAGGGAAAACAATGCACAGAAAAAATGTGGCCTTTTTACATTTTCTTCCTTTGCACGGTGACCCTCCTGGATCTGAATGACAATATTGCAAAGGGTACCTCCCCTTGCATTGCTGAAGGTTGGCAGACTATTAGGGAAGCCATAGGCCCAAGTGGCAACATAAGATCTGACCAACCAATGGCAGGAAATACTAAGAAACTGGTTTCCATCCAAAGGAATAACAATGGATTCTTGTCAATGTCACAGTTGAATGAGTTGATCATTAATGATGCTCCTATAAAATTAGACAGCATGTTTTCACGAGTCTGATTGATTTTATTTTTGAAGCATTAAAATAATATTATTATTTACAGGAATGCAATAATTTCAGGACACTGGTTGATTTCATTAATAGTGTAAGGATGAAAACAATAACATTAATTACATGGACGCATAATAAATACCCAAGAATTGGTAGGAATGTAGTCTATATAACTAAATAATGTATAGACATCTCTGGCACTGTATAAAGATACATATTTATTAGTGTACTGTAATCTGCATGTCAATCTGTTCATATTTTTTTAACTCCTGGGCTCGATCTCAGGTCCTGAGAACAGCCTGTCAGCTCAGTTTGCCCCAGGAGGGCGTGTTCACACTCACCCCTTCATGAATTTGGCCCTGAAGGCCATGAGTTCAGAAACCAGCACTCCCAAACAATGAATCCTTGAGTAAGAAGCTGATGCTGACACGTTTTCCTTTTCTGTGAATGTCCTGGGTGTCAGGTATGAAGTGGAATACATATGCAGGCCTATATCCTATGTAATCAATGTAACCAATGTTCTATGTGCCATAATAGTCAATAAAATAAATGATCAATACTTAAATAAAACTAAAAAAATAAAATAACTACACTGAATGCAATATGGAGTCATCGTATGTATATAAATATAAATCATATATGTAAATTGTACATGAATAGGTGGGGATCGATTTCAGGCCTAAGGAACAGACTTGAATTTGTTGACTTCAAGGAGACCAGATTCCCCTTCCTACACAGTACAACAGTGTTACCCAAACCATGAGTTCAAATCCCAGTCCTGGCAGAAAAATGGCACCTTTATAGTATGTGAGGCACAATTCTTAGGTATTTCATTATTCCTCCATTTTATGAATGTGATTGTTTAAATGCTTAATAAAGTATTGAATAACATCGATTAGTGTCCTATAATATAATTATGTATAATTTTATCCTAGAATCATTCAAGAACTGCCCATTCAGTCATGACATACATCCCATCCCATTTGTATTCATATGGATATGAATGAGTGTCTTAGGATCTCCTGCCATTTGGAGGTGGCAGGACCAGGATTCCAACTGTGGGCTCCAGCTCCCACCATTTAAACCCAAGGATAGGGAACTCACTGGTCTGTCCAAGAACATCAGCAAGACCAATGATTAGGCAAGCACCAGTGGCTCTCAACAGTCCTCCTTGATGTTTACAAGGCTGTGATGGGAGGATCATGTTCAAAGTCACCCTCAGGAGGAAAGTCCTTGAGACCCCTGTCCAACTTCAGTGCCAACAAAGCCAGAAGCCCTGTGGCTCCAGTGGTAGAGGGATAGCCTTGAGCAAAAGCAGCTCAGAGACTGTGCCCAGATCCTGAGTTCAAGGTTCAGGACTGGCAACAAACAGAAATAAACAAAAATCTGTGCAGCCATCCAGCTAAAGCGGTCTCCCTCTTGTCCCCAACTGAATGGGACAGATTTCCCTGAGAAAATGGCTGGGAGAGCCCCTGTCAACTTGACTCTGCCCATGCTGATTGCATCACATCATGTTTCTTTCTGACCAATGGGATACAAGAATGGTGGCAATGCCCACATTCCATGATGCCTGGTAGCACCTGGATTCCCTCTTTTAGTACACCACTACCAGCAGTTAAAGAAGGTAGAGGTGGCTGAGTGTTGAGCAAGAGATTCAAGGTAACTTTAGAGAATAGTAGGAAATTGACATGTCCCTGCCCCCTCACCCCTTCTGTGGTGCTGGATTTCAAATCGCAGCCGGCCTAAGGCCCTGACCTGGTCCCTGCCACTGGTCCTCTGCTCTGGGCCCATGTGTCTGCCATGCCGCCACCATCCTTGCTCGCTCTACCTGGATCAGCTGCCAACAGCATCTCCCAGCAGCACAGGTGAGTGACCGCCCCAACACCATTCCCAACGTGGGTCAGAAACCCCTCTGAGAGCACCATGATTCCCTGCTTGTTTCTTCTCCCTGGCTCTGAGGAGCCACCTTTCTGTCTTGTGCATTTCTGAGAAACAAACAATATATGCTCAGGCTGGGCTGAGCTCCGGTGGTCCTCCTATCTGTGACATGTATGCTCCACCAGGCCTGGTCCTCTGTAGTTGGGATGGTAGACATGTAGAGCCATGCTCAGTCATCATTTAGATGGATTATCACAAACTGTTAGTCCATGGCAGCCGATTCTTGACCACAGATAAAGCTCTGGGTAGGGCCACAACCATCGGAACTCAGTTTCTTCACAGGACAGTTGTGAGGAAACAAGGGATTTATATAGAGAGATCTCTGGAACATGGCTAGGCACAGAGGGAGTGGCCTTCAGGTAGTGTTCTCGACAATTCTGTGAGCATATGACAGGCAGATACCTGGAAAGGGCTCAGGTGGCCCCTGTTATTAATGGGGCAACAGGTGTGGGATTATGAAACAAAACATGGCTCTCTTTCATCATTACCCTATCCCCATGAGGAAGGGTATCCTTCACTGTGTTGAGTTTTGCAACTGGGGCAAACAAGGCATGGAGATGCTGGGTGACCTACTTATGACCTCAAGTTCACAGGAAGCTAGGCCTGACTTCTATACCATGCTTCCTAGTTAAATGGATGCTATTCAGTCCCCTTTTTGTAGTAGGAAGTCCACTTCTTGTCAGTCATGGGGCTTGAACTCTAGGTCTGGGCGCTATTCAGGAGATCCTCAGCTCAAGACTAGCGCTCTACCACTTGAGCCCACAGCACCACTTCCAGTTTTCTGGCGGATCTTTGGAGATAAGAGTCTCACAGACTTTCCTTCCTGGGCTGGCTATGAACAATGAACCTCATTTCTCAGACTCCTGTGTAGTTGGGATTAGAGTTCTTAGCCACCGGCACAGGGCTTAAGTGTACTTCTCACTTTCTTTCTCCCTCTCTCTCACATGAACTGGTTGAATGTGTGCTGGAGGAGGTGGCTCATTGTCTCCATGTGGCTAGAACCCATGGTGGCCCTCTCATTCCGGAGGTGGGCTGTGGGTCAGGAGCTGTCTCGCTCAGCCTGTTGAAACAGCTCCATGACATAAGCCCCTCTGTACCCTAGCTAGACCATGACGGTTATTCATTTTCCATCCAGCTTTATTGGACTTCTCATATTGTATTGTTTTCTACATCATTTTCTAGCACCTGGCCAAAATTATGATACATAGTTACAGAATCAAAATGTAATGCCTTCTTAAGAAATTCATTTAGGGTTCTGGGAATGTGGCTTCATGGTACGGTGATTGCCTAGCATGCATGAAACCCTGGGTTCAATTCCCCAGTACCACATAAACAGAAAAACACTGGAAGCGGTGCTGTGCCTCAAGTGGTAGAGTGCTAGCCTTGAGGAAAAAAAAAAAAGCTCAGGAATAATGCCCTACCCCTGAGTTTAAGCCCCTGGACTAGCAATAATAATAAAAAAAAAGTATTCAAATATTTTTTCATTCATGTGACTGTTTCTAATATATTTATAAGATGATTTCTTTGTTGCTTTGTATGTCCCCCCGACAGGATATAACCTCTGCTTTCACTGTATTTAATGTTAGTATAATTTGTGGAGGGGAATGGAAAAAAAACAAATCATTTAAATAGGGATACAGATGGACCCATTGCAAAAACGAGAAATACAAGTCGTTATGTTCAAAAACGAACTTTACAATTTTGGCGGGGGGGGGGGCGGTGTAGATGTGGGGGATGTTAAGGGATAGGAAGGGGAAACAAAGGAGGAGGCAACAATACTTGTTAAGAAATGTACTCATTATCTTGCCCATGTAATTTTAACTCCTCTGTACAGTATTTTCACAATTAAAAAAACCATTTAGTTAGTAAATGCAAAATAAAGAAACCATACTTTGAATATATAATTGCTCCTTCCATACTGACACCTGACAATAGTCCCTTATTCATGTACTTTACTTATAATAATATACTCTGTTAAAAAAAAAAGTTTTGGTCATTAGGTCAAAACAACTAACGCCAGGAATGTGCTTAGATGTCAGGTGAAGATTAATTCTGGAAATTCAAAGATTCCAGGATTTTGTGTGGTTACTGCTAATCACAGAGAGAAGGATAGTCTAAGTGACATTTGGAAATCTTTTTGGTCAATCATGGTACCACTTTTGACAGAATAGAAGGAATAACTCGATGGAAGGAATAAATTATAGTAACTACGGTGTACCAGAAACTGTTCTAGAGAACCATTTTTTTTTACTGAAGAACTAGTTATCAACTAAGCTTATTCCTCATTGCCTTTAGCATTCTAAATCTCTTAGGCTAGTTCTTAATATCTGTGTAATAAATGTATCTCCTTCTATGCTGTTCTTTCCTATTCAATCTCCTTGGCTTTCTAAAAATCTCAGTCTTTCTATTTTTCTCTATGAACATTTCCTGATACTAAATACACCTATACAGATGGCAGTGGATGCTAATGTAAGGGTCCCATGAGTCATTAATGTAATAACATGGAAAAGGAAGACATATTTATTGCTACCTCAATTTTTCTGAAAAGCTGACATGTCATCATTTGGTTCAAATTTCCATGCTTTGTCTACATAGTGTCATTCAGTGCACATAAAGACATATATGAGCCAGGTGCTGATGGTTCACGCCTGTAATCCTAGCTACTCAGGAGGTTGAGACCAGAGGATTGTGGTTCAAAACCAGCCTGGTCAGGAAAGTCTATGAGACCCTTATCTTCAATTAACAACCACAATCCCAGAAGTGGTGCTGGACCTAAAGTTGTAGAGTGCTCAACTTGAGTTGAAGAGCTGAGGAACAGTGCCCAGGATCAGAGTTCAATCCCCACGACCAACAAAAAAAGTGAAATGTGACTTTAAGCTTCCACAAAAGGAATGACAACTTCAATAATCTTCCCAAGCAGAAAAAATAATTCCAAAATGATTCAGTGTACCTACTTTTGCTGAATTATTTAAGTTATGGCTTTTTTGATGGACATATTCTCTTCTTTTAAAAATTGTCAAATATTAGCTTTACAATAAATTTCATCTAATATTTCTCATTTCAAAAGAGAAGTCTTTACAGTTGATATCACATAGCTTTCTTACTATCTTAGTTCAAAGTCAACCCAGGCAGAAGAGTCTGTCAAACTCTTATCTCTAATTAAACACCCGAAATCCAGAAGTGGAGTTTTGGCTCAACAGTAGAGTATTGGCTTTGGAGGCAGGTGGGCAGAAAAGGCAACTGTTCAATGACAGGGTCCAGCCTCTGGGTTCAAGCCCCACAACCAGCACAAACTAAACAAACAAGCAAACAAAAGCAACACAGATATTTCTTTGGGACCCTCCTTAAAAGAGTACTCCTTTAAGAGAAGAGGCTCCTTTTGCTGATCATACTCACTGGATCCTGCTTTTTGGAATCCTTATTGCTAAGGAGAACTCAGGACCAGACTAAGGAATTGATAACTGACTCCTGCAACAAGAGGATCATCTCAGGAGTGAAATATCCACACATAAGGCACTTTAAAACTTCTATGTCTTTGTTTCTTTGCAGTAGAACACTTTTAAAGCAACGCTATTTCTTTTTGTTCTATGCTGGCCTTCAAATAACACATTATTTCTTTTTGTAATAATCAACTGAAGTTTACAGAAAAGTTTTATATGAGTAAAGAACACACTCGAAAAAGTCAGGGACAGAGTTTCCTTCAAGCCTTGGGATTGTTTTCTTGTACAGTAAAAAGGAAAACACATATTAACTTGAACTTTGTCATTCCTCTATGTTCCATTCCTCTCCTGGGATCAGTTTCCACATCCAGTAACCGTTACTTCCAGTAACAACAAATGGTGCTGCTTGAGGTATAATGAACAGGATTCACTGTAGGGTACAATTGGATTCAACATACTTGTAAATAAATGTAACATACACCATCAGCAGAAGCAGGGACAAGAACCACATGATCATTTATATGGATGTAGAAATAGCTTTTAATAAGCTCCAATACCTCTTTATGATTAAAAGGTCTGAGAAGCTAGGAATGCATGCAACTTTCCTCAATATAATACAGAGTATGCGTATGACAAAGCATGTACCTAACAGTGGACACATGAAGACATTAAAATCTGGAATGAAGTCTAGACTAAAACTCTCCTACACAGCTCTTTAAAAACCACTTGACCCACAACTATTTTAGTCTAGACTAAAACTCTTCTACACAGCTCTTCAAAAACCACTTGACCCACAACTATTTTTCTAATAAAACAATTGCTAATACCAGAAAAGTCTTATTAATTTTGCCTGCATCTGTTGCTTAAAGTTTTGTGATAAGCTGGGCTTCTCAATGAACTCTAAAGCAGAAATATTTGTCTTGGAGTCTGTGGATGCTTTAAACCTGTGGTTTAATTCACAATGTTACATTAAATGATTTAAAGGTTTTGTATCATTTCAAACATTTGTGGTGTAATGAATGATCTTTGTTAAACATGTATTCTGTAAAGTGCCATAGTCTTTTTATGTGTAGTGTATTTAAATATATATATTATATAAAATACATACACAGATTTGTGTGAAAGATGTGCAATAACAAAGGTGTATGTATGTATATATTGGTTGTTTTCTTTTTTGTTGACAACTGGACAGGAGTCGAAATGGGGTGTTTCTGTTTTGGCAGAGGAGAATCACACATTTTTTACCTGCATGGCCTAATCATTAGCGTTAAACAATTTTAATGCTACACAAATCTTATGTGAAGAAATGACTGGTATGAACTCATTTTCTCTTAGGTCTAAAATAAAATAATCACTCTATGTGAGTGAAGCCAGACGCAGTTAATGCTAGTCTTTCATGTGAAATGTGAAGCTCCCATGTTGCCTTTTTCTGTTGGTGTGATAACTAGTAATTAGTACATTCTCACTAAGGAGCTATTTCTTAACATAGACCATGTTAATGCTATACCACTGCTTAAAGGGCTAATCTCATACCTTCTTAGCCCTGAGTATGGCTTAGAATGGAGTTCTCTGTGCAATAACTTTTGGCCACTGGAAATCCCTAGCCTCCAGTTGTGTTTGGGTACCAATGAATCAATTGGCCCCAAGAGTTGAAGGGATGACTGGGATTTCAACTGAGACTGTGGTGAAACTCCTCCCAAGGCTGAGGGGGTCAAGAGGCGCTTTGGAGGAACTTGGCACCATTTGAAATTGAGTAGCCACTTGAGCCAAATATAAAATTGTATTTACAGGTGACAGACTCAATTTGAGCCTTCAAATTTGTGGTTATTCTATTGTAAAGTAATATGTTGTTTGTCTAGCATTTATTAGATTTTTATGCATATGTATTTTCACAATGTGCCCCTCAGTTTGAATTAAACCAGATTTTGAAAACTCAAAAAATAATAAAATAAAAGCTGGACTGAGATAAGGATGTCCACTCTCTATACTACTCTTCCATATAGTAGTGGACATTCTAGCAAGAGCAATAGGCAAGAGAAAAACATAAAGGGGATCCAAATAGGGAAGAAGTAAAATGATCCCTTTGTACAGATGAAATGATCCTGTATTTAAAGACCCTATACCTTCCTTCCTCAAGTTAGTAAAGGTGTTGCTAACCTTTAGCAATGTAGCAAGGGTATTAAACCCACAAGAATCAGTAGTCTTTCTGTGTTACCAACAATGGGAACATCCAGGTTGAAATCCAAAAAACAAACCTCAAAATCAAATCAAATCTAAACAAAACAAAAACAACAAAACTAGGAATTAATTTAACCAAAAATGTGAAGGACCTCTACTGTGAAAATTTTAAAAATATAAAAAGGGAAATTGAAGGAGATTCAAGGAAATGCAAAATCTTTCAATGCTTTCACAAATAACATTGTGAAAACTGCACTACTGCCTCAAACAATTGACAATGCACTACCCATCAAAATTCCAACAATATTCTTCAATGCAATAGAGAAAGCAATCCAAATTTAATATGAAATTACAGAATTACAGATGAAAAAATAGGCTTAGAAATGAACTCATGGGCCTATAGTCATCTTACACACACACACACACACACACACACACACACACACAAACACACAATGGAATTCTATTCACCCATTAGAAGGGATGACTTTTCACCAGTCTTAAGGAAAATGAAAGGTTTGGGAAAATTATATTAAGAGAAAGGAATGCAGACTCAGAAAAATACAGGTTTCATGGATTCATTCATTTATGGTAGCTAGAAGGTGCCTACAAATCTACAAGACAGATTCTACCTCTTCCCAGTTAGAATGGCCATTATCAAGAAAACTAATAATAGCAAATGCTGCTGTGGGTGTAGCCAATTGGGAACCTCCCTGGGCTGGCTTTGAACCATGATCCTCAGATCTCAGCCTCCTGAGTAGTTAGGATTACAGGCGTGAGCCACCAGCACCTGGCTCCAATTGGGAACTCTATTACACTGTTGGTGGGAAGTCAAACTTGTTCAACCCCTCTGGAATGCAGTATGGAGTTTCCTCAAAAAGTTAAACATAGATCTCTCTTATAACCCTGTAATTCCCCTCACGGGCAGTAATCCAATAAATAAACAAGCTCACATACAAGCATAACCATGTTCAGGGCCCAGGCCCAGAGTTCAAGGACTGGAAAAAAATGTTACCACTGCTGGTATTTGATCCCGAAAATATGTACTTTTTGACATAAGATAACAAATAATTATATTTGCAGTAGCTAGGACAGGATTTAAATGTTGTGGGTGATAAAATGCCTTCTTTGTTGAATGTTAGGAAAAGATGTAGGCAGTCAAACAAAAGGGAGATTTTTTTTTTGGTGTTGGTCGAGGGGCTTTAAGTCTGGGCTCTTCAACTCAAGGTCAGTGCTCTTCATCTTGAGCCACGGTACCACTCCTGCTTTTCTGGTGTTTAAATGGAGATAAGAGGCTCAGGGGCTTTCCTGCCAGGCTGGCTCTGAAAAGCAGTCCTCAGTTCTCAGCTTCCTGAGTAGCTAGGATTACAGCTGTGAGCCTCTGGCACCAGGCTAAAAATGGGAGATTTTTATAAAAGAAAATCCCCCTCTTCATCTATGTCTAAAGCTCAGATATCACTATTAGAACACATCACCCTCAACTCATTGCATCAGACATTTGTAAATTTTCTCTTTTCCTTCATGTGGGAATACTGCAGTAAATATCAACTCAGCTGTGGGACTGGATCAATTGTTTGGTAATTGCTAGCACCTAAATCAGAAACTGTTACATCAAAACAAATGAAACCCTCATTTGGAATGTTTTTTTCTCTTTTTATTACAAATCTGTGCTTGATTCCTTCATAATGTGATATTGGACCTCGTAACAGAGTGATGACATTTTCTTTCTCTTCAGCAATTGGCCTTCTCCTACATGTGGTCAAATATTTAAGAATGCAAAGATTTCCATTGATAATTCATTAAGCTGACCTCTAAGAGAGTGCACTTTTCTAGAAGTTGGTCTGCTGTTTTGTTCTTATATGCACAGGCTTTCTAAGATTTATTTGCTCTACAAGGAACTGTATTTTCCAATCTTCGTGTGACCAATTTTAGTCTCTCTGATCAGTCTTTTGGCCCTCTCTCTGAAGTCTCATTTCAGTCTGCCTCATAAAAATATATTCATTATCAGCTAAATGACTCTCAGCTTCTGTATTTTGCCTGACTTCATGTAGGCTGTGATAGTTGCCCTGAGGGGCTGTGCCTACTGGAGTTTTGTTTTGTTTTGTTTTGTTTTTAGAGGTCTAGGATCACTATTCAAGGTAATAGCTTCTCTGGGCACCATTGATCCCCAGGCCTAGAGTCATGGGTTTTTCTCCTAAAGATACAAAGAACAGCTGAATAAATTCCTGTTTTAATTGTCTCAAAATGAGGCAATCGGGCATCCTTGCAAAGCCATGGATAATCCAATGTAACAACTTACAAAAAATGGTCTATCAAGATGGCTTTTCAAGGTTGACTGTCAAAAATGTTCATTTACAAGTCACCACCATAAAACAGATCACATCCCTGGGAGCAGACTTTTGGAAGGAAGGTACCCCTTCCTTCCTTCTCTTATGATAGACCAAACCATAATATTCTGCAGTTGTGGTCAGACTTGAGCACATTTTCCCTAGAATATTCTGTAGTGTAAAAGAGGAACAACTATCAAAATAAAGGTGAAAATACTTGTCCACTACACACTGATTTATCTTTTTTATATCTGTTGTTATTTTCTTTACTTCAAACATATGGATAATTTAAACTTGGGATTAGACAAGTGGCAAAATATTAATATAATAAACATTCAGTTTACTTTTATATATCCAATATAATACACTTAACCCTTTATGGAAAATTAAATCCAATTGTAGAAACAATGGCAGAAATATAAAATAATCCTCAATATGTATAATCAAGCACCCATACACCATCAACTATCTACTCAGAAATTCAGTCTCTCTATAAATATTTATTTGGTAGAAAACAATAAAAATTTAATTAATGAATGTGACTATTAAGTATCATCTGAAACACTCCTCATATATATAATTGTATATAATTTTATAGATGTTACCTAGGTAGGAATTTAACATGCATGTAGAAATCAAATTTCCACAATTTAAGCTAGATGAGAGGAGTCAAACTCTGATGTACTGTGTGGTGTGAATATTACCACAGTGCTGAACCCTTCCATCTAATACCAAGTCATGTGCAATAATTTATTTGATGTTAAGATGAGTGCTAAGTGTAGAACACATTTTGAATTATTACATTAATTCACAGAAATGAAACAATATTGATATGTTATTTTTTAAAATTCTAATGCTTCTCAATTGTACAATTCATGAAATATATTATTAAACTTAGTTGCACTTTCTTTTCTATAGCTACTGAAATTAAAATTATATATTAAATATTCAATATTAAGAAATCAATAATAAGTAACCTATTTTTAAAATGATATACTATTAAACTGTGATTTGAAGTGTAGTTCTTATAAGTTGTGAGGTAAAAAAAAATTACTAGAATTATTAGTAATATTTTTTTAACTTACCAGCTTGTTATTTGTTTAATAATTGTGTCATTTTTTTATTCTTGGTCCATGTAATCTCTTCACCTTAATTGTTTAGTTTTCTATTTTATCTCTATTGGTTTACTGATTGTGCATTTTGTTTTCCCTATTTACTGACTGACATGAGGCTAAAAATCTGTATGCAAGTTTATTACTTCTTATGTTAAAGTCAAATTACTGCTCCCCACAGCTGTTTTATTCTTCTTTGTATAGTACAGTATTTCCCCCACTCACATCTCCTGTATTGCTGCTTGCTATCATGTATTTTATGTTTTTTATTTAAATTTTATTGTCAAGTTAATGTACAGAGGGGTTATAGTTTCATAAGTAAGATAATGAATTCATTTCTTTTATAACTTGTTATCCCTTCCCCTATTTTTCTCCCTCTTCCATCCCAATGCCCCCCCAAGACTATTTCCAACGTATTGTCTTGTGAGTAACACTGTTGCATTATATTGTTTAAATCATTTTCTGTTTACACTTAAGACTATATAAATAAATTTAGTTAGACCTTTTACAAGGCTATATGTATTTTATTTATTTTTCGTTCATGGTTCTTTCCAAAGCCTGCGTGTCTAATTTTTCTAGGTTTCTTTCAGTCTCATGTAGTTCAGATTTCAAACTGAAGTATAAATGGAAAGAACCAAAAAAACAATAGAGTTCCTCTCATCTGATGATTTCTCTACAAGAATGAGGAAAGAGTTCAATCTTCTAAAGACCTTTGATTGGCTATCAAAAAGAATTCATTCCTCTAGGTCTTCCCTATTTTTGCAATTTAACTTAAATGATGTAACACACAATATACTATTCAGAGACTTTTACATTTTCATCAGTTTTGCACATTTTCATATGTACTTAACCTCAGTATACAACATTCCTTCATTATTCTGTCCCTGATGTTTTTATACTGCCAACACATAATAAAACCAGTTTGATTTACAGCATGAGAAGCCATCCACCTGGCTGCCTTTGAAGCAGAGCATGGTCAATAGAGAACATTCCTTCTGGTTTCTCGTTACATGTAAAGGCTTTTGTAATGCTTATTGCATTCTATTTAGTATTTTAAAAAAACTGCTGGCTAGTTTCTGATCATTTGGGTAAATGCCCCAAAGTGGTATTGCTGGATCATAGAGGAGTTCTATGTGGTGTCTTTGGAGGAACCTCCATACTACTTTCCAAAGCAGTTGAACAAGTTTACACTCCCAACAATTATGCATTAAGGTTCCCTTCTGTCCACATCCCCTCCAGCCTCTGTTGTTATTAGAGTTCTTGATTATAGCCATTCTAACTGGGGTGATATGGTATCTCAATGTTGTTTTGATTTATATTTCTTTCATGGCTAGAGAGGTTGAGCTTTTCTTCATGTGTCTATTGGCCATCCTCCTTTCCTCTTCAGAGAAGTTTTTCTTTAAGTCTTTAGCTCACTTATTTATTGGGCAGTTGTTTCTTTGAGGATTTGTTGTTGGGGGATTTAATATTTTTGGGTTCCAGGTATATTTTAGATATGAGACACTTGTCCGTTACCAGCACAACTATGTTTACTGCAGCATTATTTCCCATGGCTAAGATATGGAACAAACCCAGATGCTCCTCACTAGATGAAAGGATGAAGAAAATGTGATATATATATATATATATATACACAATGGAATTCTATTCCTCCATCAGAAAGTATGACATTGCCCCATTTGTTAAGAAATGGAAAGACTTGGAAAAAATTATATTAAGTGAATTAAGCCAGGTCCAAAAAAACATAGGTCCCATGGTTTCCCTTATTTGCAATAACTAGTATATGTCTGAGTCAAGCAGAAAAAGGTCAGATACATTGATGTTAGGTGAAATGAACCCCAAGATAAGGATTCAATTGTTTTTTTCTTTATTGCAATTGTTTCGAACATTTATAAGATGATTTCTTTGTTGATTTGTATGTCCGTCCCCCATGGTATAACCCATTCTTTCACTGTATTTGATGTTGGTATAAGTTGTGGAGGGGAAGGGAAAAAACAAATCGTTTAAATAGGGATGCAGGTGGACTCATTGCAATAATGAGATGAAACAAGTCCTTATGTCGAAAAACGAACTTTACATCTTTGGTGGGAGGGGGGGTGTGGGGGGGAGATGGGAAGGGATGGAAACAGGAAGCAAAGAAGGAGGCAACAGTGCTTGATAAGAAATATACTCATTATCTTGCCCATGTAATTGTAAGCTCATTCCTAGATGTTTATGTCAAGTATTTCACAAGTTTTATTTCTCTTAATTCTTAAGAAAACATTTGCTAAAATTCTAATATTATTACCATTTTAGTGTTAGGAAATATTGTAATTAAAGGCACTAAGTGTATGACGCAAAGACACACAGTGGGGAAGGAAATGAGTCAAAATTTCCAAAAGTCAGCAATAAAAAAGTAGGTAAAATCCTCTCCATTCCCTTACACTCTCAATTCAATATTCATGTTGTCCAAGATAGCAATTATTGCCCACGGTAATTATTTTCTGTCACATTTTGTCTTCAACACAGACTGTATTGGTGACATTGGGTTATGCTCAGAGTTGAGCTCATAAATTGAGGTCTAAAGAGAGACAAATTTCTTCTGTTCCACAGTTCCAGTATACGTTTTAAAAAGTACTAAAACTAGCCGGTAGCTGGTGGCTAACACCTATAATCCTGGCTACAGAGGAAGCTGAGATCTGAGGATTGCGCTTCAAAGCCAGCCCAGGCTGGAAAGTCTGTGATACTCTCATATCCAATAAACCACTAGGAAAGCAGAAGTGGCACTGTGGTTCAAGGGGTAGAGCACTGGCCTTCAGCTGAAAGGCACAGGGACAGCGCCCAAGCCCAGAGTTCAAGCCACATGACCCACAAAAAAAAAGGATTAAAACTTTTAAATACCATCACTTACTGCCTTTTAAGAATCCAAAAATGAAATAAATTCACATTTAATCACTCCAAAATGCTTTAAAAACAGGAGATGATAAACAAGCCTTTATGAAGTAAATTTTCTTCTACTTTTTAAATTATTCTGAAAGCCTTGTGATGGTTGGTCACACCTGTAATCCTGTCTACTCGGTATGTGCTCAGGAACCTGAGATCTGTGGATAACCCTTGGAAGCCAATCAGGACAAAAAATATTCATGAAATTATTTTTTTTAAAAAATTAATGAACTACCAAAGAGCCAAGAATGGAGATTTAGCTTATATAGTAGCTCATCAATCTAGAGAGGAATGGCCTACGGAGAACTTGATGCACTGAATTCTAACTCTGAGAATGAAAATGAGCAGGCACGCACATACATACATACATACATACATACATACATACATACACACACACATTTATTCAAAATATCTTCATATCAGTGTTTTGCATTAATTTCTTTGTTAATGATATTAAATGGGTAAAATATTGGAAATATTCTCTTCCATCCAAGAATATTTTTATGTTTTTTTATTGTAAAAGTACTGTACATAGTGGTTACAGTTAATAAAAAAGGTAATGAGTATATTTCCTATCAAGCATTGTTACCTCCTCCTTTGTTTTCCCCCACCATCCCTTCCCTCTCACCTCCACAAGTACACTCCCCTCCTCCCACCCCGCCTAAATTGTAAAGTTCGTTTTTCACCATACTGTCTTGTGCGTCACATTGTTGCAGTGGGTCATACTGTATCCTTATTTAAGCATTTTGTTTTTTCCCTTTCCATCCCCAAATTAGAAAAGTGTATATAGAAGATGGAGGTGAGAATTCTACCACTGAACCACCCATGCACACAATGGAATTCTATGCCTCCATCAGAAAGAATGACATTGCCCCATTTGTTAGGAAATGGAAAGGCTTGGAAAAAATTATATTAAGCGAAGTAAGCCAGGCCCAAAGAAACATAGGTCCCATGGTTTCCCTTATTTGCAATATCTAGTATAGGTATGAGCCAAGCAGAAAAAGTCAGAGAATGTGATGTTAGGAAAACGAACCCTCAAATATGTATTTTAATGTCTTTGTTTCTTTCATGCATGTGTTTCTAACGCATTTATAAGATTATTTCTTTGTTGCTTTGTATGTCCCTCCCCCACAGTGTAACCCCTGCTTTCACTATATTTGATGTCAGTATAACATGTGGAGGAGATGGGGACAAACAAGTCGTTTAAGGATTCAGGTGGACCTGTTGCAACAATGAGAAGTACAAAATGTCATGTCAAAACCAGCTTTACAATGTCGGAGGGGGGGGGAGGGGGGGTATGATTGGGTGGGGGGGGAGGGGGGAGGCTGGGAAGGGAGGTGAAGGGTAAACAAAGGAGGAGGCTGCAATGCTTGGTAAGAAATGTATGCATTATCCTGACCATGTAATTGTAACCCCTCTGTACAGTATGTTCTCAAATAAAATAAAATAAAATTTAAAAAAAAAAAAAAGAAGATGGAGGTGCACCAACATCAGATACAGTGAAAAGAGGGGTTTAACTGTGGGGGGCGCACATATAAAAAAATCACATCATACGTTATAAATATATTAGAAACAACAGAAAGAAATAAAAAACCACTTGTGTCCCTCTCATGGGGTTCATTTACCTTAACATCATCTTATCTAGTCATATGCACTTGCTTTTGACCTTTTCTTTTTTTTTTTTTTAATTGTGAAAATACCATACAGAGGAGTTACAATTACGTGGAAAAGGTAATGTGTATATTTCTTATCAAGCATTGTTGCCTCCTCCTTTTTTTCGCCTTACCATGCCTTCTTTGCTTATCCCAGACATACATTCGTTATTGCAAATAAGGGATACCGTAGGACCTATGTTTCTTTTTTATTGTGAAAATACCATACCGAGGGGTTACAATTACATGGGCGAGTTATTGAGCGCATTTCTTTTTTTTTTTTTTTTATTGTGAGAATACTGACAGAGGAGTTACAATTACATGGGCAAGATAACGAGTACATTTCTTATCAAGCATTGTTGCCTCCTCTTTGCTTCCCTTCCCACCCCTTCCCATACTCCCCCACTTCCCCCACCTGGTCCTCCTCCCCCCAAAGTTGTAAAGTTCATTTTTTGACATAAGGACTTGTACATCTCATTGTTGCAATGGGTCCACCTGTATCCCTGGTTAAACGAATTGTTTTTTTTTTTTTCCTTCCCCTCCACAAATTATACCAACATCAAATGCAGTGAAAGCATGGGTCATGCCTTGTGGGAGGGACATAAAAAGCAACATAGAAATCGTCTTATAAATATGTTAGAGAAAAATTGCCTGAAAGAAAAAAAAACAAAATACATTTGAATACTTGTCTTGGGGCTCATTCCCCTAACATCAACTTATCTGACCTTTCCTGCTTGACTCAGACATATACTAGTTATTGCAAATAAGGGAAACCATGGGACTTATGTGTCTTTGGGTCTGGCTTACTTCACTTAATATAATTTTTTCCAAGTCTTTCCATTTCCTTACAAATGCGACAATGTCATTCTTTCTGATGGAAGCATAGAATTCCATTTTTTATCAAGCATTGTTGCCTTCTCCTTTCTTTCCCCTTCCGATCCCTGCCCATCTCCCACTCCCCACCCCCACCAAACCTCCCCCATCCCAGCCCCCTCACCATCTACATCCCTCCACCCCCCGGCCAAAATCATTTTTTGACATAACGACTTGTTCATCTCATTTTAATGGGTCCACCTGCATCCCTATTTAAACAATTTGTGTTTCTCTTCCCCTCCACAAATTATACCAACATCAAATACATTGAAAACAGGGGCTTTAGCTTGCAGGAAAAACATACAAAGCAACAAAGAAATCATCTTATAAATATGTTAGAAACAATCACAAGAAAGAAAAACCATTTGAATCCTTACCTTGGGGTTCATGTTGCCTAACATCAAGTTATATGATGTTTTCTGCTTGTCTCAGACACATAGTAGTTATTGCAAATAAGGAAACCATGGGATATATGTTTCTTTTTGGGCCTGGCTTAATTCACTTAATATAATTTTTCCCAAGTCTTTCCATTTCCTAGCAAGCTGGGTGATGCCATTTTTTCTGATGGAGGCATAGAATTGCAGTACACACACACACACACACACACACACACACACACACACACAAATACATACACTTTCTTGATCCATTCATTTACTGTGGGGCATCAGGTTTGGTTATGTATCTTATCTATGGTAAATAATGCTGCAATGAACATAGCTTTGCTGGTAGTTTTAGTATGGTCTTGTTTGTGATCATTGGGATGAATGCCCAAAATGGGATTGCTGGGTCTTAGAGGCACTCTATGTAGTTTTTTGAGGAACCTCCATACTACTTTCCAAAGTCTTCGAACAAGTTTAAACTCCCAACAAAAATGCATTAAGATTCCCTTCTGTCCAAAGCCCATCCAGCATCTGTTCTTTTAAAAATCGGGAATGCTTCACTAACCTGCGTGTCATCCTCAGTCAGGGGCTATTGTTCTCTTTATTGTTCCAATGTTAGTGTATGTATTACTGAATTGAGCACAGAACATTTTTTATATATAAAGTGTAATTGATTTTCTTAAAGTAGACAATTCCACAAAAATTAAATTCAAAAGAATTGTGGTGAAATTTTAGAACCATGTATTTTTTACATAATAACACATTTAAGAATAAAGTCAAGATTGACATGTCAAAAACAAAATAATTCCAGATATTTGTTGTTCAACGCATGTGTTGGAGGAGGAATTCAATTATTCTGTACAAGGAACCTGTGATAATGAACACTATAGAAAGTGTTAAGGTTTGTTAAAAGTTTTAATGTTTTTAATATGTTTAATTTTGGGAATTTGCTCATATATGCCAAAATTTAGACTATTTAGCAGGTTGTAAAACTTTTCCACAAAGCATATAAGATTCATGGTAGCAGTCATACACTACTAAGTATGTACATTTCAGAGTTTATAGAAACTGTACTAATGAGAAGTTGCAAAGTGTTTGTGTAAAGAAGCAGAGTGAAGATTTAAGACATTACCTTCACAGTTTCTGTTAAAATTTAAGGGCTTCCTTACTTTATATGTTAGCGAGGAACAAATGATGGTATAAGCCATATACAAATGATGAGATGAACCATAAATAATAATCTTAGTGAGTAACTTTAAAGGCTATTGATAACCTATAAAATTCTGGTTTAACATCATAGACTTAGGCAGTTTTAAATGTACAGCAATATGAGAAAATAATAAATCGAATATGTAATTGTTTTGTTTTTTTATTTTATTAATCTTTAATATTTATGTATTGGTTTTCCTTATTTGTAGCATTGTTTTCCTTGTTGTAATATAATACAACTTTTTGTAAGTCATCATTAGGAAGTACTTTGAGAATGTTACTGGGATGGCCACTCTGTTTTTTATAGGTATATGTGAATTTGTAAAAAGCAAAATTAGTAAAAACAAAACATTGATTAAACATTTTATCAATTAGAATCTGAATCAGGAGTGTTGATAAATGTCCACACCTAAAATCTTAGCCCTAGACTGAAGCACTAGTGTTACAATGTTGAGCACACAAAAGTGAGAGATTGTGTTTTGTTTTGTTTTGTTTTTGTTGGTTGTGGGGCTTGAACTCTGGGTCCTGGGTGCTGTCTTTCAGCTCTTCAGCTCAAGGCTAGTGCTACTCCTTGAGTCACAGCAACTCTTCCATCTTTTTCTGCTTATGTGGTGCTGAGGAATCAAACCCAGGACCTCATGCATGCAAGGCAAGCACTCTACACTGAACCACCCTCCCAGCACCTGAAAGACTGTGTTTTAAAAAATCATCTAAACAACATTTACTTTCTGCTTTGGGTTATATAATGAAATAAAGAATATCTTTTTATGTTTTTGAATGGTCATACTTCTAAATTTATATTAAATTCAGCCACTTTATCCTTTACAAAGTCATGTAATATCTCTGAGAGTTTGCTTCGGTAAAGATTGTTTTTTTATTGATAATTTACTCTGAATAATATTTTTTTTATCAAAATCACTTTATATTTTATGGTTTATCCTGTTTTTTTTTAAGTGTGAAAATACCAGTCAGAGGGGTTACAATTACATGGGCAAGGTAATGAGTACATTTCTTATCAAGCATTGTTGCATACTCCTTTGTTTCCCCTTACCATCCCTTCCAATCTCACCCCCCTTACATCTCGTTTCCCCATCCCACTTCCCCCCACCCAAAGTTGTAAAATTAGTTTTTTCGACATAATGTTTTGTATATCCCATTGTTGCAATGGGTCCACCTGTATCCCTATTTAAAAATGTTTTTCCTTCCCCTCCACAAATTATACCAACATCAAATACAGTGAAAACAGGGGTTATACCATGCGGGAGGGACATACAAAGTAACAAAGAAATCATCTTATAAATACGTTAGAAATAATTACAGGAAAGAAAAATAAATTTGAATTCTTACCTTGCGGTTCATTTCACCTAACATCAACTTATCTAACAATTTCTGCGTGTCTCAGACATACACTAGCAATTGCTAATAAGTGAAACCATGGGACCTATGATTCTTTGGACCTGGCTTTCTTCACTTAATATAATTTTTCCAAGTTTCCATTTCCTGGGGCAATATCATTCTTTCAGATAGAGATATAGAATTCCATTGTGTATATATACAACATTTTCTTCATCCATTCATCTACTGAGGGGCATCTGGGTTGGTTCCATATCTTAGCTATGGTAATGCTGCAATAAATATATTTGTGCTGGTAGTTTTAGTATGGTCTTGTTTGTGATCATTTGGGTAAATGCCCAAAAGTGGGATTGCTGGGTCATAGGGAAGCTCTATGTGGAGTCTTCGGAGGAATCTCCATACTACATTCCAAAGTGGTTGAACAAGATTACACACACACTAAACATGCATTAAGGTTTCCTTTTGTCCACATCCCCTCCAGCATCTGTTGGTTTTAGAATTCTTTATTATAGCCATTCTAACTTACGTGAGGTGATATCTCAATGTTGATTGATTTGCATTTCTTTTATGGCTTGGGAGGTTGAGCATGTGTTTATTGGTCACCCTCCTTTCCTCTTCAGAGAAGTTTCTCTTTATGTCTTTAGCCCACTTATTTATTGGACAGTATTTTCGTTGAGTATTTGTTGTTGGAGGATTTAATTTTTTGTTTTCCAGGTCTATTTTAGATATGAAACCCTTGTCGGTTGTATGGCTAGTGAAGATCATCTCAGATTCCGTGGGCTTTCTATTGATCCTGCTAGCTATGTCCTTTGCCATGCAGAAGCTCTGCAATTGCATGCAATCCCATTTGTCCAACCTTTCTTTCCTTCGTTGTGCTTCTGGGTTTCTTTTTAGAAAATTTCAGCCTTTGTCAAGGAGACCTAGGGTTTCTCCTATTCCATCATGTAATGTTTTCAGAATGTCTGCTTTGACTCTGAGGTCTTTGATCCATTTGGAGTTGATTCTGGTATAGGGTGATATATAAGGATCTAGCCTTAATTTTCTACAAGTGATTAACCAATTTTGCCAGTACCATTTACTGAGCAGTCTGTCTTTCTTTGATTTTATCTTTTTAGATCCTTTATAGAATATTAGATGATTATGGGTCTGTAGGTTCAGTTCTGGGTTTTTAATTCTATTCTATTGTTCCATTGTTCTTGTACCAGTACAAAACAGTTTTAATTTATATGGCTTTGTAGTAGAGTTTGAAGTTTGGTATTGATATTCCTCCAACACTGTTCTTTCTGTTAAGTATCGCTTTTTGCAATTGGGGGTCTTTTGTTGTTCCATATGAATT
The DNA here is from genome assembly GCF_019054845.1 of Dipodomys spectabilis. Lineage (NCBI taxonomy): Eukaryota > Metazoa > Chordata > Mammalia > Rodentia > Heteromyidae > Dipodomys > Dipodomys spectabilis. Next base: position 1,664,491 of record NW_024870811.1, read on the forward strand.
TTTGGAATGCCTCTTCTATTTCCCTGAGGAATGCGTTTGGAATATTGATAAGTATGGCATTGAACTTGTAGATAGCCTTGGGAAATATTGCCATTTTCACAATGTTTATCCTTCCTATCGAGGAGCATGGGAGGTTTTGCCAATTTCTAAGTTCTGTTTTGATTTCCTTTTACAGATTTTTAAAGTTTTCATCATAGAAGTCTTTCACTGCTTTGGTTAAGTTAATTCCTAGGTATTTTATTTTTGTGGGGCTATTACAAATGGAAAAGCTTTCTTGATTTGAGCCACGCTTTTCTCATTGTTGGCATACAGAAAAGCCATTAATTTTGGGGGTTAATTTTATACCCTGCTATTTTTCCAAAGCTTTGAATCAGCTTGAGTAATTTGGGAGTGGAGTCCGTGGGATTCTTTAAGTACAAGATCATGTCATTTGCAAAGAGGGAGAATTTTACTTCTTCTTTCTCTATTTGGATCCCTTTTATGGAATATTGTCTTATTTCTGTAGCTAGGCATTCTAATACTAAATTGAAGTTGAAAGAGTGGACATCCTTGTCTCATTCCTGAGTTAAGAGGAAATGGCTTTAGTATTTCACTATTAATTATATAATGCTGGCTGTAGGTTTTCCATATGCAGCTTTTATTGTATTGAGGAATGTTCCATGGATCCTAATTTTTCCAGAACCTTCATCATAAAGGGGTGTTGGATCTGGTCCAATGCTTTTTCTGCATCTGTTGAGATAACCATGTGATTTTAATCCTTGCTCTTGTTGATGTGATAAATTATATTAATTGATTTGTGTATATTGAACCAGGTTTGCATCCCAGAAATGAATCCTGTATGATAGTGGTATATGATTTTTTGGAGTAATTGTTGAATTCGATTGGCCAAGATTTTGTTGAAAAGCTTTGCATCAATGTTCATCAAAGAAATGGGTCTATAGTTCTCTTTCTTTGATGAGTCCCTGCCTGTTTTTGGGATGAAGGTTATGATGGCTTCATAGCATGAGTTCGGTAGTGAACTTTCCCTTTCAATTTCATTGAAGAGTTGGAGCAGTATTGGTGTGAGCTGTTTTGAAGGTCTTGTACAATTCTGCTGTAAATCCATCAGTTCCTGGGATTTTTTTAGATGGGTGGTCTCTTATTGGTGTGTTTATTTCAACGCTTGATATGGGCCCCTTAAGATGCTTTAACTCATCTTAGTTTAGTATTTGCATGTTGATAATTGCTAGCAATGGGTCCATTTCTGCCAAGTTTTCAAACTTATTAGCATAAAGGTTTGAAAATATTCCCTTATAATGTTCAGAATCTTGGTTGTTTCTGTGGTGATATTTCCATTCTCACATCTGAGTTTATTTATTTGGGTGTGTTCTTTCTGATAAGATTTGCTAAGGGTTTGTCAATTTTTTCAAAGAACCAACTTTTTGTTTTGTTGATTCTTTCTGTTTTTTTTTTTTATTCTAATTCGTTTAACTCTGATTTAATGTTAATTATTTCTTTCCATCTATTGAATTGGGGTTTATCTTGCTGATCTTTGTCAAGGTGGTTCAGATGTCTCATTAAGTGGTTGGATTCAGATCTCTCTAATTTGTTGGTGTAGGAACTCAGAGCTATAAACTTGCCTCTCAGTACTGCCCTTGCAGTGTCCCAGAGGAACTGGGAACTGGTAATTTGTGTGTTCATTTTTGTTGAATATCATGGACATTTGAATTTCCTTTCTAATCTCTTCCGTGACCCCCTGGTTATTCAACAGTGTGTCGTTCAGCCTCCATGTGTTACAAGACTTTTTTGGTGTCTTTTGGTGTTGAGTTCTAATTTTATTCCCTTGTGGTCTGAAAGAATGCAAGGTGTAACTTCAGTGTTTCTGAATTTGGACAAGTTTGCTTTATGACCTAAAATGTGATCTCTTTGGAAAATGTTCCATGTACTGCAGAGTAAATCGTGTATTCTCATGCTACTGGATGAAATATTCAGTAGATGTCTGTTAAATCTATTTGCTCTATGCAGTTGTATAAATCTGCGGTTTCTCTGTTGATTTTTTTGCTGATTTGATCTATATACTGAGGATAGTGGTGTGTTAAAATCCTCAACAATTAATGTCTTTGGATCTATGTGAGATCTGAGGGAAAATAGTGTCTCTTGGATAAATTTTGGTGCTCCATTGTTTGCTGATTCCATATTTAGAATTGCAATATCCTCCTGAAGTAGAGAACCCTTAAGTCATATGTAGCGACCTTCTTTATCTCTTTTCACTAATTTGAATTCGAAGCATATTTTATCTGATATTATTATAGCAACTCCTTCCTGTTTATTGCAGCCGTTTGCTTGGTAGATTTCATTCCAGCCTTTCATTATAAAAACGTGTTTGTTTTATAGGTAAAGTGTGCCTCCTGAAGGCAGGAGATAGAATTATCTTGCTTTTTAATACAACTAGACAGTCTATTTCGCTAAATTGGAGCTTTAAGTCCGTTAATGTGAGAGGTAGGACTGTGAGGTGTTTGGTAGCTCCTGCCATGCTATCCACCTCCGTGGGGGCTGTGGAAACTTGGTTCTTCCTATGGTTCTTGGATTCTCAGTTTGGGTGTGGTTTCTTAGCCATTATTGTAGTCTTGTTGGTTTTCTGTGTGTAGGCCATCTTTAAGTATTTTTTATAGGGCTGGTTTGGTGGAGATATATTTTTCAGTTTTTCTTTGCTATGGAAAGTTTTTATTTGACCTTCGGTTATGAAGGAGAGTTTAGCTGGGTACAGTATTCTTGGTTGAAAATTGTTTGTCTTTAGGGCATGGTATACAGCCTTTCAGGCTCTTCTTGCTTTAATTATCTATGCTGAAAAATATGAGGTGATTCTAATTGGTTTTCCTTTATAGATGATTGATCTTTTCTCCTTGACATTTTTAGGAACTTATTCTTGGTCTGAATTGGTCCTGTGTGGATTATAATGTGACAATGGGAAGTGCTGTTCTGGTCTGGTCTATTTGGGGTTCTATAAGCATCTTGTATCTGAATAGGCCTATCTTTTTGTTTGTTTGGAAAGTTCTCTGCTAGGATCCTGTTAAACAAATTTCCTAGACAATTAACTTCTGTCTCTACGTGCTCCTCAACACCATTTGTCCTCAGAGTAGGCCTTCTGATCGTGTATTCCAAATGTTGAATAGATCTATCATATTTCTTGGATTTGCCTTGGATAGTTGTATGTTCTTTCTTTATAATACCTAGGCTGTCTTCAATCCCCGAGATTCGATCTTCTGCATGCTCTAACCTACTGTTGTCTGTCTACTTGGTTTTTTTATTTCTTTTCCTTCTAATTGGTCGGCTTTGATGGCTTCAAATTCTTTGTTGGAGCTTTGCTTTAGATCTTCTATGAACTTCTTTACTTCCTTAATTTGGTGTTCTCAAATCACTTAGTTGATTGGTTATGGTTTACTTGGACTCTCATTCCTGCTGTTGGGCTCCATTCAGCATTCCCTGTGTGGTCTCCCTGAATTCTTTCAGCTGTCTGTTTATGGATACCATGAATGCCTTTATTGATCTTTGTCTATTCTCATACCGATGTCACAATTCCTGTCTTACGCTTTGATTAGCTTCCTCACGTTCATGCAATTCCTGTAGTTCTCTTTGACTTTTCTCAGCCTGCTCACGCAATTCCTGTCTCTCTTCATCTGTTCTCTGCCTGCTCAGGCAATTCCTTTCTTTCCCTTTGACTGTTCTCAGCCTGCTCTCACAATTCCTTTATTTCTCTTTGACTGTTCTCAACCTGTTCACGCAACTACTGTATCAGTCTTTGAGTCATTTCCTCACAGTCACGAGATTCCTGTATTAATGTTTGGTTTGCCTCCTCTCTCTCTCCCTATCAGGTTCAAACTGAGTCCTTTGCAAGCTTTCATTCTTTTCATTCACCACGTTTACCAGTAGTGTTTGTAGTGCTTTGCAGGAACTCTCTTCTGGATTATTCATTAACTGTTCTGTCACTGGATTATCATGAATGAGAATTGAGATATCCAGACTTGCCATTTTTCTCATGTTTTCCGGCTTGTTCTGCACACTTGATATGAAAGTGACACCAATTTTTTGCTAAAATACTATTTTAAGGCAAGCATCAAGGAATGTCCTGAAGTTGCATAGACAAAATGGCTGCAGATACAACCTAATTCAACAGATACAATCTATTCAACATCAAACAACTATGCATTAATGGGCTAAGAACAGCAAAGACAAATTTTTTAAATCAGAAATTATTATGTTTAGGGAGAAATGTGGGGAAAATAGGATTAGAAGTATGTGGAGAGATTAAAGTAAATTTAACCAAGTCCTAATCTCAGAGAGGGAAAGGGATTGGACAGAATTATAGGAGAGAAATTAAAAGAAAGATAATCAAAAATGGAAAAACAAAAATTTAAATTTAAAAAGTGAAACATTTAAAAATTGTGTAACTTTAAAGAAGTGATATTGAGAGAAGAAAAGTATAGGATGACAGGAGGGGGATGATAGAAAGGAGACATGAAAAACTAAAAAATAAAAATTCTTAAAAGTATTTACTTGAAAATTATCTGGTATAAAGATATAATACTGCTATTAAAAAGTTAAGCATAAAAGTTTGTGAATTAAGTAATACATTTCTGGATTAATTATGTACACAATGGGGGATAAGTTCTAATAATTGATGAAAGGTATTTATCTGGGGATGAGTCAAAAGAGCAATTAAGTCACACACAAAAAAAGAAAGACAAAAAAATGAAAAGAATCAAAAAAATAAAAAAATAAAAAAAGGACCAAAAGGTCAATAGCGATTTTTTTTTAAAATGCACACACACACACACACACACACACACACACACACCTAAAATAAAAATTAGGAGAAGAAGAAAAAAAACGATTAATAGAAAACAATTTAAAAATTTTAAAAAATGGTACCAACAAGAGTTCTTTTTTTTTTTTGGTTGGGGGGTGAGGAATGGAAAGATCCTGTACCTTCCCTGTGTCTGTAACCAGTCTCTTCGTGGAGTCTCTGGTCTGCTTGTGGTGTTTGGTTTTCCTGTGGCCTGATTGATTTCTTACATCAGTTTGTTTGAGCAGTCAATAAAATTCTCTGCTTTATCCAGGATTTTGTGATCCTCTTTCAGGCTAGTTCAGTCCGAGGGAGATCTGCTTTGAGTATCACGAAAGAGAAAGATGGCTCTTTCCTCTAGTTTGGAGATGCTGTGATGAGGCTAAGTTCTGGGTAGGGTTGAGGCCTTTCAACAAACAGTAGCTTTTCCCTGAGGGTCTAGCTCCTGAGACTCCCAGACCCCAGCCTGGAGCCATTCTCAATGTTTATGTTTATTGAATTTCAATTGATTGTCTAGGCTGCTGTAGGTAGGGGAAGCCTCTGGTTCTGTTAACCCAGTGAAGATGGTCACTCCTCTGTGAGGGCAGAAATCTCTCTGTTTGGGCTGGTGACTTTCTCCTGGGTGGGTCTGAGCCTGGAAGGTCAGGTCAGATACCTGTGACCTGCTAATTGACTCTTTTGTTTTCTTCCAAGGCCTGAGTTGGAGATAGTTGCTCAGCCTGGCCTTTCTCAGTATCAAAGATGATGTCTGGTGGGGTCGTGGGAGGGGCAGCCTTCCCGCCTCTGCTCCATGAGAAGGAGTGAGGATGTCAGGATTCTACTCAGGCAGGAGTCTTTGTTCCTGGGTGTCTCTGCTCTGTGATCTGCAGGATGAATTTATCTGCTCCTTTTTAGTTCTTGTTGGTGTTGAGTAGAATCCACTCACCCACTGCATATGGCGACTTTGTCCTGGACACTCTGTTGTAGATATGGTGGCTATGGGTGCCACAGATGCTGCCACAACCGTGGCTCCTGGCAAGTGCTCAGATCTGTCTTCTTGCCTGGATCTTCCCTCTCTAGTCAAACTCTGTACAGTGATGGCACACTTGGTGTGATTATCTAGGCTAGTACTGTTCACTGGAACACTAAAACTGCTTTGTATGTGAGAACTTTTTTAGCCTCCAGGTTCTCCTCTACCATCTTCCTCCGACATCCATGAAAATCTTTATATTTTATGTTGATTGGTTATTATACAACAAATACCTTCAAATGTACATGTAGTGTCTAAAGATAGCCGTATTAATATTCTCATATAGCTCTTATTTATCTGTTATGCATTTTCAGTATTATGATATTTCTCTCTCTCTTATACTCTCTCTCATTTCCTCACTTTCTCTTTCATGCTTCATGTCTGCTACATAGAATTTCTGGTGGTCTACTATCATCATTCAGGATCCACTGGTTTGTGGGAACATGAGAGGGATAAGCAGTTACCTTGCCTTATTTAAGAGTTACAATTGTGATGTGATATTATTATTTGCCATTCTAAATGGTAAAACAACAGATCTAGGAATTCCTTTTCACTTTTATTACTATTATAAATTTTATCTCATAGGAATAATTGGGATGGATAAGATACTTTTAACCTGTGACCTAAAAGTACTTTTCCTTTTACAAACAACCTTTTTCTTTGACTATCAGTGAGTAACTACATGTAATGAAAACAAAGCTATCCTATGGAAAGTACTCTGAAGTTGTTCACAGGGATGAAAAACAAGGTAATGGGGAAGTGAGTACAAAGGCTACCCATCCATTCTGGGAAGATGGCAGAGGAGAAGCTGGAATCTAAACAAGCTTTCGCATAGAAAGCAGTTTTAGAGATCCAGTGAATAGTCCTAAGCCAGAAAACCACACCAAGTGTGCCATCACAGGACAGAGAGTCAGGCGAGAGAGGGAAAATCCAGGCAAGGAGACAGATCTGAGCTCTAGCCAGCAGCCACCACGCAGGCAGCTGTGGCACTGGCGAAGAGCGCAGGGGCCATACCTGAGCCACAGAGAGTCCAGGACGAAGAAGCCAGACGCAGTAGGTGAGCAGATTCTACTCAACACCAGCAAGAACCGACAAGGAGAGGACATCTTCATCCTGCAGTTCGCAGACCAGAGACGACCCAGGAACCAAGACTCGGCGTGAGTAGAAGCCTGACATCCTCACTCCTTCTCAGGGAGCAGAGGAGGGAAGGTCACCCCTCCCCCCGCCAGTACCGGAGATCTCCATCTTGGATACCGACAAAGCTCGGAGGAGCTGCTAGCTCCAACTCAAGCCTTGGAATAAAACGAGTCATTTAGCAGGTCACAAGAACTTAATGGCGGTGTGACCTGCCAGACTCAGCTCCACCCAGGGAAAAGTCACCCAGCTCCGGCACCAGCCCTAAGAGTGGCTTTCTTCACTGGGTAATCAGAGCCAGAGGCTGCCCCTCCCTCTAGCAGCATGGACAATCAATGGAAATTCAGCAAACAGAAACCCTGAGAATAGCTCCAGGCTGGGCTCTGTGAGTTTTTCACAAACTAGCCCCAGGGAAAAGCTACTGTTTGTTGAAAGGCCTCAACTCTCCCCAGAACCTAGCCTCATCACTGCATGCCCCTCTTTTGTGATTCTCAGAGCAGATCAACCTCCCATTGAACTAGCCTCGGAGGAGGATCGCCGAATCCTGGGTAGAGCAGAGCATTTTTCTGCCTTTTCAAACAAACTGACTTAAGAAACCAACCAAGCCACAGGACCACAAGCAGACCAGAGACTCCAACAAGAGGCTGGTTACGGACATAAGGGAGATACAGGATTTTTCCCACCCCTCCCAAAAAATTCAAAGAACATCTTCTTCTTCTTCTTCTTCTTCTTCTTCTTCTTCTTCTTCTTCTTCTTCTTCTTCTTCTTCTTCTTCTTCTTCTTCTTCTTCTTCTTCTTCTTCTTCTTCTTCTTCTCCTTCTCCTTCTCCTTCTCCTTCTCCTTCTCCTTCTCCTTCTCCTTCTCCTTCTCCTTCTCCTTCTCCTTCTCCTTCTCCTTCTCCTTCTCCTTCTCCTTCTTCTTCTTCTTCTTCTTCTTCTTCTTCTTCTTCTCCTTCTTCTTCTTCTTCTTCTTCTTCTTCTTCTTCTTCTTCTTCTTCTTCTTCTTCTTCTTCTTCTTCTTCTTCTTCTTCTTCTTCTTCTTCTTCTTCTTCTTCTTCTTCTTCTCCTTCTCCTTCTCCTTCTCCTTCTCCTTCTTCTTCTTCTTCTTCTTCTTCTTCTTCTTCTTCTCCTTCTCCTTCTCCTTCTTCTTCTTCTTCTTCTTCTTCTTCTTCTTCTTCTTCTTCTTCTTCTTCTTCTTCTTCTTCTTCTTCTTCTTCTTCTTCTTCTTCTTCTTCTTCTTCTTCTTCTTCTTCTTCTTCTTCTTCTTCTTCTTCTTCTTCTTCTTCTTCTTCTGGTACCTTATATAAAAAAGAAATTTTTTTCTATTCTAAAACATTATTTAATCTTTAATTTTTGACTTTTTTGAAAAAAAAATTGTTGTCCAGTAACTTTTTTTTCCCCCTCTTATAATTTTTATTTTAGGGTACGTGAGTGTGAGTTTTTCTTTCTTTTTTTGTTTTCTTTCTCTTTTTTCTTTTTAAATTATCTTTTTGTTTTTTGTTTAGCTCTACTGAACTTCTGATCTTTTTTTCCTCCTTTCTTATCCTTTTCACCTTTTCCTCTCTTTCGTTTTTCTTTATGTGACTTAACTCTTGTCCAGCACTCCTCAGATGAACCCATAGTTGAATATTAGACCCTATCCCCCATTGTGTACACACTTAATCCACAAATTTATTGCTCAATTCAAAACCTCTGAGACTTAAATTCCTTAATAGCAGTACTATCTCTTAATACCTATATAATATTTTAAGCTTTTTTATTCTTAAGTTTTTCACATCTCCTCTATACCCCTCCCCTTCTGTCAATGTATTCACGTTCTTCTCCAAATAGATTGTATTTATCTCCATAATATTATTAATTTTTACTTTTCAATTTTTTCTGGCTTCTTTTCTTTTCCCTTTCTCTTTCTTCTTTTTTTCTCTCTCTCTACTTTCATACTACCCAACCTATTTCCTGCTTTAAGATTAGGACTTAATTAACTCTCCCTGAGCCTCCCCACACCAATCTATTCCTATTTTTTACCCACATCTCTCCCTAACCCTAATAATTTCTCGTTTTCCAAATTCTTCTTTGCGGTTCGAAGCCAATTAACATATAGTTGTTTGATGTTGAATAGATGTATCTGTTGAATTAGATCGTATCTGTAGACTATTGACCATACAAATGCAAACTTTGATTGATGGTTGCCTTAAGAGAGTGTACGAGCACAAAACTGATGCTATTTTCATCTCAAATGGACAGAGTAAGCAGGAAAAACACAAGAAAAACGGCAAATCCGGGTATCTTGATAATCAGGGGACAGAACAGATAATGAATAATCCAGAGGAGAGTTCCCAAATAGCTCTACAAACACTGCTGGCAAACATGATAAATGAAAAGATTGAAAGCTTACAAAGGACTCTGTATGAGCGTGATAGGGAGAGAGAGGAGGCAATCCAAAAGTGTATACAGGAATATCATAAGCGTGAGGAAACTAGTCAATAACTGATACAGGACTTGCACCAGCAGCTTGAGAATACAAAAAGAGAAAGGCAGGAATGGCGTGAGCAGGCTGAGAACACTCAAAGAGAAAAACAGGAATCTCACGAATGGGAGGAAGCTAATCAAAGAGTAATACAGGAATTGAGAGAGCAGGAAGAGAATACACAAAGACCACTAAAGGCATTCATGGAATCCATTAACAAAGAGCTGAAGGAAGTCAGGGAGACCACAAAGGGAATGATGAATAGAAGCCAACAGAAGGAATGGGAGTCCAACGAAATTGAGAATAAACACTGAACACCAAATTAAGGAAGTAAAGAAGTTCATACAAGATCTAAAACAAAGCTTCAACAAAGAATTTGAAGCCATCAAAGCCAACCAATTAGAAGGAAAAGAAATAAAAAAACAACAAGTAGAATGTCTTGACAGCAGGTTAGACCATGCAGAAGATCGAATCTCAGGGATTGAAGACAGCCTAGATATTATAGAGAAAGAACATACAACCATCCAAGACAAGTCCAAGAAATATGATAGATCTATCCAACACTTGGAAGACACCATCAGAAGGCCTAATCTAAGGATAATGGGTGTAGAGGAGCACCTAGAAACAGAAGTTAATGGTCTAGGAAATTTGTTTAACAGGATCCTAGCAGAGAACATCCCAAACATGCAAAAAGATAGGCCTATTTAGATACAAGAAGCTTTTAGAAACCCAAATAGACCAGACCAGAATAGGACATCCCACAGTCACATTATAATCCACACAGGATAAACTCAGACCAAGGAAAAGATCCTTAAAGCTGTCACGGAGAAAAGATTAATCACCTATAAAGGGAAACCAATTAGAATCAACTCAGATTTCTCAAGAGAGACAATCAAAGCAAGAAGAGCCTGGAATGATGTATGCCATGACCTAAAAACAAACAACTATCACCCAAGAATACTGCAACCAGCTAAACTCTCCTTCACAACTGAAGGCCAAATAAAAACCTTCCATGGCAAAGAAAAATTGAAACAATACATCTCCACCAAACCAGCCCTACAAAAGATTCTTAAAGATGTCCTACACATAGAAAACCAACAAGACCACAATAAAGGCCAAGAAATTTCACCCAAACTTAAAATCCAAGAACCATAGGAAGAACCCAGGTTTCGCAGCCCCCAAGAAGGTGAATAACATGGCAGGAACTCCCAAATACCTCTCAGTCTTATCTCTTAACGTTAACAGACTGAACTCTCCCATTAAGCGACATAGACTGTCTAGTTGGATTAAAAAACAAGACCCTTCTATCTGCTGCCTTCAGGAGTCACATCTTGCCCGTAAAAGCAAACACATTTTCAATGTTAAGGGCTGTAACAAAATCTACCAAGCAAACGGCCCCCATAAACAGGCGGGAGTTGCAATCCTAATATCATATAAAATAGACTTCATATTAAAATTCGTGAGAACAGATAAAGAAGGTCGCTACATACAAATTAAGGGATCTTTCCTTCAGGAGGATATTACAATTCTAAATATCTATTCTCCAAACAATGGAGCACTCAAATTTATCCAAGAAACACTACTTTCCCTCAAATCATATATAGATCCAAAGACATTAATTGTTGGGGATTTTAACACACCACTCTCCCCACTAGATAGATCAGCTCCGAAAAAATCCAACAGAGAAAACGCAGATCCAAACAGCTGCATAGATCAACTGGATTTAACAGACATTTACCGAACATTTCACCCAGCAGCATCAGAATACACGTTTTTCTCAGCAGCACATGGAAAGTTTTCTAAAATAGACCACATTTTAGGCCACAAAGCAAACTTGTCTAAATTCAGAAACATTGAAGTTATACCTTGCATTCTCTCTGACCACAAGGGAATAAAATTAGAATTCAACATCAAAAGCCACCAAAAAAAGTCTGGTATCACATGGAGGCTGAACAACACACTGCTGAATCATGAGTGGGTCATGGAAGAGATTAGAAAGGAAATTCAAATGTTCATGCAATTCAACACAAATGAACACACAAATTACCAGCTCCTCTGGGACACAGCAAAGGCAGTACTCAGAGGCAAGTTTATAGCTCTGAGCAACTACATCAACATATTGGAGAGATCTGAAACCAACAATTTAATGACACATCTAAACCTCCTTGAAAAAGAGCAGCAAGATAAACCCCAATCTAGTAGATGGAAAGAAATAGTTTAAATTATATCAGAATTAAATGAATTAGAATCCAAAAAAACTATAGAAAGAATCAACAAAACAAAGAGTTGGTTCTTCGAAAAAATTAACAAAATTTCCAGACCCTTAGAAAATCTTATCAGAAAAAGAAGAGAACACACCCAAATAAATAAACTCAGAGACGAGAATGGAAACATCACCACGGAAACAACCAAGATTCAAAACATTATAAGCAAATACTTCTCAAAACTTTATGCTAATAAGTTTGAGAACATGAAAAAAATGGACCTTTTCCTAGCAAATATTGACATGCCAAAACTAAACCAAGATGAATTAAACCAGATTAGCAGGCCCATATCAAGCATTGAAATAGAAACAGCAATAAGAGACCTACCAGCTAAGAAAATTCCAGGACCAGATGGTTTACAGCGGAATTTTACAAGGCCTTCAAAGCAGAGCTCACACAAATACTCCTCCAACTCTTCAATGAAGTTGAAAGAGAAAGTTCACTACCGAACACATTCTATGAAGCTATCATAACCCTCATCCCAATACCAGGCAGGTACTCAACAAAGAAAGAGAACTATAGACCCATTTCTTTGTTGAACATTGATGCAAAACTTCTCAACAAAATTTTGGCCAATCGACTTCAACAATTCATCCAAAAAATCATACACCATGATCAAACAGGATTCATTTCTGGGATGCAAAGGTGGTTCAATATACCCAAATCAATTAATATTATTCATCACATCAACAGAAGCAAGAATAAGAACCACATGGTTATCTCAATAGATGCAGAAAAAGCATTCGAGAAGATCCAACACCCATTTATGATGAAGGTTTTAGAAAAATTAGGAATCCATGGAACATTCCTCAATACAATAAAGGCTGTATATGACAAACCTACAGCCAGCATTATACTTAATGGTGAAAAACTAAAGCCATTTCCTCTTAACTCAGGAACAAGACAGGGATGTCCACTCTCTCCACTTCTCTTCAATCTCGTATGAGAATGCCTAGCAACAGCAATAAGACAAGATGCAGACATAAAGGTGATCCAAATAGGGAAAGAAGAAATAAAACTCTCCCTCTTTGCAGACGACATGATCTTGTATTTAAAGAATCCCGTAGATTCCACTCCCAAATTACTCAAGCTGATTCAAAACATTGGCAAAGTAGCAGAGTATAAAATTAACCCCCCAAAATCAATGACCTTTCTATATGCCAACAATGAGAAAAGTGTGGCTGAAATTAGGAAAGCAACTCCATTTGTAATAGCCCCACAAAAAATAAAATACCTAGGAATTAGCTTAACGAAAGAAGTGAAGGACCTCTATGATGAAAACTTTAAAATCTTGAACAAGGAAATCAAAACAGAACTTAGAAAATGGCAAAAACTCTCATGCTCCTAGATTGAAAGATTAACATCGTGAAAATGGCAATACTTCCCAATGCTATCTACAAATTCAACGCGATACCTATCAAAATTCCAACCTCATTCTTCAAGGAAATAGAAGAGGCAATCCAAAAATTCATATGGAATAATGAAAGACCCCGAGTATCAAAAACGCTCCTCAACTGAAAGAACACTGCTGGAGGAATATCAATACCAAATTTCAAACTCGACTATAAAGCCATAGTAATCAAAACAGCTTGATATTGGCATAAGAACAGACTTCAGGACCAATGGAATAGAATTGAAAACCCAGAAATGAATCTACTTACCTATAGCCATCTAATCTTCGATAATGGAGCTAAAACAATAGAATGGAAGAAAGATAGCCTCTTCAGTAAATGGTGCTGGCAAAATTGGTTAACTACTTATAGAAAACTAAAGCTAGATCGTTATATATCACCCTGCACCAGAATAAACTCCAAATGGATCAAAGACCTCGAAGACAAAGCAGACACTCTGAAAACATTACAGGATGGAAACGGAGAAATCATAGGACTCCTTGGCGCAAGCTGAAATTTTCTGAATATAGACCCGGAAACACAACAAATCAAAGAAAGGTTGGACAAATGGGACTGCATGAAGTTGCAGAGCTTCTGCATGGCAAAGGACATGGCTAGCAAGATCAATAGAAAGCTCACGGATTGGGAGAAGATCTTCACTAGCCATACAACAGACAAGACTCTCATATCTAAAATATATTTGGAACTCAAAAAATTAAATCCCCCAACCACAAATCCTCAAAGCAACAACTGCCCAATAAATAAGTGGGCTAAAGACTTAAAGAGAAACTTCTCTTAAGAAGAAAGAAGGATGGCCAATATACACATGAAGAAATGTTCAACATCCCTATCCATAAAAGTAATGCAAATCGGGGCTGGGAAGGTCGCTCAGTGGTAGAGCGCTTGCCTTGCATGCCTGAGGCCCTGGGTTCGATTCCTCAGCACCACATAAGCAAAAAGAAAAAAGCCAGAAGTGGCGCTGTGGCTCAAGTGGTAGAGCGTTAGCCTTGAGCTGAAGAGCTGAGGGACAGCGCCCAGGCCCAGATTTCAGCCCCACAACCGGACCAAAAAAAAAAAAAAAAAGAAATGCAAATCAAAACAACATTGAGATACCACCTCACTCCAGTTAGAATGGCAAAAATCAAGAAATCTAATAACAACAGATGCTGGAGGGGATGAGGACAGAAGGGAACCTTACTTAATTGTTGGTGGGAATGTAAACTTGTTCAACCACTTTGGAAAGCAGTGTGGAGGTTCTTCAAAAGACTTCACATAGAGCTCCCTTATGACCCAGCAATCCCACTTTTGGGCATTTACCCAAATGTTTACAAACAAGACCACACTAAAGCTACCAGCACAACTATGTTTATTGCAGCATTATTTACCATAGCTAAGATATGAAACCAACCCAGATGCCCCTCAGTAGATGAATGGATCAAGAAAATGTGTATATGTACACAATGGAATTCTATGCCTCCATCAGAAAGAATGACATTGCCCCATTTGTTAGAAATGGAAAAACTTGGAAAAATTATATTAAGTGAAGTAAGCCAGGCCCAAAGAAACATAGATCCCATTATTTCCCTTATTTGCGCTATCTAGTATATGTAGGAGTCAAGCGGATAAGGTCAGATAATGTGATGTTAGGAAAATGAACCCTTAGATATGTATTTTAATGTATTTTTCATTCATGCATTTGTTTTTAACTCATTTATAAGATTATTTCTTTGTAGCTTTGTATGTCCCTCCCCCACAATATAACCCCTGCTTTCACTATATTTGATGTCAGTATAACTTGTGGAGGACATGGGGAAAAACAAGGCGTTTAAAGATACAGGTGGACCTGTAGCAACAATGAGAAGTACAAGTTGTCATGTTGAATACGAGCTTTACAACGTTGGTGCGGGAGAGGGGGAGAAGGGGGGAGGGGTGTAGGATTTGGTGTGGGGGGTGGAGGGGAGGCTGGGAATTGACATGAAGGGTAAAGAAAGGAAGAGCCTGCGATGCTTGATAAGAAATGTACGCATTATCCTGCCCATGTAATTGTAACCCCTCTGTACAGTATGTTCACAAAAATAAAATAAAATAAAATAAAATGAAACAAAAAGGATACCCATCATAGAGCACAGATCCTCAGAGCAGTTTATCATGTACACTTTGTGAGAATGACAACGTGTTAGGAACTATAGATTAAATCACTGAATACTTGATATATATATGCAAATATATTTATATATTTACATTTTTATATATGCATATATGTATGTGCCCTTATATATGTACACATGTATGTTACTATACTCACAAATACACACATACATGTACAGATGGAGAAAGACACATAGATACAGTCAACACAAGTTTCACTAGTTGTTGAATATGCCTTAGACGGAATGTTTGGAATCAAATATGTTGAAGATGTATTTGTCTCTAAGAGTTCTTTTACCACTCCTCTTATCTCTTAAAACTGGTACGTTTTAAGACATGAGATTCGACTTGCAAAATGCAGTACAAGTGATAGTAAGTCATTCGGAAATCTCAGTAAGTAAAGGTCATATGTTGTCTCCCTGCTCCCTATGGAATGCTTGCTCTTGTAGACACTCCCAACAACCAAAGTAGCAGGAAAATATCCTATCAGAGTATATACTATCAGAGGGGGGTTGGAGGGAGGATTTGGGTGATGTTAAGGGAAGGGATGTTAGGGGAAAAACAAAGGATTGAGTAACAATCCTCAATAAGAAATATACTCAATACCTTCCTTATGTAACTGTAACCCCTGTGTACAGTGGCTTTACAATAAAAATATATATTAAAAAGATACAAGGAAAACTTCTGTACTTATGGGAAGTTGTATTTATCACTCAATATCAGTAAGGTATTGGTTTTAGGACCACAGGTATATTAAACTTTTGGATCCTCAAACTTTTTACTTGAACACAGTATATTATTTACATCAGAATGTGTCCACATCCTAATTCAGTGTAATTGCTATGAAACATTTTACTACATTTTATGTTTGTAATGGAAAATAAATGTATTTGCACTATAAACAGATACAATTTTTTTCAATTTTTTTTGTCTTTTTGTCTGCATTTTGTGGATGGAATTGGGAGAGCAATTTTGAAAAGCTCAAATTTCATCACCAAGAGCTGTCTGCAAAATGTAAAAGGATCTAATACAGTATCTTAAATAATATGGAACTCCAAGGAGAAGTACTTGAATTGAGACATTATCAGAAAGTCTAACCATGCAAGGACTTTTTAGAAGCGCAGCATCTATATTTCTAATGGAGAGCTTTCATAACCCTTTGTGAAACACAAGTCAGAATCTCATTGAAGTGTAGATTGTTTTCCCTCACCTTTCTGTCAAGCTCAGTCATTATCAATCAACATATAGCTAATCTTGAATAATCCTCTAATAACAAAATGTTGATGGAATAGTCATATGCAGAAAACCTGGGAAGGCAAACTTTTTCCAGTTAAGACAATCTGTATTCTGTGCTCCAGAAGAGAGAAAACTAGGTAAGCATCCATTTACAAACTTCTGAATAGTTCTGATTCTGCCCACATCAGTTATCTATCCATACCTGTGATGGAGTGAGAGGATTTTAAAAGAATTTAGTGATCTAAAATTTAAATTTAAATGTGGAATGAAATTAGTTCCAATACATTACTTTAAGATATTTAGAAACAAGTCAAAAACTCAAAGGTCTATAAGATTTTTTAAATTGGAAGTGTAGGGATATTGGAATTTGATTCTCTATATTTTAAGCAATTAGCAGGAAGAATTGGCAAAACACAATTTACATTCAGAGCAGACTTGTCACACTAATTTTTGTATACTGAAAGGAGCACAAACCTCAACAATATGTCAATGCTATCCTCTTATTTATCTCTAAAGGTTTATGCATCTGGTCTATTAACATTAAAATTACAAAAAAATTAATTTTTAGCTAATTGTCCAAAGGGGTTTTGCTTCATCATGTCAGTGTTGAATAGAGTATATGTGCTTTTCTATGTACAATGCATGAGGATCATTGTCAAACTTTCCATTTTTCTTTCTTCCCTTACCCCAACCCCACATATCCCTTCAAGTTTCCTACTTATATTCTCACTTATATATATTGAATTATATGACTGTATTAGTCCACCATTCCCTCTCCATTCTTCTGCCCTACTCCCTTTATGCCCAGATCTCCCTTTTAAGACTGATTTCAACTTCATGGGATTTGTTAAATATCTCTGCCATTGGTATGTGGCTTTGGGCTTGCCATATCCTCTCTTCCATGTTTGACCTACATAAATGAGGATATTTCTACATTTTTCTAATTTCTGAATATCTGAGTTAGGTCATTAATCTGGGTATCCTTTTCATTTTTTAAATTTCAAATATAGTATAAACTTTGTTTGACTAGTCATTTTCTAAAAATGAGTGATATTCATGAACACTAACATTTTGGTACCAAATTGAGACTGTATTAACCTTGATGATAATAGGAACCAATCTATTTTAAGTAGATTGAGATGCAACTAAAGTATTTTCATTATCTTTATTTTAGTGATCATTTTTTAATGATTAAATGAGACTTTTCCATCCAGTTTAGGTTAAGAGCGTTAAGTAATGTACTAGATGGTAAGTAAATCCGAAAATGTTTTAGGCTACAGGGGTTCAGGAAAAGGTAGGATCAATGGATACTACAGTATTTTTACTGATAAGAGAATTTGAGGGCAAGTTATTTTATAATGGTTCATGTTAGGGAACAAGATAACTTCAGAGGAAGAGTCAGAAAATTTGTGGGAATCAGGACAATCTGAAACTCATTTCCAGAGTGCAAACTGATTAAAACTAGACTATTTTTCATAAACATTACAATGGGACTATCATTAGGGTGAAAGTTAGGTTTCAGTTGCAGCTGTGGTTAGTGTTAGCATTAGGGCAATGGTAAGTTTAGGGTCAAACTGAAACTATCTTTGAATAAAAAGTCATGTTAGAATTAGGATGAATGTGAAATATGAAACTGCTAATTATATTAAGATTAGGATATGATTAGTGTGAGGTTTAGCCTCAATATTCCAGTTAAGGTTAGGTTTACAAAAATGGCAAGATAATGAATAAAACTACAAACTACTTTTAGAGAGATTAGTTGAATCAAAGTTAGGATGAATAAGTCTAATGTATTTGTATGGCTTTTAGAATCCATAGGCTATTAGTACTATGGTTAGGGTTATTGTTCTAGTTCAGGTTAGACTTAGGGTTAGAGAAGGGTAAGCTTTAAGGTAAAACTGAGTTTTCTGCTAACATTTTCAAGTAAAATAAGTGTGAAATTTAACAAAAACTACAGAGTTTTCCTAATTTTCCTATTCAGGGTACAATAGGGTTAAATTTAGAGTTAGGTTTCTAGTAAGGTTTAGCTATATAGTTAGGGTTAGGAACTAGAGTATAATTTAAGTAAACCTGCAACTTCTTTTTGGAGATATAGGAGTTCAGTAAAAGTTAAGATCAGTGGACACTATGATAGTTTTCATGATATGAAGATTTGAGGTTAATATTCATAATAGGGAACGATTTCAGAATTCAAGTAAGGGAATCTGTAGGATTTGGCACAAAGAGCATGAGTATCTGTTAGGATATATTTTCCATTAATTTTAGGATTGGGTTACTATTATCATCAAGGTTACTCTCAGGGTTCTGACCAGGATTAGAGTTAGGATTATGGAAATGGAAGGTTGAGAACTTGAGTGACTTACTTCCTTTGTGTATGTATATGCACTATTCTAAGGCTTGAACTCAAGGCTTGGGTTCTATCCCTGAGCATTATGCTGTAGGCTAGCATTCTACCACTTGAGCCATGATTCCACTTCCAGATTTCTTTGGCAGTGAATTGGAGATGAGAGTCTCACAGATTTTCCTATCCAAGCTGACATTGAACTGAGATCCCCAGATCTCTGCCTTCTGATTAAAGGTAGGATTAAACTCATGAGCTACAAGTGCCATGGAAAGTGCCTGACTTTTATTGATTGTTTTTACTTTTGTTCAAGATCAACATTGAATTCAATATCTGAAAGCATTGCTCACTAGGTAACAAGCTGCCACTTGAACCATATCTCCAAAAATGGTTATCTTAAATAGCTGGAAATCATTAAATTTTCTTCAGATGATATGTATCATTAGTGTTGTTCTAAAAATTATCCTAACCAAAACAGATTTATAGACCCTAGAGGTGATCTGAGCAGATTCTCATGGTTGGTCTCTAATTGCATAATATTTTAGGGACATGATTTTTTAATTATTATTTTAAGTAGCAAAGGAGTTATTAAACAAAGCAGTTTCTGCGTACAATATACCTTAATCAATGCCAAACCTTTCAACATTCGCATCCTTCCTCTATGCACCTCTTCCTTCACTCTTCTTAATTTTGTAGGATATTTACTGGATTGCTCTGTGCATTTCCCCCATTTTCTCCTGGTCTTTCTTGTACCTTTTCCCCCTTCACCCCTGTTTTGACTATCCACTTACATATGATCCAGCAACTCTACTCCTAGGCATTTACCTGAAAGATTACAAACCAGGATATTGTAAATATTTCAGCACAACCATGCTTACTGAATCAGCCCAGATACCCCTCAAGAGAGAAATGATTCAAGAAAATGTAATACATACACACACACACACACACACAGAGAGAGAGAGAGAGAGAGAGAGAGAGAGAGAGGGGAAATCCTATTTACCCACCATCAGAAAGAGTATTGTACTATTTGTATCTCTCATTTCTCCTTTCTTCTGCCTGGTATCCCATTGTTGTCATACTGTCCCTGTACTGCAGTAAGTGACACATGCAAACTGATGTAAAAGATTGTCAGTGTTATCGGCTAGCCATAGATTCTTAAATATGAGTTCTATGCTCATTCTCTTTGTTTATTCATGCCTTTGAGTTGTGATTGCACAGTTTCATTTGTATCATTTGCTACACAGAAAAGAGATGAACCACATATATGTATATATGCATATATGCACATACATGTATATACAAACATACATGGATATATGTACACATATGGGTATATATTAAATACTTGAATATATTTTATGTTTTTGAGAATTATGGAGCTAACAAAAATCACATGTCTCCTTTGAATACATAATTTTAAAGAGAACATCACCATCTCTAATCTTTCAGTGGCCTTGAAATTAGATGTTCAAATGGGGAAAAGTTATTTAGGCTTTTTTTGTGGAAGAGAGAAGTATTACTAGGGTTCTATTCAGGTGTTCTCTGCTTGCTAGATAGGACTTGATTTGTATAGCAACAAGCAGCTCAATTACTTTTGCCATACTTCTAGTCCATTTTATTTACTTGAGGTCTTGAACTTTTTGCCCGGGTCTGATCTTAGATTGACTGAATGATCTTAGATTGCTTCTTATGTGTCCCACACAATTAGCTAAGATTACAGATGTGAACCACTATGGCCAGCTCATTTGTTGAGATGGATGTCTTGGCAGTTTTTTTCTCTGGCCTGGCCTCAGACTGTGATCCTCGTCATTTCTGCTTCCCGCGCAGCTGGGTTTACAGAGGTAGGTTACTATACTAGATGTACATGATACCTTTTTTTTTTTAAAGAGGTTTTTATTGAAAAAATACAGTATAGAGGGGTTATAGTTACATGAGCAAGGTAATGAGTACATTTTCTATTAAGCCTTGCTACCTCCTCCTTTGTTTTCCCCTATCCTTCCTTCCTTCCCACCTGTACAATTACTCCTCCATTCCCCCTTCCCTTCTTCCCCTCCTAAATTGCAAAGTTCCTTTTTCAACATAGTGTATTGTGTATCTCATTGCTACAATGGATCAGCCTGTATCCCTATTTAAACAATTTGTTTTTTCCCTTCCCCTCCCAAAGCTAAAGAATTATCTATACAAGATACAGGGCACTGACACTGAATACAGAGAAAACAGGGGTTATACCATGGGCGAGGAACATACAAAGAAACAAAAAAAAAATCACATGTTATATTATAAATCCCTATTTTGTAGTTCAATTTGCTTAACAATATCTTATCTGGTCATATGTACATACTTTTTGAACTTTTATTCTTGTCCCAGATATATACTACTTACTGCAAATAAGGGAAACTATAGGACCTATGATTTTTTGGGTCTGAATTATTTCAGTTAATATAATTTTTTCCAAGACTGCACTTAAAGCTCACCCAGCAATCTCACTTTTGGGCATTTACCAAATGATCAAAAACAAGAACATACTAAGCTACCAGCACAACTATGTATATTGCAGCATTATTTACAATAACTAAGATATCAAACCGACCCAGATGCACCTAAGTAGATGAATAGATATATACTTATATACATATATATGGAATTTATACATATATACCTATGTGTATATATATATATACTTATATACATATATATGGACTATATAACATATAACTATGTATTTATATATACATATATATGTGCCACATTTTCTTGTACATATATGCATATACATATATACATACATATATATGTATGTATATACATACATATACGTATATGTGTATGTATACATACATATGTATATACACATATGTGTATGTATATATATATATATGAATTCTATTCCTGCAATAGAAAGAATGACATAGTCCCATTTGTTAGGAATTGGAAAGATGTGAAAAAAATATAGTAAGTGAAATAAGCCAGGCCCAAATAAACATACTTGAAGTAACTAATACATGGTACCATATAATCATATAAGATACTGTTAACTGAAATGAACCCCAAGATAGGGACACAAATGATTTTTATTCCACAAACTTCTTATCTTTATATAATCCCCCACATAAATTTGGAAGGGAGTTGTGGTTCAAGTATATAGCACCACCCATTAGGGAAAAAGCTTAAGTGAGAACGTAAGGTTTAACCACAATATCAGAGTTTAAGCCACAATATCAGCACTCAAATATATTTCTTTCTTTGAGGTTTTTATTAAATTGCTCAGAAAATAGCAACATTATATTTATGTTTAACATTACTATTAAAATCATGTTATGTTTATTGTTGTTATTCTTTATTTTCCTAAATTTTACTTACTCATTAATTATATCCCGTAATGAAAAGAGATGATTACTGTTTCTCAAGCTTTTATGACAATTGAATATATGAATAAAAGATGCATACAAGGAGTTTGGACTGAAAATAGATATTTGAAGGCTCTTCACATAAATGATAGTTGAAGAAGCTGTGGGCATGTATGAAATAAACTAAAGAAATTGCAAGGAAAGATATGGTATGATTCTGGAAACCACACAATTTTGGAAGAAAAAAAAATGAAAAATATGTAGCTTCTGGTAAGAACTTTGTAACCCACCTGTACATTTGATTCCTTATTTCTAGTGGAAGACATTTCGTTAATTTTATTTTACAAAGTTAAACATGATTGACATTTAATATTAACTGGCCTCTGTCTCAGGTAAGCAATTATTCTAACCAGGAGCCAGGAACTCATACCTATATTCCTAGCTACTCAGAAGGTTGAGATCTCTAGATCCTAGTTAAAAGCCAAGTTGGAGAGGAAAGCTGGTGAGTCGTTTCTGTTCAATTAACCACGAGAAAACTGGAAGTGGCACTGTGGCTCAAAGTGGCAGCACTAGCCTTGAGTAATAAACCTCAGAGACAGAACCCAGGCCCTGAGTTCAAGCTCTCTGAAATTATTCTTAAAATACTTATCAGGATTTCTTTAACTTGTCTAGAAGAATGTTTTAAACTTAGGGATTTTTTTATTTCATGTTGTCAGCATTGATTTTTAAGATGTGCAGAGAAAAATTATTTATAGTCAGAACTGGTTTGTATTGCTTTGTATTACACATTGCCTCTACACCCAGGGATCAGCTGGAATGTAGATGGCCAAATCTTGACTGTTGGTAATGAATATGGATATGTGTTTCTTTTAGCAAAGAAAAAATTTATGAATTAGTAGCCCTTATATATAACACCTTAATAGTAATTATGTAATTACTATTATTACTAGTATTTTTTTTGTCTATTGTGGGACTTGAACGCTAGTCCTGGACATTGTTCTTCAGTTCTTCAGCTCAAGGCTAGCAAAAGTGCCACTTCACATTTTCTGAACCTTAAGTTGTAGATAAGGGTTTCACAGATTTTCCTACCAGTGCTGGCTTTGAAAAGAGACCTTCAATCTCAGCCTCCTTAGTAGCTAGGATTACAGGTGTGAGCTACTGACACCTGGCAGTACAATTATTTTGAAAAAGAAAAAAAACCATGATTGTATCCTTAAAAAAAGCACAATATGGCAAGTGTATCTGTAATGTAAGTTGTATCAAGGAACCATCGGCAGCAATCATTTTTAGATCTCACTATGTCCTGTCCAATGCCAGATAATATTTTATTAATTTATTTTACTTTTTCCTAACAAAGTTTATTATAAATGCACAACAGAACAATTTTGTATTGAGTATAAAGAATTCTTTAGCTCTGGGGCTTGAAATCAGGGCCTAGGCACTCTCGTTGAGAGTCTTTTTCTCAAGGCTAGCACATTACCAATTGAGCCATAGCACCACTTCCAGTTTTTCTGCTTATGACACACTGAGGAATCAAATCAAGTGCTTCATGCATGATACCCTAGCACTCTACTACATTCCCAGTCATTGAGTCTTTTGTTGTTGTTGCTTTAAGATAGCATTTTGCTATGTGTCCTTCTGTTGGCCTGAAATTTAGACTGGTCCCAAGCCTACTCCTAAATCAGCCACCCAAATTCAGAGATTACAGACATTGAACATCATATTCAGCCCACGATTCCTTGTGATACTCGTTTCAGATATAGTAACAGTTATTCTGTCTTCTTTGGATTGGATGGTTTTTTCATTCATCACTGTTAATCACATTTCTTGTCCTGGGTTGTTGACCCTTCTAGATCAATAGAAATATTTCAGGTTCTTTTGAGGAACCTCCATACTACTTTCCAAAGTGGTTGAACAAGTTTACACTCCAACCAACAATGATGTAAGGTTCCTTTCTGTCCACATTCCTTCCAGCATCTGTTGTTATTAGAGTTCTTGATTTTTGCCATTCTAACTGGGGTGAGCTGCTATCTCAATGTTGTTTGGATTTGCATTTCTTTTATGGCTAGGGAGGTTGAGCATTTCTTCATGTGTCTACTGGCCATCCTGCTTTCTTCTTCAGAGAAGTTTCTCTTTAAGTCATTAGCCCACTTATTTATTGGGCAGTTGTTTCTTTGAGGATTTGTTGTTGGGAGATTTAATTTTTTTGAGTTCCAAGTGTATTTTAGATATGAGACCCTTTTCCATTGTATGGCTAGTGAAGATCTTCTCCCAATCCATGAGCTTTCTATTGATCTTGCTAGCTATGTCCTTTGCCATGCAGAAGCTCTGCAATTTCATGCAATCTCATTTGTCCAACCTTTCTTTGATTTGTTGTGTTTCCGGGTCTCTACTCAGAAAATTTCAGCCTGTGCCAAGGAGACCTAGGCTTTCTCCTATTCCATCCTGTAATGGTTTCAGAGCGTCTGCTTTGACCCCGAGGTCTTTGATCCATTTGGAGTTTATTCTGGTGCAGGGTGATATATAACGATCTAGCTTTAGTTTTCTATAAGTAGTTAACCAACTTTGCCAGCACCATTTACTGAAGAGGCTGTCTTTCTTCCATTCTATTGTTTTAGCTCCCTTATGAACGATTAGATGGCTATAGGTCTGTAGGTTCATTTCTGGGTTTTCAATTCTATTCCATTGGTCTTGAGGTCTGTTCTTGTGCCAGTACCAAGCTGTTTTGATTCCTATGGCTCTATAATAGAGTTTGAAATTTGGTATTGATATTCCTCCAGCAGTGCTCTTTCCGTTGAGGAGCGTTTTTGCTACTCAGGTTCTTTTATTGTTCCATATGAATTTTTGGATTGCCTCTTCTATTTCCTTGAAGAATGAGGTTGCAGTTTTGATAGGTATCGCGTTGAATTTGTAAATAGCCTTGGGAAGTATTGCAATTTTCACGATGTTAATCTTTCCAATCCAGGAGCATGGGAGTTTTTTCCATTTTCTAAGTTCTGTTTTGATTTCCTTTTTCAAGTTTTTAAAATTTTCAACATAGAGGTCTTTCACATCTTTCCTTAAGTTAATTCCTCCCCTATGACCCAGCAATCCCACTTTTGGGCATTTACCCAAATGTTTACAAACAAGACCACACTAAAGCTACCAGCACAACTATGTTTATTGCAGCATTATTTACCATAGCTAAGGTATGGAACCAACCCAGATGCCCTTCAGTAGATGAATGGATCAAAAAAATGTGGTATATATACACAATGGATTTCTATGCCTCCATCAGAAAGAATGACATTGCTCCATTTGTTAGGAAATGGAAAGACTTGGAAAAAATTATATTAAGTGAAGTAAGCCAAGCCCAGTGAAACACAGATCCCATTATTTCCCTTATTTGCAATATCTAGTATATGTCTGAGTCAAGCAGAAAAGGTCAGATGAGGTGATGTTAGGAAAATGAACCCTAAGATATGTATTTTAAATGTTTTTTCTTTCATGCATTTGTTTCTAACGCAATTATAAGATTATTTCTTTGTTGCTTTGTATGTCCCTCCCCCAAAATATAACCCCTGCTTTCACTGTAAAAAAAAAAAAAAGAAATATTTCAGGTTCTGATCTTGAAACTGATCCTTGCCATCCAACAACATCACATGTTTGTGAAAAGCATTAGCTGGCCTAATGAGCATAGCAGCCAGCTGGAGTTCAGCTATCTGATGGCCTTAGGGTCCAACAATGCAATCATTTCTGTGCACCTACTGAAAACTGTCACAGGTAATTTTGATTTATTCCATACAATTCTCAACCATTTGCCTTTCTCAGCTTTGCATGCTTTAAATTCTGTTAAACATTAATTACTATTTCATCATTTTCACAAGTAACATATATGTCTTACTTTAAAATTTATTCAAACATGCAAAAATGTTATCGTAGTTGCTGTCCACCAGTGGCTCATGTTTTAAAACCTAGCTACTTTAGAGGTCAAAAACTGAGGATCCTGGTTTAAAACAGCCCATGTGGAAAATTGTGAGATATTTCTCCCATTAAGAAACCAAAATCCAGAAGTGGAGATGTGGCTCAAGTAATAGAGTGTCAGTTTTGAGCAAAAAGACTAAGCAAGAATAATATGTCTACTTCTGACTCCATCATTTACTTATGGAACACTCACTCACACACACACACACACACACACACACACACACACACTATACATTCTTCTAGACTCTCCTTCCTGAGCAGTACTCAATGCCATTAACTTAATGCATGTTTTCTCCAAATTATTATGGTAGGGATTAAACTACATTTGTGTTATGATACTGCAATTTTTGTACTTTTTGTTTTGCAATTTTTTGTACTTAAGTAAGAAAACAGTCGTTTGTGAAGACTAACCAGAAATAAATGTGTCGGTAAATAGGTTGGTGGCAGGTAGACTGAAACTTGCAGATAATACCATTTGAAATTTTATTTCTCCAAGTTTAAATATATATATATATATATATATATATATATATATATATATATATATATATATACACACATATGTATGTGTTTAAAACTTGTGCCAAAATTTTATTTCCAATAACAATGATCTATTTGTTCCATTATATAAATTTAACTTATTGTATGTTTCATAGTAGATAAATATATATAGAATTTCTTTTCTTTGGAGACAAGATTCTGCAGTTTAGACCAGCTTTCTTCAATTCCTAATTCTCAAGTTTCAGGTTCCTGAGAAGTTCAAACAGTCAAGGGAAGACTGGAGTAAGAGTTATTACCTCAAGAGTATTTAAGTTAGAGCTGTTGGACATTAAAAGATTAAGACTTTGGAGACAAGATGGATGTCTGTGCTATGGTTGTAATGACTATTGCTCCCTTAGGCTCTCCAACAAAAAGGGATTTAATTATCATTATGTATACAAATAATACGTCATGTTAATAGTTGTAACCACAAGCTAGATTGATGCCTTAGTTTGTGGACATACCTGTAGGCACTGACCACCTCCCAACCCTGTAGTAGAATGAATATAAAGCATGTTAAGCATGACTTTGGGATCCAGAACCTGGCAAAGAGGCTGTGGGTCCTCTGGTGTCTTCTTTCCTATCACTTCCTGTGATTTCTCAGATTTTTGGCCAGGTATCCCATCATCTTTGCTGTTCCATGGTTGTTGTTAGTTACAGTATTGATATTCTGAACACCTCAAAACAAACTATGGAAAAACACCTCCTTGAACAAGATTCAGAAGTGTATAGGAGCACCTCGGAAGATCCCAAACATCAGCAGTCATCCTGTGATTTTCTAGCAAGAAAGTACAATTCAGATGTATCTTTATTTTTGATAATATAAAGAGATGGATAATTGTCTTTTTGTATATTTTGTACTTGATATTGCACAAATTTTCAGAAAAATATATACATTGTGAAATAATGTTATTTTTTCCATGGGTCAGAAAATCTCGTAACTGAAGTAATGACCCTAATGTCTTATCTCAGTTGACTGAATCAGATTTAGATGAGTATGAATTGCCTAATTATGAACATTTCTCCATGAAACTCAACAACATAGAATGAAGTGTGAAGGTCAGGCCATTCTATACCTCTAAGGATTTTACATATGTTAGACTAATATACACCCACACTGCTCAGCACTAATGGCACATTGTTGTGTCATAATTGTCTTTATATCAGAAATACACTAGAGCTTAAAGTAGAATGATGGGCTGTACATTTTCAAAGCAAGAGTGATGATCACCCCCTGCAATTACTCTCAGTGTTGAATCCTTCCTATACATTTTACTGACTTAGCTTCTACTCTGTGCTTTACCATTATCAGGGAGGGTCACACTGTATCAAGCTACAATACTGCGGCAACCTTAGCTGCCTTTGAATATTACCTCCAATTTGATCCCAAGGTGAACTCTGCAACTCTAATCACATGGTTAGTGGACACCCGAACTTTTCAAGCCTGGTTAAAATTTCAGCTATCATTGCTCATTGCCAGGGTTAAAGATCTCACTACTTTAGATTTGTTGTTTATCTTCTTGTATTTCCAACACTGCCTTTGAAGTTGGTTTTTGAAGTAGAGCTTTTAGTTTGCATTTGATTTATGGAGGTGTTAGTGATGCCAGTTGAACTGCATATATTATAATGTAAGTAATTTGATGTTTTCATATATGAATTTAATTTTGGCAGTTGAGGAATTGAATACACATCACTCACAAAACTTTATTTATGTGTATTTGTATTGCTTTATTGTGAGCTTCCTAAAAGCCAGTCATGGGAGAACATGTCCCTAATCACATCACTTCTGTCACTGAGACAAGGTTTGAAATGTCCAGACCACTTGGCACTTCATAGTGAGAACCTTGCTACAAAGAAAGGGAGATAATAGCAAAAAGAGAAAATGAATCTTCCATCGGTTTTGATATATGTGCTTTACACTTAGCCATTAAGACCACCATAATACTATTTTTTATGACTTCTTACCTACTCTTTTCCTGTTCTGAGCTGTTTTATTTATGGATCTCTAAGAAATCATGTAAGAATCATATAAAAAATCTATATAAGTCATATAAGAAATCATAAAAAATAGATTGTTAGGGTTATATAATCCAAAAGGAATAATTTCAGGAAACTATTAAGAACATAAAATATAATGCACATCTAAAATTTTCTCTTTGTTGAAAACATCAGCAGTTTTTGTTTATTTATTCTGATAACAAAGATTATGAACTAAGTTACAATAGTATTCCAAATGGAACACAGAACTAGAAATATGAAGGGTAGCACTAAAGAATGCTACTGCTACCACTAATAGATTAAGAATGAAATTTAGGCAAAACTACTTCAGTGTAAAAGCCACAGGACAGCCCTAACATTACTTTCATTTTTTCTTATGAAGAAAAGACTTTTTTAAATAAAGACAAATTTTCACAGATATTAATATCAATTGGGTATATATTTCTTAATGCCTTCAGGAAGGATGCTGTGACCATACTGATGGAAGCTGACTTCTCTGTGCAGACACCATTCCAAGCACTGCACCTGCATTAGGGTAATTAGTGCTTATGACAGTCCTTCAAGTTAGGAAATTAATTATTTTTTTATTTTTTATTATTTTCTTTTAGTCAGTTGTGGAACCGAAACTCTGGGTGCTGTCCCTCAGCTCTTCAGCTCAATGCTAGCATTCTACCACTTGAGCCACAGCACCACTTCCAGCTTTTTCTGTTAATGTGGTGCTGAGGAATTGAACCCATAGCCTCATGCATGCAAGGCAAGCACTCTACCACTGAGCCACCTACCCAGCCCTAAGTATTTTATTAAAAGCAGAAGTAGGCAACAAGGCCAAACAAATTTCCCAAGTACCTAAGACTGACCAGTTGTAGACCCATAATTCAAATCCAGGTTTTTACCAGGCATATCTGAGAATATTCTGACCTTTCAAGAGCTATTGAGTAGATGATCTCACATTTTCTTCCTAATTATGGTTATAACGGCAATAACATTGCTACAGAATGTAAGTATTTTAAATGAAAAGGATCTGGGTAATGACATTGTAAGTGATTTTTATTCCAAATGAAATAACAATGAACATCATTCAGTTTCCACTGTTTATTATTCCAGGAGTAATTGCTTAAGGAGAACAAATCCATGTCAAAGACTCCTGTGCTGATGAACACAGGCTTTTATCATTCAGTACCTTGAATACACAAGGAATAGTTTGTTATGGATATATAATACAAAATGAATAATTTTTGTGACTAGTTTCTTCCTTGTTGTACCAAAGAAAATTTATTCCCTATTCTAAAATATATATCAATTTAATGGATATTAGTGTTATCAGTATAAAATTGGTGTGCATAATATATGCAATATATCACATAACATAAAAATGATATATATATAATATATGAATAATTACTGATATTTTATAACTACTATAAAAATACATGTATAAACTGGTTTTAGTATTATACTGTGAAGGATACAAGAAATGAAATCTTTATTTAAATACATATATTTGCATGTTTTAGTCACATAATTTATTTTTGTACCAGTACTGAGGCTTGAACTATGCTCTGGATGTTGTCCCTGAGCCATTTCACTCAGAGTGGCTTCATATATCTGTCCTCAGATCTTGGCCCCTAAGTAGCTGGGATTACAGATATGACTGATGTTATATTTTTTAATTCCATCCTTGGCATGTTCTTACATAATTATTTTTGAATGTTCAATTATATTGCAATATTCCATTTCTAAACCAATTGAGGAACAAATTAATTATTGGGTTAAACTATATGTTACATAAAATTGTAAGGACCATACCTTGCTATCAATTTTCAAAGATATTCCTAGTTTAATTCCTGGACAGACAAGTAGAAAAATTAAATTATGTGTGCATAATGTATGTATTGTTATATTACATAACATATGAATGATATATTTGTAATATTTGCATAATTAGTGATATTCTATAATTACTATAAATAAAATTTGTATAAAACTGGTTTTAATTTAATACTGTGAAAGATACAAGGAATGTCAACATCCCTATCTTGTCTCTTTTTCAGCAGTATACAAACTATGCTACAAACATATATCTTCAAGAAAACTCACCTTTGTAATCACATATGCACCTTCAAATATTCTCCTCATCGCTATAAACATCCTCTAAGATTGGCTACACTTATCCACTAGAGTCATCCTACGACAGCAAACACTGTTATACTTTCTGGATAAAGTTGCTGCTCCTCATCTTCATCAACTTCCAGTAACTTCAGTAAAGAGCATTTTCTCCTGCTTTGCCTTAGACGATAGCATCCTTTTTTACTTCCCAGCAAAGAAATTGTGGCTTGCAGGCTTGAGCATTTGTACATTCAGAGCTTCTTCGGTTGTGAATTTTTCCTTTCCTTTCTTGGTAAGATAGCTAGAATAACAAAAAGCATTTAAGGCAATGTGTTTTAGTGTAAATGAAAACATACTGATTTGAAAATATTAGAAATATTCATTCCTTTTTTATTGTGAAAATACTGTACAGAGGAGAGAGTTCTCAAGATGGCGACGGGGCAGTAGGGAAACGCCACAGCTCTCTCCAACCAAAAAGAGAGTTCGAGTTCCAACCTTTAATCTCCCCAAGAGACCGACAACAACAAAAAGACGAACACTCAGAGAAAAACCAGAGGTGGAAAATAACAAAAAAAGAAAGAGAGGAAAAGAAGAATTTCAGAACAGAGAAGAGCGAAGACCCCTCCCCCAACCTTTACTGGCCGCGCGGCAGTGTGCCAAGCCGCCGGCCAGCCGGCCCGGCAGGGGCTGCCGGAGCCACAGAGACACAGGGGGCTGCTTGCAGATCACCAGGTACCGGATTGCAGAACAGCGGATCGCCAGGAACAGAGAAACCTACCAGCCGGGAGTCTCCAGGAGGATCCCACCCCACCCATCACTCTCCACCGGAGCGGAGAGGCTCCATCCCGCCAAAGCCGCCCGGCACCAGCAGCGCCACAAAGGGACCTGTCGCGATCGCAACGACCCGGCGGGGGGCCGCCCAACCCAGCCCGCAACCACCCCAACTGAACTCGGACTGCAACAACAACTGACGGACTGCAACAACAACTGACGACCTACAGGGTGAGTACCCATCAGGGGACAGGGAATCCATCAAGGGAGACCAGAGCTGGAGGGAATCCCCAGACCCTGACCTAGACTCCCTACCCCAACACCCGGACCACAGGACCCACTAAAACTGGGAACTGTTCCAGAGCCCCACCAGCCGGTGGAGCACACTCTGCTGGCCAGGCCAGAGCAAGAGCGCCCCGGGAAGGGAGCTTAAATGCTCAAGCCAGGAACAGTGCCCCTGGGTCAAGACTACCAACAGTAGAAGAAATTTGAACTGTGTCCTCCAGGCTGCATAACCAAGGTGGTATACACATTAGCACAGGCCTAACGAGCGCGCTCCAGGCTGGGGCCGGAACCAGGCCAGGGGACCGGCGCCTGAACAAAGCAAAAAGGGTCAGAAGTGGGGCTGTGGCTCAAATGGTAGGGTGCCAGCCCTGAGCTGAAGAGCTGAGGGACAGCACCCAAACCTAGAGTTCAAGCCCACAACCAGCCCAAAACAAACAAAAACACATCAGGAGCCCATAGCAGACTCCAGTATTTGGGAGAGTGCATCCAGAGCATCTGATCTTCCCAAGAGCACCCGCAGGAGCAAACACAAGCAGTCTAGGCTGCTCAACCCTTCCAAAGGCGGGAATTGCTACAGCAGAGAGCTGAGAATCCTAAGTGAATAGCAGCTGGAAATAGGCTCCCAACAGAATCCAGATCAGACACAGACTCTCTCTACCAATAGAGAATCAGCAACCAAGCAAAGACAGACACACCAAAACAAGATTGAAGAGCAGTCTCCTGAACCCCCATGCGAAAATCACAGAGAAAAATCACAAGGTTTACCACTACCCAGGACAGCAAGCTCACCTCAAAAGCCAGCAGCCACGCAGGGGAGAGCCCCAGTGGGAGCAAAGCAGGAATGGAAGACAAAAACTACATCCAAGGGTTGCTGGAGGCAATGACTCAAGAAATAAAGCGAGAAATGGATCAGAAATTGAAAGAGCACAAGGATGAACTATCAAAAGATATACAGGATATCAAACAAAAATTGGATGCAAAAATAGAAGCTGCACAAACCTCAGTAAGAAGTGAGATAAACGCCAAATTAGAGGTAATGCATACTGATATCACCTCATTGAGAGGTGAGATCAGTACTCTGAGAACCAACATTGAATCCATAAAGGGATCCATTTCCACCATGCAAACCACAATAGAAGCCACGGTCAACAGAGTGAATGAAATGGAAGGTAGAGTGTCAGATACAGAAGACAGAATACACCAACTGGACCAAAAAGTGACAGATATGGAAAAATCACTCAAATTAAACCAAAGGGAAATTCAAGAGCAAGCAGATAATGCTAAAAAATTTAACCTTCGCATAATCGGAGTGGACGAAGGTGAGGAATTCCAGAGCAAGGGAATGCAACACCTATTTAACAAGATAGTCAATGAAAATTTTCCCCACCTCAAAAACGACCATCTTAACTACATCACAAAAGCTTATCGAACACCCAACAAGCAAGATCCCAGGAGAAACACTTCTAGGCACATAATAGTAACAATGATGGATCTGAATAATAAGGAAACAATCCTGCATGCAGCAAAAATGAAGAAGGAGCTATACTACAACGGGAAAAAAATTAGAATCACTGCAGATCTCTCCACACAAACAATGAATGCAAGAAAAGCCTGGGAAAGCACCATACGAGCCCTGAGAGCCAATAACTGCCAACCCAGACTGATATACCCGGCAAAGCTAGCATTCACATTCGATGGAGAACTGAAAACTTTTAATAGCAAAGAAAAACTAAATGAATACATAAACATTAAGCCAGCATTACAAAGAATTCTAAGAGGGGGGACACAACCTGAAGAAAGCAACCAGGAACTGGGACCTGCCCCAAACAGGCATTACTCAAAGTCTAACTGAGCAAGCACAGGAGGAAAGGAAAGAAGAAAAACTTAGGAAAACGGAATGGCAGGGACAACAATGCATCTCTCTATACTTTCTCTTAATATAAATGGGCTGAATTCGCCAATTAAAAGAAAACGAACTGAGGACTGGATCAGAAAACAAGACCCATCCATCTGTTGCCTTCAGGAGACCCACCTCTCAGCCAAACATACAAACAAACTCAGAGTGAAGGGGTGGAAAAGGATCTACCAATCAAATTCCCCCAATAAGAAAGCAGGTGTAGCTATCCTGATATCTGACAAAATAAACTTTTCATTAAAATCAGTACAGAAAGACAAGGACGGACATTACATATTAATAAAGGGAACAATCCAAGAGGAGGATATAACCATCATCAACTTATATGCCCCAAATATCGGTGCACCCAGATATGTTAAACAAATGCTCTCAAACTTACAGAATAAAATAGATCCCAATACGATAATACTAGGAGACTTTAACACGCCACTCTCACCAAAGGACAGGTCTACCAACCAGAGGATTGGCAAAGAAGCTACCGAATTAAGTGAGGCCATACTTCAAGCGGAATTAACTGACATCTACCGAGTATTTCACCCTAAAACAACACAGTACACATTCTTCTCAGCAGCTCATGGAACTTTCTCCAAAATAGACCATATCATAGTTCATTCAAGGAACTTAAGCAAATACAAAGGGATCGACATAATCCCCTGTATCCTATCTGACCACAGTGGAATCAAGCTAGCTCTCAATAACAAAGCATACCGCAGAAATTTCTCTAATACATGGAAATTGAACAGCACACTCCTTAACAAGGCCTGGGTAACAGAAGAGATCAGAGAAGAAATAAAGCATTTCCTAGAACTCAATGAAAATGAAAACACCTCACAAAGAAACTTGTGGGACACAGCAAAAGCAGTCCTGAGGGGCAAATTTATTGCCCTCAGTGCCCACATCAAGAGAATGGAGACAGACCAAGTAAATAATCTCATGTTGCAACTAAAACAGCTAGAAAAACAAGAAAAAATGGGACCTAAAGCTACTAGACGAAGCCAGATAACCAAATTGAGAGCAGAGATTAACCAATTAGAAAATCAGAAAACCATAACCAAAATAAACCAAACAAAAAGCTGGTTCTTTGAAAAAATAAACAAAATTGATGGCCCGTTGGCAAGATTAATTAAAAAAAGAAGAGAGGAAACCCATATTAATAGGATTAGGGATGCCACGGGAAACATCACAACACGTACCCAAGATATCCAAACAATTCTAACAGACTACTTTCAAAAGCTATACTCTCTAAAGGAAGAAAATCTGGCGGAAATGGATGCATTTTTAGAGAAATACAAGTTACCCAAACTGAGCAAAGAAGAAGTTAACCAATTAAATAAGCCAATATCCTATAATGAGATACAGGAAGCTATCAAAAGTCTTCCAACAAAAAAAAGCCCAGGACCAGATGGATTCACAGCAGAATTCTATAAGACCTTTAAAGAAGAACTAATACCCATACTCCTCAAGCTCTTCAGAGAAACAGAGAAGGAGGGAGCTATCCCAAACTCATTCTACGAAGCCAATATCACACTCATCCCCAAACCAGGCAAAGACCCAACCAAAAAGGAGAATTACAGGCCAATCTCCTTGATGAACACAGATGCAAAGATCCTTAACAAGATTCTAGCTAACAGAATCCAGAAACACATAAAAAAAATAATACACTATGATCAGGTAGGCTTCATCCCAGAGACACAGGGATGGTTTAACATACGTAAGTCAATAAATGTAATCCAGCATATCAACAGAGCCAAGGTCAAGAATCACATGATTATCGCCACAGATGCAGAAAAGGCCTTTGATAAAATTCAACATTCATTCATGCTAAAAGCTCTGGAGAAAATAGGAATAGAAGGAACATTTCTAAAAACAATAAAAGCCATTTATGACAGACCAATAGCCAATATTATACTTAATGGGGAAAAGCTACAACCAATCCTCCTAAAAACAGGAACAAGGCAAGGATGTCCACTGTCTCCACTCCTCTTCAACATAGTCCTAGAACCCTTAGCCAGGGCAATAAGGCAAGAAAAAGACATTAAAGGGATCCGCATAGGGAAAGAAGAAGTGAAACTATCCCTTTTTGCAGACGACATGATACTATACCTCCACGATCCCAAAAACTCCATCCCCAAACTTTTAGAAATCATAAGTCACTTCGGCAAAATAGCAGGATACAAAATAAACCCACAAAAATCAGTTGCCTTCCTATACACTGATAACGCACAGGAAGAGAGGGAAATAAAGGGAGCAACCCCATTCACAATAACCTCCCAAAAAATAAAATATTTAGGAATTAACCTAACCAAAGATGTAAAAGAACTATTTAATGAGAACTATAAAAAGTTAAAGAAAGAAATTGCAGAAGACACTAGGAAATGGAAAGACCTCCCATGCTCCTGGATAGGCCGACTTAATATAGTAAAGATGGTGATACTTCCAAAATTAATATACAAATTCAATGCAATTCCTATTAAAATCCCAATGACGTACATCACTGAAATACAGAAAACAGTCCAAAAATTTATATGGAACAACAAAAGACCTAGAATAGCCAAAACAATTCTAGGGGATAAAGACAATATGGGAGGGCTATCCATGCCGAACTTCAAACTCTACTACAGAGCTATAATCACAAAGACAGCATGGTACTGGCACAAAAACAGACCCGAAGACCAATGGAACAGAATAGAAGATCCAGATATAAATCCACAGGCCTACAGCCAGCTGATATTCGACAAAGGAGCCAAAGACATACAATGGAAGAAACACAGCCTCTTCAACCGCTGGTGCTGGGAAAACTGGGCAGCCACATGCAGAAAACTAAAAGTGGACCCCAGCCTATCACCATGCACCAACATCAACTCAAAATGGATTAAAGACCTTAACATTAAACCTGAATCTCTGAAACTACTGCAGGACAGAGTAGGAGAGACACTTGAACTAATAGGCACAGGAAGGAACTTCCTGAACAGAGTCCCAGGGTCACAACAAGTTGGAGAGAGACTCGACAAATGGGACTACCTTAAAATAAAAAGCTTCTGCACAGCTAAATCTATCGCAACTAAGCTAGAAAGACAACCAACTAATTGGGAAAAAATATTTACCAGCAATATATCAGACAAGGGGTTAACATCCTGTATATACAGGGAACTCAAGAAACTAATCCCTCCCAAACCTAACAAACCAATTACTAAATGGGCAAGGGAACTAAAGAGGGACTTCTCAAATGAAGAAATAAAAATGGCAAAGAAACACATGAGGAAATGTTCATCATCCCTGGTGGTGAAGGAAATGCAAATAAAGACAACCCTGAGATACCACCTTACCCCAGTCAGAATGTCCCACATCCACAAATCAGCCAACGACAAATGCTGGAGGGGATGTGGAGAAAGAGGAACCCTATTACACTGCTGGTGGGAATGTACACTTATACAACCACTTTGGAAAGCAGTCTGGAGGGTCCTTAGAAAGCTAAAGATTGACCTCCCTTACGACCCAGTCATACCACTTCTAGGCATCTACCCTGAACAACAGGAACCAATATACAAGGACACGTGCACCTCCATGTTTATTGCAGCACTGTTCGCAATAGCTAGGATAAGGAAACAACCTAGGTGCCCCACCACAGATGAATGGATCCAAAAATTGTGGTATCTATACACAATGGAATATTATGCAGCCATTAGAAATGACAAAATAATGGCATTTGCAGGGAAATGGATGGAGCTAGAAGGAATCATGTTGAGCGAGGTAAGCCAAGAACGAAGAGACAAACGGTACATGGTCTCCCTCATAAGTGGATGCTAAATCCAAAAGGTTAGTGATACGACAAAACTAACAGGACTTAAGAAACAAAGAACTCCCGCTCATCTGGTTGAACCACTACTAAATATCCTCATGCTGCTGATCACAAATATGGTATATAACATGTGAACACTGTTATATATTACAGACTGTGGTAGACAATTTGCTCCAGGGAAGTTAGAATGAACTTGTGACTTTGAAATTATGTAATCATTTAATCACAATCAAAAAAAAAAAAAAAAAAAAAAAGAACCTCGGGGAAGGGAGGGAGGGAGGGGATGGTAGGGGGAAAACAATGGAGGGGGTAACAATGTTCAAGAGGAAGTGTACTCATAACCTCACTCATGTAACTGTGACCCTCTGTATAGTAGCTTTACAATAAAAAAAAAAAAAAAAAAAAAAAAAAAAAAGAAAATACTGTACAGAGGGGTTACAATTAGATGGCAAGATAATGAGTACATTTCTTATCAAGCATTGTAGCCTCCTCCTTTGTTTCCCCTTTCCATCCCTTCCCAGCTTCCTCCAGCCCCCCACTTAATGCTCCCCCCCATAAAAGATGTAAAGTTCGTTTTCGACAAGACAACTTGTACTTCTCATTGTTGCAACGGGTCCACCTTTATCCTTATTTAAATGACTTGTTTTTCCCCTTTCCCTCCACAAATTATACCGATATCAAATACAGTGAAAGCAGGGGATATACTGTGGGGGATGGACATACAACGCAACAAAGAAATAATCTTATAAATGCGTTAGAAACAAATGCATGAAAGAAAAAAAAATTGAATACATATCTTAGAATTCATTTTCCTAACATCACCTTATCTTACCTTTTCTGCTTGACTCATACATATACTAGATATTGCAAATAAGGGATACCATGGGATGCCCCTCAGTAGATTAACGGATCAAGAAAATATGGTAATTATACACAATGAAATTCTATGCCTCCATCAGAAAGAATGGCATTGCCTCATTTATTAGGAAATGGAAAGACTTGGAAAACAATTATATTAAGTGAAGTAAGCCAAGTCCAATGAAACATAGGTCCCATGAAATATTCATTCTTTAAATTTATTTTTCATTCAAATATAATAGGGGTGGTTTTAGTGGTGCATGCCTTTAAATATAGCTATTTAGAAGGCTGAAAACAGAGGATCATATTTTCAAGCTAGACTAGTTAAAT
Organism: Dipodomys spectabilis; assembly: GCF_019054845.1. Taxonomy (NCBI): domain Eukaryota; kingdom Metazoa; phylum Chordata; class Mammalia; order Rodentia; family Heteromyidae; genus Dipodomys; species Dipodomys spectabilis. The sequence goes on from NW_024870811.1 coordinate 1,703,217, forward strand.
GGACCACGACACACTTATCTTCAACTAAGAACCAAAAAGCCAAAAGTTGAGCTGTGGTTCAAATAGAAGCCTGCCAGCATGAGCAAAAAAAAAAAAAAAAGTAAAAGAACCTAGGCTCTGAATTTAACTCATAGTACTAGCACACATATTTTATGTATGTATGTATGGTTCATAAAATATTCCGTGAGTTAATTTGTTGAAACCTGGTCGTAGATTAAATATGAGGAGTGGAAAGTATGTAAGTCTGAAATGACTGCCAGGTATTTTGACAAGACTAGAAGAATTATCACTTAATTAAATAGTAATGAGGACTACGTATGTATATAAAGATCGAATCTCACTTTGGGATCTTTTTAGTTTGTTAAAATCAGTAGCTAGTTGTCAGTAGACAGGATGCTATTAAGGACTTGAATTAAAGAAAAAAACAGAGCTGGAGAGAAAAAAAAAGAAATAATTACATGTACTCAGTGATAACAACCATGAGAATGAACATTACAGAACTAACCCCTGGGATATTCAAATATGTAAAACATGACAAATGAAGAAAAACAGTAATAAGTATGTAATGCAGACTTATATGGATAGGTATTTTTAATGTTTAAGGGCTACGAAGTGAGTATGTGATGACCTAAAATTTAAGAAATTGGTAAGGTCAATTATCCCTTGGGCCAAACATAGCTAATAGTTTAGGTAAAACAGGGCCACAATAGTGTGTCTTGATTTACCAAAGTAAAAACAGGTCAATATTTGGAAAGTTATTTTTTGGACATGTGGTTGGAGTGACAATTACTGACGTTTGTTCAAGTGTCAGTAGAAGGATACAGTTTTAGCACAATGATAGAAATCTTTCAGGGATCTGGTAAATTTGCCCTCTGTCTTCAATTTCCTTTTTTTCTGAGAATTAAAATATCATTACTGGAAGCCAGTCCCAAATTGTGCCTTTTCCAATTTATCAGATATTGTCTATCACATGCCCAAATAATAGAGAATGGGAACAGGTCTACATTGAGCACTCACAGTAGACAGGTCTCTGGACTTTCTCAGGAAGAGCTTTCTGCCATTGTGGGATGGATAGGGCTGGATAATATACAAAGCAGACATCATAGATTGAAAGTATTGTGCTAAGTTGACACCTGAGATATAGGATGTTTTAACTGCATAGTATTGTTTTTCATGAATCAGTTAATCAGATTCTTTACACAATATGATATTACTAGACTGTGGAATGCATGTTTATTGCATTTACTTTGTATTACATATTTTGGAATTTGGTATAAATCGTTCATCTTTTTTTTTTTTGATATGGATTACTCCTAGTTGTCAATAGTGAGAAAATGCCCTGGAACTTTGTAACTTGAAGTCTTGTGTTGCCATGTGTTATATCCTATTTTCCTTTTACAGAGTTGATAAAAAATTATATGTAATTTATTTTTTATTTTATTTCTTATCTATTACAGAATTTGAACTCAGAGCCTGGCCATGCTCCTGATGTCTTTTGCTCAAGGTTAGCTCTCTACAACTTCGAGCCACAGAATCAATTTTAGTTTTCAATGATTAATTGGTGATAAGTGTCCCGCGGGGACTATTCTCAACCTGGCTTTGAACTGTGATCCTCATATTCCAGCCTCCAGATTAGCAAATATTACAGGCATGAGCTACTTCCACCCGGTTATACATAATTTAAACTGTAGTTTTCTGAAGTGTTTCATCCTGCACTGAATATTTTTTCTTACAAGTATTCTAATAAATATGTAATCTATCCAATTTTGAAAAGTACTGTGTACCTCCCACTTATTTGTGGCATTTCTGAAATCCAAGTTTCTCTGTGTGACAGGGTGGATACTTTTGCCTGTAACAAGTATGTTGAACATATAACATCTGGCTACTTACAGAACAAAGCATGTGAAGCTAGAGTAGCCAGATAAAGAACTTCCAGGACAATTCAATGGCAACTCATGTACTCTCTCTGTAGGTCAATAGGCAGCATAGAAAAGAAATTCTTATATTTGAAAGTGATTGAGTGTGTGTGCACATAGGTGTTCACTTATTTATCTGTTATTATAGTTTTAGATATATTCACTATTATAAAACAATATTTCCGATAGATAGATAGATAGATAGATAGATAGATAGATAGATAGATAGATAGATAGATAGATAGATAGACAGATAGATAGATAGATAGATATGCAATAACAGTTTCCAAAATCCAGGGAACCACCTCCATGGGCATCGCTTACCTATATGTTGCTCTTTGGGTAATAAGAATGAAACTTGGAATTGTCCTGTGGTAGAGAAATTACTCAGAGATTCAAGCATTTTTCTTTTAGTATGTTGCTTGTTCCTAACTCTAAAATTAGGAAGTCTGTTAATATATATGTTATATTATAATATATTTAATATATTATATATAATGTATAATATATTGTTTATTATAAAATATATTTCATATAATACCTGAGAATATTCTATATTTATGAGGAAAAATACAACAAACGTATCAGTCCATACTTTCCTAGCCATGATTAGCTTCAGTAGAGTTAGGCACATTACATCTCAACATGAAAATTCTACTGAAGTTCTGATCACCTTGAGCTAGATAAGAAGATTTCCTGTAAAAAAAGCCTCTCCTCAATTATGAGTAAAGATATGTTTGGAAGTTTAGTTTAGTTTTTTTGTTTTGTTTTGTTTTGTTTTGTTTGGCCAGTCATGGGGCCTGAACTCTGGGCCTGGGCGCTGACCCTCACCACTTCAGCTCAAGGTTAGTGCTCTACCACTTGAGCCATAGCTCCACTTCTGGCTTTTTCAGCTTATGTGGTGCTGAGAAATACTACCCAAGGCCTCATGCATGCAGGCAAGCATTCTACAACTGAGCCACCAACCCAGCCCAAGTTTGCAAGTTTTTGAGAAGAGGAATTTGGCATTTGCTTTGCATCCTTGATTAGTCATGAATAGATAACATGTGACTCCAAATTTTGTCTCCTTGTAGGCTCCATAAACAGTTACATATCAGCCTCATTGCATCACATATCTTTAAGTCCTTCTTTTATTTCTTTTTATCATTATTGTTTTGTTGTTGTTGTATTTCTGATCCTGAAGCTTGAACTCATGGCCTACGCAGTGTCCCGGAGCTCAATGCTTGTGCTCTACCACTTGACCCATGTACCACTTCTGGCTTTTTCTGTATGGAAATGCTTTGAATCATAATACTCAGATCTCAGCCTCCAGGGTAGCTAGGAACACAGGTGTGAGCCACCAGTGCCAAGCAAGTTCCTCTCTTTTAGATATTATTCTAAAAGCCTCCTATCCAATGTCACTCCTAAGATAGTAAATGGAACTATGCCAATAGTTTCTTCACACTCTCATCTCCTGTTATGGCTATGGTGTATCTTTTGCAAATTATATTGAAACTACTTCACTGTTCTCTTCCTGATCCATGATTCTACATGTGTTTGTAATAATTACTTAAATTTAGCAGCTATGAATCCTAAATCTCTCAATTATTAATTTCACTTAATTCTTTCAATATGATTATTTTTCAATACAAATATGAGCTTATACTCACCTTCTTGAATTTACCCCTTGGCATGAGCAGTGCCTGGGCCTATTCTACCTCAAATGCAAGAGGTTGGCAAAATAATAGCCTACAGTATTACTGCCTAAGAGTCAGGACAAGTAGTTGAGTGCCTAAAAGAAGAAATGCATTTCTGGCCTGGGAAGGGGTGGGAGAGGCAACAGCCTAGAAAGCAACCTGGCAATCACAACATTTAACAACTTCTCCTTTGGGGAAACTGATCTCCTGCAAAGTGGCAGTGAGATAACTCACCTAATGAATTTTCATATATGAAGGAAGTTGTCATGTCTCACTACACAACTCACTTGGAGTCAAAGAGAGGGTCATACTTTTGTGTCCTCCTTAGGCCCAGTCTCATTTTATCTTCATCTTAGACTTTGCCCAGACTCTATTCCTACCAGAAGGTCCCTGATGAGGAGGAATGTATGATCTCTTGGCTTTTGATTAGCCCTATGGGAACTGAGGCCACTTTTAATTTTGATCCTGTTCATTCTGACAAGGCTGTGGTGGGTGGTGGGAAAGCTCATTCTCTGAATTGTTCCCTATTACCAAATCTCTTCAAAGAAAGTCAAGGAATGACAGATTCTGCCTGAGGGAGTGAGTTTCTCCATTTCTAAAGAGGTTAATTAATATCTGATTATGAGGCCCACATGGTGGTCCTTCCCCAGATCCTCCAAACAGGAGTGGATGTTACCTCAGACACCAGGCCATCCTCATATTTCTTCAGCTCTTTCTCATGAAACTAAAGGTCACAGGAGTTGAGTTGAGAAACAAGAAGAAATGAGAGTAGCAGAAGAATCATTGGCATGTGGAGAAATTAGAAACTCTGGGTGAAAAAAGGGCTCAGAAAATCTAGGATCACTCACATCATTTGGGAATCACATCACAAGATTAGGGAATAAAAGTAATAAGTTACTACCTAAATTAGTAACTCCACTGCTCTGACTACATTACAAGTGTTCTCTCAAAAGGTAGCTGTCCTATTTTGATGAGGAAAAAGGAGAACATTCTTTCCGCACAAAGTTCTACTAAGTATCTTCTTCCATAACCCAGGTTGTTCTTACCCTGTACTTGTCGGTTACTTTCCTTTGCTAGATTCAATCAATGACACTTGAAAATGTTATCATCTTCAGACATGTAGTTACATTTTGTTTTAATCCATTTGTTATAAAATAAAACAAATTTTGGGGAAAATATGTCTATGCAATATTTTCTTCCATGCCATATTTATTTGATGTTATTAAGTATTATTTTAATAGTTTCATATTTAAAACTTGAGGAAAATGTTTTGTTACTGTTAGCACTAATTAGTTGCACTTTTTTTCTATTTTTCCATATCTGTATATTTATTATTAATCTTCTAACATTGTGTTTTCCCCCTACTGTTATCTTCTTAAAATTGCCTCAAATTATAAACTCTATATGATGATCTGTATGTATTCATTGATATATTTAAATTTTATCTAATATGCACATTTTATATGATATTTTCATCCTATTGTAACTGCTCTGAAATCAATATGGAAGTCCTTCATTAAAGAAAAAACACTATACCACAAAACCCAGTGAAATTAGGATTAGGTATCTATCCAAAAATATTTAGTAATGATATAGTAGAAACGTCCACTTCTCTTATATACCAAAACATGTTTATATCTTTGGAACATCCAGGTTGATTACACAGTTTGGTTGCTATGAATATTGCTGCCATGAACACGTATGTTCATATTGATTTACATTCTTTTTTTGGGGGGGGAGTCCGGTCGTGGGGCCTGAACTCTGGGCCTGGGCGCTGTCCCTCAGTTCTTCAGCTCAAGGCTAGCATTCTACCGCTTGAGCCACAGTGCCACTTCCGGCTTTTTTCTTTTTGCTTATGTGGTGCTGAGGAATCGAACCCAGGGCCTCATGCATGCAAGGCAAGCGCTCTACCACTGAGCCACCTTCCCAGCCCTTGATTTATATTCTTTCAGTATGGATCCAATTTGCAATAATGATCTTCAAGATATGTGTCTTTTTTGTATCGTGTAATCTTCCATCATGATCTCCATATGGGTTGCACTAGTTTAAATACCACACCACCAAACACAATTCCTGATTTATTTCAACCTCTCCAGGAGTTTATTTGCGTGGTGATAGCTATTCTGGTGTGTAAGATGGGATCTCAGTGACTTTACTATTTATTTTCCTATGTATATCCTATGTGGATAAGAATCTCAAACATTTCATTTATTTACTAAACACGTTGGTATTTCATTATTGATCAATGTCTTTCTTTTTCTTTTGGTATTTGATCAATTTTTAAGTTTTATAATATTTGATTTTTCCCATTCCAAATACTCACTTTAGTAAAAAGATTTTTTTCATTACAGTGGTGTATTGCTTGGATATTTTGATCTTGTGAAGGCTAAGAGAATTTGATATTGTTCTCTAAGTCAAATTATAAGCATGTAAAAATGAAGTGAACCTGATTAAATGAAGTCCTTTCTGCACATTTTCTCCGGTACAGATTTCTCTGATTTAAGAAATGTATATTTTATGTCATACTGGATGCCTACCTAAGTCTGTGTGTGTGGATGATTCAGTAAGAATTGCAGAATTCGCCACATAGATTTTGGAGCAAAGACTTACAGCTGAAAACAGGAAAATGATTCAGAAGACAGCTGAGGCTGAAGCTGTGATCCCTTCTAACTGTGTTCAGCTCCCAATCTCTTGTAATGCACCCCTCACTTCCCATGCGGTGGTTTCTTTTTCTATGCAAAATGTTTCTGGAGCTTCATGTTATTCTTGCCTCCTAGTATGCCAACATGAGGGGAGTGAAAGCAAACAAGGCAGATGTGGCAGAGGAATTTATTTTTTTTAATTGTGTAAATACCATACAGAGGGGTTACAATTACATGGGCAAGGTAAAAAGAGTACATATCTTATCAAGCATTGTGGCTGCCTCCTTTGATTCCCCTTCCCATCCTTTCCCAACTCCCGGCCCCCACCCCGTGATCCCTCCTCAGACCCCCCTCCCACCAAAGTTGTAAAGTTTGTTTTTCAACATAACGCCTTGCACATCTCATTGTTGCACTGGATCCACCTGTATCCCAATTTAAATAATTTGTTTTTTTCACTTCCCCTGGACAAAGTATGCCAACATCAAGTGCAGTGAAAACATGGGGCATGCCGTGGGGGAGGGACATACAAAGCAACAAAGAAATCATCTTATAAATATGATAGAAACAATCACAAGAAAGAAAAAAATATTGAATTCTTATCTTGGGGTTCATTTCGCCTAACATCAACTTATCTGACAGTTTCTCAGACATGTACTAATTATTGAAAATAAGAGAAACCATGGGACCTATGCTTCTTTGGGCCTGGCTTACTTTGGTCGGTTTTGGGGCTTGAAATCTGGGCCTGGGCACTGTCCCTCAACTCTTCAGTTCAAGGCTAGCACTATCCCACTTGAGCCACAGTGTCACTTCCAACTTTTACTGCTTATGTGGGGCTGAGGAATCGAACCTAGAGCCTCATGCTTGCAAAGCAAGCACTCTACCACTGTGCCACCTTCTCAGCCCTGGCAGAGGGTTTTTATCTGAAGATCCATCACACTTGGGAGCTTCTGGCTGAAAACTCCAGAAAGACAAAAGTGAAGAAATACTTAAGAGAAAATGTAAAACAGAAAGCCACAATGTTTAACCCTGAAACCAGTTTCTAGGATAAGGAGACTCAAGAATTGGTGTCTCCTGAGGAGAAAGAGGAAATATTCAGGAAGAATGAGAAGGAAGTGGGAGGAAATAGGGAGAAAGAGACCTAGACTACCTAGAGCTGGGACCTCAATGTGAGCTTAATTTTACTGTGGGAAACCAACCCCAAGGATGCAATACCTTACAATTTTGATTACTCTCTCTCATGCTACAAAGCCTATTCCAGATCAACTTCCACTCAGCATGGTGTCCATTCTGGGATCCAGACTGACTGCTGGAGGTTCCCAGGGGATGCAAAGAGTGAAAACCACAGTGCTAAAGCTTAGAAAAGACACATGCCATCACTTCTCACATGTCATTTGTCATGTAAGTTCTACAACCAAGCCTGGTATCAATGGGGATGGGAATAGATATTGAGAGCATTATAATAATATCTACTATTATTATCATATAATAATCTAACATCTATTGTTTCATCAAAGGGAGAGAGATAGCATTTCTCCCTTTTTAGGAGTATGGGACAGGGCATTCTATAGAATGTTCTTCAATTGGGGGCTCTCTGAATCTTTTCTCCCAAGATTGTAGTTTCGGGAAGGAGAATGACAGTGGAAAAGTGAGTTCTCAAGCTGGATACTGATGGCTGACACCTATATTCCGAGCCTGAGATCTGAGGATTATGATTTAAAGTCAGTCTGGGCAGGAAAATCCATTGGAATCATCTCCAATTAAACAAAAAGAGCCAGAATTGGATCTGTGTCTCAGAATCTTATCCCTGAATTTAAACCCAGGATTGGGGGATGGGAGGAAATGTGTTCTCAGTGCATGAAATCAAGGGTGTGTGGTCAACATCACTATTGATGTTAATGTTGGGGTAGAGTTGATCAGTTTTATTCTGGAAATGATTTGTTCCACTCTTCTCTGTCCTGTATTCTTTAAAAGAACAGCTTTGAGAAATCTATACCTAAGATGTGTGGATTGCACTGAAGAACTGGTTTCATTTTTTTCTACGTACAAAATGATACATAAGTAGTGTACAAAGAAGTTTTAATTTAATATGTCGGTTTGTGAATACATCTTGATCGATGTCATCAATTTGATCATTCTTCTCTATCTCACCCAACCCCCCCCCCTCCATTTACGTGGTCACATTTTCACACATGTACATTGAATATTATGGTGGGATTCTCCCACTGCACCAGTTTGGCAAAGAAATTTCTTCATTGTACAGGCAAGGAAGATGAAGCTGAGGACTACAAGTCCAAGACAGCATAGCTATTACTTTGCATCAAGATTATTTGACTTACAAAATCTTCACCAAAAGAAGCATTATAAAAAAGAACATGGCTAGGAACTAGAAGCATCTATCTTTGTGCATGTGCTGGTTTTGGGGCCTGAGTGCTGTCCCTGAGCTGCTTTGCTAAAGGTTAGCACTCTACCACTTGAGCCACAGTACCACTTCCAGCTTTATGTTATTTAATTGGAGGTAAGAATCTCGTGAATTTTCTATCTTGGGCTCATTATAAACCACAATCTTCAGACCTCAGTCTCCGGAGTATCTAGGATTGCTGGTGTGAGCCACTGGCAGCTAACAAAAAATCTATTAGTTGTCCCAATTAAACATGTGGAGCAATAGGTCATTTGATACTGGTGACACTCAGATAATGATTCCTCTACTTGTTCCTTTCTGGTGTTATGACTAGTGTGATAATGTTTGCTCAGGTTTATATCACTGTGCAATCATTGCTCCATTTTGTTCAGTAAAAAGCTTTTCAGGACAGGAGAACTGTGAGAGGAGAATATGGGATGAAAATTTTATCTGTACTTCTTGTGGCCTGGCAAAAGCTTCTCAGAATGTTTGCAATCAGAAATAAGAGTCCATTTCGGCCGAATAAAATGAAAGACACACACCTGACACAGAAGCAGTGCCACAGAAGGACAAATGGGAAAACTCATCCAGGCTCAGAACGAATCAACAGTATGAGTTGTTCAGGTGCGTGAAAATTTGTGAAGATTGTCTTTCTAACCATGGAGAGATCATTAAATGCTGGACTCATATCTGTTTAGGTCTGTTTCCTCTGAATCATCTTTGATAAAGACAGAAATGAGAATGTAACAATGGAACCTAGTTATGTTTTCTGAATGAGATTTCATCTCTTTCACAAATCAAGTAAGGGTTGTAATGAATGACTTGTATTTCCTGAGAGAAATTCATGTTTGATTCCTTGTTTCTATTAAGCTTATCAAGTGAATAACTTTAAATTTGTAAGCTGTTATTATAACAAATATGAAATGATTTTTTTATGTTTCTAGGAGGCACCCAGTTTCCTTTCAGATAGAAAATATTTATCTGGCTTCCAACCAAAATCTTTACATCTCAGCCTCCAGAGTACCTAGGATTCCAGGCATCAGTCACCTCTCCTAGCTGAGACGAATATTTTTGGTATAGAAAAATCACTATGATATAGATCATGAGGAATGAATAATTTAGATTAACAAGGAATATTTTGAAAACATTAACAAATCTGAAGTTATCACAAACTTGCCTGCTTCAGTGAGGAGAAAAATGAGAAAGAAGTTACAGAGGTAGAGAATTGGAGACTAAAGAGAAGTGAGTGAATAGTTCTTTGTTAGCAGAGCTACTGAAGATTTCTTTTTAAGAAAATTCAGCTTGATATAGTGGTACATGTCAATAATTCTAACTACTTATGAGCTAGACTCTGGAAGGTATAGGAGGTTTGCAGTTGGTATGGTAAAAGTATAATACTGGGACTTCAATATTTAAAACACACTGGTGCCACATGGTGATAAGAGAGGCAGAAGTAGGAGGGTCATGGTTTGAGACCAGACTAGGCAGTTAATAAGAAACTATCTGAAAATCAATCTAAAGCTAAACAAAGTGCTAGGTGTATGGATCAAGAGAAATTATCCAGCAAGTTTGAGGCCCTGAGTTCAATCCCTTCTCCTGAGAAAAAGAGAAAATAAAAAGGAAGAAAGATTATAATACAATTTTCAAAATATTTCCTGTGCAACTTTCTGCAACAATTTCCTTCTTCAATTGCCTTAAAATGTTTACGAAGTCACTTACACAAATGACTACCATCATTTGGGGAAATCACAGAAAAGTCTTTGCAACCAGCTTTGTAACAGAACAATTTTGTCAAGCAGATTTCAATGAGCAGAAAATGAGAGATAATGGGCTCATGAAATTGCACTTCATAGCTATGTGTCAGAATGTGAGGAGCTCATAAAGAGGATTTATTTCTTAAGAGAAAAGGAGTATTGAGTTGATTTATCAACTTGAAAAATTACGGTAAATTCTGTTGGTATTTGGGACACACTTTCAAGCAAGGTGTTAAGCCAATAAAATTATGGTTGAGATTTTTAAAATATTTTTATTGTTAGTGGTTGAGATTTTTATAAAAGCTGTAAGATAATTTTTTCATAGATTTTTATACAAGCTATTCAACAATTGTTGGATAAATCACAATAATGCAAATATGTGTGCTGTGTCATCTGATGGTGTTACCTATCTCATCATCTAGGGTTGGAAGAATGTTATCTTCATTTTAAAAATGCAGAAATGGAGGCACGAGGAGAGTTGGTGTGTTTCTGAAGGCTGATGTGTAAATTACTGCCCCAGCCCGCAGGGTCGGTCAACAAGGGCAGGAAGAGGAACTGACCTGAATGAGAGACAAACCAGACACAAGGAAGGAGACCAAGACAGGGTTCTGATCAAGGTCTCAAACTTTATTTTTTATACACAGCAGTATATATATAGCACGCTGAACAGGGTAAATTAGGATCAGCAGGTCAATAGGGTTGCTAGGTACCAAAACTGCAAAGTATGTCTTGCAAAAGGTCATAAGTGGGGAATCTTCAGAAGGCGCCAAGCAATGTTATCAAAGTTGTAAGGCTTAATGACTCTTATGCAAAGTGGTGGCAGTTCTTATGCAAAGTGGTGGCTCCAAGCAATGTTTTCAAACAGGGTATCAATAGGCTCCAAGGCTTAACAGCTCTTATCGAAGGTAGTAGCTGTATTTTCTAGCAAACAGCACTTGGTTCCCGGCATCTCCTCTCTTTTTATTTAATTAAATGGGCCAATTATTTACAGGGAATGGGTGACAAGGTCTTGAACCGAGTCTTGCAGAGGTCTGGTAGTATAAGGGCCTTTACCAGTGGAAGGAAGTAGAGACCCATCCCCCTAGAACGTTTTAACGATCCTTTTTGAGGGGAGAGGATTACAGATGGATCCAAGTTCTATGAAGATGTGTTTGCTTCTATGAGCCCGAAAGGCGAGTTTTTGGTCGCCCTCGTCGGCGGATACCACTAGGTTCCACCCTTCCATAGGTGCCCATGGCATGTGTGTCTAGCCGATTCGGGTTTTGGCTGCCAAGAGGCCTAAGCTCTGCCGTTTGACTTGCCTGTATAGCAAGAGGCAGTGGCTCCACGAAAGTCAGTCACCCCGTTCCTGATCGGCCAAATCTAGCCTGTGGTAATGAATTTGCAGGGGTTTGGATGACAGGGAGTCAATTTACTGTCTTACGAAATGAATTATCCTGTAAAAAATACATGATCCCACAATAACAATTAGCAGGATTGCACTAAGGGGTCCAAGCAGAGGAAGAACATAGGGAGTATGCTGTCAGTCCCCCACCATCGGGTGGATGAGTTACCTTGCCATCTTCTTTTTTCTAAGTTTTCTTGAAGTTGTCTAACTTGATCGCGAACCATGCCACTCTGGATAACATAAAAGCAACATTCCTCTTGTAAGAAAACACAGAGACCATCCTGCCTGGCAGTAAGAAGGTCGAGGCCTCACCTATTTTGAAGCACAACTTGTGCAAGGAGTTTAGCTGTTCTTGAATGGTCAAGACAATTCGAGTTACTGCTTGAATGTCATTAAAAAATTGGTTTTGTAAGGAGTTATGAAGTGAAATGGAAGTGGCAATGCCAGCAGCACCTGCAGCCATGCCAGCGGTGACTCCCAAGCCTATGATAAAGGGAATAAATGAGGGCATTATTTTCCTGCGTGCAAACTCAGTCAAATAAATGGGAACGGGTTCTGACCTGGGAAGAATATCAATATGGGGGGAACAAAAAAACAAGTATACAGGCTTTAGTCCAATTTCCTCTAAAAAAGAGATATAAGCCATCGTGGCATAAAAAGGAGGTTTTCTTGGGGGGGACAATATGTCTTTTCCTTCTGTAGGCCAGAAGTGTTAAAAAATCTTCAGCAATCTAAAAAATATTTGGTTTGATTAAAGGTAATATAGTTAATGCATGTGGAATTTTCTGGTAGAACCTCCAGCAGAACCTGGGGAGAATACATATATGGGGAGGCATGGCAAGAGGTGATAACTTCTAACAATTTAGCATTGGGGGGGCCAAATACTCAGCCGCATCTAAAGGTATCTCATGGGTGGGACCCATACACAGCCAGGAGCCTTGTGAAAATTCCGGGTGTGTGGTATTTAGCAGCAAAAAGGACCTCTTAAGGATCTCTAGTATTAAGGAGAAGGTCCAAGAATGCACCGGATCCAATTGGGCAACAATAGAGGAAAAAACTTGGGAGGAATTAACAACCTGTTGAATAAGAACTTCAGCGGGGTAGGCAGTAGGTTTGGGTATCCAAACCTTTTAATTTGTATGAACCCATAAGGGTCTCGCCCTCGGCCATCCACCCATATTCCTGCTGTTAATCCTGATATCCACTTGGGATTCAATGGGTCAGTAATTGTATACTTGACCGGGTTACAGCCACCTGTAAAACATTTTTTGCCCGTAGGATGCAACAACTCCAAATTAGAGCTGAGGGACCCGGAATGTTCATGTGGGAAGGACCAATAAGGGCAATACAATTGCCTGCTTGACTGGCCAGATGCTTCCAGCAAATATATTTATGATTTGTGACGTAACTCTGTTCCCAGCTGCCACAAGTTCCCCAAATATATTGAACAGTGGGTTTTCAGGCATCCAAGTATAATTCTACTTGGCTATTTTTAAAGCAGGTCTTATTCAACAGTTGTGGGAGGTCAAACTCTATTGCAAAAACTTGAAATTCCCAATGACGGAGTCAGCTTCAATAATGGCATCTGGAACCAGCATCAGCAGGTGGAGGATCATCAAATTTTTCAGTGGCAACAGCATGTGAAACAACCAAGGGTGGATTCTCAGGGTTCTCTTTTCCCCTGGAAGATGGAGGGTTAGTTAGTCTTGTTATCAACTGGTTTAACAAGGCTTTCTGGAAGCCATCGAGCTGCGCCCTCTTTATTGTCAAATATATAGGCAGACCCGCGTCCCCAAATTAGTACGGGATCAGGACCTTTCCATTGATGGGTTAGGGGATCTTTCCAAAAAACAAACAGTAGCATAATTTTGACTTGTTTGTGGATGCCAGAGCAGATCAGCTGCAGATTTTCTGTTAATGTCCAAGCTTAGGAAATTAATAACAAACAAGGCATGATGAAGGATGTTTTCTGGAGCTCTTTTTATAGGGTAAAGGTTCCCCGTTTTTAATTTTTTAAAGTTTGGTGAGCCGGTTCAACAATGTCCTGACCTTGAGGGTTATAAGGGATCCCAGTAATATGTTTAATTTGTAACTGGTGGCAAAATTGTTGAAAGTTATTTCCACTATATCCAGGGCCATTATTGGTCTTAATAACGTTGGGTTTTACCATAACAGTTAACAGGCAAGTACGTGGGCAATAACATTTTTAAGGGCTTCCCCGGTGTGAAGGCTGGCAAAAATAAAGCCACTAGATGTATCAATGGTAACATGAAGATATTTAAGACTGCCAAAAGGTGGAATATGTGTAACATCCATTTGCCAAATTTCATTGGGCACCAAACCCCTAGGGTTAACACCTAAATGGGGAATATGCAAAAAGGTGACACAATTATGATATTGTTTTACAATTTGCCTCGCCTGTTCTCTGGAAATATTATAAAGAAGGCGCAGTGTTTGAGCATTAAGGTGCTGTAAAGAGTGAGCCTCTTTTGCCTGAGATACAGGATCATGTTCCACCAGAAAAACAAGCTGAGTTGCTTGATCCATTACATTATTGCCTTTTGTTAAAAGTCCAGGGAGGCCTGAATGAGCACAAATGTGTCCAATAAAAAAGGGGCAAAGTCTGGCTAAAATATAGTGTTGAATCAAAGAAAACAGTGGGGTGGCATTAGTGGTTGGTTTAATATAAGGAACTGTTTCTAGTAAGGGGATGGAATGAGCAATATAGTAACTATCAGTATACAGGTTAAAAGGAACAGTAGATAGTTGAATAAACACTTGTAAAACTGCAAAAAGCTCAACCGATTGTGCCAAACGGTAAGGGGACTGAAGGGAAACAGTCTGAGAATCAATGGTAAAAGCTGCTATACCATTGGAGGAACCATCAGTAAAAGCCAGGAAAGCATGAGATAAGGGTTGAGGGGAAGTTTGTGTGGGGAAAACAAAGGACTGATATCTTAAAAACTGGAGAAGTTTGTTAGCAGGGTAATGATTATCAAGGGTTCCTTGAAGGGAAATGGAAGACACAGCCCAATCATCATCATTTTGTATCAACCACTGAATTTGAGTGGGAGAATAAGGCAGTATTATTTTATCAGGATCTTTGCCAAACATTTTTTTTACTATGTTCTCTTCCCATTTTGATTAATTCTGTTACCCAGAAGGTATATGGTGTAAGGACCTTAGGAAGAGAGGCAGGCAAATGTACCCAAAACAAAGGTCCCTCTTGCCAAAAAACTCCAGTGGGTGTAAAGCTGGTGGCACATATAATGTACTGAAGGGGTTTATTATAGGAAATAAAAGTAATTTGTTGATTTGTAATGGCTGTTTCTACCAATCTCAACGCTTCTAGGGCTTGGGGGTTTAATGATCGGCTGGAGGTCGGATTTGGGTCCCCTTTAAGGATATCAAATAGAGGTTTAAGTTCACCAGTAGTTAGTTTAAGGTATGGCCGGAGCCAGTTAATGTCTCCGAGAAGCCTCCGAAAATCATTTAAAGTTTGTAAATGGGCTGTTCTAAGTTGAATTTTTTGTGAAAAAATCCTTTTATAAAAAAGCTCAAAGCCCAGAAATGTATAGGGAGGAGCCAGCTGGATCTTATCTGGAGCAATTTGAAGGCCAGCGTCAGTAAGGGCTTTAGAAAGTCTTTGGGAGCAGTAAAGAAGCTCATCAGGGTCAGGGCCCACTAAAAGTAAATCATCCATATAGTGAATTAAATATATGGAGGGCCCCTGTTGCCTAAATGGATCCACCACCTGGGCTACAAACTTTTGGCATAATGTGGGACTATTTGCCATGCCTTGGGGTAAAAACCTTCCACTGAAATCATGGCATAGGGCCTTTAAAATTAGTTACTGGTAAACTAAACACAAAATATTCACGGTCCTCAGGATGTAAAGGAATAGTAAAACAGCAATCCTTTAAATCAATAAGAATCTTATGGTACCCCGTGGGAATAGCCACGGGTGTGGGAAGTCAGGGTTGAAGGGCTCCTATGGACACCATGGCCTTATTTACTTCTCTAAGATCCTGAAGTAATCTCCATTTTCCTGATTTCTTTTTAATTACAAAAATGGGAGTGTTCCATGGAGATGTGGTCGGTTCAATGTGGCCTGCAGCAAGCTGTTCCTGTACTGTAGCTGTAGTACCTGTACCTGTAGTAGCCGTAGCCAGTTTTTCAGAGGACAAAGGCCATTGATCAACCCATACAGGCTCAGTCCTTTTCCAGGATATTTTGTCTGCATGGAGTACAGGCATGTCAACGGCCCTAGGATAAATTTTTATAGCCCATACGGAAAGGAATGATTTTTACCTCCACCTGAATGGGTTCTTTAGGGCCTTGAGAATGTTTTCCTAAGCCTTGTCCAGGGCGAAAGCCCTGGTTAAGCATCTGTTGAGTAACCAATTCATTTGGACTATACATTATAAGCTTCATTTGGGATAAAATATCACATCCCCACAAGTTAACCGGGAGGGTCTCAACCACGTACAGCTGGACTGTGCCCTTATTTTTTGCTCCACCTTCCCAGGTTAAAATTTTGGAGCTCTGTAATGGGTTAGAGGTTTGTCCAATGCCTTTAAGGTGAGTCATGGAAGGGGTAAGGGGCCAGGATGGGGATCAGTCTCTTTTAGAAATAATTGTAGCATCAGCACCCATATCCATAAGGCCTTCAAATTTTTCCCCATCTAATTTTAGCTTGAAGAGAGGCCGGTCCTGAGTAATCTCCTGGACCCAGTAAGCATCCGAAGACCTAAAGCCTCTGGATCCTCTCTTTTGTGTAAGGCTAGGGTTTGTCTTATCAAGGGGAAGCAATATTAATTGAGCAATTCTTTGTCCAGGAAAAACTTTTGACTGGCCCCTGAGAAGCAGCAGCCAGTAACTTAATCTCTCCCTCATAGTCCTTGTCAATAACCCCAGGGGAAATACTAAGGCCCTGAAAAACAGCACTACCACACCCCAGAATGAGACCAAAGGTGTTTGGAGGCTCTGGGCCAAACACTCCTGTGGAAAGAATCTGATTTCCTAACTCGGGGGTCAATATTGTGTGGGAGGAGGCACAGAGGTCCAATCCTGCACTTCCTGTGGTTGCCCATATGAGGGCGCTGATGGTGCTTGAGGGGTCACTTGGGGGACGAACCTGACAGCTCCAGGGTTCTGTCCTGTTTTGATTTTGCGGCCCTGGGGCAGACCCCGGACAAAGTTTCCCTGTTTGGATGGTAGGGGATTGCCCTGAATATTGGTTTTGGAGCGACATTCAGAGACCCAATGTATGACCCGTTTGCACGTTGGGCATAAAGACAGAGGGGGTGGTTTTTCAGCCTTGGGGGTCGTACAGTCCTTTGAAAAATGGCCAGGCTGTTTACAATTAAAGCAGGTTTTAGGTTTTTGGCTCTGAGTAAAATCCTTAAGGTCAGCGCCTATGGCCAGGCCGATGTTGCGCGAGGCGGGGTCAACATTAGAGCAAAGTCTGATAAAGTCAGTAATGGTTTTGCCACGGCGGTGGGGACGTAAAGCCGTTTGGCAAGCAGAATTGGCATTTTCAAAAGCAAGATGTTTAATAAGCTCATTATCAGTTTCTTCCTTTCCCATAAGGCACTCGGCAGCCTCTGTAAGGTGTCCAATGAACTCGCTGTAAGATTCATGGGGTCCCTGTAGAACTTTGGCCAAGGAGGTAACAGCGGACCCTTGAGAAGGGAGGTTTTTCCAGGCCCTAAGGGCAGCGTGTTGAATCTGAACAAGCAATCCTGGGGGAAATTTAGCCTGTTTTTCATTAGTATCAAATGGCTTATTGCCCATCAATTTTTCTATGTTCTAGGACTTAGAGTGACAACCAGCAGATGTGTTACAGCGAGCTATATCCTGGCACCTTTCACCATAATCAGCCTTCCATAAAAGAAAATCTCCTCGTGTTAAAGTAGCCTTGGTTAGCATGGCCCAGTCATTTACTGTAAGCCAGTCCTCGCTCAATGATTCCAAAAGAGAAATGGTAAAAGGAGCGGTAGGGCTGTACAAGGAAACAGCATTTTTTAATTCTTTAATATGTCTAAATTTAAGGTGATGGTATTTTTGAGCTCTAATAACCAGATGCTCTCCTCCTTTCTCTTCCCCATTTGAGTCATCACACTTGGGCCCTCCCTCCCGCTCTTCCTCTCTGTCATCTGCCTCAGTCTCTTGATCATCAGATTCTCCTTTTAGATTTTCCGAAATGGCTCTAATTTGAGACCGAGTGACTGGAAAAGCATGAAGGATCTTTTTCTTTTTTGTCATTAATTTTTGTAAATTTGTGTTCCTAATTTCTAGGTCCAGTTTATATAGTTGTAATAGTTGGGCTTTTTCTTTCTTGGCCTGAAGTAGGGCCCTTAAGGACTGGGCTTCCCGGGAAAGCTTAACTGTGGCTTGTCTGGTGACCTCCTCAAGATCTGTTGAAGAGGCCAAGGCAGGGGCACAGAAGGGAGGGGCCGTTTTATAGGGAGAAGGTTGCATGCCCAAGGGGTTTAGAGGGGGCCAGTCTGAGGCGTGGTATCTAGCAGCCTCCTCTTCTAAAGTGGCCTAGTCCTCCGGGGGAAGGACAGCATCATTGGGGCTTTGGGATCTGAGGTTAGAAAGAACCGTGTATATAGCTTTTGGTTTTTGTAATTGTGAGTCACTGTTAGCGTCAGGCATTGGTTTGGAAACCGAGGGACAATGAGACGCGACTGAGGGGGGATAGGAGAAGGGTTTTGGGGCAAGGGAGGCCTGACTCCCTGTAAATTTAATTTTTAAAAATTCTTCACCTTCCTTAACCACTCTAGACACATCTTTGTGTTGGTAGCAAACTTGGAGGATCTCATTTATGAGGTTCTAATATGAAAAAGCCTGAACAGGAATCTTTTTGGGGCCAAAAGTTTCATAATAATCCTTATGACAGTCTCCAACATGACCCTACCTTTGTCTATATTGCCTTCCTGAGGAAACCAAGGGCAAATATCCTCCATCAGCATAAAAAATTGAGTTGAATCTTTTTTCTTAACCCGTGTTCCTCTTGCCTTGAGTGAGGCTTTTAGGCCTTGAACAAAAAGTTCATGCTTACTAAGTGTTTGTCCCATGATTGCATCACCTCCCTTACCTTACAGATCTGTATCACAGTCGGGCGTTTCTACAGTGATCAGGATGCAGATCTTCCCTCACGGGCTGGGTGGCCATCCAAGAAGAAGAGAGAGGCTGGTCAATTGGACGACGTTCAGACCAGGATCCATGCTTCGAGCCCCATGTTGGGCACGACCTGCCCCGGCCCACTGGGTCGGGCAACAAGGGCTCAAAGAGGAACTGACCTGAATGAGAGACAAACCAGACATGAGAAAGGAGACCAAGACAGGGTTCTGATCAAGGTCTCAAACTTTATTTTTTACACAGCAGTATATATACCACGCTGAACAGGGTAATTAGCATCAGCAGGTCAATAGGGTTGCTAGGCACCAAAACTGCAAAGTATATTTTGCAAAAGGTCATAGGTGGGGAATCTTCAGAAGGTGCCAAGCAATGTTATCAATCAGGGTATCAATAGGCTCCAAGGCTTAGCAGCTCTTATCGAAGGTAGTGGCTGTATTTTCTAGCAAACAGCACTTGTATACCACAAGAAACAAAGTTATTATAGTTAAGAATAGATATGTCATCACACCCAGAAGATACATTTTAGTGCATTCTCACTAAAAAGAAATGTTACATGCAGAAATTAATGGATATGATGGAGCTTATCATTACACAATATATAAATAAATGGGATTACCACTCAATACTTTATAAATATGTAAAAATGATTATGTATCTAGGAGCCAGTAGCTCATTATTGTAACCCTAGCTACTAAGGAGGCTGAGAGCTTAGAATCATGGCTCAAAGTCAGCCTAGGCAGGAAAGTCGACGACTCTCTTATCTCCAATGAGCCACCAAAAAACTGACAGTGGCTCAAGGGCTACAGCACTAGTCTTGAGCTAAAGAGCTGAGGGACAATGTCCAGGCCCAGATTTCAAGCCCCACAACTGATTAAAAATAAACAGTTAAAATAAATATTTTGACATAAGTGTTAAAATATATATTCTAAAAAAGTTTACATCCTCACTAGATATACCAGTTTATATAAATATAGAGAAGATTTTTCTGGATTTAGTTGTCATTGAATTTTGTAAATCACATATTTGTCACTCAATTCATATTTGTATGTTTATATACTTATATACCATAAGTATAATTAAATGATATGTGATAGGCAGTGCTGTTTTAGGAATTTTCCTTGGCTTTTTAACATTAACCCTTCTACCCTAAAATCGATATACCCTCCAACCTTATCAGAGGTTTCATCTCGTTGGAGCAGAAAAGTATAAGCTATCATCGTTTTTTGGAACAACTGTAACATTTTAAATGAATTTCACTTAGTTTAAGATCCAAAACATTCAAGTCATCTTAACCATGCCAGTAATAGCAAAATGTCTTCTGAGCTTTGCAGTCTCTTAAGAGATGAAAATCGTTAATTATACATCTAGTTTTTTCTGCCTAACATCTTATATCTTAGGAAGATCTTTTTGGGTAACCCTGTGTTCCTGACTCGAAGACTGCAACAAAGGCAATAATGAAAATAACTAAGGAAAATATTTGAAAACAATTAAAAAAGCAATCACAGACACTCCTGTAATCACCAGTTTCAATGAGAATATACATTAAAGTAACACGTTTTTGTTGCATTTAAAGAGCACTAATTAAACTTTAATTAGCAGTGAAGAAGGTAACAGAAAACTGTGTTTGAAGACATCTTGACTTTGAACAATTCAATATAAGCGTAATGGATTTATCTTGTTTTTCTGTGGAGTTGCCAAAATAATAGAGAGCAACACCCAAAGGCAGGAAAACACCTAAGCCAAAGTAGTAAACTTTTGTCTATAAAAGAATTGTGAGGGTGTGACTCTTCCAAAGTCAGGCTTGCAAAGAGGAAAGTGTATTTGCTTTGGAGTGAGCAATAAAAAAATAAAAATCTAAAAATCCTTTATTAATGTTTTACATATCTTGACTAGGACTTCTCATGTTGGAGAAGAGGAAAGGTATGAAAAATTTCAAGATTGTTTGACTATTCCCGAAGATCATTCTTATTTATCAGCTATGGCCTGGGTTACACTTAGTATCCTGCTTGTTTAAATTTAGAAGCATTATTTGTTTCTGACTTAAAAGCTGCAAAGCCTTGAGTATTAATACAGGGTCATTTCCTAAGAGGTGAAAGTTGCTGTTTAAACAAACCTAAAATATCAAAGACAGCATAGTGGAAACTATTTTCTAGCTATATGACAATCTGTGGTGTAGATTTTGTTTCACATTTTTCCAGGGGACTCATTTTTGTTATCTTCTTTTTCAACATCTAGTGTTCCTATAATATTCTATACCATCCTGGGATGACTATAACTTTACTGGATTCTTTAATTTCTCTGTTTCTGTATTACCTTTTTTAATTACTTTAGAAACTCTAACTCAAACATGACATAAATTATCTTTATAATATTAGCAAACAGATTTCATTTCCCATATTCTTAACCTAGCCTTCTACATAACTTTGGTACTTAGTGATCCCCAAATGTGAAAATAAAGATAGGGAGCTTCTTATTTAGATATTATTTAGTATTTCAAGACTTCATTAATGCAAGGCCCTTAGTAGTATGTACATCATACATGTGTACTAAGCTGGTGGCAACTTTTTCTCATTCTCAGAAACTAGGAAATGTGGTCTCCCGGTAGTTATATTAGGAAAAGTCTGTAGTTGAATTAATTTACTAAACCAAATCTGCTGTAAAGTATTTCTACAAGTTATTTGGCTTAAATAATCCGTATTTACCATTTTACAGTTCTAAAGGACAGAAATCTAAAAGAAGTCTCACTAGATTAAAATAGAGACACCCACAGAGCTAAAATATTTTTCAAATGATTCTAGTGTAAAAGGCATTTACCTCCTATTCTGCTTCCCAGAAATTCAGAATCTGGATTGTTATTTTTTCCTTTATCTTCTAATGTAGCATCTTTACATCTTTCTGATGGTTTTTACCTAATCATGTCCCTTTTGAACTACCCCTGGGACTTTTAACTACCTTTGAGTATACTTCCCCCATATGATAATTATTCAAATTTGTGCTTCTTGGGTAATGAGAGGTTATAATTTTACAAACATATATATAATGCAAATCTACATTTCAAGGATTAGGTATGTGGGAAAGATAGATATTCTGTGAAGGTATTTGGTATGTACAATGAATGTGTAGCATTCTTTCTACTATAACCTGTTATCCTTTCATTAACCTGAACAACATATTTCTTCAATGAAATATAACTAGAAAAAATTTAGTCCCTGAAAGCAATTAATCCTGATTAAAACATTGTCATGTACTAGAAATCCTAAATGCCTGAAGCAGTTCTGGCACTATCACTTTTTATATATTCTGAATACAATCTTCTCTTTTCAAGAGCATTTGGTTGTTATTATTTTGGAATTATGGTTAATATTTATTTGACTGCTATTTTTAAAGAATGCATCATCCAATACTGGTTTTCTTTTTCTAACTTTTTTGGGTCTAATCTATTTTTGAAACAAAGGCAGCCATTTGAATTACATGAACTGCTTATTGAAGTTGAATCAGCATGGAGAGGAAAAGAAGAAAGTAGATGACTTTGTGGGTATATCACATTAAAAATATATCTACAAGCGATTTATCTTGAAATCGTCTATTTTTCATTATGTTTAGATTCTTATATAATTTAGTCTCTCAACTCACACATTGTTAATGCAGTCTTATTTCATGCCTCACAAAAACAAACAACAAATTACTACTTATTTTTAAATTATCATTTATTTAAAAAACTATATTTTAAAAAATTAGTCGAGGGAAATGGTTTATTAGATATTTAGAGTCATGTTCATACTCTAAGGTGGAAGCCAGAAAGGGAAAAAAAATCCTGTTTTTATTCTTCCTTGAGCCACTCTGATTTAATTCATCTGTTTCTGAAAGAATGAAATTCTTGATTTGAAGCCTTTTGGTTGATATCCACAATGTGTCATTCTTCCTTTATTAATAGAATTTGGAGAAAGGATGAGAATTCACACTAGAAATAGGAGAAGAGGAAAAGAGTAGAAGAAATCTAGATATTTTATTCATCCTCATCACAATCACACAATCACAAGGTCTGGATAATGATAATAGATATTAGATACAGTGCTCTAGAGTGATTAAACCCATCTATAGAAAAGATAACCCTACAAGTGATCACATAGAGAATGCTTATTTATAAAATATTGTAATAATTTCCAACAGGAAATTTTATCTATTTGTTAAGTTCTTGGTTAGGATTTGTTAAATTCTGGTGTGCTATAGTCAACTATCATAATGGTATACAAGGATGGTAAGAAACTAACATCTTAATATCACATTCTAATATTAGCTTAATTCTGCCTGTGTTATATGTATGAGGCTGAATTTGAGTTTTGCTTCAATTTCACATGCTATCTTCTTCCAGTATATAAATTGAAGGAAGACTCCCTCTGAAATATGCTATTATTATCGCTAAGGGAAAACAAGTCAGCTTTTAGACACAGACAATGAGATAGAAATCTTCACCTAGAAATAGTCTTTCTCCAATTCTGGTTCATTTTGGAAACTGAAGTAAGTCACATAACCCATTTTGACATTGCAGGCAGAGGTAAATCTCACCTACAGAAGCTGATGCAAGACATAGAGTAATATACCAAGATATGCAACACTTGAGATAAAGAGAACTATAATACAATCAATCATACTTGTGCTCACATGTCTCTGCAGGAAGGAAGGTATTATGTACCTTTGTTTCTAAAACTACTGAGATCTTCAAATCATGTCTTTTATGCTTGGATGTTACAGGAATTAGAGAACATTTTGATACTGAGACAGCATAAAATCTCAAAGAAAGCTGGACTAATCATTTCAATACTACCTTTTGTTCTCTAAGAAAATAAACCATTTTATAGACAATATTTTATAATTTCTTACCTAGTATCTTTTCTTTTCCAGAATTGATTTTGTTAATATATGTGACTATCCACCAGAATAAATATCTTCATTTATATGCATCTTGTGCAGACAGCAAGTCAATTAGATGTAAGTGTGAGTTCATCAGTAGCACTTTTTAAAACTGCAAAAAATCCTTTAAATAGGCATACAAGTGGACCAATTGCAACAATGTACAAGTCTATATGTCAAAAAATGAACTTTACAACTTTGGTGGGGGAGGTAGCGGGAAGGATTGGGTTGGGGTGTGGAGGGAGGATGGGAAGGGATGGGAAGGGGAATCAAAGGAGGAGGCTACAATGCTTGATAAGAAATGTACTCATTATCTTGCCCATGTAATTGTAACCCTTCTGTAAAGTATTTTCACAATAAAAAAATAATATAAAGAAGAAAAATAAATAAATAAAACTGCAAAAAATTTGTACATGAGCTAATATACATATTTTTCCATCATCACCTACCAAATCCTCCTTCTTCCTTCCTAGGAAACATACCCAATTAATAAAAAGTCATAGATATTTGGCTTTTGACTTTGAAAATGGAAGCAGAATGTTATAGATGTCTGAGATGAGCGTTAATAGTGTTTTACATAGTAATGTCACATGCAACAACCCTATGAGTCCTGCAGGTCTTAACACTACTTCCTTAGTGATGTAATAGGAATGTCAGCTTCATTGGATGTAGTATTGTTTTCCACTTCCTTTCCTACCAACTGACCTACATTATAATACATATTATGGATGTGTTCTCTTCTTTTTCTGATAAGATTTGCTAAGCGTCTGTCAATTTCGTTGATTTTTTCGAAGAACCAACTCTTTGTTGTGTTGATACTTTCTGTGTTTTTTTTTTAAATTCTAATTCATTTAATTCTGATTTAATTTTAATTATTTGTTTCCATCTACTGGATTGGGGTTTATTTTACTGCCCTTTTACAAGGAGGCTCAGATGTTTCATTCAATTGTTGGTTTCAGATCTCTCCAATTTGTTGATGTAAGAACAGACAGCTATAAACTTGCCTCTGAGTACTGCCTTTGCTGTTTCACAGAGGAGCTGGTAGTTTGTGTGCTCATTTTTGGTGAATAACATGAACACTTGAATTTCCTCTCTAATCTCTTCCATGAACCAATCGTGATTCAGCAGTGTGTTTATCCGGCTCTTTGCGTTGTTACAGGACCCTCTTTGGTGGTTTTTAGTGTTGAGTTCTAATTTTATTCCCTTGTGTTCCGAGAGAATGCAAGGTATAAATTCAATGTATCTGAATACGGACAAGTTTGCTTTGTGGCCTAAAATGCCGTCTATTTTGGAAAATGTTCCATGTGCTGCTGAGAAAACCATGTATTCTGATGTTGCTGATTGAAATATTTGGTAGGTGTCTGTTAAAGCTAATTGATTTATGCAGTTGTTTAGGTCCGCAGTTTCCCTTTTGAGTTTTTGCCGAGTTGATCTATCTAGTGGGGAAAGTGGTGTGTTAACATCCCCTACAATTAATGTCCTTGGATCTATGTGGGATTTGAGGGAAAATAGTGTTTCTTGGATAAATTTGGGTGCTCCATTGTTTGGCGAAAAGATATTTAGAATTGTAATATCCTCCAGAAGGAGATTTCCCTTAATTAGTGTGTAGTGACCTTCTTTATCTCTTCTCACTAGTTTTAATTTGAAGTCTATTTTATCTGATATTAGTATTGCAACACCCACTTGATAATGGGGGCTGTTTGCTTGGTAGATTTTGTTCCAGACTTTCATATTGAAAATGTTTTTGTTTTTATGGGCAAGACATGAATCCTGAAGGCAGCAGATGGAAGGATCTTGCTTTTTAATCGAACTAGACAGTCTATGTCGCTTAATTGGAGAGTTAAGTTCAGTAATGTTGAGATATAGGACTGAGAGGTATTAGGGAGTTCCTGCCATTTTATCCACCTTCTTGGGGGCTAAGGCAACTGAGTTCTTCCTATGCTTCTTGGATTCTCAGTTTGGATTTAGTTTCTTAGCCTTTATTGTGGTCTTGTTGGTTTTCTATGTGTAGGACATCTTTAAGAATCTTTTGTAGGGCTGGTTTAGTGGAGATAAATTATTTCAATTTTTCTTTGCTATGGAAGGACTTTCTTTGACCTTGGGTTATGAAGGAGAGTTTAGCTGGGTATATTACTCTTGGTTGATATTTGTTTGTCATTAGGGCATGACATACATCATTCCAAGATCTTCTTGCTTTAATTGTCTCTGCTGAGAAATCTGAGGTGATTCTAATTGGTTTCCCTTTATAGGTGATTGATCTTTTCTCCTTGACAGCTTTAAAGATGTTTTCCTTGGTCTGAATTGATCCTGCAAGGATTATACTGTGAGAGTGGGATGTCCTGTTTTGGCCAGGTCTATTTGTATTTTTAAAAGCTTCTTGTATCTTAATAGGCCTATCTTTTTGCATTTTGGGGAAGTTCTATGCTAGGATCCTGTTAACCAAATTTCCTAGACCATTAACTTCTATTTCTAGGTGCTCCTCTACACCCATTATCCTCAGATTAGGCCTTCTGATGGTGTCTTCCATGTGTTGAATAGATCTAGCATATTTATTGGATTTTTCTTGAATGGTTGTATTTTCTTTCTCTATAATATCTACGCTGTCTTCACTCCCCGAGATTCAATCTACTATCAAGACTTTCAACTTTGTTATTTATTTCTTTTCCTTCTAGTTGGTTGGCTTTGATGGCTTCCAATTCTTTGTTGGAGGTTTGTTTTAGATCTTGTATTAACTTCTTTACTTCCTTAATTTAGTGTTCAGAGTTTATTCTCGTCTCTTAATTGATTGGTTATGGTTTCCTTGGACTATCATTCCTTCTGTTGGGTTCCAGTTAGCATTCCCTTTGTGGACTTCCTG
The DNA here is from genome assembly GCF_019054845.1 of Dipodomys spectabilis. Lineage (NCBI taxonomy): Eukaryota > Metazoa > Chordata > Mammalia > Rodentia > Heteromyidae > Dipodomys > Dipodomys spectabilis. Next base: position 1,729,907 of record NW_024870811.1, read on the forward strand.
ACTTCTTTCAGCTCTCTATTTATGGATTCCATGGATGCCTTTAGTGATCTTTGTGTATTCTCATCCCGTTCTCTCAATTTCTGTATCACTCTTTGATTAGCTTCGTTATGTTCACTCAATTCCTGTAGTTCTTTTTGAGTGTTCTCAGCCTCCTAACACCATTCATGACTTTCTCTTTGTCTCTTCTATGCCAGCTCCCAAAATTCATGTCTATCTCTTTGACTGATAGCCTGCTCACACCATTGTTTTATTTCTCTTTGAGTGTTCTCAAGCTGATCATACAATTCCTGTATCAATCTTTGAGTAGCTTCCTCAGGCTCATGATATTCCTGTATTGACCTTTGGTATGTCTTCTCTCTCTCTCTCCCTATCACGCTCACACAAAGTCTTTACAGGTTTTCAATCTTTTCATTTACCATGATTACCAGTAGTGTTTGTAGAGCTTTTTGGAAACTCTCCTCTGGATTATTCATTTCCTGTTCTGTCTCCTGATTACCATGAGTGGGAGTTGAGATACCCAGACTTACCATTTTTCTTGTGTTTTTCAGGTTTGTTCTGCCCATTTGGGTTGAATGTAACACCAGTTTTGCGCTAGAACACTATCTTATGGCAAGCATCAACCAAAGTCTGCAGTTGCACAGTAAAAAGTCTGCAGATACAATCTAGTTCAACAGATATATCTATTCAACATCAAACAACTATGTATTAGTGTGCTGCGAACTGCAAAGAAGTATTTGGCAAAGCAGACATTATTAGGTTAAGGGAGATATGTGTGTAAAAATTGGAATAGAGGGATGTGGAAATGTAGAGGGAGAGTTAACTTGACTAAATCCTAATATCAAAGCGGGCAATACGTTGGATAGAATGATAGTAGAGAGAGAGAAAAAAGAGAAAAAAAGGGGCAAGAAAAAATAGAAACAAAAATTAAAAATTAAAAGTGAAACACTTATAAATTATGCAAATTAACAATGTAATATTCAGAGAAGAATGGGGATAGGATAAGAGAAGGGGAGGGATAGAATGAGATGTGAAAATCTTAAAAATAAAAATGCTTAAAATATTATATAGGTATATAGAGGTAATACTGCTATTAAGGAACTTAAGTCTAAGAGGTATTGAACTGATTAATAAATTTCTGGATTAAGTGTGTACAAAATGGGGGATAAGGTCTAATAATCGACTATCGGTATATCTGAGGGTGAGCAGAACAGCAATTAAGTCACACAAAGAAGAACGAAAGAGAAGAAAAAGTGAAAAGGGTGAGAAACAAAGAAAGAAAGAAAGAAGGAAAGAAAGGAAAAAGGAAAGAAAGAAAGAAAAAGAAAGAAAGAAAAGGATCAAAAGTCTGTAGAGCTAAACAAAAAATGAATAAAAGGCAAAAAAAGAAAAAAATCACACACACACATATACCCTTAAAATGAAAAGTATAAGAGGAAGAAAAAAAGAGTTAATAAAAAATTTTTAAAGATAAAAATTAAAAATTTTAAAAAGTTTAAAAAAATTATAAAATGTACAAGAAAAGAATTCTTTGATATTTTTGGGGTGGATGGGTAGATCCTGTATCTCCCTTGTGTCTGTAACTCTCTCTTGTTGAGTCTGTGGTCTGCTTGTGGTGTTTGATTTTCCTGTGGCTTGGTTGGTTTCTTAAGTCAGTTTGTTTGAGCAGGCAGAAAAATGCTCTGCTTTACCCAGAATTTTGTGATCCTCCTCCCAGGCTAGTTCAACGAGAAAGAGATCTGCTTTGAGTTTCACAAAAGAGGGAGATGGCTATTTCTTCTAGTTTGGAGATGCTGTGATGAGGCTAGTTTCTGGTGGGGTAGAGGCCTTTTAGAAAACAGTAGCTTTTCCCTGAGGGGCTAGCTTCTGAGACACTGACAGAGCCCAGCTTGGAGCCGTTCTCAGGGTTTATGTTTACTGAATGTCAATTGATTGTCAAGGTTACTATAGGGAGGGGCAGCCTCTGACTCTGTTTACCCAGTGAAGAAAGCCACTCATGGGGCTGGTGGAGCTTGCTCAGCTGTGCTGGGTGACTTTTCGCTGAGTGTAGCTGAGCCTGGAATGTCAGGATAGGTTCCTGTGACCTGCTAAATGACTCTTGTTTTCTTTCAAAGCCTGAGTTGGAGCTAGCTGCTCAGCCAGGCCTTTGTCAGTATCAAAGATGGAGATCTCTGGTATTGGGGTGGGGAGGGGTGGTCTTATTCCTCTGCTCTCTGAGAAGGAGCGAGGATGTCAGGCTTCTCCTCATGCCAGAGTCTTGGTTCTTGGGTCATCTCTGGTCTGCAATCTGCAGGATGAAGATGTCTGCTCCTTATCAGTTCTTGCTGGTGTTGAATAGAATCCACTCACCTGCTGCATTTGGCGTCGTTGTCCTGGACTCTCTGTGTTGCAGGTATGGTGGCTACGGCTGCCGCGTGTGGCTGCTGACAAGTGCGCAGATCTGTTTCCTTGCCTGGATTTTCCCTCTTTGGCCTAACTCTCTGTACTGGGATGGCACACTTGGTGTGATTCTCTGGCTTAGGACTGTTCACTGGAGCACTAAAACTGCTTTCTATGCGAGAGCTTGTTTAGCCTCCAGCTTCTCCTCTGCCATCTTCCCGGAACTCCTGTATTTATTTTTATTTTATCAAGCCCTGAGCTTGAACTTAGATAGTGGCAGTTCTGCCCCAGGTTTGATCACTCTAGGCAGGGGTGCAGCCACTGGACCCACAGCCAAACCTGGGTTCCTGGGTCCATTGGGACCAGCCATTGGGCTGACAGGAAAAAAATTTAATGCAAAACAGAAAAAACACTAGCAATTTGCAGATGGCTGCCAATTTTACATTTTTTTCTTTGCTAGGTGACCATCCTGGGTCTGAAAGACATGGTTGAAAAATGTTGGTAACCTGGCATTGCTGAAAGCTGGCAGGCTACCAGGGAAGCCATAGGCCAACACAGCAACATGGGCCCTGTGTTTGAAGCCTGGTCCTGACCCCTAAGAGATCCAAAGAGTCTCCTTCATAGTCATAGGAATACCGATGGAAGATTATGAATGGCAAGGTTGAATTAGTTATTTCTGAATACTACTATACAATTAGAGTGATTTTAGGAGGCCAATTGATTTTAATGTATGCTTTTGACACATTCAAAGAATACTATTAATTACATGTATGCTATAGTTTCAGGACAATGGTTGATTTAATTAATAATTCATTAAGGCTGAAAACAATAATATTAATTACATGAAGGCATAATAAATACCCAAGAATTGGCAGCAATGTAGCCTATATAGCTGAATAATGTGTAGACATTTCCGGCACTCTATAATGATCTATATTTAATTGTGTACTACAATCAGCATGTCAATGTGTTTTTATTTTGTCAACTCCTAAATCTCAGGTGATGGAAATGCTAGTCAGCTCAATATGCTCCAGGCTGGCATGCTGACACTTACCCATTAATGAATTGGGCCTTGTAGACTGTGAGTTCAGATGCCAGCACTAACAAATTTGAATCATAGAGTAAGAAGCCCATGGTGATACGTTTTCCTTTTCTGTGAAAGTCCTGAGTGTCAGGTGTGAAGTTTCATACATAGGCAAAACTATATCCTATGTAATAAATGTAATAAATATTTCATGTGTAATAAGTCAATAAATAAGTGGTAAATAAATGAATAAAGCAAAAAATGAGTAACTACACTAAGTGCAATATGTGGTCAACATACGGGGCTCAATCTCAGGGCCTAAAAACTGCCTGGCAGCTGAATTGGCTAGAGGCTGCTGTGCTGACAGTCACCATTCACGAACTGATCCTTCTAGGCCCTGAGTTTAGATCCCAGAACTGGCAAACATGTAATTGTGGAATGAGAAGCCGAGCGTGAAACATGTTTTCTTTTTCTTTGAAAGTGCTCGGTGACAGGTAGGGTGTATAATTCAGATGCAAATCTATATGCTATGTAATAGGATGTAATAATGTAAAAAATGTCATAAGTAGAAGAATTGTCATTACAATAAATGAAAAACAGATTGAATTAGTAGGGAATCATTCTAGGATGAAATTAGACACAAAAATTATAGGACGTGGATTAAGTTTAATATTTTATTAAGCATTAACAGAATAAAAATTTCATGGAAACATAAATATCTAATAATTAGTAGTAATACATGATGCATAATTTAATAATATATAGCTATCTGTCTCATTCTATAAAGTACATAATTAGATGTAGGTATGTACATACATATGTGATAAACAATAACAGGATATTGAGTAATTTTAATTAATGCTTTATTGTTAACTGGGACACATCATTAAATGGAGACATAATTTAATACCTAATAATTGGTAGTAATACTATATATAATTTAATAATATGCAGACATTTCTCTTTTTGTGTATATAATTTTTATATACAACAATCTCTGTCTATATATATCTCATTCACTCCTGTGTCTCAATGGTTGAATGCTCACCTAGGAAGCACGAAGCACTGGGTTTGATTCCTCAGTACCACATAAATAGAAAACCCAGAAGTTCTGCTGTGTTTCATTCAATTGTGTGCTAGCCTTGAGCACAAACCCTTAGGAACAGGGTCAAAGCCCATACTCAAGCCCCAGGACTGCCGCCAAAAAAGTAGAATGTTCTAACTTCAACTATAGAAGGGCAAGAAGGACAGGACTTCAAAGACCTCATCACAAGGCAATCTAGGAGTCTGGTGCTGACAGCTGCCACCTAACCTGACTTAGCCAGATGTAAACTGCTGCAACCCAGATCCATGGGTTATCCCCGTCATCCTGGTTACCCTGGCTTATCCCCACATCCTGGGTGCTCAGGGGCTTTAAAACATGGCAGGAAATCTGCTAGAATCTTTGAAATATGGCTTGAAGTGGTAGAGCTCTAGCCTTGAGCAAATGTTATTAGAATAGTATCCTCATGTTTAGAGTTCAAGCCCCATGGCTAACCCTCCCCGCCCCCAAAAAAATAAAAACACCACACTAAACCATTAGATGTGAACTTGTGTGGTTTGTGGAATGTTCCTCAAAAAATGGTGATACTGATAAAAAGCACCCTAATTCTAATGAAAGCTTGTGGAATAGAGCTAGGTGCTGAGTCCATCACAGGGTGCAGTTTGCTGCATCCTGCATTGGGTGCTGTGTGCTGAGTCTTTCAAAGGATGCTGTGTGCTTGAGTCATGCAAAGAGTGCAATGTGCTGTGTCCTTCACAGGGTGCATTCTTTCTTCGGGTCCTTGTAACATCTCCACAACTAGGATGATTATTCAGACAAGAATATGGAGGCTCATTTATGTCCCCATGGCAGGGACAAAGATGTATTACTGAGGACTAGTAAGTTGTCTCCTGCAGACAATTGTTTTGTTTTGTTTTTTCTCATTCATGAACCTTGAACTCAGGGTCTAGGTGCTGGCCCTTACCTCTTGGGCTTATAACTAGCACTCCACCACGTGGAGACAAGGATCCCCTTGTAGCAGAGGCTACAGCCTAGGGGTCTATAGCTGAGGTCTGTCATCCTGCCTTCTCAGGAAGCTGAGATCTGAGGATCTGGGTTCCAAACTATCCCAGACAAAAAAGCCTATTATCTTCAATTATCTCCATGAGCCTATTATTTCCAATTCACCACTAAGAAACCTGAAGTGGAATCTGGGTGCTTGTTGTTCATGTCTGTCATCCTAGCTACCCAGGAGGATGAGATCTGAGGATCATGGTTCAAAGCTAGCCTGGGCAGGAAAGACCTAGAGACACTTAGCTCCGATGGACCCCCCCAAAAAGCTGAAGTGTTGTTTGGCTCAAGTGGTAGAGCACAAGACTTGAGCAGAAGAGCTCAAGGACAGTACCCAGGTCCAGATTTCAACTCCTACAACAATAAAGAAAAGATAGAAACAAACTAACAGACCTGAAGTAGAGGGCTGAGAATGTGTAGAGTGTTTTGCATATATGAAACCCTGGGTTTGATTTCTCAGGACCATATCACTAAAAAGAAGCCTGAAGTGGCTCTGTGGCTCAAGTGGGACAGGGGTATCCTTATAGAAGAGAAAATAGGTACAGTGCTCAGGACCTGAGTTCAAATTCCAGGAATGGTGTATATGAATGTGCACACACGGGCTCACACACACACACACACACACACACACACACACACACACTCACAGACTAGAAGTGATGCTGTTAGACAAAATGGTAAAGCACTGGGCTTCTACACTGAGCTCATGGTCAGCACCCCAGCCCTGCTTTCAACCCCAAAACCTAGCCAGCCAGGGCCCAACTAGGAGAGGTCAAATGTTTCAAAACCTGAAGAGCTTTACGAGCCCTAGATGACAGGAAGCTTTGTGATATCAGGTATGTGCTTGGATTTCCCAAGCTTCCAGAAACCTAGGAGAGGCATCATAGGCCCATCGTCATCCTCAAGGAAACTTTTCATGAGTTTCAGTGCCCTAGTTGTCTGCCAGAAGGACTGCTGAATTATATGAGCACTGTATCTGAACATGGGAATATAGTCTCACAATGGCAGGATAAGTACACAGGACTTGGCCTGCCACGGGAGGTGGCACAAATGGCTTCCTGTCAAACCGGAGCACTGGGGAAAGAAATAGATTGGGCTAAAAATAGACCTTTTTTCCTGAACTTCAGAGCCCACCCACACTCATTCTCACTATCTGACACAGATGGAGTTGTTTGTTACACTGCTGTACAGAACTTAGGCCTTTTGTCTGCCTGTCCAGACAATGAGAGAGACTTCTTCCCGCAGGCCTGGGATGCAGAGAAACCCTCAGGCTATACTGGAAACAGTGAGGGGAGTCGCAGAACATGCACTGTCATGAAATCAGTCTCTGTTATGAAATCATTTTATTGGATACAAATTTTCTAGATTGGTGCCATTCATCATACCTACTCTGGAGCTTCACCTATAGGAATAATACATACATACACAAAGATATGGAAGTACAGGTTCATTTTGAGGGGGCAGGTCCTGGTGTTAAACTATGAGCCTAACCATTGTTCCTTAGATCCTTGTGCTTAAGGGTAGTGCATTAACCTTGAATCAAAATCCCACTTCTGGGTTTTTCTGTGATCTCTTAGAAATAACAGTGTCATAGACATTCCTACGCTGGCTGGATTCAAACTCAGATTCTCTACATCTCAGCCTACTAAGGAGCTGAGATTACAATGAAAAGCCACTGGCACCTTCTTTCTTTTCTTCTTCATTTCTTAATCTGGAAACCCGACTTCTTAACAGGGTCATACCACTGTTATGAATTTATAAGTTAACTACCCAATGTCCTTTATAGCTGCTTTCTCTAATAAAGATTTTCTCTCCTCCTCTTACCATCTGTTCATAGGTTTGAAACCAAAAGTGAGAAATGAGTGTCACAGGATTTGGGAGCAAATGTCCACAGGACATGCCAGCTCTGCCAGTTAGCATTGAGCTACAACAATTTACTGTCTCAAGATGGGCGGACCAAAAGCTAGAGAGATCCTTATACTGTCTGCATTGCTTCTTTTGCCTACAAAATGATCTAATAATTAGGAGTGTTGTGTGTCTCCAACCTTAAGTATCTAGAATACCCTAGAAGCATCTTCATGCATCACTTTTCTCTAGTTCCTCTTGAGAGTTAGACTACAGGTTTGTGTGGAGGGGCTCCTTGGTGAGTCCCTGAGGAAAGCCGCTTGAAACCTTTTTGGGAGATCACCCTTCAAAGTCAGCCTTAGCAGGAAGTCTGTGAGACTCTTATGTCCAATAAACCACCAGAAAACCAGAAGTGGAGCAGTGGCCCAGAAGGTAGGGATCGAGCTTTGAGAGAGAAAGCTGAGCAGGAGAAACAGGCTAGACCAGGCAGGAAAGCCTGGGAGGCACTTATGTCCGATTCACCACCAGATGGCTGGTAGTGGAGCTGTGGCAGTGGTAAAGCCGCAGCCTTGGGAAAAACAGCTGAGGAACGCATCAGACCCTGAGTTTAAGCCATGGGATAGCCTCAAAAATTTTTTCAAAAAGAGAAGGCCACGTTTATGTATCAGTGCCCTACTTATTTATGTGTGCATATTACCTCCCTGAGTTCAAACACACTGTATGCAATGAAGCTTCTTTTATTTATTTATTTATTTTTCAGATATAATCCTTGCGCCTACTGCATCATCCTCTTCATATCAGGACCATTGCTTTCTCTTCCAGGGTTCCAGGCCTGTGTCCTTATATGATGCACACTGAAGATCTCAATAGTATTTATTAGCATTTTATTATGAGGACAATGCAAGAACAGTCACAAATCAGGCAGGGGAACAGAAAATAGGATTTTTTAGAAGTAACCAGTCTTCAGAAAATTAAACTTGGGGACATAAAATGGTAGCATACCCACGTAAAAACTACCATTAAGAAAAATATGAGGGGTCTGGGAATGTGGATTAGTGAGAGAGTGCTTGCCTAGCATGCAAGAAGCCCTGGGTACGATTCCTCAGAAGCACATACACAGAAAAGGCCAGAATTGGTGTTGTGGCTCAAGTAGTAGAGTGCTACAAACAGTGCCCAGGCCTTAAGTTCAACCCAAGACCTGGCAAAGAGATACCTAGGTAGGTAGGTAGATAGATAGGAAGAGAGAAAGAAAGAAAGAAAGAAAGAAAGAAAGAAAGAAAGAAAGAAAGAAAGAAAGAAAGAAAGAAAGAAAGAAAGAAAGAAAGAAAGAAAGAAGGAAGGAAGGAAGGAAGGAAGGAAGGAAGGAAGGCAGGAAGGCAGGAAGGAAGGAAGGAAGGAAGGAAGGAAGGAAGGAAGGAAGGAAGGAAGATGATAGATTAATGTTTGGACGTCAGGAGAAAAGAAGGGAACACTTCCCAGTCAGGAGGCCTTTTGCAGTTTGCCTTCACATAACCCCAGAGCAGGAAGACTGTCTCTTTCCCACTTCTCAGGCAACCAAGGGCCCCAGAGTCAAGAGGGCAAAGCTAGGTTCTAACTCATGTGCTTGGAGACAAAATAGAAACAGTCCTGCCTCTAGTTAGTCTGGGGATTTGCATTAATTATGTGGAGAATGAAGGAAGGAGAATGGACTGGCAGAGACAGAAGGGTCTTTAAATCTGATAGATGGAGAGTCAAAAACCCACTCCCTAAGACCAGCGAGCAGGGTTTATTTTACTCTATTCCTCCCCTCTCCCCCACTAAACTGGCTCTCTATTGGTAACCTAACGGTAGCCTGAGGCTCCCTTCACATGAGGGAGGAAGGTTAATTAGTCATTGTTTGAAGAGGCTGAGTAAAGCCTGACCCTGGTGTAACTTTATCAAATGTTGCAGGTTTTCCCCATTGCTGCTTGTGCCTGGAATAAATGAAGTGGTTTTGCAGCTCACTTCCCTGTTGAGTGTGTACATTCTGCCTCCTAATCCTGTAGGCCTGGTCTCTGCACCTAGCCTGGCTTTTGAAACTGTTTTCTGTCCTTCAATTACAGAGTTACACTGGAGTTCTTCCTGCTATCAGAGCTAGGGCTTGAATCCTGAGAACTTCATTTGAATCCAGGACAGGTCAATAATGTTTCTTTCCTTCTTCTATAGCTCGAGAACTCTAAGAACATTTAATGTGCAAGTAAATTCTCATCACCAAGGGAAACACAGGAAGCTCTTGAACATCTGACCTTTCAGAAGTGGAAGTCATTTTGTCATAGATTTCATCCCTTGGCTGGCTTCACCCTGTGATCCTGAGACCTCAATTTCCTGACCTAGGGTGATGGGCATGAGCTACTTGTGCTCTGCTAGGTTCAGAACTATAATGACATTGACAATACAATTCAACTGCTTATCACAAAGGGCTTGTGGAGCATAATAAGCCTTTTAACCTTGGACTTTTAAGAACCCTATAGGACACAATATTACAATGCTACAGTCTGAGAGGATGGGCATATGTATGTGCTACACTTGAACCTTGAGCTCTGACTCCAATTCTGGTGTACATAAGTGTTCATATTCCAAAGAATGTTCTCGTAATTAGCAAATAGGAAAAGTATTTTAATTAACCCTCACTTTTTTTTCCAGTTGTGAGTCTCGAACTCTAGTCTGGGCACTGACCCTGAGCCCTTCAGCTCAAGGTGAACACTCTACCACTTAAGCCAAAATGCTAGATGGGTTCTTTTGGTGGTTCACTGGAGATAAGAATCTAACAGGCTTTCCTTTGGACTGTGGTCTTCAGCTCTCAGCCTCAGGAGAAGCTACTGATCCATTTATGAGCCACTGGCATCTGGCTTATTGTTTTTGACAGTCCTGGGGCTTGATTTTAGGGCCTGGGTACTCTCTCTGAGCTTCTTTTTCTCAAGGCTAGCCACTTGAGCTACTCCACAGCTTCTGGATTTTTCTGAGTATGTGGCACTGAGGATTCAAACCCTGGTATTCATGCATGCTGAGCAAGCAATTTACCACTAAGCCACATTTCTAGCCACACCCTCACAATTTTATCCCTCACTTGCCTATCCTCAAGAAAAGGCTTCTGAGTATAAATCATCTAAAGAAAACCTGATAGGAAGGTTCCAAAGATAAATAAGGCAAAGCTCATACTTGTGAGAGACTTTAATCATGTGAAGACTGTGACAAATGCTTCCATTTAATTATGTATTATGTTTCAACACTTAATAAAATATTAATGAAAATGAGTCAATGTCCTAAATTATTGGGTACAAATACAGTAATCAATAAATAAATGAATCAAAGAAAAATAAAATACAAAATCATTCTTTTTCTGGGGGGGGGGGTCCGGTTGTGTGGCTTTAACTCTGGGCCTGGGTGCTGTCCCTCAGCTCTTCAGCTCAAGGCTAGCACTCTACCACTTGAGCCACAGCGCCACTTCTGGATTTTTTCTTTTTGCTTATGAGGTGCTAAGGGATCGAACCCAGGGCCTCAGGCATGCAAGGCAAACGCTCTACCACTGATCCACCTTCATCATAATATGAAATTAACATACATATGTAAGTATACATATCATATAATACACATGTATAGAGATTTTTTTCCATTGCAGGGCCTTCATTCAGGCCCTGGGAACTCTAGCCTGAATTTCTTTCCTCATGGACAGTAAGCTTCACCTTCACCCATGATGCAAAATAGTTACCTGGATGGTGAGCTCAAATCCTAGCAATGGCAGAAATACTGGCCCCAGTTCCAACACACTGACATAATTTTTAATGGAACCAGTTATGTTTATTCAGTTCCATACTGAATATTTTAAGAAGTGTAGAATTTTGTACAGCTATTCAGCCAGAAATCCTTCTCTTACCTCCAAAGTGCTTCTCTGAGAACTACATTGTTTGTCTTTGTTCGTTTTTTATTGTAAAAATATTGTACAAGAGTAAGATAATGAGTAAATTTCATATTGAGCATTGTTACCTCCTCCTTTGTTTTCCCCCACCATACCTTCCTTCCCATATCCACAACTACCTCCCCCTGCTTAGGTCAGTGAGTTAGTTTTTCGTTTTTGTTTGGCACAAGGTTTGAACTCAAGTAGTAGCAAGTCTTCCCTGACATTGCTACAGATTTACCAAGACCCTGAGTTCAAATACCAGGCTAGGAAAGAAAACTAGCAGAAATTCCAAACTAGGGAGCTTTATTTTTTTAATTTAGTTAAATATTTCTTTTTTCTTTTTCTTTTTCTTTTTGGCCAACCATGGGGCTTGAACTCAGGTCATGGAAACTCTGCCTCAGCTTGGATCTCCCTAGGCTCGGGTGCAGCCTCCGGAACCATAGCTGATCCTAAGATCCTAGGCCCAGGGGGCATTCTGGAAGAAAAAAAAAACTGGAAAGCAGAAAAAGTGGCAACCATCAGGGGTCTGGGGTTTTATTATTTTTTTTTTGCACAGTGACCATCCTGGGTTTGAATGACATGGCTGCAAAGTAGATATGACCTGCCATTGCTGATGGCTTGTGGGCTATCAGTGAAGCCATAGGACAACCTGTGAACATAGGCCCTGGGTTCAAATCCCAGTCCTGACACCAATGGCAGGATATCACAAGAGACTCATTCCTATGCATGGGAATATCCATTGAATGAGTAGTTCATGCATCCGTCTAGTCTAAAATTGGATGCAATAGTCCTAGAATGTTGATTGAGCTTAACGTATAGTTTATTAAGCATGAAAAGAATATTATTCCTTCAATGGTGGTATAATAAATACCTAAGAGTTGGTAGGAACGTAGTAGGTGTCATTCAATCATAGATAGACGGCGCTGGCACTCTTTAACAATATATATTACTTTGTATACCACCGTATGCCTATCCATGTATCGCTGTTTTGGCCAAACCTGGGGGTCGATCTCAGTGCCTGGGAACCACTTGACAGCTTCATTGGCTAGAGGCTGCCATGCTCAAACTCACCCATTCATGAATTGGGCCTGCTAGGCCCTGAGTTCACATCTTAGCACTGCCAGGCATGATGGAGAACACATCTAAAATCTAGATTCTATGTGATAGGATGTAAACAATGTAATAAATGGTATAAGTGTCATAAGAGCCAATACAATAAATGGGAAATAAATTAATAAAACAAGAAATAAAATGAATAAACGCACCAAACACAATATGGACTGAACATCTGAACGGAAGTATAAATCCTATTGTTAAAATGTATATAAGGAGTAACTTTTCCAGGACTGAGGCTTGAATTCAGTCCCCCTAAGAGGAGGGAATGGCGGGAGATCCTGAGATACTTGTTTCTGGACCTAGGAAGAGTCATGGCATGCGATCAATCTCATCCTTGAATGAGTAGTTTGTGCATGATGCGAGTAGGAAATGATATGCAAGACTCATGTTGTATAGATTATTTGTAAAGAAGAGTTAATGAAGCATGACAATAATCATCACAGACATGAAATTAATGCATCAGAAAAGATTCAAATATAGGTACTCACAGATTGGATTTCATCACAGGTCACCATCAATCCTACTCTATACAAATATGTACTTATTTGCTTTCTACCTTCAACTTATGAATGGATGACTATTATGCTCCCCACTCTCCCCCCAAGGGGGTTCAAATTCAGGTTCTGGGAACGATGAGCTCCTTTGTCGCTCACAGGCTGGTGTGCGCATCTGGACCCATTCACCAATTGGGCCTGCTAGGCCCCGAGTTCAGATCCCAGTCCTGCCAAAAAATTCATCTTCACGTCAGAAGCCAATGGTTGCATCTGTTTTCCTTTCCTGTGCAAGTCTTGGGTCTCAGCAAGGATGGAGAATGCATGGGCCACCCTGTGGTCATGGGAATAAGTTGTTATCCATGTCAGCCCAGTTATACCTGTCATCATATACATAAGAAAATACACAATACATCCATGAGTAGCATACAAAATAAACACAATAAGTACACTCAATGCACGATGCAGTCCACACATGGATGTGAATATACATCCCATATTTAAATGATGCATTGAGCACTATTTTGGCCTCCCTGTGGCTCGATCTCAGTTCCTGGGAAGAGCCCATCTCCTTACTGGCTCAAAGTCTGGTGTGATCACGTGGACCGATTGGGCAGTTGGGCCTCCTAGGCCCCGAGTTCGAAGCCCAGCACTGCCAAAAATTCACCCTAATGTGAGAAGCCAGTCATTGCACCTGTTTTCCTTTGCTGTGCAACTTCTGAGTCTCAGCCAGGATGGAGAATATATAGGAAACTGATGTCAGCTTATATTTCCATAATTCATTCATCTGCAATAACAATTTGCAAGACTGGAGATGTGAAGAACTTAGACATGATTTTATTCTCGTTCATTTGGAAGATTAATCTTTAGTCAACAGGAAAGTTTAAAAATGGCTTAGAATTTATTCCTAACTACCAGTTTTTATAAATGGCTTTGTACAATGGTATGTGATTATTTTATTTTACAAAGGATAATTTTTTCTACTACCTATAAGTTTTGGAATGAGAAGAAAACTAAAATTTACTACTTAGAGGAATGTGATAGAAATAGAAGACAGATTTTATGTTTGTCACATCTCTCATCAGTACCCATATTCAAGACTTAAAGTCATATTTATTACTATGTTAGACAGATAGGGAAAATATATAATAAGGCAACACATGATAAGGCAACTATTAGTGACTTTTTAGAATGTACCTTCTTATGTGATGAAATTTACTTTATTAGCTAATATTTGGATTTGGAATATGGGAGGCTGATCTATTTAACACATTTCTGAAAGGCACCTACTGAAGAGCACAAATGGTGGGGGGTACTATTTCTACACTTTAATGAATGGTTGAACTTGTTTGGTATTAGTGCTGAGTACATAAATCAACTCTATTGTAACTTGCTCGCTGCACTTGAAAACCTTTTAATGTCACTATCATCTACTTGTCAAGTGTTATTTTGGTGAATATGATTTGAAAAAGTTTATTTGAAAAGGAATATACTTTCAGGAGATTAAATGTAGGTTATCATTGGTTTGAGAATGACAACATTTTTAAACTACAGAACCAAGTTTTACTGAAGTACCAGTGTTTTGAAGCACAAAGGGTCTTCTCAATTAATGTTTTTCTAAATTATATTTGACCTCTAAATCAAGTTTTCCTAGTCTTGGTAGACCAATTATGGATCTATGATTCCAGAAATTATATTTTTGGCTGCACTGAAATCTTTCATTAATCATTAGGAGAGGGGTATTAAAAATAACCTTGTCCATTTGTGATTTTGTTCACTCATATGGGCTGGCCATCTGTAAATTGAAAGTTTGAATTACAGTACTTTCATTCAAATTTTGTGATCTCATCTTTCATTTTAACTTGCATTGCATTTCACAATTGATTACTGCTAATTCTTGTAAAGAATTGGGGCCCTGAAATATTATAGGAAATGAGAAATTGAGATGAGTCTTCAATTATTTTCTGTTGATATGTTGCATGGGCCTATGTGAGAAGTCATGCCCTTGTTATCTGATGACGCAGATAACTGGGACCTGGTATCCTCTGACCCGTGGGTCCTGCAGAAAAATAATAGCTTTTAGACATCATATCAGCAAAATTTGGGTATAATCAGTAAGAATGCTTCAGAAATATGGAGAAAAACACTTTGCGACCAGCGAGTTAAAACAATAAACAGAGCATCAGAATAAAATCCCTTATATATTAGCAGAAAAAAATACTGTTATTTTACCATGTGAATTCAGAAGACCATGAACACTTAGAAGGTATCACAAGTTTATACCGAAGATATTGCATTAATACTTTTTATATTCTAATATATATTCTAAACCTAATTATTTATATTCCAATTTATTTATGGGAATAAATGTCAATATATTTGTCAAATTATCAATTCTAGTAAGATTCACTTTATGAAATTTAAAATCAGCACATATAAATATATAAGTATATATAATATAAAAATTGTTTTGCATTGTTGTGTTGTGTTTAGGGAATCAAGGCAACTCTGTTTTAAAGTATTATTCCATTACCTCTACCTCAGTTTTTGGTAGAGTTAGACTTAAAGCTTTACCATTTGTAGATTTATGGCTAGAGGCAAGAGGAAACACTGTGATTAAAACATTACCAAATTAAGGCCTAATATCGAGGAGAAACATGTGGACTTCTCCAGGAGCTATGGAAATATTTGGTGATAGAATGTCAGAAGTGTAAGTTCCTGCTTGGTTGGATGATAGACAGGCCAGGACAATAGGTAATCATGCATATGAACAATTTTTTTCACTTTCTTGGCTTTAGCTACTTTTGAAATGATAAGTATAATTAACAATTATGTTTTGATAAAATACCTTCCATTCTGAACAATTCTGTCTGAACTGTTCATCTCTCTATGATCCCTTGTAACTAAGATTAGCTTTGTTCCAGGAAGACAATCTATGCTGTCAGGGTAAGATATTCTGGTTGGTCTGTTCCTACATGGAAGAAGGGTAAAGGTTTAGGTAGATATTTGTCCCAGCAAGACCTCATTTGGGAAATTTTAAGCTGCAGAAAGTTAGAAGTAGCTCTTAAGCAAGGCTTACTTTGAGTCCATTAGCTCCACAAAGTTAACTCAGTTGATAAGTACTTGAAAAGCCACCACCTTTGGACTTATCTGTAAAGGTTTCAAAGTATGATCAAATTTAGAATGAAAATGACAAAATAGTCATTGACAAAAAAATTGTAAATGTGAGAAATCGAACAAACTATATAAGTTTTTTCCAGTATACACAGATTTTTAGAGAAATGAGATCAATAGCATTTTTAGGAACAATAAGGGTTCCTTGTTACAAAAAGGCAACTATGGATACATGCCTTTATAAAGATTATATCATTAAGTACTTAAATTTAGAGTATACTACATGCTTCAGCAGCAGGTCTACCCAAATTACAACAATACAGAGATTAACATGGCACTTGCACAAGGATGATATGAAAATTTGTGAAGTATTCCATATTTTTCATTCTTCTGATGCAAGAAATGAAAAAAAGTTATTAAAAAGTTGATTACAAAAATACAAGTGTAACATACATGTAATTCATAGAACTAAAGGTTAGTTTGACATCAGTGTATTAAATTTTCACCTTAGAAAGGTAACCTTTACAAAACTTGAAATTAGATAACATTGCCATTTTATCCCAAAGAAATAAAATAATATAAGAACCTAGTAAAAAAAAGGAATCTTAAATTCCTTCTATATGGAATGCAATCTGAAAGGTCACATTTATTAATGAATCTATACAAGATATAACAATGTAGAATTCAAAGTATTATATCTAGGATGAATGAAATAGATTATGGACATTATACAAACATAGATATACTTTTTTCAGAAATGCACTCGGAACATCTTTAGTTTCTATACTATTCATTCCAACAGATAAGTTAAAATTATTTCTGATTAAAAAAATCACAAACTCTGCAGGAATCATTATAGATGTATACAAACAACTCTTGAATACATTTTGATATCAAAGTCATGCAATTCACTTGGAAGAATACCATGGAATACATGAATTTTTATAGTAAGATATTGCTGATGCTTTGTATTGTGAAAAAACAATTTGTAGGGACACAAAAGATGGACTGGCATTTTTGAAATTTAAGAAATTAACCAAACCATAACGACTTAGGAGAACAATTTGTACAGCCTTTGACAACTTCAAAGAGGTAGTGATACATACTTATCCTTTTGGCAATATCAAATGCAGTTTCTTCCAAGTTGTTCTCCAGACCTTGTTTGATATAATGGTTCAACAGAAGGAGATACAGAGTATCTTTGCTATTTCTATTCCCAGCAGCAAGATGCAAGGGGGTCAAGAGCCCTTTAGTTTGGGGATTGGTATCTGCATCATGATGAAATAATAAAGAAGCCACTCTGGTATTATTCCACATATAAGCACTGTGCAGGGGTGTCCATCTATTCAGAGTTATTGCATGAATATCTGCCTTGAGCTACCAACTCATGGACAATGTCTAAGTGTCCATTCTAGGCTTACCGATGAAGAGGGGTATACTCATCCTCATCCCTAGTATTCATCTGGGTGGCCTTTTTGGAAAGTAGTCTCCGCACCATAGTAAGCCGATAAATTTTGGCATCCCAAAGAAGAAATTTGTTTGGATCCTACTCCATTTTTTTCTTGCAATTCATACCATTCCTCACTATTTCATCTTGTTCCTTGTCTTCATCAGAATTGCCTAACCAGAGACTTTGAGATGTGGGAATGAGATGTCCATGTATTTCCCCAAGAGTTCACATTGGTTGAACTAGTCAGAAAAAACTGGTGAATTTTTTGCATATGTATTTTCACCATGATTTATTTTCTCTTTTTCCATTTTTACTATTCTAAATTATTCTAACTGGAGAGTAGTGAATTGATAGAGAGCAGAGGAAAGATTTTCCTCAGTATTCAAAGGCACAGAGTGAAAATGAGGACCAGTGGTGTCTTCATGTGCAGCTTATTCTAGGAATGAGAAAATAGGAAACAATGCCTTCTATGTAAATGATTTGGGAAATACCATGTTATAGTGTAAGAGAACTCACTATTCAACATATGGTCTTTAAGAGCTTTCTAGTAGCTTTCTAATGTTGGTATTCAACATTATAAAAAATGTATAATGCAGTAGTAAAATAGAAGTCCTTTGTATGACTACCTAAATTCTTGTTTTTTAAAGACACTTGTTTTCATATAAAAATAGGCCTATCTATTGTCTGCAGGTGACTTTGATGATTGAAGATGCTTAATGAGAAGTCAAAATGTATTAGTAGTCCTTTGCTGCCAATTAAATTTCACTTTTTCTTCTTGGAGAATATAATGATCAAAGCAATAGTTCAGAATCAGCAAGCAATAGTTCAGAATCATGCTTCAAGCGCAAGTGAATCACCAGTAAGTAATCCTCGATTCCATTTTCCACAAAGTTTTGTCACAGATACATTCTGCCTGCCTTCTCTAGCTGCTTTCCTAGCCTGGACCTGTTCCTTCATTGTACAGGAAAAGTGTGATTCAACTGATTTCAGTCAGATCTGTTAATAGAATTATCAAGTATTTAGATTCTTTTTTTTTTTAAATTATTTGTGGGGCCTGACCTCTGGGCCTGGGCACTGTCCTTGAGCTCTTCAAATCAAGGCAAGCGCTGTACCACTTGAACCACAGCACCACTTCTGGATTTTTCTGTTTATGTGGTGCTGTTTTGGGAAATGGCAGAGCAGAAAGTGAAATGATGCAATCAAAAATATAAAAGCAAAATAAATTAGGATAATTATGGAGCAATCATGAAAGAGAGAGAGGAAAAGAGACACAGATGTGCAATGACCTAGCTAGCCACAAAATCCATGCTTCTAATCAATTACAGAGCAAACAATTTTTTATTTTTTAAAAGAGATGGAAATAGAATTTATGTATTTACTTGAAATTAGTAAATACATTTTTAGTCGCCTACATAAAGAGACATAGCTTTGACCAAATTACAGACAAGAATCTTAATCCTTGGGCTGGGAAGGTGGCTCAGTGTAGAGTGCTTGCCTTGCAGCTTACTACAGTGCAGACACTACTTTCCAAAGAGGCCACTCATATGAATACTAGGGATGAGGATGAGTATACCCCTCTTCATCGGGAAGCCTAGAATGGACACCTAGACCTTGTCCATGAGTTGGTATCTCAAGGCAGATATTCATCCAATAACTGTGAATGGCTGGACACCCCTGAACAGTGCTTATATATGGAACATATTGCAACAGCACACACACACACACACACACACACACACACACACACACACACATACACACACCCCATCAGATTTCTTCTTAAATATTTTTTGTGTATGGTCTTAAGAAGAAATTTACATTACTAACTTGAATTTCTGACAGGACAATATCATCACTGTACATCTTGCTTCTGTCCTTTCAGTTTTAAATTACTATATAAGTATGTGCATTACATAAGTATAGGAAAAAGTAGGAGCCAAACGGGTGGCTCAGGTCTTTAATCCTACCTAATCAGAAAGACGAAATCTGATGATTGTGCTTTGAAACCAGACCAAGAAAAAAAAGTCCATTAGATTATGAATTGAAAGTAACCACAGAAGCTTGAAATGGAGTTGTATTATAAGCAGTAAAATGCTAGCCTTGAGAAAACTAAAACAAAATAAATAACAAATTCTGAGACAGAGCCAGGCCCTGAGTTCAAGCTCTAGTATTAGCACCAAACTAATGAATGAGTGAATGAACTAAAAATAAATTAAATGGTCACATGTGGAGAGACAGGTAAAATGTAACAACCATGGTGACTGGATTATGTATTATTTTGTAAAAAGGCAAATTATTATTTTTCCTAATCACTAATATTTTACTTGAACTTTTTTGTACAATAAACCCCGAATTTGACATGCATGTATATGTGTGTGTACATGTGCGCACATGTGTATGTATGTGTGTGTGTGTGTGTGTGTGTGTGTGTGTTCGTTTGCAATGTTGCTTGCCAATGAGGACAGAGTGAGGCTGAAAAGAGCTGTGTTGCAATGTTGTTATTTATCAGTGTTCCGTCCTGTCATTTCAGTGGAACCACCCTTCTTTACATTTTATTTGTCAAATAATAACATCATCATAATCAAAGTATTTACAACATTAAGTTAGATAAAAGAGATCACTTTCAGCTCTTTGTATATGTTAGGCAATAAGATACACATATATTTGGGTAGTAAGTTATTGTTGTAAAATGACTGTCAGTACAAAATATGTATTTGACCTCTTAAATTGGTTATACTTTTAAGATATACTCATGGAGTGAGTTTGACTGACTTGACCAAACAGGTATTACTCTCTGGTTATTCCTGTGAAACTCAAGGTGGATAAACTCTTAACGGATTTCTGTTGAAAATAACTTTCTTTGTAAGATCATATCTATTCACAGTAAGATAATAAATCCCGTATTTTTTAGGTTTGAATATCCCATCATATTGACTGAAAATCAGTATTGTGGATATGTTTGTTAGATACACATTGCAAAAAAAAAGCATGAGTCACCTCCAGATTGTGGATGCATTTGAAGTTGTATTTTACATACAAAGGTTTCTTCATTAATAGTTCTTTTGTGGGAGTAACTATCACAACTTTAACAATTAAGGCTTTTTGAATATCTTTTCCAATAGAAATAACATTCCAGAGCAAGTCTTGCAATTTCTGAAAACCCGTTGAATATTTTAGTGTTATTTCAGTTCATTGACTACACAGCTAAAGACATTTCTGAAATAAACATTGTTAAAATCTGAAAATGTAAGTAGGGATATAGGTTTTTTTTATGCATCATTTTATGAAAAGACAGTTCTTATGAAACTAAAAGATATAGACTAAAAGAATGGAAGTGAATTGGGTGAGCTAATTATTAGTATAACTTTGTTTTCTATTAGCGTAGTCCTTTGAATGTACATGATGAATTTAAATTATGTCTTTGTGACACTATGATTCAGTTATTTTTAGAATCTTTGTAGTTATAAGAGTGAATTTGTAGTGTAAATAAATGTCTTTGGAAATGATTAGGATTAATCTTGTGTTTTGTTTCCTACTCCCAAGAAAATGAGTTATTTTCAACTGTTAAGAGTTTACAATTGAATCTTCAGCATCATGAGAAATTTTGAACAAATATAGTAGTATTTATGTCTTTTGGGGGGAGGAGGGGGTCTGGTAGTGGGGCCTGAACTCTGGGCCTGGGCGCTGTCCCTCAGCTCTTCAGCTCAAGGATAGTGCTCTTCGACTTGAGCCACAGCGCCACTTGCGGCTTTTTTCTTTTTGCTTATGTGGTGCTGAGGAATCAAACCCAGGGCTTCACGCATGCAAGGCAAGAGCTCTACCACTGAGCCACCTTCCCAGCCCTTTATGTCTTTTAAAACCAATTGTATTCACAAGTTGGAGAGGCTTTAATTCATACTTAGGTCTTGTTGTCTATGATTTTTATCCTCTCATTCCTAACATTAATGATTGGTCAGACTGCATTTTTGGGTACATGAAAGGTAAAATATTTATCTAGAGTCAAAGGTGATTTTTATATGTCTTATTTTAATAGCATTTTAAAGTAGTACCTTTCTCTCAAAATGTTGGGTATAAAAAGCAATGAAAATACTTCTAATGGTAAACAACTTAATTGAGCTACAATGTGGAAATGATTGGTCCATAAGACCTGCAGTCTGTTTCCATCAGGAATTGGGGAAGTCATTCTTTCAGTAAGACAGTGTTAAACAAAGATAGGGTCCCCAGGCAGTCAGTGTTGAGTAAAGGGATAGAATATGATTTCTGCTATTTTTACCTAGAAACCAAGAATGTTATACTTTAGCAATTCTTTTCACCAGGGAGGTATTCATTGATTATGAACTTTTAGTATTCATATTACAGTTCCCTATTTTCTAACAAAGATAAAGTGAAATATTATGAGTGTACACAATAATTCTGGGAAATTTTCCTAGAATTAGTAGACTAAGTGCTGGTATTTTAGTCATAAAATAGAATGAGGTTAATTGATTCAGTGGGAGATGAACCTCTGGCTAACACTTACCATGTGTGCAATGTTGTACTAGTAATTCCAACTCTGAGGACTTCAATATCACCGTCTGAGCATTAAAAATGTAAGTAGTTCCACTTTATGGAATTATTGTGAGGATTAAATTAGATACCATAGGTAAAGTACTTGGAAAAACAATCAATTAGCATTTGGCAAATTCTACCTGTTATTTTATCATGTGGTTAATTCTAACATCTTTTACTGTGATTTTTATTGTGTTTCTTTATGATGTGCAATGTGATGGTTTTCCCAAACTGATTCTCACAATTCACATTCCATTCAACAAAAAGAAATGTGTAACAATTCCGTTTGTTTTGCTCCTTATTAACTTTTGTTTCCATTTTATTTTATAATGAAATGTTATTTCATAAATCTACTGCAGATGCAAAAATATGTTAATATATTTCTAACTGTATGTATTGTTCTATACATATACACATATAATACACAGGTTACAATGATTATTTATAACTTCTGTAACTATACAATTTACTAAATTATTAAAAACATCGACGGCTCATGCCTGGAATCCTGGTGACTCAGGAGGCTGAGATCTGACTATCATGGTTTCAAGCCATCCTGGGCAGGAATGTCCATGAGCCTCTTATCTCCAAACAACCAACAGAAAATCAGAATTGGAACTGTGGATCAAAGTATTAGAGTGGTAGCCTTGAGAGAAAAAGCTCATGGACATCACCCAGGCTCTTAGTTCAAGAACTACAATCTACCCCCCAAAAAATCTATTTAATTTACACCTGTGTAAGTAGAGTATTTCCATCACCCAAATGCACATCCATGCTCATTTGCAAGGTAACTCTGTTTTGCCTAAAGTACCACTAAACATTATCACTAAAGGACCATTGGAATGTGGTTTCATTCTATCTCTCTAATGGATTTTCCCCACTCAAATACTCAAGTGTTACAATTGTTCTAATTATTAAAATCATAGCTTTTTTCTTTAATAACCCTAATATT
The DNA here is from genome assembly GCF_019054845.1 of Dipodomys spectabilis. Taxonomy (NCBI): domain Eukaryota; kingdom Metazoa; phylum Chordata; class Mammalia; order Rodentia; family Heteromyidae; genus Dipodomys; species Dipodomys spectabilis. The sequence goes on from NW_024870811.1 coordinate 1,752,831, forward strand.
AGAGTTTGAATGAGTGTTTTGTCCCCCTTAAATAGGTGTTCTTACCACTTTGTCATGCCCCCAGCCCTAAGTAATCCTGATTATTTTTCAGCTAGAAAATGGCTTCCTACTTGTGTATGAACTTGGCCTCAGTCCACTTGATGTTATTCTACCTGGAATTTAGAATAACAGGTGCATGGCATTGTGTACAGAACTTTCTGTTCCGTCTGGGCTTTTGCCACTATCCTCACAACATTGCACTCCCATGTAGTCACGAATTTCATAAGCTTGTCATACCTGATTTTTTTTCTAAATCTTTCATTTCCTGCAGGTTCTTGAGTAATGAATTAATTTGTGTTTTCTTGGGTTGTTTATTTCATTTGAATCTATGTGTTGAGTTGTTCCTCACTTTTCCTTTTGTTTCTTTCCCTCAAGTTCTTACCTAAAGTGCTGAGAAACCAATTCTTCTTTCTCAAGATAGTCAGGGTGAACATTATTTATTCCAAAGCAATTTCAGTATCTATGAATGGTATACACATGCTAACCGCTGAGAAGGGTGTTTTTATTTTCATGGCAGTCTTTGGCATACACAGACAGATCATGAAATATATGAAGAAAATAAAACTACAGATGAATGCCAAGAGGAGAATAAGCTATTATTAATTGTTTGACAGAGGTTTCTCTTCTAGTGAAAGAAATATATTGCTTGATGCAGGATTTCACAAAATCATATTGCTAGGAGGAACCTAAAAAATCATCTAATACTATAGACTTGAAAGTGATGAATTGACTTCCTGAATAATTTACTTTTGTGTCAAATAAAAGCAGGCTTCCAAGAAGAGAGTTGATTTTAGAAAAACATGATGAATTTTATGTAAATATGTCCTTAGCTGATTTTGTTAATTTGTGAACTAATACAGGGAAATAAAGTACAGCAAGATAAAAAAAATATAAACTTCACACTGAAATACTCATTTGTGTTTTTGTATGTGTGCATGCATGTGCGAGTACACACACGCACATGTGCATGTGTTGCAGAGCTTCTGCAAGGCAAAGGACATAGCTAGCAAGATCGATAGAAAGCCCACGGATTGGGAGATGATCTTCATTAGCCATATAATGGACAAGGGTCTCATCTAAAATATACCTGGAACTCAAAAAATTAAATCCCCCAACAACAAATCCTCAGAGAAACAACTGCCCAATAAATAAGTGGGCTAAAGACTTAAAAGGAAACTCTGAAGAGGAAAGAAGGATGGCTGATAGACATATGAAGAAATGCTCAACCTCTCTAGCTATAAAAGAAATGCAAGTCAACCCAACATTGAGATACCACCTCAGCCCAGTTAGAATGGCTATAATCAAGAATTCTAATAACAACAGATACTGGAGGACATGGGGACAGAAGGGAATCTTAGTGCATTGTTAGTGGGAGTGTAAACTTGTTCAACCACTTTGGAAAGTAGTATGGAGGTTCCTCAAAAGACTCCAAATAGAGCTCCCCTATTTCCCAGCAATCCCACTTTTGGTCATTTACCCAAATTATCACAAACAAGACCATACTAAAGTTTCCAGCACAACTATGTTTATGGAAACATTATTTATAATAGGTAAGATATGGAACCAACCCAGATGCCTCTCATTAGATGAATGGATCTAGAAAATGTGGTAGATATACACAATGAAATTCTATGCCTGTATCAGAAAGAATAACATTGCCCCATTTGTTAGGAAATGGACAGACTTGGAAAAAATTAAGTGAAGTAAGCCAGGCCCAAAAATATAGGTCCCATGGTTTTCCTTATTTGCAAAAACTAGTATATTTTTGAGACAAGCAGAAAAGGTAAGATAAGTTCATGTTAGGTGAAATGAACCCCAAGATAATTATTGAAATGTTTTTTTTTTCTTTCTTGCAATTGTTTCTAACATATTTGTAAGATTATTTCTTTGTTGCTTTGTATGTCCCTACCCCATGGTATAAACCCCTACTTCCATTTTATTTGATATTGTTATAATTTGTGGAGGGAATGGGCAAAATCCAACCTTTAAATACGGATAGGTCGGACCCATTGCAACAATGAGCTATACAAGTCATTATGTCCAATAAGGAACTTTACAACTTTTTCTGTTGGGGAGGTGGAGAGGGGAGATGGGAAGGGATGAGAAGTGGAAACAGGAGGAGGCAACAATGCTTGGTAAGAAATGTACTCATTACCTTACCCATGTAATTGAAACCCCTCTGTACGGTATTTTGAAAAAAAAAATTTTAAGTTTGTCAGAATAATGTCAAAAATTTTTGACAGGATAATCATTAGTGTCTAGCCTAGAATCTGGATATGGTTAGTAACTCTAGAGGATTTTCTCATGCTTTCAAAATTTTCGTAAACATATACAATAGAAGTCAAATGAGGTGGTTTATACCTATAATCCTAGCTACTCTGAAAATACAAATGTCGATAGTTGCAGTTCAAGGTCAAGTTGGAAAACATAAAAGAGACCTCCAGCTCAATCAATAAAAGCTAGGTGTGCCAATGAGTGGCTGTCGTGCTACCTATGTTGAACATAAACTAGGAAATTCACTATCCAGGTAGCTTAGGAATAAACAAATACAAGATTCTATCTCAAAAATAATCAAAGAAAAATTACTGGATGTGACATGGTTCAAGTGGTCAGAGGCCTGCCTGGCAAATGCAAGGCTCTGAATTTGAATCTAAGTATTTACCTCAAAAAATTAAAAGTAAACAATATGAATTATTTCTCTAAATCACTTCTCAGTGCAATTATTGTATGTATTCTTCAAATAATCTGGTAGTGAAGGCAGAGAATTGATTAAACCAGATCAATATAATAGGTGAAATGAACCCCAAGTTAAGAATTGAAATGTATTTTTTTCTTTCTTGCAATTGTTTCTAACATATTTATCAGATTATTTCTTTGTACTGGGAACGCCTAGTTTCTTCATGGCTCACTCTTCATGGTGTGCTCATGTGGAACTATTCACCAATTAGGCCTTCTAGGCCCCGAGTTCAGATCCCAGCCCTGCCAAAAGATTCATCTTGATGTCAGAAGCAAATTGTTGCCCCTTTTTTCCTTTCCTGTGCAACTCCTGGGTCTCAGCTAGGATGGAGAATGCATGGGCCACCCTGTGGTCATGGGAATAAGTTGTTAGTCATGTCAGCTGAGTTATACCTGTCATCATATACTCAAAAAATACACAATACATCCATGAATACCATACAAAACAAAGACAAGAACTACACTTAATATACGATGCAGTATACACACGGATGTGAATATACATCCCATGTTTTAATGATGCATTGAGGACTATTTTGGCCTCTCTGGGACTCAATCTCAGTTACTGGTAACAGCCCAGCTCCTTCTTGGCTCACAGTCTGGTGTGTTCTCGTGGACCCATTGGGAATTTGGGCCTCCTAGGCCTTGAGTTCGAATCCCAGCACTGCCAAAAATTCACCTTGATGTGAGAAGCCAGTCGTTGCACCTGTTTTCATGTGCTGTGCAAATTCTGGTTCTCAGCTACGATAGAGAAGGTGCAACTCTATACTCATGGGAATAGGTTGTCTTCCAGATCACCACAGTGATATCTGTCAACCTATACTCAAGAAAATACACAATACTTTTCATCATAGAGGTCCTTCACTACTTTGATTAAGTTAATTCCTAGGTATTTTATTTTTTGTGGGGTTATTACAAATGGAGTTGCTTTCCTAATTTCATCCACACTTTTCTCATTGTTGGCATACAGAAAAGTCATTGATTTTGTGGGGTTAATTTTATACCCTGCTACTTTGTCAAAGTTTTGAAACAGCTTGAGTAATTTGGGAGTGGAGTCTATGGGATTATTTAAATACAAGATCATGTCATCTGCAAAGAGGGAGAGTTTTATTTCTTTTTCCCTATTTGGATCCCCTTTATGTATGCATCTTGTCTTATTGCTGTAGCTAAGCATTCTAATACTAGATTGAAGAGAAGTGAAAGCTTTAAAAACTTGAAAAAGGATATCAAAACAGAACTTAGAAAATGGCAAAACCTTCCATGCTCCTGGATTGGAAAGATTAACATCGCGAAAATGGCAATACTTCCCAAAGCTATCTACAAATTCCATGCAATACCTCTCAAAATTCCAACCTCATTCTTCAAGGAAATAGAAGAGGCAATCCAAAAATTCATATGGAACAATAAAAGACCCCGAATAGCAAAAACAATCCTCAACGCAAAGAACACTACTGGAGGAATATCAATACCAAATTTCAAACTCTACTATAAAGCCATAGTAATCAAAACAGCTTGGTACTGGCACAAGAACAGACCTCAGGACCAATGGAATAGAATTGAAAACCCAGAAATGAACCTACAGACCTATAGCCATCTAATGATAAGGGAGCTAAAAAAATAGAATGGAAGGAAGACAGCCTATTCAGTAAATGGTGCTGTCAAATTGGTTAACTACTTGTAGAAAACTAAAACTAGATCGTTAAATATCACCTTGCACTAGAAGCAACTCCAAATGGATCAAAGACCTCAGAGTCAAAGCAGATACTCTGGAAACATTACAGGAGAAACCCTAGGTCTCCTTGGTGCAGGCCGAAATTTTGTTAATAGAGACCCAGAAACACAACAAATCAAAGAAAAGTTGGACAAATGGGATTGCATGAAGTTGCAGAGCTTCTGCATTGCAAAGGACATAGCTAGCAAGATCAATAGAAAGCCCACAGATTGAGAGAAGATCTTCACTAGCCATACAACGGACAAGGGTCTCATATCTAAAATATACTTCTAATTCAAAAAAATTAAATCCTCCAACAAGAAATCCTCAAAGAAAGAACTGCCCAATAAATAAGTGGGCTAAAGACTTAAAGAGAATCTTCTCTGAAGAAGAAAGAAGGATGGCCAATAGACACATGAAGAAATGCTCAACCTCCCTAGCCATAAAATAAATGCAAATCAAAACAACATTGAGATACCAGCTCACCCCAGTTAGAATGGCAAAAATCAAGAACTCTAATAACAACAGATGCTGGAGGGGATGTGGACAGAAGGGAATCTTACTTCATTGTTGGTGGGAGTGTAAACTTGTTCAAACCCGTTAGAAAGCAGTATGGAGGTTTCTCAAAAGACTCCACATAGAGCTCCCCTATGACCCAGCAATCCCACTTTTGGGCATTTACCCAAATTTTTACAAACAAGACCACACTAAAGCTTCCAGCACAACTATGTTTATTGCAGCATTATTTACCATAGCTAAGATATGGAACCAACCCAGATGCCCCTCAGTAGATGAATGGATCAAGAAAATGTGGTATATATACACAATGGAATTCTATGCCTTCATCAGAAAGAATGACATTGCCCAATTTGTTAGGAAATGGAGAGACTTGGAAAAAATTATTTTAAGTGAAGTAAGCCAAGTCCAAAGAAACATAGATCCCATAGTTTCGCTTATTTGCAATATCTAGTATATGTCTGAGTCAAGCAGAAAATGTCAGATAAGGTGTGATGTTAGAGAAATGAACCCTAAGATATGTATTCAAATGTTTTTTTCTTTCATGCAATTGTTTCTAATTCATTTATAATATTATTTCTTTGTTGCTTTGTATGTCCTTCCCCTACAGTATAAACCCTGCTTTCACTGTATTTGCTGTCAGTACAATTTTTGGAGGAGAAGGGGAAAAACAAGTCGTTTAAGGATAACTGTGGACCCGTTACAACAATGAGAAGTACAAGTTTTCATGTCGAAAACGAACTTTACAACTTTGGTGTGTGGGTGGGGAGGATAGGGTCGGGGAGGGGGGTGGCTGGGAAGACATGTGAAGGGTAGACAAAGGAGGAGGCTGCAATGCTTGATAAGAAATGTACTCATTATCTTGTCCATGTAATTGTAACCCCTCTGTACAGTATGTTCACAATAAAAAATAAAAATTAAAAAAAAAGAAAATACACAATACATCAATGAATAAGACACAATATAAAGAGAATGACTACACCAAATGCAAGATGTCACCCACCCATATTTGGAAATATATATCCTTTGTTTAATTATGAATTTATGACTATACTGGCCCCCACCAGGACTCCATCTCAGGTCCCAGAAATGGCTTAACTCCTTAGTGGCTCATAGGCTGGTGTGCTCACCATGATCCATTCACCAATTGGGCCTGCTAGGCCTTGAGTTCAAATTCCAGCACTGCCAAAGATTCATTCTGATGTGAAAAGCCTAGGGTTGCACACGTTTTCCTGTTCTGTAAATGTCCTGGGTCTCATTGAGGATGGAAAATGCTATATAAGCAACTCAATAGCCATGGGAATAGGTTGTCATCCATGTAAGCACAGTTATATCTGTCAACATATTCAATAAAATGCACAATACATCCATGAATAAGATAAATAAAAAATTAATAAAAAGTATAAATACACTGAATGCAAGATGCATAACACACCTGTAGGTAAAGAGAGATCCTATGTTTAAAAAAGGTGGGCTTGCTATTTTGTTCAGTGCTGGGGCTTCAAATCAGGTCCTGGACCAGGCCTGACATTCTAGTCTTCAAGGATGGTGGGCTTCCCCTTCCTCCTTAGTGCAACAGTGCTATCCAAACCTGAGTTTAAATCCCAGCATTCACAAAAGATTCATCCTGTTGTCAGAAGCCAGTTGTTGTAAACGTTTTCCTCTCCTGTGTAAGTCCTGAGTCTCAACTAGGAAGGGGAATTCATAGGCAGCCCTATAACCATGGGAACAGGTTGTCATCCATGTCAGCACAGTTAAACCTGTCACCTTACTTAGTCAAATACAAAATACCTCCATGAAGTAGAGACAAAATCAGGAGAAGTTCACCGAACTTCTACAAGATGCTCTACACACATGTTTGTCAATATAGATCGTATGTTTAAAGTATGAATTCATGACTATAGTGGACCACCCTGGTGATCAATGTCAGATCCTGGGAATGGCCTAACTCATTAGTTGCTCACAGGTTAGTGTGTTCACCTTGACTTATTGGCCAGTTGGCCCTACTAGGCCCTGAGTTAAAATCCCAGCACTACCAACAAGTGAATCGTGGAGTAAGAAGCCAAGTGTGAAACTTGGTTTCCTTTTCTCTGACTATCCTTGGTGATCCTGAGAATCCTGGCATGATGGAGAACATTTCTATAAATCTAGATGCTCTGTGAAAGGATGTCATCAATGTAATACATGGAAGGAGTTTCATCATAGTACAATCAATGGTAAATAAATTAATAAACAAAAAATACAAGAACAACCACACCAAACATGTATGGACTGAACATCTATAGGTAAGTATCAATCCTATCTTTACAATGTGTATAAATAGTATGTTTCCGGGGCTGTTGCTTGAATTCAGGACTAGTGAACAGGCCTGACTTTCTTATCTTCATCCCCATTGCTGTAGGTTTACCCAGATCCTGAGTTCAAATCCAAAGCCTGGAAGAATAAACAGCGTGAATTGCAAGCCAGGGAGCTAAATTTTTTTAATTTTACTTTTCTCAATACGGTGCTTGAACTCAGGTCGTGGCAACTCTGCCTCAGGTTTGATCACCCTAGGCTGGGGTACAGCCACTAGATCTGCAGCTCCTCCTGGGACCCTAGACCCCCAGGCCTTGCAGGGAAAGCAATGCACAGAAAAAATATGGCCATTTTATATTTTCTTCCTTTGTATGGTGACCCTCATTGGTCTGAGTGACACTGTTGCAAAGGGTACTTCAACTTGCATTGCTGAAGGCTGCCAGACTATCAGGATTAACAATGGAATGTTGTCAATGTCATGGTTGAATGAATTGATCATGGAAGATGCTCTATAAAATTAAAATAAAATTTCAGGAGGCTGATTGATTTGATTTAATATTTATGAAGCATTGAAAGAATATAATTACTTAAAAGAACGCAATAATTTCAGGACACTGATTTCATTAATAGTTTACGGATGAAAACAATTTATTAATTACATTGAGGCAGAATTAATACCCAGGAATTGGTAAGAATGTAGTCTATATAAGTGAATAATGTATAGACATCTTTGACACTCTATAAAGATATATATTTATTAGCGTACTGCCATCTGCATGTCAATCTTTTCTTATTTTGGTAACCCCTGGGGCTTGACCTGAGGTCCTGGGAACACTCTGTCAGCTCAATTTGCCACAGGATGGCATGCTAACACTCACCCATTCATGAATTGGGCCTTGTGGGCTTGTAGGCCTTGAATTCAGATGCCAGCATTACCAAAAATGAATCGTGGAGTAAGAAGATAATGGTGACACATGTTTTCCTTTTCTGTGAAAGTCCTGGGTGTCAGGGATGAAGACCTATATCCTGTATAATCAATGTAATCAATGTTTTATGTTCCATAATAGTAAATAAAATAAATGGTCAATACATGAATAAAACAAAAAAATAAAATAACTACTAAATGCAATATGGAGTCAACTTATGTATATAAATATAAATCATATATGTAAATTGTACATGAACAGGATGTTTTCTAGTGGTGGGGATCTGTTTTAGGCATGAGGAACAGACCTGAATTTCTTGACTTCAAGGAGGCCAGCTTCCCATTCCCACACAGTGCAACAGAGTTACCAAGACCATGAGTTTCAATCCCAGTCCTGGCAGAAAAATGGCACTTTTGCAGTATTTGAGGCCCAATTCTTATGTATTTTATTATGCCTAAATTTTATGAATGTGATTGTTTAAAGGTTTAATAAAGAATTAACTAAAATCGGTCAGTATCCTGTAATATAATTGTGTATAATTTTATCCTAGAATCATTCAAGAACTGCCCTTTCAATCATGACATACATCACATTCCATTGGTATTCATATGGATAGTTTGAGTTCCTTAGGATCTCCTGCCATTTGGAGGTGGCAGGACCAGGATTCCAACTGTGGGCTCCAACTCCCACCACTTCAACTTGGGGATAGGGTACTCACCGTTCTGTCCAAGAATATCAGCAAGACCAATGATTAGGCAGGCACCAGTGGCTCTCAGCAGTCCTCCTTGATACTTACAAGGTTGTGATGGGAGGATCATTGTCAAAGTCATCCTAGGCAGGAAAGTCCTTGAGACCTCTCTCCAACTTCAGTTCCAACAAAGCCAGAAGCCCAGGGCTCCAGTGTGGAAGGCGAGCCTTGAGCAAAAGCAGCTCACAGACTGTTCCCAGATCCTGAGTTCAAGGTCCGGGTCTGGTAACAAACAGACATACACAATAATCTGTGCAGCCATCCAGCTAAAGAAGGTCATCCTCTTTTCTCCAACTAAATTGGTCCCTGGGAAAAGGGCTGGGGAAGCTGCTGTCTTCTTGACTCCACCCATGCTGCTTGCATCACAGAATCCTAGCCACACCCCCATTATTTCATGGTTCTTTCTAACCAATGGGATACAAGAATGGTGGCCACGCCCACATTCCATGCTGCCCAGTAGCACCTGGATTCCCTCTGTTAGTTTCCAATACTACCAGCAATTGAGGAAGGTAGAGGTGGCTGAGTGGTGAGGAAGAGACTCAAGCGACTTTGGAGTATAGTAAGAAATGGAGATGCCAGCCCACACCCCGGCTCCCTCCCCCCTTCCCAAGGTGCAGGATTTCAAACCTCAGGTAATTGTGCACTGCCAGCCCACCTAAAGCCCTGACCTGGTCCCTGGCCCTGGTTCTCTGCTCTTGGCCCATCTGTTTCCGGGGTCAGACACTCCTCTGGGGGCACCATGACCCCCTGCTTATTTCCTCACCCTGGCTCTGAAGAGCCACCTTTCTGTCTTGGGCATTTCTGAAACAGAGACTCAATATATGCTCTGGTTGGTCTGGATTGAGGTCCTCCTATCTGGGACAGGTATGCTCCACCAGGCTTGGTCCTCTGTAGTTGGGATGGTAGACCTGTAGCGCCATGCTCAGTCATCGATTAAGATGGATTATCCCAAACTTTTAGTCCACAGCAGCCGATTCTTGACCACAGGTGAAGCTCTGGGTAGGGCTACAACCATCAGACCTCATTCTCCTCACAGGACAGTTTTGAGGAAACAAGGGATTATACAGAGGGAATCTCTTGAGCATGGCTTGGCATGGAGGGAGTGGCCTTTAGAGAAGGTTCTTGGCAATTCTGTGAGCAAATGACAGGAAGATACCAGCAAAGGGCTCAGGTGGGGTCAGTTATTAATCATGCAACAGGTGGGGATTTTGAAACAAAACATGGCTCTCTTTCATCATTACCCTATCCCCATGAGGAAGGGGATCCTTCACTGTGTTGAGTTTTGCATCTGGGGAAACTGAGGCACAGAGAAGTCAGGTGATCTCCTTATGACTTCAGCTTCACAGGAAGCTCGGCCTCACTTCACTACCATGCTCTCAAGGACAATGGGTGCTATTCAATCCACTTCTTGTGGTAGGAAGTCCACTCTTGTCAGTTGTGGGGCTTGAACCCTAGACATGGGCGCTGTTCCTGAGCTCCTCAGCAAAAGGCTAGTGCTCTACCACTTGAGCCCACAGCACCACTTCCGGTTTTCTGGTGTTTCTTTGGAAATAAGAGTCTCAGAAACGTCCCTGCTGGGGCTGGCTAAGAACCATGATCCTCATATCTCAGCCTCCTATGTAGTTAGGATTAGATTTCTGAGCCACCGGCACCCGACTTAATTGTAATTCTGACTTTTCTATTCTCTCTTTCACAAAAACTGGTTGAATGGGTGCTGGAGGAGGGAGTCCAGCATCCCCATGTGGCTGGAATCTAAGGTGATCCTCTCATTCTGGAGGTGGGCTGTGGGTCAGGAGCTATCTCGCTTAGCCTGTTGAAACAGCTCCCTGAGGTAAGACCCACTGTGCCCTGGCTAGACTGTGAAATTCGTTGTCCATCCAGTCTTAATGGACTTATTGTTTTACTTTCTACATCATTTCTAGCACCTGGACAAACTTCTGATGCATAGTTACAGAATGAAAATGTAATTCCTTCTTATGAAAGTCATTTAGGGCTCTGAAAATGTGGCTTCATGGTATGGTAATTGCCTAGCATGCATGAAACCTGAAACCCTGGGTTCAATTCATCAGTAACACATAAAAAAGAAAAACACTGGAAGGAATGCTGTGCCTCAAGTGGTAGAGTGCTAGCCTTGAGCAAAAAAAAAAAAAAAAAGCTCAGAAATAATTCCCTACCCCTGAGTTTAAGCCCCTGGACTGGCAAAAAAAGTAGTAAATGGAAAATAAATAACCCATACTTGAAATATATAATTGCTCCTTCCATACTGACACCTGACAATAGTCCCTAATTCATGTACTTTACTTATGTTAGGATACTGTGTTGAAAAAAGTTCTGTTCATTAAGTCACAGCAATTATTGCCAGGAATGGGCTTAGATGTTAGGTGAAGATTAATTCTGGAAATTCAGTGATTCCAGGATTTTGTGTCATCACTGCTAATCACAAAGTGAAAATAGTCTAAGTGTGATTTTGAAACCTTTTTGGTCAGTTTTGGCACCAAAAAGGCAGAAGCTAATTAATAGTTGTGACAGAAAATAAGGAATAACTCCAGATGGAAAAAAAATGATAGTAACTAAGTTTACCAGAAACTGGTCTAGAGAACCATTTTTGGTTATTGAAGAACTAGTTGTCAAGTAGGCTTTTCCTCATTGCCTTTAGCATTCTAAATCTCTTAGGCTAGTTCTTAATCGCTGCATGATAAATGTATCTCCTTCTATGCTGTTCTTTCATACCTTATCTCCTTTGTTTTCTAAAAATCTCATTCTTTCTAGATTTCTCTATGAACATTTCCTGATACTAAATATACCTATACAGATGTCACAGGATGCTAATGTAAGGGTCCCATAGCTCATGAGTCATTAATGTAACAAAATGGAAAAGGAGGACATATTTACTGCTACCTCAATTTTTCTGAAAAGCTGCTATGTTATCCTTTGGTTAAAAATTCCATTCTTTGTCTACACAGTGTCATTCAGTTCACATATTTGCAAATATGAGATGGGTGTTGATGGTTTACACCTGTAATCCTCTGGTTGAGACCAGAGGATTGTGGTTCAAAGCCAGTCTTGTCAGGAAAGTCCATGAGACCATAATCTTCAATTAACCACCAGAAACCCGGAAGTGGTGCTGTAGCTAATGTGGTAGTGCGCTCAACTTGAACTGCAGAGCTGAGGGACAGTGCCCAGGATCAGAATTCAAGCTGCACAACCAACAAAAAAGTGAAATATGACTTTAAGTTTCCCCAAAAGGAACAACAAGATCAATAATCTTCCCAAGCAAAAAATTAATTCCAAAATGATTCAGTGCACCTACTTTTGCTGAGTTATGTTGTGGATTCTTTGCTGGACATATTCTCTAAAAACAAATCGTTTAGGGATACAGGTGGACCCATTGCAAAAATGAGATGTACAAGTCGTTATGTTGAAAAACGAACTTTACAACTTTGGTGTGGGGGAGTGTGGGGTGGGGGGAGGGAGGAGTATGGGAAGGGATGGGAAGGGGAAACAAAGAAGAGGCAACAATGCTTGATAAGTAATGTGCTTGTTATCTTGCCCATGTAATTGTAACTCCTCTGTACGGTATTCTCACAATAAAAAAAAAAGAAAAAAATGTCAAATATTAGCTTTACAATAAACAACTAATATTTCTTCTTTGAAAAGAGATGTCTATACAGTTGATGTCACTTAGTATTACTCCTACGTGGAACACGAAGTATGAGGCCCCTCCCTTTCTAAACCATGCTTGCTAATCACGCAACTTTGTAGACAGTAGAATGGAAGCACAATTCTGTTTCCAATGCAAATCAGATATAAGAGCATGAACTTAATTGGAAAAAAGTCCATCCTGAGAGAGCAGGGATTACACTAGCCATGAAGTGGTGGACAAGATCACATTTTCTTTCCTTTACTTATATATTTTTTGTTGGTGGTGGTCTTGGCATTTGAACACTGGGCCTGGGAACTGTCCCTCTGCTATTCAGCTCAAGGCTAATGCTCTATACTTGAGCCACAGTGCCACTTTCAGTTTTCTTGTAGTTAATTGGAAAAAGAGTCTCCAGGACTTTCCTGCCCGGTCTGGCTTTGAACCCTATCCGAAGATCTCACCGCCACCCAGCTTAGGATCACATTTCTAACAGTGTACATTCAGCATATGTAATGTGCATGTTCATCTATCTTTATATGAATTCTTGAGTTAAAAATCTAGGCTACAGCTTAGCCTTTACACTCACAAAATGTTTGTAATTTAAAAGTTGATACTACTGGAGAAATAAAACCTAAGAATGTAAAGGTGTCTGGGAAGTTCAGTTTGCATCCAGCCTGGGAAGAACAGTTTTGAGAAACTATATATAATTAACCAGCCAAAATCTGGATTGAAAGAATGGCTCAAGTATTGGAATACCAGACATGAGCAAGATTGCTGAATAAGATGTTGAGACTTTTGCATACATACATGCAATCATACACATATATACAGAGGCACTTATATATGCACAAGTACACATATTAAGCAACTCTCAGAATATGTGGAAAAGTTAGAAAACAATAGAAAATATGTCCTGAGTAAGACTAGAATCAAGTGATAATTTTTAATGTTAGAAAGTTCTCAAGTGAACTTTCTTCAAAAAAGTTTAAGAATATTACATAGATAGGGACCAGAGATAGTAATAGAGTCAAGTAATCATTATTAAAGAGATCGGATCCACGGAGGAATGAATCAGAGACTCCTGCAGGTGCATCTGAAAATGTTCATATCCTGTGTCAAATGTTATAACATCTTTGAAAAGAGTACATGAACACTCTGAGCAGTGCAGTGGATAATATTACTGGATTAGTTCAGAATTGATAGTCTGTATCTAGATTAAATAAACCAAGAAACTATGGAAGGGCAATGTGATACAAGGCTAGAATTCTAGCACTCAGACTAAGATAGGAGATTATTTAGTGAAATTACACAGTGATACCTTCCCTGGACCAGGTAGTATAATTTTGTCTTAATAAAACAAACCAAACAAGAAAGGAATACAAAGTTGGACGTTTGGGCTAATTATGTCATTATGTTTTGAGAACTCAAGTTTCCTATTGAAATGCAACTCATATATAATCCTCAGTTGTGTTTTAAGTGCTCTCTTCATTACAGAACATTCTTAGATGCAAAATAGCTCATGATTCCCATCCAAAATTTGAAAAAGTAAGTAATCACCACTCTGTTAGATTCCAAGGAAAGGATGAAGGATTACAAAAACTTAAGCCTGGAGAAAGAGCAAAGTTAATCTAATGAAAGACTATGTAGAACTTGCTAAATTAGAGTTTAGATTTAAAATAAATATTTTGGTTTTGCTTGTAATTTCATATTCTATAGGGTACTTACAAAATTCTTTTAAGTAGACAAATTTACAAATGTTTCTTGCATTCTATTTGCCTAGAATATTCTTTCATGAGAGTTATAATTAGAACTCAGGTAATAGATAACTCCAACACTTCATGTATAAAATGTTAATGTGAATAATGTACACAGAGTTGCCAACAAATGGATGATATTAATTTATAAATTTAGAAAAAGAGCAATTTTTTGAGGCTTTGCTATAACATGGTATGAAGAGAATAATTGTGGGACATCTTCTTTCTTCTATTTCTTTGTAACACAGGAAGCAATTTCCTTTATTACGTGCCTCTGTATACAGTGAGAAAAATGTTAGGTTTGGGATTTGTTTTTTATTTTTGTTTTATTGGTTTGTCCTAGGGCTTGTACTCTGGGACTGGACACTGTCTCTGTGCCTGTTTATGCTCAAGGCTTGTGCCCTACCACTTCAACCTCAGCTCACTTGTGTCTGTCTTTTGCTGAGAAGTTTATTGGAGATAAGAATCTAGGGAACCTTCCTGCCTGGGTGGGCTTTTGTCAACATCTACTGCGTTAGGGTCCCTGGGTAAGGGTAACGAAATCACAAGGACATAGGGGATGCAGAATGCAAACAGCAATTGCCACTGAATGCTGTGCTTTATTGTTATTGGTATTTAAAAACAAGCAAGCATGATCTTTTCCAAGATTTGGTCAGAAGACATTCACACAAAAATTTCAACAGATACATTTTTACTTGACCTATGAGACAATGTCTTGGTATATTATTATCTAAACTATTTTAGAGCAAACTCAAACCACTTCTCCAATATCAGGAAAATGCTTGACCAGCTGCTCATCTATGCTTAAGCAAGCAGAAGAGCTACTTCCTCAGCTCCCAGGAGTCTGTGACATGTGTTTTGAGACAGGGAAAGAGAACATTTTCCCTCTCCAGCCCGGCATGCCAAGAGCTTTCCTAATACTCAAACTCAGTCCACAGATAATCCTGAGGCCAGAGCCTGCATCATTCTGCCCCTTTAACATAGACCCTGAGTCTTCACAATTTCCTTCTTTTTTCTTTTGTTTTAAAAGTAAAGCTTTCCAGAGGGTTATCATAGACGCTTGCATTGATTTCATAAAAATCAAATATAACAGTACAAGTGCAAACAAAATAATAACAATCATAATTCCTATACCACTAGCAGTATGTGAAATGCTTTGTAGTATTTCGGATCCAACCCTTCCAATTGTTTAATAAATGCATCAGCAATATTAGAAGCATCATCATTTGTAAATTGTTTACCAAAAATATCATGTACATTAAATTGTAACTGAGCAATCAATTGAGCAGCTGTAGAATTTCCAGAAAAATAGTGCTGTATTACATTCTAATCATGTATAGATTTTTTATATTTTACATTAGTAATGCAAAAGGTAGTGAAATTCCAATCACATTTTAACAATAACTGTTTTTCCACAACCAATAACTTTTTTCCTAACCATCCCACTGTCTGTTTAAGAATATTAATCTGTGTTTATAATAGAGCATCAATTTCTACCTGTGAGACCCACAATTCATGTGAATCCCGGTGGCATTCTTCCACAAAGTGCTTAGTTTGTAAGGAAGTGTGTAAGGCAATTCCAGACACTGCAGTAACAGTGGTAATAGCAATTAAGTTTAAGATCACTGCTACAATGGCTTTGTACGTTTTAGTAGTTTGGTAAAAAAAATTCAGTAACAACACTATCCAAAGGATTTTGGGACCATTCTCTTCTGAATTTAACAGGTAGCCAAATATGAGTTCTTTGTTGTAATATCATACTACTATCACTGTCATTAAAATTAAGAGAAGAATTAACACAAGAATACAGGCGACAATTAAAACAAGAAATAGTAGGAGAAAATGTAAAATTTCCCACTAAAATACATAAGGCAGAGGTACACAAACAGTTACATCGTAAGATTTGTACAAAGTAAAATTATAAGTGGATGCAGAGTTCCACGTCTCTGAAAAATGATCCATTTGATAGCATCACGGGTTTCAGCACCGCTCTGACCTTCCAAAGATGAGTGTGAACAGCAGTGGGTGCAGCCATGAAAGCCCATCGAGCATCTGCAATGCCTCCATCTCCCCAGGCCATTAGTCGATCTCCAGTAAATGATCCATTAATGGCTTCCAGCATCCTAGTAACATTTGATGAATCACATCTGGTAATATTCTATTCTGAACATGTGTTAATAAACTTTCCAAAAGGTCCCCAATTAATAAAATTATTGAACACTTTTCCAAATGCTTCTCTACACTCTTGCCACACAAAAGGCTGATATTTTAAATCAATATAAGTAAAATCGGGACACATAGGTAAGGATAACTTGCCATCAAAGGTCACACTTTCCCAGTTACTATTAATGGACCAAGGAGTTAATCGCTGCAGCTGTGTCCTAGAATTGGAAGTGCATTTCCCAGGTAAAACCCAATGTTGCCCATTCATAACTAAACATGGAGGAGGCCCCAGACAAACAGGCAAGGAATGAGTATAGTAAGTAAAATTTAAAAAGCTACATTATCCTTATTGCAAAATGTCAAATTATTCCAAGGAGGAGATAAAACAGCAGGAACATGATAGATGGTTATATCCATGTCTCCCCAAACAACAGGTTCCAATAAAGGAGGATTAGGAACAAAGGCCCAATAAATTAGCATTAGCATGGACAGAGTTTATAGTAAGCAGGGCACACATAGCCAAGAATAAGTTCTCAGCCATGACAGGTTTACCATTGCATTGTAACATCTTTTGTCCTTCTGCAGTCAACTTTTTAACCTGCCCCCAGGTGGGCAGTGGGGATTTCTTTTTCCTCAACTGGTGGCCTATTCCTTGAAGGATATGGGGCTGTCCTCAATGGGCTGCGTCTGTATGCATCAGGCAGGAAGCTAGTATTGTTTGCCATCCTGTGTAGACACAAAACCCTATCCTCGCCCCTTATGTAATAACGTTCCTAGTTGCTATTCTGCATCCAATGCAATCTTAATCCATACGGGAGCATTTAAATAAGGTTTTTCTGATATTTGTTCAAAATGGCACTCAGCTCTAGTTAAAGTATCTACTTGTGGTAAGTTTAAAATATTAAGAACAAAAAGAACTTGATGTAAAATTATTTTAGGATTTTGCATGGAAAACCACAAAATATCCATACTTTCATCCAACTTTTCCTCCTTTTAAATTTTTTGATTTGTTGTTTTAGTGTGCAATGAACTCGTTCAATAATGGATTGTCCTTGGGGGTTACATTCTATTCCTGTAATATGTACCACATCATAAAGTTCACAAAATCTTTTAAATTTGATAATTTTTTAGGCTGGTCCATTATCAGTCTTTATTTGGCAGGCACTCCCATAATGGCAAAAGCTTCCAAAAAGTGTTCTATTACATTGTTAACAGTTTCTCCCGTAAGGGCAAAAGCCCAAATTTGGAATAAGTATCTATTGTAACATGTACAAAGGAAAAATGGGCAAAGGCTTGTACATGGATTATATCCATTTGCCATTGCTCATTAGGTTGTAATCCTCGAGGATTTACTCCAGCAGGTACAACTGTCAAATGCATTGGTCTGCAGATAGGAGACGTTTTTATAATTTGTTTACCTTGAGAATAAGGTATTTTATAATGCATATGTAAATGGACAGCATTTGTATGTAAATGAGCATGATCCTGTTTAGCAGAAGCAAAACTAACTATCAACATGATTATTGCCATATACAAGGTACCCAGGTAACGAAGAGTGAGCCCTAATGTGAGTTACAAACACTTTGGCATTACATTGTTGCAGTAATGCTTGTAATTGTTTAAATACTTGGTTTAGCTGGAGTTTAGATGAATATGTAACAGCAGTGACTATATTAGTCACAACCCCTACAGCATAGGCAGAATCAGTAACAATATTAATATCTCCCACAAAATCTTGTAACACCTTAATAATAGCAAAAAGTTCATTTTGTTGAACTGATGCTAAAGTAGTTGTTTGTACCCAATATTTATTTGTTGTCCAATAAGCACTTTTTGTTTTGGAGCCATGTATAAAAACAGTAAGAGCAGTGGAAATAGGGGCCGTGGTAATTATATTATTAATTGCAAATTGTTGTGTATGTAAGCAATCCCACAATCTACATTTGGGGAAATGATAGGAAAATTGCCCAGTAAAATTTACTAATGTTATTTGTAGCATTTCAGACATGTTTAAAAAATATTTTACTTAGTCTTTTGGCAAAGGAAAGATAATTTCAAATAAATCATACCCTGATAGGGTAAATACCCATTGCCTGGCCTGTTGAATAATAATTGCCAACGATTGTTCATATGGCATATTTTTTGTAAATCTATGCCGTGTATAAATCCATTCTAATGGTATCTCATTTTCTCCTATAATTCCTGTTGGTTATTTCCATCTATCTAAAATATATAAATTTATGAGTTGATTTAGCGTTACTCGATGTAAAACCATTTTTTATTCTCTTGTACAAATTGTACTTCTCTTTCAGCTTCCTTAGTTAAAGTTCTTTTGCTATGTAAATCAGATTCCCCTTGTAACAATGAAAATAAATTATGTAATTGATAAGTAGGAATTCCTAAGGCCGGTTGCATCCAATTAATATCTCTAGTAACTTTTGATAATCATTTAACGTATGTAATTGATCACGTCATAAAGATATTTTTTGAGGTGCGACTGTTTGTCTAAAAACAACGTATCCTAAATATTTTACAACTGTATTTTTTTGTATTTTTTCAGGTGCTATTATTAATCCAAAATCTTTATAGAGGGTAAGCACTATAACACCTTTTCTAATTCTGTCATATTTGGTCCTGCAAATAAAATATCATCCATATAATGAAAAATATAAATGTGAGGCCATTTTGTCTAACAGGTTTTAAGGCCTTATCAACATATATCTGACACATAGTTGGAGAATTCATCATTCCGTGGGGCAACACCTTCCATTGGAAGCACTGATGAGGGGCTTGATGATTTATTTGTGGTAAAGAAAAGGCAAGTCTTTTACAATCTTTTACATGTACAGGAATGGTAAAAAAGCAATCTTGTAAATCTATTACTATTATTGGCCAATTTTTAGGAAGCATTGCAGGCGACTGTATAACAGGTCGTAAAACCCCCATAGGGTACATGGATGCCTTAACTCCTCGTAAATCAGTCTGCAATCTCCATTTCACTGACTTCTTTTTAATAACAAATATTGGAGAATTCCATGGTGACATAGACGGCCCAATATGTCCTTTGGTTAACTGTTCTTCAACTAATTGATGAGCTGCTTATATTTTTTCTTTAGATAAAGGTCATTACTCAATCCAAAGAGGTTCCTCAGATTTCCATAATATCATGATGGGCTCCATATAAAAATGTTAAAATTGAATATGAGCTCCCCATTGTTCCAGTACATCTCTACCAATTATATTAACTGGAACCTCCATAATATAAGGTTTAAGGACAGCTGTCTGTCCATCTTCTGACGTTATAGTAACATACAACACTGCTTGTCATATAAAATTTACAGGAGTTTTGTTAACTCCTTTAATATTACAGGGGATTATTTTATATAATAAATGATTAGACTATTCATGAGTTTTAATAAATGTAATATCTGAGCCAGTATCTATTGGTCCTGTCAATATCTTTTCCTGAATATTAATTTTAATCTTAGGCTGTATTTTAGTAATATGAGTAGTCCAAAACACATTTTTGTTGGTTAGTATTTCCAAATCCCCCAAATGACTTTGCAATAGATATATATATGGTAATAACAAAATTTGAGCAATTCGTTCTCCCTTTTTAAAGGAAATATCTGCAGAAGCTGACATTCAAATTTTTATTTCCCCAATATAGACAGCATCAATAATTCCTAAATGTACTAAAACTCCTTTTGTATTAAGACTGTATCTACCGGTCAATAGGTCAAATGTTCCTTCAGGTAAAGGGCCATAAATTCCGGTAAGAATTTTTTGTGTCTTATCACCACCTTTCAAAATAAAATCTTTTAAGGATTGTATGTCCACTGCGGCGCTGTGGGCTGTGGCAGGGACGAGGGAAAAGATGGTTGGCTGCCCTAGGTTATTAATCCTGGTCCCTGGGGCTAGCCCGATGGAGAGTTTCCCTGCATAAGTTAAGCATATTTTATAGGAATTCCTTTATTGTCTATTTTTGCTCTACACTCCCTTGTCCAGTGCTTCCCTTTTTCACGTTTAGGGCAAATTCCTGGTCCTCTCTTGTTAACATCAGTAGCCTTTTAAAAATTTTTCTTTATATGTCCCATTTGACCACATCCAAAACACTTTAGATTATAGGGTTTTGTTTGCAAAGCATGCCAGGTAGTGGTCATAGTTTCACCAAACACCTGAATATTCCTGGATTCAGATATAAAGTCTTTGCAGGCCCTTAAATATGTATTCACATCCCCAGATTCTTTAATAAGCAATAGAGCTCGTCTACAGTCCTCATTAGCATTCTCATAAGCCAACATGCTCAGCAGTTGTTGCCATGCAGCCTCTCCCACAACAGTACGTTCCACGGTCAATTTCAATAGTGATAAAAATTCAATACAGGGTTTATTAGGTTTTTGAATTACTTTAGTCCAAGAGCCATAATGCTCTCCTACCGGTGGAATCCTTTTCTCATGCCTCAATACCTATGTCTCTTAACTGCTCATGGATCTCTTCAGGAGAGTTTACATTTATATGAGCATTCGCATATTGTTCTGCAGGTGTGGATTACTGCTCTGTGCATTTTGTCTAGCCCTTTTTGTACATAACTCAGTAAACCACATTTTCCATTGTAGGTATTTAGGTTTCTTAAGCAAGGCTCTACAAAGCATCTTCCAATCCACTGGAGCAAAATTATTGTAATGTCGGGCAAGCCCATTAAGCAATTCCTTAACATAATGAGACTGAGGACCATACAACTGCCTTCTTAAGTTTACCAATATCATCAACAGCAACACCTTCATATCTGGCTGGTTGAGCTATACTATTCATAGGGGGTGGTCGAATTACAGGATAAGAAAAAATAGGCATTTCATCATCAAACTCACTGTCTGAGCCCTCTGTTTGTGAAGGAGTGATGCTGTAAAAATTGCATCAGCCAGTCGAGGAGCCAAAGGCTGCTTTACTTTCACTTTCTCAGGTTCTCCTTTCACTCTGCTAATTTCCAACTCCATATGTTGTAATTTTGAGAAAATCAATTGCATTTGCTCAGACATTTTATTTACACTATTCCTTTTGAGCCTTTTTTACCTCTTGTTTTTTCTCTGTTAATTGCAATGCATCCTTATCTATTGTGTCCTTAACCTCAGAGTCCAACTGTAAATCTACAATAGAAGGGATGACCTCTTTCTTTAAGTCTGCTATTAATCTTTCCTCATTCGAAGCTTTAAAAAGGGTATGTAAAATAGCCCAAATGGACCAAAATCTAATAGGAATCTTTTCCCTTTCTTGAACAACTTTTTCTACAATATTCTTTACTCATTTCCAATTATCAACATCGAATTTTCCTTCATCAGGGAACCAAGGATTCCATTTCCTAACTACATTAATACACATTTCTATGTCAGAAGAAGAAATATTTACACCATAAGCAGCAAGTAAATGTTTAAGCATAAGTAAGTACGGAGTAGATTTAACTTGTCCTATCACCCTGTAATTAAAATTACTTACCTGAATATCCCTTCCTGAATTCAACAATGCATGGTCCCTGTTTGGGCGCCAATTGTAACATCTAGTGCATTTGGGTCCCTGGGTAAGGGTAACAAAATCACCAGGACACAGGGGATGCAGAGTGCAAACAGCAATTGCCACTGCATGCTGTGCTTTACTGTTAGTGGTATTTAAAGACAAACAAGCATGATCTTTGCCAAGATTTGGTCAGAAGACATTCACACAAAAATTTCAACAGATACATTTTTACTTGACCTATGAGATAATGTCTTGGTATATTATTTTTTTGGGGGGGTCCGGTCGTGGGGCCTTAACTCTGGGCGCTGTCCCTCAGCTCTTGGGCTCAAGGCTAGCACTCTATCACTTGAGCCACAGCACCACTTCCGGCTTTTTTCTTTTTGCTTATGTGGTGCTGAGGAATCGAACTTAGGGCCTCATACATGCAAGGCAATCGTCTACCACTGAGCCACCTCCCCAGCCCTGTCTTGGTGTATTAGTATCTAAACTATTTTAGAGCAAGCTCAAACCACTTCTCCAATCTCAGGGAAATGCTTGACCAGCTGTTTAACTATGCTTAAGCAAGCAGAAGAGCTACTTACTCAGCTCTCAGGAGTCTGTGACATGTGTTTTGAGATAGGGAGAGAGAACATTTTCCCTCTCTAGCCCGGCATGCCAAGAGCTTTTCTAATACTCAAACACAGTCCACAGATAATCCTGAGGCCAGAGCCTCCATCATTCTTCCCCTTCAACATAGACCCTGAGTCTTCACAGTCTTTGAACTGTAATCTTCCAATCTTCGCATCGTGATTATCTATGGTAGTTAAGAGTGTATAAATATAAATAATATTTGCAAGAATACCAGTAGAGGAAAAATGATACAACTCTGTATATAGTGGTGTTCTTTCCAGAATATGGAGGGCATCACATTAGCAGAAGTGCAGTGTATTTTCACAATGGACATAAGCTATTCTTGATGTGAATTAAGGGAATTTTGAGGTGCACCCTACCAGTTGGAAACTGGTGGGCTAGGATGACTTTATGGCATAAATCTTGTGATTGATGGTCATAGTAATAATAGCTTAATCTGATAAACAACTGCTTACTCTTGAAGAATTAATTATCACATGCTTCATATCCCATATTAGAATGTGGCTCTTTTTCTGTTCACTTCTCAGTCTGTAACACTCCATTGGAAAATGCATCTACTGCAGAATTACATAACATGCAAACAGGTATATTTTGAATCTCTCAGGTATGGAATGTTCAGAATTTGAAAATGAGTAGTTATTAGTCATAGGAATTTTGAAGAATATATGCATTCTGTCCTCTTAACAACTTATTTACTTTTAAAAGTTATGGGTTTCCATAGAATTAAACTGTTTTCTGTTTTAGTATAACAAAGTACTAAATTTATTCTATTTTCAAAATATTGGCAAGTATATTGTGAAAAAATTGTGTAGTTGGATATCATTACAGTTGATGACCCTCTGATAAAGAAGAGAAAATTAATTCAAATTAGATGCCAAATAATACCGATATTTTAAAAGTTACTACATAAAGAACAATATTTACTATACCAAAACAGTGAAATTTTATTTCATCAGCTTATTTTTTTTAATTTAATTTTAATGTGAAAGTGATGTGCACTGTGGTTACAGCCATTGTAAGTTAGTGAATACATAAGTTTATCCCCTCTCTCATTTTTCTTAGTTTTTCCTTCACCCTATTACCCCTCCCAAGTTGTAATGTACATTTCCAACTTATTGTCTTGTGAGAATTGCTATTGCATTGGTTTGCTGTTCGTCCTTTGTCTCGCCATTTTTTTGTTCCTGTTCCCTTCCCTAATTAAGGTAAATGTATACACAATACACAGAGTACCAAAATCAAACAGAGGAAGGGATAAAACATAGGGGAAAATCTCAAAGAAAATAGAAATCACATAGTACATCAAAAAAAAAAAAAAAACAACCACAAATAAATATGTTTCCATATCTTGGAGTTCATTTTGCTCAGCATCAGCTTATATGGTCAAATATATGCATAACAAAGCCACTGGAAAATAGTATTTTCATGGACACTATATAATGAAAGCAACATGTTAACTGTTTTTGATGGTGAAGGTGGGATTAAGATTGGTGAATTCACGATTCTGATAAAGGAATTTCAAAAGAGTTAAAAATTTATGACAGGTAAATTTTAATTGTTCAAAATTTTAACAACTTAGCCTATTAAGAAAATTTAAAATTGTCTGGGGAAATAGGCTTTCATGCAAAGAAATCCATGGAGACTTAGCTGAGAGGGAGCAATGTGGGTGAATATGGCTCATTTTCACACTAAACAAACAAACCTCACAAACCTTGCTGTAAATCCTGTAGGTTCCCTTGAGAATTGTCCTTACCCAAGAAATAAACTCTGACTGTGTGAAACAATGTTGTAGTGGAATTTAAATTCAAAGTTCTTAAAAAAAAAAAAAAAGAAATCAAAATTTGCGAATTGACATTTAATTACCAAACAGTAATTCTCTGAAAAAGAAGGAAATATAATTCAAAATCACTTGACTTTATTAAAAGTATGAGAAAAGAGTAGTGAAGAGAGATGAGAGAAACCACAGAGGACTGTTTTCTCTCCAGTGGTGTAATGGGTTCTTGATCTTGATTCTTCCATTCTATCTTCATAAGCTATAAAGCCATAACTCAGGACTGGAGTAACCAGTTCAGACAAAGAATACTCACAGAATGGGGGCTGGGAAAGTGGCTCAGTGGTAGAGCGCTTGCCTTGCATGCCTGAGACCCTGGGTTTGATTCCACCACATAAGAAAAAAAGAAAAAAGCCAGAAGTGGAGCTTTGGCTCAAGTGGTAGAGCACTAGCCTTAACCTGAAGAGCTAAGGGACAACGCGCAGGCCCAAAGTTCAGGCCCCACGACCAGACCAAAAAAAAAAAAAATACGGAATAAAATGTTTGCAGTAGATGTAGGTGATTTATAACCTTAGACAATCTATTTAAATCTGTTCAAAATTCTGCCCTACCCAAACCTGCCTTCTTTGAACAGCTTTGTTTGCTTTTCCCAAGACTGCCCTTCATTAACTGCTTAAAATTTTGTGAGGTCATATACATACTTTCTAGAGATTGCTGTTTGGTTGTGATTTTTGTGTGTTTTTGTTTGTAGTTGTGTTTTTAACTGAATTTCAAAAGGTTGTGCAAGTGTGTTACAATTAAATATGTCCATCTAATTGTCCAATGCTCCTGGATCAGAGTCACTCATTCTATCATTCTCAACCAACCTTTTTTCCAAGATTTATTTCAGATTTACCACTTACTTATTACATGTGTACATTGAGTATTCTAGCTGTACTTGCCCCTTGTTCCATTTTTCATTCATTCTATGTCTTTACTATTATTCCTTTCTGGTTTCAACTTCGTGATAGTCATTCTGTTAAACTGTCTGTTAATACTTTGAAAGGTTTATATACATTCCATAGAGTTTCAATCCTGCATATACTTGAACTGATGTCAGCATATACTTCCATAATTCATGCTTGATGTCAGCATATACTTCCATAATTCATGCATCTGTAATAACAATTTGCAAGACTGGGGACGTGAAGCACCTAAACATCATTTTATTATCATCTTTTTGGAAGATTAATCTTTAGTCAACAAGAAAGTTTAAAAATCGCTTAGAATTTATAGCTAACTACCAGTTTTTATAAATGGCTTTGTGCAATGGTGTGTGATTATTTTATTTTACATGGGATGATATTTTCTACTACCTATAAGTTTTGGAAAAAGAAGAAAACTAAAATTTACTACTTAGAGGAATATGATAGAAATAGAAGATTTTATGTTTGTCACATCTCTGATCAGTACCCATATTCATGATTTAAAGTCATATTTCTTACTATGTTAGACATATAGGGAAAATATATGATAAGGCAACACATGATAAGGCAACTATTAGTGACTTTTTAAAATGTACCTTCTTATGTGATGAAATTTACTTTATTAGCTAATATTTGGGTTAGAATTATGGGAGGTTGATATATTTAACACATTTCTGGAAGGCACCTACTGAACAACGCAAATGGTAGGAGATACTATTTCTACACTTTATTGAATGGTTGAACTTATTTGGCATTAGTGTTGGGTAAATAAATCAACTCTATTGTAGCTTGATTCCTGCACTTGAGAAACTTTTAATGTCACTATCATCTACTTGTCAAGTGTTATTTTGTTGAATATGATTCTAAAAAGTTTATCTGAAAAGGAATATACTTTCAGGAGATTAAATGTAGGTTATCATTGGTTTGAAAATGACATTTTTATACTACAGAACCAAATTTTACTGAAGTACTAGTGTTTTGAAGCACTAAGGGTCTTCTCAATTAATGTTTTTCTAAATTATATTTCACCTCTAAATCAAGTATTCCTAGTCTTGGTAGACCAATTATGGATCTATGATTCCAGAAATTATATTTTTGGCTGCACTGAAATCTTTCATTAATCATTAGGAGAGGGGTATTAAAATTAATCTTTTGACATTTGTGATTATGTTTACTCATATGGGCTTGTCATTTGTAAATTGAAAGTTTGAACTACAGTACATTCTCTCATATATTGTGGTTTCCTCTTTCATTTTAAGTTGCCTTACATTTCACAATTGCTTACTGCTAATTAGTAAAGGAATTGGGACCCTGAAATACTATAGGAAATAAGAAATTGAGATGGGTCTTCAATTACTTTCTGTTAGCATGTTGCATGGGCCAAGGTGAGAAGACTTGCCATTGTTATCTGATGATGCAGATAACTGGGACATAGTATCCTCTGACCCGTGGGTACTGAAGAAGAATAATAACTTTTAGGCATCATATGAAGAAAATCACTTTGGGACCAGCGAGTTAGTACAATAAACACAGCAGCAGTGTAAAATCTCTTCTAGATTAGAGGAAAACAATACTTTTTTTTTTTTAACTATGTGAATTCAGAAGACCAAGAACACTTAGATGGTATCACAAGTTTATAGCAAAGACATTGCATTGATACTTTTTATATTCAAATATATATTCTAAACCTAATTATTTATGTTCCAATCTATTTATGGGAATAAATTTCAATTTATTTGTCAAATTATGAATTAATTCTAGTAAGATTCACTGTGTGAAATTTAAGATCAGCACATATAAATATAAAATATATAAGTATATATAATATAAGAAATTGTTATGCATTGTTCTGTTTTGGTTAGGGTATCAAAGGCAACTCTGTTTTAAAGTATTATTCCATTATCTCTACCTCAGTTTTTGGTAGAGTTAGACCTAAAGCTTTACCATTTGTAAATTTAAAGCCTGGAGGCAAGAGGAAACACTTTGATTAAAACATTGCCAATTTAAGGCCTAATATCGATGAAAAATATATAGACTTCTTCAGGAGCTATGGACATATTTGGTGATAGAAAGTCAATAGTGTAAGTTCCTGCCTGGTTGTATGGTAGACAGGCCAGGATATTAAGTAAACATGCATATAAACAACTTTTTCACCTTTTTGGCTTTAGCTACTTTTGAAATAATAGGTATAATAAACAATTATATATATATATATTTGTTGTTGTTGTTTTTGGGTCCAGTCGTGGGGTCTGAACTCTGGGCCTGGGCCCTGTCCCTCAGCTCTTCAGCTCAAGGCCAGCGCTCTACCACTTGAGTCACAGCAACACTTCCGGCTTTTTTCTTTTTGCTTATGTGGTGCTGAGGAATCAAACCCAGGGCTTCAGTCATGCAAGGCATGCGCTCTACCACTGAGCCAACGTCCCAGCCCAAACAATTACATTTTGATAAAATACCTTCTATTCTGAACAATTCGGTCTGAAGTGTTCATCTCTCTATGAACCCTTGTAACTAAGATTAGTTTTGTTCCAGTAAGAATCTATGCTGTCAGTGTAAGATATTCTGGTTGGTCTGTTCCTACATGGAAGAAGGGTAAAGGGTCAGGAAGACATTTGTGCCACTGAGACCTCATTTAGGAGATTTTAAGCTGCAGAAGTTTAGAAATAGCTCTTAAGAAAGGCTTACTTTGAATCCATTAGCTCCACAAAGCTAACTCAGTTGATAAATAAGTACTTGAAAAGCCATCACCTTTGGACTTATCTGTAAAGGTTTCAAAGTATGATCAAATTTAAAATGAAAACGACAATATAGTTATTGACAAAAAATTGCAAATGTGAACAATCGACCATACAATATAAGGTTTTTCCACTATGCACAGAATTTTAGAGAAATAAGATCAATAACATTTTTAGGAACAATAAGGGTTCCTTGTTACAAATAGGCAACCATGGATATATGCCTGTATAAATATTGTATCATTATGTACTTAAATTTAGAGGATACTACATGCTTCAGCAGCAGGTCTACCCAAATTACAACAATACAGAGATTAAAATGGTACTTGCACAAGGATGGTATGAAAATTTGTGAAGTATTCCATATTTTTCATTCTTCAAATGCAAGAAATGAAAAACAGTTATTAAAAAGTTGATTACAAAAAAACAAGTGTAACAATACATGTAATTCATAGAATTAAAGGTTAGTTTGACATCAGTATATTAAATCTTCACCTTAGAAAGGCCCTTACATAGCATAAACTTTATAAAACTTGAAATTAGATAACATTGTCATTTTGTCCCAAAGATAAAATTTAAACCATGGTCATAGGGGGTTCCCGGAAGATGGTGGAGGAGAAGCTGTAGGCTAAACAAGCTCTCGCATAGAAAGCAGTTTTAGAGTTCCAGTGAACAGTCCTAAGCCAGAGAATCACACCAAGTGTGCCATCAATATACACAGAGTTAGGATAGAGAGGGAAAATCCAGGCAAGGAGACAGATCTGAGCACTTGCCAGCAGCCTCGGTAGCAGCGTTGGCTATAGCCGCCATCCTGTAACACAGAGAATGCAGGACAAAGGAGCAAGACACGGTGGACAAGCAGATTCTACTCAACACCAGCAAGAACTGACAAGGGGCAGACAAGGGGCAGACATCTTCATCTTGCAGTTCGCAGACCAGAGACCACCAAGGAACCAAGACTCCGCGGGAGTAGAAGCCAAACGTCCTCACTCCTTCTCAGAGAGCAGAGGAGAGAAGGCCACCACTCCCCCCCAACTACCGGACATCTCCATCTTGGGTACTGACAAAGCTCGGTGGAGCTGCTAGCTCCAACTAAGGCCTTGGAAGAAAACTAGAGTCATTTAGCAGGTCACAAGAACCTAAACTGACCTGCCAGAGAGCTCCACCCAGGGAAAAATCACCCAGCTCAGGTGCAAGCCCCAAGAGTGGCTTTCTTCACTGGGTAATCAGAGCCAGAGTCTGCCCCTCCCTTTAGCAGCCTTGACAATCAATTGAAATTCAGTAAACATAAACCTGGAGAGTGGCTCCAGGCTGGGCTCTCTGAGTTTCTCACAAGCTACCTCCTGGGAAAAGCTACTGTTTGCTGAAAGGCCTCAACTCTACCCAGAACCTAGCCTCATCACAGCATCTCCAAACTTGAGGAAAAAGGCATCTCCCTCTTTTGTGTTAATCAAAGCAGATCTCCCTCCCATTGAACTAACCTGAGAGGAGGATCACAAAATCCTGGGTAAAGTAGAGCATTTTTCTGCCTGTTCAAACAAACTGACTTAAGAAACCAACCAAGCCATAGGAAAATAAAACACCACAAGCAGACCAGAGACTCCAACAAGAGGCTGGTTACAGACACAAGGGAGATACAGGATTTTTCCCACCACTCCCTAAAAAATTAAAGAACTATTTTTTTTTGTACATTTTATTAAAAAATTTTTTTTCTAAAACGTTTTTTTTTTAATTTTTACCTTTTTTGAAAAAAAAAGTTTCCTAGTAACTATTTTCCCCTCTTATAATTTTTATTTCAGTGGTATATGTGTGTGTGCGTTATTCTTCTTTTTTTCTTAAATTTTTTTTTTGTTTTTTATTTTGCTCTATTGAACTTCTGATCTTTATTCTTTCTTTCTTATTCTTTTCACCTTTACTTCTCTTTTGTTCTTTTTTATGTGACTTAATTGTTTTTCTGCACATTCTCAGATATACACATAGTCGATTATTAGACCTTATCCTCCATGTGTACACAATTAATCCACAAATTTGTTACTCAGTTCAAAACCTCTTAGACTTAAATTCCTTAATAGCATTACTACCTATTTATACCTATGTAATATTTTAAGTATTTTTATTTTTAAGTTTTTCACATCTCCTTTATATCCCTCCCCTTCTGCATTATATGCACGTTCTTCTCTGAATATTTCGTTTTCGATTCTGCATAATATTTTTAATTTTTACTTTTCTATTTTTTCTTGTCTCTTTTTCCCCCTTTCTCTTTTCTTTTTTCTCTCTCTACTTTCATCCTATCCAACCTATGTCCTGCTTTGAGATTAAGACTTAGTTAAGTTAAATCTCCCTGTGCCTTCCCACATCTCTCTATTCCTATTTTTTACCCACATCTCTCCCTCAGCCTAATAATTTCTGGTTTGCCAAATTCGGATTTGCAGTTTGTAGCCCATTAATATATAGTTGTTTGACGTTGAATAGATGTTCTATTGAACTATATTGAATCTGCAGACTATTGACTGGGCAAATATAGACTTTGGTTGATGCTTGCCTTAAGATAGTGTTCAAGCAAAAAACTGGTGTTATTTTCATCCCAAATAGGCAGAGTAAGCTGGAAAAACAAAAGAAAAATGTCAAGTCCGGGTATCTCAACTCCCACTCATGATAATCAGGGGACAGAACAGATAATGAATAATCCAGAGGAGAGTTCCCAAATAGCTCTACAAACACTGCCGGCAAACATGATAAATGAAAAGATTGAAAACATACAAAGGAATCTGTATGAGCATGATAAGGAGAGAAGGAAGCAAACAAAAGATCAATGGAGGCAAACAAAAGGTCAATACAGGAAAAGATTGAAAACCTACAAAGGACTGTGTATGAGCATGATAGGGAGTCAGAGGAGGCAAACCAAAGGTTTATAAAGGAATATCCTGAGCGTGAGGAAGCTACTCAAAAACTGATACAGGATTTGCGTGAACAGCTTGAGAATACTCAAAGAGAAAGGCAGGAATGGCATGAGCAGGTTGAGAACACTCAAAGAGAACTACAGGAATGGCGTGAACGTGAGGAAGCTAAGCGAAGAGTAATACAGGAATTGAGAGAGCAGGATGATGATACACAATGATCACTAAAGGTATTCATGGAATCCAGTAACAAACAGCTGAAGTAATTAAGGGAGACCACAAAGGGAATGCTGAATGTAACCCAACAGAAGAAATGGGAATCTAAGCAAACCATAACCAAACAACTAAGTGACTTGAGAATAAACACTGAACACCAAATTAAGGAAGTAAAGAAGTTTATACAAGATATAAAACAAAGCTTCAATAAAGCATTTGAAGCCATCAAAGCTGTCCAATTAGAAGGAAAAGAAATTTTAAAAAAGTGGAAACTCTTGACAGCAGGTTAGACCACGCAGAAGATCGAAACTCGGGGATTGAAGACAGCCTAAATATTATAAAGAACATACAACCATCCAAGTCAAGTCCAAGAAATATGACAGATCTATCCAACAGTTGGAAGACAGCATCAGAAGGCCTAATCTAAGGATAATGGGTGTAGAGGAGCACCTAGAAACAGAAGAAGTAAATCGTCTAGGAAATTGGTTTAACAGAATCCTGGCAGAGAACTTCCCAAACATGGAAAAAGATAGGCCTATTCAGATACAAGAAGCTTTTAGAACTCCAAATAGGCCAGACAGGAACAGGACATCCCACCATCACATTATAATCCGCACAGGATGAATTCAGACCAAGGAAAAGATCCTTAAACATTTGAAGGAGAAAAGATTAATCACCTATAAAAGCAAACCAATTAAAATCACCTCAGATTTCTCAGCAGAGACAATCAAAGCAAGAAGAGCCTGGAATGATGTATGCCATGCCTTAAAAACAAACAGCAATCAACCAAGAATACTGTACCCAGCTAAACTCTCCTTCATAACTGAAGGCCAAATAAAAACCTTCCATAGCAAAGAAAAATTGAAACAATACATCTCCACCAAACCAGCCCTACAAAAGATTCTTAAAGACGTCCTACGCATAGAAAACCAACAAGACCACAATAAAGGCCAATAAAATGCACCCAAACTGAGAATCCAAGAACATAGGAAGAACCCAGTTTTTGTAGCCCCCAAGAAGGTAGATAACATGATAGGAGCTCCCAAATTCCTCTCAGTCCTATCTCTCAACATTAACATACATAATTATCCAATTAAGCGACATGGACTGTACAGTAGGATTAAAAAGCAAGATCCTTCTATCTGATGTCTTCAGGAGTCACATCTTGCCAGTAAACACAAACACATTTTAAGTGTTAAAAGCTGGAAGAAAATCTACCAAGCAAACGGCCCCCATAAACAGTTGGGAGTTGCAATCCTAATATCAGATAAAATAGTCTTCAAATTAAAATTCGTGAGAACAGATAAAGAAGGTTGCTACATAATAATTAAGGGATTTCTCCTTCAGGAGGATATTACAATTTTAAATATCTATTCACCAAACAACGGAGCACCAAAATTTATCCAAGAAACATTCCTTTCCCTCAAATCCCACAGAGATCCAAAGACATTAATTGTTGGGGATTTTAATACACCACTCTCCCCTCTAAATAGAAAATGTGGTATATATATACAATGGAATTCTATGCCTCCATCAGAAAGAATGACATTGCCCCATTTGTTAGGAAATGGAAACACTTGGAAAAAATTATATTAAATGAAGTAAGCCAAGCCCAAAGAAACATAGGTCCCATGGTTTCGCTTATTTGCAATATCTAGTATATGTCTGAGTCAAGCAGAAAAGGTCAGATAAGGTGATGTTAGGGAAATGAACCCTAATATATGTATTCAAATGTTTTTTTTTCTTTCTTGCGATTGTTTCTAACGCATTTATGAGATTATTTGTTTGTTGCTTTATATGTCCCTCCCCCACAGTATAACCCCTGCTTTCACTGTATTTGATGTCGTTATAATTGGTGGAGGGGAAGGGGAAAAAAAGTCGTTTAAATAAGGATACAGATGGACCCGTTTCAACAATGAGAAGTACTAGTTGTTATGTCGAAAATGAACTTTACAACTTTGGTGCGGGGGGGGGGGGGGGGGGGGGGGGGCGAAGATTGGGTGGGGCAGAGGAGGAAGGATGGGAAGGTATATAAAAATGTTTATTCTTTCATGTGGTTGTTTCTATCACATTCATAAAATTTTTTGTTTGTTGCTTTGTATGTCCCTACCCCACGATCTAACCCCTGCTTTCAGTGTATTAGATGTTGGGATAATTTGTGGAGGGGAAGGGAAGAAACAAATTATTTAAATAGGGATACAGGTGGACCCTTGCAACAACGATATGTACAAGTTATTTTGTTGAAAAATGAACTTTACAATTTTGGCCTGGTGGAGGGGAGGCGGGGGTAGTGGGTAGGGGGAGAATAGGCGGAGGTGAGGGGTTGGGGGTGCAAGATGGGAAGGGATGGGAAGGGGAAACAAAGGAGGAGGCAACAATTCTTGATAAGAAATGTACTCATTATATTGCCCATGTAATTGTTACTCTTTTGTATGGTATTTTCACAATTAAAAAAATTGTAATTGTTAAAAAAATAAAAAAAGAAATAAAATAAAAAAAAAAAGAAATAAAATAATATAAGGACCTAGGAAAAAGGAATCTTAAACTTTTTCTATATGGAATGTAATCTGAAAGGACACATTTATTAATGAAGGTATATATTATATAACAATGTAGACTTCAAAGTATTATATCTAGAAGACAATGAAATAGATTATGGAGTTTATACAAACATAGATACTTTTTGTAGACAAGCACCAGGAATATCTTTAGTTTCTATACTATTCATTTCAACCGATAAGTTAAAATTAAAAAAATCACAAGCTCTGCAGAAATAATTATAGATGCATACAAACAACTCTTGAATACATTTTGACATCAAAGTCAGGCAATTCACGTGGAAGAATACTATGGAATCCATGAATTTTTAAATTAAGATATTGCTGTTGCTTTGTATATGAAAATATTTTATAGGAACACAAAGTATGGACTGGCACTTTTGAAATTTAAGAAACTTAACCAAACGATTTCTACATAGGAGAACAATATGTACAGCCATCCACAACTTCAAAGAGGTAGTGATACATACTTATACTTTTGGCAATATCAAATGCAGTTTATTCCAAGTTGTTCTTCAGACCTGGTTTGATATAATGGTTCAACAGAAGGAGATACAGCATATCTTCGCTATTTCTATTCCCAGCAGCAATATGCAAGGGTGTCAAGAGGCCTTTAGTTTGGGGATTGGTATCTGCATCATGATGAAGTAAGAACGAATCCATTCTGGTGTTATTCCACATATAAGCACTGTGCAGGGGTGCCAAGCCATTCAGAGTTATTGCATGAATATCTGCCTTGAGCTACCAACTCATGGACAATGTCTAAATGTCCACTCTTGGCTTCCCGATGAAGAGGGATATACTTACCTCATCCCTAGTATACATATGAGTGCACTTTTTGGAAAGTAGTCTCGGCACTGTAGTAAGGCGATTAATTTCGGCATATCAAAGAAGAAATTTGCATGGATTCTTCTCCGTTATTTTCTTGCAATTGATACCATTCCTCACGTTTTCACCTCGTTCCTTGTCTTCATCAGAATTGCCTAACCAGAGACTTTGAGTACCAGTGGGAATGAGATGCCCATGTATTTCCCCAATAGTTCACGTTTGTTGAAATGGTCAGAAAAATCCAGTTAATTTTCTGCATATGTTTTTTCACCATGATTTATTTTCTCTTTTTCCATTTTTACTATACTAAATTATTCTAACTGGAGAGTAGTGAATTGATAGAGAGCAGAGGAAAGATTTTCCTCCGTATTCAAATGCATAGACTGAAAATGAGGACCAGTGGTGTCTTCATGTGCAGCTTATTCTAGGAAGGAGAAAATAGGAAACAATGCCTTCTACGTAAAATATTTGTGAAATACCATGATATAGTTTAAGAGAACTTACTATGCAATATACGAACTTTAAGAGCATTCTAATAGATGCATTATTTATTGGTACCCAACATTAGAAAAAAATGTATAATACAGTAGTAAAATAGAAGTCCTTTGCATGACTATTTAAATTCCTTGTTTTTTTAAAGACACTTGTTTTCATCTAAAAAAGTAATCCTATCTATTGTCTTCAAGTAATTTTGATGATTGAAGATGCTTAATGAGAAGTCAAAATGTATTAGTATTCCTTTGATATCAATTAAATTTCATTTTTCTTCTTGGAGAATATAATGATCAAAGCAATATTTCAGAATCAGCAAGCAAGAGTTCAGCATCATGCTTCCAGTGCAAGTGGATCACCAGTAAATGATCCTCGATACCATTTTCCACAAAGTTTTTTCATAGATACAATCTGTCTGCCTTCTCTAGCTGCTTTCCTAGCCTGGACCTTTTCTTTCATTGTGCAGGAAAAGTGTGATTCAACTGATTTCAGTCATATTTGTTCCTAGAATTATCAAGGATTTAGATTCTTTTTTTTAAATTAGTTGTGGAGCCTGAACTCTGGGCTTCGGCACCGTCCTTGAGTTCTTCAAATCAAGGCAAGCGCTCTACCACTTGAGCCACAGAATCACATCTGTGGTTCAAGCGCTCTACCACTTGAGCCACAGAATCACTTCTGTGGTTATGTTTATGTGGTGCTGATTTGGGAAATGGTAGAGCAGAAAGTGAAATGATGCAACCAAATATATAAAAGCAAAATAAATTAGGACAATTATGGAGCAACCATATTGTCTATGAAAATCATGAAAGAGAGAGAGGAAGAGAGATACAGATGTGCAATGACCTAGCTAGCCACAAAATCAATGTTTCTGATCTATATACAGAGCAACCAAATTTATTTTTTATTTGTTAAAAGAGATGGAAATAGAATTTATGTATTTACTTGAAATTAGTACATACATTTTTAGTCGCCTACATAAAGAGACATAGCTTTGACCAAATTACAGACAAGAATCTTAATCCTTGGGCTGGGAAGGTGGCTAAGTGGTAGAGTGATTTTCTTGTAGCTTACTACACTGTGGAAACTACTTTCCAAAAAGGCCACTCATATGAATACTAGGGATGAGGATGAGTATAGCCCTCTTCATCGGGAAGCCTAGAGTGGACACTTAGACATTGTCCATGAGTTAGTAGCTCAAGGCAGATATTCATGCAATAAATCTGAATGGCTGGACACCCCTGCACAGTGCTTATATGGGAAACATATTGCAGCTCTCACACACACACACACACACACACACACACACACACACACACACACACACACACACATCATCATCATCAGATTTCTTCTTAAGTATTTTTTGTGTATGGTCTTAAGAAGAAATTTACATTACTAACTTAAATTTCTGACAGAACAATATAATCACTGTAAATCTTGCTTCTATACTCTCAGTATTAAATTGCTACCTAAGTATGTGCAATAGATAAGTATAAGAAAAAGTAGGAGCCACACTAGTGTCTCATGTCTTTATTCCTAGCTAATTAGATAGACCAAATCTGATGTTTGTGGTTTGAAACCAGACCAAGGAAAATAGTCCATTAGATTCTGGTTTGAAAGTAACCAGCAAAAGCTAGAAATGGAGCTGTGTTATATGCAATAAAATGCTAGCCTTAAGAAAACTAAAACAAAAAATCACAAATTCTAGGACAGAGCTAGGCCCTGAGTTCAAGCTCTAGTATTAGTATTTAACTAATGAAGGAATGAATTAGTTAATTACCTAAAATAAAATAAGTGGTCACATGTGGAGGGGCAGGTAAAATGTAACAACCCTGGTGACTGGAATATGTATTATTTTGTAATAAGGCAAATTATCATTTGTCCTAGTCACTAATATTTTATTTGAAAATTTTTGTACAAAAACCCCTGAATTTGGCATGTGTATATATGTGTACATGTGCTCACATGTGTGTTTAAGTGTGTGTGTGTGTGTGTGTGTGTGTGTGTGTGTGTGTGTGCGCTGTTGCAATGTTGCTTGCCAATTT